>NC_065582.1:3886844-4486844 GCF_024542745.1 Macaca thibetana thibetana | reverse complement strand
ATTGATTGAGTTGGCAATTGGCTGAGTTAAGCTTTGTCTAAAGGCTCGAAGACAGCAGAAAGAAATGCTTAGTTAAGATAAGGAGGTTATGGAAGCCAAGGTTCTTGTCATGTAGATGAAGCCTCCAAGTAGCAGCCTTCAGAGAGAATAGATGGCAAATGTCCCTTTTAGGGCCTTAGCATTTCAGACTCTTAGTTAATCTCTCCTATATCTGGGAAATCCTCTGGCTGGGAAAGGCCTGACTGCATAAATGGAGATTCTTTCCAGATGCAAATTTCCCCCTCGAAAGATGGCTTTGCAGGACCATTTCAAAATGTCCAATAAAGATATGTTGGGGGAAAGTATTTTTATTTTCTTCAGAGCCTGTCTGCCACGTGGTGCTATACCAGAGTCCGGTTGGAATTTGGCATCTTAATGCCACAAAGAGTCTTCTTTAAGTCTTAAGATCTGTATTTTAAGGTTCATGCTGGTCAGTTTTCCCTAAACTCCAAAAGGCCGGGGAGGGGGTAAGACCAAGTATGCCAGACGAAGTATGCCGGATGAAGTATGCCTATAGCCTTCTTTCCTGTCGTGGGCAGGAAATCGGTTTCTCAGGTTCCTCCAGGGTTCTCTTGGCCCTGGAGGGGGTCTGTTCAGTCTGTTGAGGGGTTAGGATGAACATAAGCTTTCTAAGGATTCAGGTGCTCCTTGGTGTGTTTTGTGTTAGCTGCTTAGAGAAGAGCATGTGAGTCCAGAATGGAGCCTAGTTAGTGATGGATACAGACACAAGGGGCATTGGTGATAGAAATATGTCACCCAGTGCCTTACAGTGTCACCGAACACTGACCTCGGCCTCTGGTGATGAGCAAGGAATGGCTGCGTGAAAGGCTGCTGAAATTCTTTGCTTTGCTTTTGCTAATAAAAATCATATTTAAAGTGTCCTAGATATGTAAAAAGATTCTATGGGGAATTGTTTCATAATAAAAAGAATGGTGATCACATGCAAACATTCCTAATTTATTAACTACGATTTTATAATCAACATTATTGAGGTATAATTTACATACAGTAAAAGGCATCCATTTACAGTGCACAATTCAGTTTATTTGAAGTGTTCAATTAGCTGAGTTTTGTACACACCCATGAAGTCACTGCCAAAATTGAAGAAACAGAATATTTCCATTTACCCTTGAGAGTTTTCTTCTGTCCTATTGAAGTTTTTATCTCTGTCCCTGACCTCATGCAACCACTGATCTTGACTCATCTGCTTTTTGTCACTGTGGACTTAGTTGCATTTTCTAGACTTTTACAAGTAGTATGCAGTATAGACTCTTTGTGTCTGACTTTTAAAATCTATCATAATGATTTTAAGAGTCACCCGTGTGGTTGCATGTATCAGCTGTCCACACCCCTGACTCTTTCACCATGCTTTTTTCTTCTGTTAAGTACTATTCTTTCATATGACTATAACACAGTTTGTTTATCCATACCTATTGATGAGCATCTGGATTGTTTTAGTTTTTAGTTATTTTGAGTAATGCTTCTGTGAACGTTCATGTACAAGTCTCTGTGTAGATTTATATTTTCATTTATTTGGGGTAAATACCTAGGAGTAGACTGACTGGATCCTATGGAAGGTATATGTTTATCTTTTTTTTTTTTTTTGAGACGGAGTCTTACTGTTGCCCAGGCTGCAGTGCAGTGGTGCGATTTCTGCTCACTGCCACGTCCCCCTCCTGGTTCAAGCGATTCTTCTGCTTCAGCCTCCCAAGTAGCTGGTATTACAGGCACACACCACCACGCCCAGCTAATTTTTGTATCTTTAGTATCTTTTGTATCTTTAGTTTCACTATGTTGGCCAGGCTAGTCTTGAACTCCTGACCTCAAGTGATCCACCCTCCTCAGCCTCACAAAGTGTTGAAATTACAGGTGTGAGCCACTGCACCCGGCCATATGTTTTCCTTTTTAAGAGACTGCCGTAGAATTTTTCTAAATGGTTGCACCATTTTGCACCCTCACTGGCAGTGTATGAGAGTTCTAGTTGCTCCACATCCTTGCCAACATTTTGCATTGTCAATTTTAAGAAAAGTGTAAATTCATGCAAATTGATGGTTCAAATATATATAATTATGTATATTACTAATAATACTGGAGAATTTTTGTTTTTTAGTGACTGAAGAAGTTTTTGAATTTCCCCTTTTCTTATGTCATGTTAAATCGAACACTTAGGAAAGTAAATTTGAATTCTTAAAGTCATAAGGACCTTTTATCCTATTATAGCTGTGGTTAACGAAATACACCACTTTTAGTATCCTGGCAGGGAAAACTTTATTTCTTAAATATCTAAATTACAACTAGGGAGAAAAAAGAAAAGGAAAAAACATTGATTAAAAGTTGTATAGAGGGTGAAACCCCGTCTCTACTAAAAAATACAAAAAACTTAGCTGGGCGCGATGGCCAGCGCCTGTGGTCCCAGCTACTCGGGAGGCTGAGGCAGGAGAATGGCGGGAACCCGGGAGGCGGAGCTTGCAGTGAGCCAAGATCGCGCCACTGCACTCCAGCCTGGGCGACACAGTGAGACTCTGTCTCAAAAAAAAAAAAAAAAAAGTTGTATAGAGGAGGCAGCTTAGGTTGGAATGCGGTAATTTCCACCAGAGTCCTAATTATGTATGGTTGTGTTGCTGCTCTCAAACCATAGCACTGCTTATAGGTTTCACAGGCTGGCACCAAGCTGAACCACACCACTCTTGCTAAAACCTCTATGACGCTTTCTCCAATTTTTCATTCTCCACTGTGACTTACTCTGGGCATTGTAACAGAGTCTTCCAGAGGACTGAGGGTCCTGAGAAGTTGACAGTGGCTGTGACCGATTCTCTAGTTTGCCTGGAGGCCCCGTTGTTGCCCGTGACTGCCTGGTCTGTGAAGTTATCAGCAAACAAAGCAGCGGCCATGGGGTGGAGGGGAAGGCTGGGGAGAAGGAAGGCATGGTTGGGGTGGTCACCGAAACACCATCTGGCTCTAGCAAGGTCACGGGGAAGTTTTGAGTGCAGCTCCAGCAGGACTTTAAGAATGTGTGGGGCTCCCCTGTAAGGTGAATGAATGTGCAAGAGTGGAGAGAGAAGGAGACACAAGGAAGAGAGTGAGAAAAAAAAAGAAAGAAAAACTTTATGACCAAAGAAAAGAGTTTTTTTCAAAAATGAAAATGATATGCAGCAATTTCTTTTTTTGTTTGTTTGTTTGTTCTAAGGAGAGAAAAGTTTATTAGGCAAGAAAGAAGGAAGAAGAAAACAGCTTCTTCGTACAGAGACACAGCTCCTTCGCAGGGAGGGGGAATTCGAACAAAGAGAAAACCACCAGTTTCCCTTTTTTATAGTTAGAATAAAACATATTCACTGATAACCTCTGCATACTGTTGCAATCGCATTTTTGGAGCGGGAGTCCCAGCACCGTCGGAATGATCCATGGCACCTGGATGTTTCAGCCCATCAGTGCGTCCTCACCTAAAGCACAGCATGTGTGGGGTGGCAACTGGGTGAGGGGGAGAATGAGCCCTGGGGTTAGACCAGGAGCCTGCCTCTGAGGCTTTCTGACCTCGACCTCCCCTGGGCCTGTTCCATTATCTGTTGTGCTGCGGTGATAACGCCCGCATCACAGGGTTTCTGTGAAGATCAGAATGAGACAGTGGGCACTCTTAAAGCCTCTGTGTTCGTAATATATATTTTCACATTTGTCAGTTTGTTCATGAGAGTTCGGTTCTGAATAATCTCTCTTTATCGTCTGTCTTCAAGAGCGTGATGGGAATATAGGATTAGAAAAACATTTTTCTCTTGGGGATCTTTTACTTCTGTTGTTTTGACTATGAGCAGCCCTGATACTTGTAGACAGGCAGTGCTCGAAGGAGAAAGATCTTGGCTCACAAAAGTTTAATCCTTTCCGTTTAATGACTGTAGCTTAGCATATTTTAGTTATCATCATTTTGGGTTTCATACTATCTGGTCTCACAGAATTGCACCAAACCTGTCCTGCCCCCTGATAGTCTCCATAATTTTTTCGCCAGTAAACCCTGTAATGAGTTTTGTTACCAGGATGCCTGATGTTTCCATGACTACAAGTCCTGTTTTCCAAACTGGCTGTTCTCAGGCTGGCAAGAGTGAGCTGATTTCACTCCAGAAACATTTTAAACTTCCTGAAAGATTAAATGGCTATGAGCACTCCCACAGAGCCTCTGCAATGTTCTTTGTTAAGGTCAAGGTTCATGCTTTCTTTACCAATTTGATGATTTTTCTGTAATTCTCTGAGAGGTAACGTCCATCTGAAGCTATTCTGTAGCTGCCAGTCTAAAGCCCATTTTCCTACTGTCTCTCCTTCCTTCTAATGCTTCGATCTCCAGACACTTTGTCAGTGATTCTGGCTTCCAGAACGCCTACCTGTTCTAGGGGAACATGTAATCTGTGAACAGCCTTGGACATGCTTCCCATGGCGTTTGACACTCAAGGCTAAAAATAGCAAGATGAAGCCTGAAGCATTCTCCAAGGAAATGAAATCGAACCACGTAACTGGATTATTCTTGGTTATCTTGCAGATATCCGCGTGACCAGACGTCTACAAATGGTGGTGAGATCATTTCTCGTCGCCTTTTAATCTGTTGGCAACTCACTTCTGAAAACATCTTCAGAGTTTTTTCTTTTTTCCCCAGACCAAGGGCAGCCAGCAATTTTGAAACTTTGCATATTGGATTGTCATTGTGACTTCCACAAGTAATTTTGCAAAGTTCATTTTTCTTTCTTTCCTCATTTCAGGCGTTTTTTTTTTTTTTTTTTTTAAGAGGGGGTGGGGGTGGTTTTACTTTTTCACAGTGGTTGCTAAGAAAGAATCTTCTGTTTATAGGCTCCTAACAAATAGTGACAGCTGAAAGACAAATATGGTGCTGTGTTTGCAGGACGATGGAAGGGGGCCAGCAACCCGCAGCCTCCAGGCACACACACTCACAAGGAGGCCTTTGAGAGTGCTGCCTGGCATTGTGCGTCCACAGATTGCTTGAAATAATTTAAAAAGGTGTTTGCCTCATACTTTCAATGACAATTTATTTCCAGAGATCCACCAGCATTGTACAAATTGATAGGATTGTCAAGTTTTTTGTTTTTGTGTTTTTTTGTTTTTGAATCTCAAGGCTTTTGCTTAACAGTGGCTAAAACGCAGAAAGATTTGAATCTATTTTCACAACAGGATTCTTTGACCTTTGGGTCAGACGCTGGAGTGTCACAAACCAAGAAGCCAGGGGTAGGTTCGTTCACGTTCACCTTTCTTTCTTTGGGAGAATTTCCTCCATGCTAGTGTTGTCCCAGAGCAGGATGGTGGTGAATGGGCTGCAGTTTAGAAAACATTATGCTAAGAAAAGAGAAAGTGATGGTGTCTTTCTAAGGCCAGCATATAAATGGACATTTGGGTTCTTCGTTTCGTAATTTCAGTCTGAAGGAAATGGTTACCTGGGGTAACATAGAAGACCCTGAAATGATAACTACTGAAAAGGAGGCTCTAGTGGAGGTGGGCTGAGCATGTCGCCCTCGGCCAAGGATCACAGCACAAGGTCAGAGTAGCAGTGGGTGATGCCGTGCTGATGACGAGGGTGACACACAGACAGCCCAGTGGGCTCCAGGCACTCTTACAAGCACCTTTACGCTCATATCAGTACTCAACACAGCACTGGTGGGTAGGCATTGCTATGATCACGATTTACAAGGAAACGAATGGCAGAAATATCTTGTCCAAAATACACAGTACATGGTAAAGCTGTGGTTTGAATCCAGGTGGTTTGGTTCAGACCTGGTACTTAAAGCTCAGCACTATGCTCCCTCTCTTAGGATCCCAGTGCTTCTCAAAGCCTGAGATTTTGTTCTCTATTTCTTTTTTTTTTTTTTTTTTTTTTTTTTGAGATGGAGTCTCGCTCTGTCACCCAAGCTTGAGTACAGTGGTGCGATCTCGGCTCACTGCAACCTCTACCTCCCAGGTTCAAGTGATTCTCCGGCCTCAGCCTCCCAAGTAGCTGTGATTACAGGCAGGTGCCACCACATCTGGCTAATTTTTGCATTTTTAGTAGAGATGGGTTTTTGCCATGTTGGCCAGGCTGGTCTTGAAGTCCTGACTTCAGGGGATCCACTTGCCTTGGCCTCCCAAAGTGCTAGGATTACAGGCATGAGTCATTGGGCCTGGCTTTGTTCTCTATTTATCAACAGCACCTCGACTTTTGGGCAGACTGCCTGTCCCGAAAAGGGTTTTTCACTAACTTAGTAGGAGAGAATGCCTTTCCTGCCTCTTCTTTTCTCCTAACCCTTCTCTGAAAAATGTCTTTGTGTGTAGAATCCCGGAATGCCTGGAGGAAACACATGGAACTTCGATGTGAAAAGGACCTTAAAAGATTTAGTGTCAATGTTTTCAACACAACACACAACACGGAATCTGAACTTCCCCAATTCATCGTCACCATTCTGAATTTTCTTTTTTAACCCAGAAGTGTTGGATTGGTCATTTGGTTTGGGTTCTATGTCAGAAACCATTTGCAGACAAATGGCGAGGCAGGGCTCAGACAGTCCTCAGAGGGGACTTTTGTGAGAGTTTGATTCTGCTGGAGAGCTGAGACGCGCATTTGTCCACAGGAAACTGAAGAAGCAGGGTCACCGTTGCCTTCAAAATGAAATTCATACACGGTGTTGGCCAGGCTCCTCTTTGCCTTCTTATTCTCCAACAGGTGATTTTGCAAATGTGATTCTCTCTGTAATTCCTTCCTGCTCTTCTTCCTCTAGAAACTTCTAGTATAAATTTTCTCTTTTCCCAACTCAGAGATACTTTATATTCTCATTCAGAAACAAACTGGGAGAGTTAAATACTGAGAAAAACATACAAGTTTCTACAAACAAGAGACTACCCTGCACTGTTTGAGGCTGAGTGGAGATGTACTGTTCTTCTTATACTCACCTCTGTCATATGATTATTTCATAAAATGCACATGGTGTTACTTTAAAATAGAAATCTAATTAGACAGAACAAAACTGAAACTAATTTTAATATTTATTGAGCATAAGATGTACATGGCACGGATCTGAGGGTAGCCTTGGGAAGCCCCCACCTGGGCAGTGGGAGAGAGGTGGGATTGATAACATAGGAGAGATGAGATGCATGCAGGGGCTGGAATACAAGCCAACAAATGCTCTGTGTAGCAGCAAGATGATCTTCTTACTAGAGCACAGAGGAAGCAGTAGGGGGACGTGGTGGACACATCGGCGAAGAGTTCAATATTTCAGCTGAATTTTGAAGGATCCATTCACTTCTATGCTAGCGACCATGACAGGTGCAGAGCAGACGGTGGGGGAAAAAGGCCCAGGCTCACCCCCAGAGCAGACACAGAGCTGCTGAGAGGACCATGAGCTGGCCGAGGCCTGAGCTGGCAGGAGGAGACTGCCGTGGGCAGTGATCTTCATGGCTGGAGGCACAGTTGAGCTCCAGTGTTGGCAGCAGGAGGAGCCATCGTTCGCCAAGAGTCCAGTCAAGACGAGTCGTCCTTGAGGGGCACTGGCCCAGAGACCAGGGTCGTCAGGCCACACCCTGCAGGGGCCAGCATGGAAGGCAGCCCACACTCCCACCACTGCTAGGAGGACTCCCCCGGTTTCCCCTATCCCCAGACCATCTTGGGAAGGAAGAAGGAAGGGGAGAACTCATCTATTAGCGAGTGTACTTGGAGCTTGATGAGTGTTTACCAAAATTAAATTGTCTTAAACTGGAAAAATCTGAGATAATATTGATTACTGAATTTCAGTGAAAGTAAAATTTTACTGCCACCACCCAGCGGGGAGTTCACAGGGACAATTGAGCAGGTTCCATAGTGTATGATTCTATTTGTATGAAATATCTAAAGCAGGCAAATCCACAGAGACAGAAAGTTGATTAGTGGTTGCCAGGGGCTGGGTGAAGGAGGAGGACAGTAACTGCTAATGGGCACAGGGCTTTTTTTTTTTTTTTGGTGATAAAAATGTTCTAGAATTAGATAATGGTGATGACTGCACAACTTTGCAAATATACTAAAAACCACTCAGTTGTACACGTTATAGGGGTATGGTCTGTGAATTGTATCTCAGTAAACAAATGCAAAAAGATTAGATTGGTTCAACAAAACAAGGAAGCTACAATTTTTTTCATGCATTTGAGTAGCAGTATGAGTAAAGTCTCATACTGCTAGCTGATAATCATTAATGATTAATGATTAATGATAATCATTAATAAAACATTGATTTTCCAAATATCTTAATCTGATACCTTGTTGGATAATAGTCTATACCTAGCTTTACATTATTTCTACTAAAATAAACTTCAGACAGAACTCAACTGGTAATCAATTCAACTCAAGTAGCACTTGAAGCAAAAAAGTACTTATAGACAACTATGGAAATATAAAGCAACACACAAAGTGTGCAAACCCAATGTGAGGTGACACATGGCCATCTGGGTGCTTTCAGTTAAGTCAGTACTTTGCCTTTTTATTTCTTTCATGCTTTGAAGATAAGAAATGAAAAACTATGTTTTGTAACTCAGAGCTTGTTACACACACACACATTGTACTTCGTACTGCCATTAAAATTTGTATTCAGTACAAATTTTTGAATTTTGAAAATTTTCTTTCTTTACTTTCAGGTCTATTAATATTGTTATAACAGTAAACTTGTAAGTGGAAAATATATTACTGTTACTCTGTTTTAAGAACAAGACTAAATGTGAGCCGTTTCTTTTACTGTTTCTATCATTCCTGCAGTTGGCCTGGCTGGAAACCTCGTAGTCACCACCGACTCCACCACTTCCTTCAATCCCTAAAACCAACCAGTGGCCAAGTCTTGCTGATTTTATTTTTGTAACGTCTGTCACGTGTATTCCCGCTCCTGCTGCCCTGATCTGGTCAATCGCTTCTCCGCACCCGGACTAGGATCACCTCTGGCTCTTGGCTTCCATCTTGCTCCTTTGGAATCCCCCAGAACCATCTTCCGAAAGCTTCCTGCTGCCCAGGTCACCTCCCGCATGCTCTCCCACTGCGTGTCACTCGATCGAACCATTGTTTCCTTCTGCACCAAAGTTTATTTTCTTTACAGAGCTATATCATTTCCAATACGTCTTTCTTTTCATAATTCTATCTTGTTTTTGTCAACTAGAGAGTTTATGATTTTAAAATCCTTTTTAGAAGAATCGTCCTTTTTCTTGAAGCTTCTTGATCATTTACTGCTCACATTCCCTATAGTGTGGTTATCTCTGTTAGCTGCCTGAAATCCTTTCCGGAACAAGATGGCGTTTGGTGTCTTGATTATTGATCTTGGTGTCCTGTAAGTTTCACGCCCAGGGCGGGAAGCTGGGGTGCATCAGAACTGCTGCTCTCTGAAGCAACTTGAATACTTAGAGAAATGTCATATATTACAAATAAAAATCCACAAGGTATTTTAATTCTTATCTCTCGATTTTTTTTCTATATTTTGCACTCTGGTTTCTTTTAATTCTCTTCTTTCTTTCAGCATCCTCCAAGTCTTTGTTCAAAGCCTTCTCCCTTTCCTGATGTCTCTCTGTTTTAGTTAGGTATACATTTCGGCTGCCTCTTTTTCTTATATAATTTTATAATGAAGACAAGGTCTTAGGATAATTTTATTTTTTTTATTTTTTATTTTTTTTTTAGAGAAAGTGTCTTGCTCTGTCTTTCAGGCTGGAGGGCAGTGGTGCAACCATAGCTCACTGTAACCTCAACTCCTGGGCTCAAGCACCTCAGCCTCTTGTCAGCTGGGACTACAGACATGTGCCACCCGCCTAATTTTTTATTTATTTATTTTTTTGTAGAGATGGGGCCTCGACATGTTGCCCAGACTGGTCTCGGACTCTTAGGCTCAAAGGATCCTACTGCCTCTGCCTCCCAAAGACCTGGGATTATAAGCATGAGCCACGCGGCTCTTTATTTTGCTTTCATGAGTCGAAAACATTTGTCTCTTCTCCCTTAGCATTCATCTAAGTATATATTTTATAGGAGAAAGGCCAAGGGGAAGACCAGGGTGATGTTCAATGTTAATATACTGTGTTTCAGAAAAGGAATGACATAAGCTCTTGTCTTGAGAAGGAATCCCTAGAACCGTTTATCAAATTAATCACTGAGCATAAGGGGCTCTGTTCAGAGAGGGGTTTTCATAAAGCCAAGGAGACCCTGCATACCTGGCTGGAGAGGGAGGAAGGGATTGAGGACAGAGTGGAAGTAAGGAAAGGCCTGGTCAGCTTCTAGTCCTGGGAATGGCAGGAAGATGGAGAAGGAGAGGAAGGGTGCAAAGTGAGGTTCCTTTTGACTTCCTCTCTGGAGGCCTTGCTTCAGAGTTATTCCAAGAGCAGTCTACACCTCAGGCACATCACAGCGAGCTGGGCAGCCGGTGTGGTCAGGCAGGAAGAGGGTTCTGGGGCTCAGCTTTCCAGGGTGCCCTCGACGTTGACAGGATAGAGATGCAGAGTTGAGAAGCGAAGGATCGACAGCGTGCACAGAGTGGCGAGGGGAGCTGACCGCACAGCAGAGCCTGGGTGCCAGGCTGGGCCAGAGGCTGGAGGAAGGGCATGGCAGATATTCTGGAGTTTGTAGCCTGTGGGAGCTGACATGAGGCTGAGTCAGCAGGAAGTGATAATCCTGCCCAGACCCAAAGAGATCAGATTACCAGCGACACCAGCCTCAGGTTTCAGCCTTGAACGCCAGGAAATACCCAGGGAACAGGGTACACAGCCCTGGAGACCAGAAGAGGTAGAGGACGCCATGCACAAGAACCCCGGTTTTCCCACCACCATAAGATGTTAACTGCTCCCACTCACCCGGGGACTATCTTGGGAAGGAAGCGGAGGAGGGGAGACTATTCGGAGAGACCAAGCATTTTTATCCTGATGAGTGATTTTTTCCTAATAGACTGCTTCCATCTTTGCAACGGATTACACTAAAAACGATTAGACTTTTGGTTAATTTTATCTCTCTATATAAATGTCAGTTATATATAATATATCTGCACACATATGCTATATATTTATATTTATCATATATAGAAGAAATTGCATACTTTAGACTGATATGTGTGTAAATTATTTAATTTCACTACAACATTTTTGTTATATTAAAAGAAATACATCTTAGTTGTAAAATGCTTGAAAAATAAAAGTATCCATAAATCACTGAAGATATGACTACAGTCAACATTTTTGTGAATAATTTTCAAGTCTTATACCAGTGTATTTGTATTTATTAAGTAGAACCTTAAGAAATTCCTGAGATTTTACTGTTTCTGACTTATAAAATTAGAGATTTCATAGAGTCAACCTAATACATCTGGTCTAGGGGCACACAACATGCACACATGTACACATACGTGTACACCTATGTTCTAGGTGCATATGTATAGCTGTAAAAATGGATATTCTTCCTTTCAAAAATGAGATTATACTGTCTTATAACTTTTTTTAAAATTTAGCAATGTGTTGTGAACATCTTTATATATCATTAAATATTTTTCCATGAGGTCCTTTTTAAGTGATTACATGGTATTTCACAGTAAAAAGTGCCATAATGTGTTTATTAGATAAATAATATCTAAATGCCTGTTAGATATTTAGATTTTTAATAATTATTTGATGTTATAAATAACATGGTAATACATAAACTTACAGCTAAATATTTGAACACATTGAGAATTATTCGTGTCTTGGGGATTTGGTGTACAGATTATTTTGTCACACAGGTAATAAGCATACACCATATGTAGTTTCTTGTATTTATCAATTTACATTCTCTTAACACGATACAGAGGCGAATCTTCGACTGGCTGCCAACTTGCTAGGTGAAAAACTGTAGCTGATTTTACTTTTGGTTCCTGGGTTTGAATAATTATTCATGTACTTAATAGTTCTGTTTTCTTCATCTGTGTCTTTTTTTTTTTTTTTTAATCATCTCTTCATGACCTTTGTTTTGTGCTGGGCTCATATTGAACCTGCCTATATGGGAAGCTGAGCTCACAGTCTGGCCCCTCATCATGAATTTTCATGCAGATTTCTAGCCTCCAAACCTTCTGTTTCTTTGAAATCCACATTTGATTTGTCATTCAGTCTGCTGCTGTTTTTACTGAACTATTGTTTCATGGACAGTTGAGAAATGGAAGGACCTTGATGGTTAGTTGATGTCCTTCATTTCACCAACAAGGATATTGACATGGGGCCATGGTAGTAACTTTCTCAGGGTCACGGGTCGTGTGAAGGTGTAGTGCTGGGCCCTGGGCTCCTGGTCTGGTTGTGTATCCGTCACCCCTCGTCCTGGGAGGGTTCCTGAGGCTAGGTCTCTGTCGGGGAGCCATCCAAATAAACGCTGGCTGGTCGTGCTTAACCAAGTTTTCTGCTCTGTTGCTTTTCTGTTTCTGACTTCTGTGTGTGTGGTCTTTTTTTTTTTTTTTGACAGAGTCTTGCTCTCTCGCCAGGCTGGAGTGCAGTGGGGCCATCTCGGCTCACTGCAACCTCCGACTCCGTGGTTCAAGCCTCCGTGGTTCAAGCGATTCTCCTGCCTCAGCCTCCCAACTAGCTGGGATTAAAGGCGCCTGCCACCACGCCCAGCTAATTTTTGTATTTTTTGTAGAGATGGGGTATCACCATGTTGGCCAGGATGGTCTTGATCTCCTGACCTCATGGTTCACCTGCCTCGACCTCCCAAAGTGTTGGGATTACAGGCATGAGCCACCGCGCCCGGTACTAACTGTTTTTATGTCACTTCCTACTTAAGAACTGATGAACTTACTGTGAACAATTCTAATATCTGTTTTATGTAATATCTGCTTTAGAAATCGCTCACTGATTTTAAACATATTTGTAAATGCCACATTCTGACTGTCTTCATCAAACATCTAGCTGAGAAAACTTGGCAGTGCAGCCAAGAGGATCTCACACATGTACTCACATGCTTGATGCTAGTGAGAATCAGCTTAAAGGGGACTTCTGAAGGCCAAGAAGGCCAGAGAACTAGCCTTTTAGAGCCAACCACACGCTGGACTGTTTGTATATTTTGTCATATTTACTCCTCAGATAAATATTATGTGATATTCTTTTATTAAATCATTTTACAAGCTGACAAACGTCACCAGTACAGGCCCATTTCTTTAGGAACCTAACTGAGTCTGAGTTTGGAAAATACGCTTTTCATACCATTTACAGGAGCTGCATTGGCAAAGCAAGGCGTTCACTCTCTGATCCTTTTTCTTTTTGTAAGCTCTGACTGCCAGAACAATCTTCAAATAACATGTCATTATCAGCAGCCAAAAAGGAAGCTTGGACCCTTTTGGATTTGAAGTTTGCACAGTGGTCCTTGTTATTGCTTTCAGTCTTTTCTCACTGGGAAAAAATGGCTCCCGAAGTAAGAAGGTTCTTTGTGACCCCATTTAGAAAATTGGTCATCTCGTCTATGCATCACCAGTGTCGAGAACTGTGCTGTGGTTTTTAACAGCTGTCTAGCAATTTATCTTTGATAGTGAAAGAAATACCGTGGCCATTAATCCATGAGCAGATGTCTGCTAAGCTTTTTGTCATATCATCTGACAGCTGACCAAAGCCGTAAGTGTGTGTGTTCAAGGATGTCAGGTGGGTTGGGAGGCCTAGACAGCACTCAGCTCTCCGAGTTCATAAACATTTTGAGATTTCTCCATTAGCGGGGAGAAGGAGAGAAAGAGTGAGGGAGAGAGAGGGAAAATAATATTTTAGAGACCTCATTATAAATACTTGGATCAAATAGTATCCGTGTTTTTCTTAGGGAACAGGTCAAAGATCAACTTACTAGTTTCAACTCATTTCTGTCTGCCAGCCACCAAATTTCTTTGCTGAAGGGTTAGGGTGGAAAATGCTGGTAATTCTAAGGAGAAGCCTGAGCTATCAGCAACTCTGACAAGCCAACAACTGGTTAGTCTGTATAGGAGCAGCCTCTGAGGGACATTCTTACTGAAAAAGTGAGCAAGTCTCATGCTCCCAGTCTGGTCTGTGGTGACCTATCAGGTTCAGCATGTCTTGATGCCTGTGTGTGACTTCTTTTGTTTTAAATTAAACACACTGTATTAAGATTGAGTCACCAAGATGAGCCCAGAGGAATTATCAGAGTCATATCTTGCTGTGTCAACAGCTTTGTGTCCCAGTCCCCAGAGGGCTTTAGTTGAGATGTTAGTGGCATTCAGTCAGGAATTGTCAAGCCTGAACGCTTTGAATGCCAAGCTTGAGCGGAATTTTGGTCTTGATATCCTGTTCCTTGTATCAAAGCTCATCTGTTAACAAAAAAAAGTGGCACTGGTTCAAATATGGACTAATGTCACTGACGAGGGGCAGAAAAAAGTGTTACTGGTTGGCATTGCATTATAGACCTAATAAGATTAATATTTATAATCTGACAATCTAATTTTCAGACCCATTTCACTTGGTTTGATTAAAGAATTGTTGGGGAGTCATTAGAAAAGGTTTACCAGTTCCTTGCATTTTGTCTAAGGAGATTTTTCTGGGATGAGTATTATCTATAAATTCTTGTGCTTATATTTCATCATGGCCTTAACTATACTTGCACTCTGGTGAAGAACGCTGGTATCTCATAATTATCTAATAACTTCTGATATTATTAACATTTTTTTCTTTATAGAGACCGGATCTTGCTACATTGCCCAGGCTGGTCTTAAACTTATCAGTCCAAGGGAGCCTTCCACTTCAGTGTCTGGAGTAGCTGGGACTACAGGCACCACCACCACACTTGGCTTCATTTTCCTTTAACATTTTAACATACAACATATACGACTGAGTGGCAAACACTGTTGATTGACTGTTTCAGTGTCTCCTCTGTCCCTTGTGGAAGGAAAACTAGCAGGCTGCTGACACTTCTCTGAAGCCTCAGTGCGCATTTGAGATGGCTTCTTAAAGCCAATGCTTGAGAACGTATGATGAAACAAGGTGGATCAAATAGTCTGGTCTTGTGGAACCAGGAGCCAGCTAGAGAGCTCAAGAGAGTCTGATTGCCTGAGGCCTCCTCTGAGAGCTCCAGATATCCATTTCTTGTTTCTTTTTTGCCTCTTCGGCTCACTTTCCAAGTTGTGCAATTACAACTTGGAAACGTGCTGTGCCTTTCATTGAGGGTGTTGTCCCCCTGGAAGCAGCCCTTGCAAGACTATGGACCAAATGTTTGTGTCCCCTCCAATTCATGTGTTAAATCCTGGTCCCCAAAGTGCTGCTAGTGGGACGTGGGGTCTTTGGGAGGTGATTGTGTTGTGAGAGCAGGGCCCTCATGAATGGGATTAGTGCCCTTCTGAAAGTGGTTCCAGAGAGCTCCCTTCTCTTTCTACTGTGTGAGAACACAGAAAAAGAAGGCTCTTTTCTTTCTCTCTCCCTTCCTTCCTTCCTTCTTTCCTTCCTTCTTTCCTTCCTTCCTTCCTTCCTTCCTTCCTTCCTTCCTTCCTTCCTTCCTTCCTTCCTTCCTTCTTTCCTTCTTTCCTTCTTTCCTTCTTTCTTTCTTTCTTTCTTTCTTTCTTTCTTTCTTTCTTTCTTTCTTTCTTTCTTTCTTTCCTTCCTTCCTTCCTTCCTTCCTTCCTTCCTTTCCTTCCTTCCTTCCTTCCTTCCTTTCTTTCTCTTTCTTTCTTTCTTTCTTTCTTTCTTTCTTTCTTTCTTTCTTTCTTTCTTTCTCTCTCTCTCTCTCTCTCTCTCTCTCTCTCTCTCTCTCTCTCTCTCTCTCTCTCTCTCTCTTTCTCTCTTTCTTTCTTTCTTTCTTTCTTTCTTTCTTTCTTTCTTTCTTTCTTTCTTTCTTTCTTTCTTTCTTTCTTTCTTTCTTTCTTTCTTTCTTTCTTTCTTTCTTTCTTTCTTTCTTTCTTTCTTTCTTTCTTTTTTTCTTTCATCTTTCTTTCTTTCCACAGGGTCTTGCTCAGTGTTGCCCAGGCTGGAGTGCTGTGGCATGATCATACCTCACTGCACCCTCGACCTCCTGGGCTCAAGCAATTCTCCTGGCTCAGCCTGCTGAGTAGCTGGAACTACAGGTATGTGCCATCATGCCTGGCTGATTTTTTTTATTTTTTATTTTTTGTTTTTAGTGGAGACAGGGTCTCACTGTTTTTGCCTGGGCTGCTTTTGAACTCCTGAGCTCAAGTGATCCTCCGGCCTTGGCCTCCCAAAGTGCTTGGATTACAGATATGAGCTACCACAGGCAGCCGAGAAGAAGGCTTTCTCCGAGGAAGTGGGTTCTCCCCAGACATCAAATCTGCTCGTGCCTTGATCTTGGACTTCACAGCCTCCAGAATTGTGAGAAATAAATGTCTGCTGTTTATAAGCAACCTGCAGACATGAGAGGCAGTAGGGAAAGTTAAGATCAGAGTTAGGGATCCCTCACCTTGTAGAGGGCTATTGGTACCCCTCTGACTCAGATAGAGCTTCTGCGGGAGGGTAGGTTAACGGTAGATTCCTAGTCTATCCAAGTATCTGCATAATTAACAATGAGTGAGAAGACATTGCTAAATATGCCCTGGGAACATAGGATTTCTCCTGTATTACTGAACACACCACTGGCTGTTTTGGGTGCTCTATATGTGTCTGTGTGTGTGTAAGGAACGGGTGTCTTTGTGAAGTTATAAGCTGAACTACTCAACAGTTATCACCTATTATATCTTGTTTTTATGCAAATCCCAAATTGAGGATGGAGTTGGGGGAATAGGGGATTTCAGACGTCACCCTTTGGAACAAGATAGATCCTCGGCATTGATCATCCATTAGGAACCAGGGAGCAGAGAAGTGGGTGGAAGTGAGTGTCCCTGAGAGAAGGCCTGTACTAGTCTGCATGGGCTGCCATAACCAGGTACTGCAGACTGGGGGGCTCAAACAATGGACATTTGTTTTCTTCCAGTTCAGGAGGCTAGGAGTTTGAGTTCGAGGCATCACAGGGTTGGTGTATGGGAAGCCTCTCTCTTAGGTGTAGAGGCTGCTTTCTTTGTGTCTTCACATGGTCCCATGGTCCCTCTGTACACGTCTGTGTCCTAATCACTTCTTCTTCTTTTTATTTTTGACAGAGTCTCGCTCTGTCACCCAGGCTGGAGTGCAGTGGCGCAATCTCGGCTCGCTGCAAGCTCTGCCTCCTGGGTTCGAGGGATTATCCTGCCTCAGCCTCCCAAGTAGCTGGGACTACACGCACCCGACACCAGGCCCGGCTAATTTTTTTGTATTTTTAGTAGAGACGAGGTTTCACCGCATTAGCCAGGATGGTCTTGATCTCCTGACCTCGTGATCCACCCGCCTCGGCCTCCCAAAGTGCTGGGATTACAGGCATGAGCCACCACACCCAGCCCAATCACTTCTTTTTATAAGGATTCCAGTTATATTAGATTAGGGCCCACTCAGATGACCTCATTTTACCTTAATTGCCTCTTTAAATTCCCTCTTCCAAATACATTCTGAGGTTCTGGAGTTTAGAATTCAATGTGTGAACTTACAGGAATGGGGACACAATTCAGCCCCTGACAAGGACTGACCCCTGGTTTTGTGTTTAAACTCATGGTGACTATTAGTATGGACTGGAGATGAGAATATCCCCATCTTTTCTTCACTAGGGACGTGGGCATCACTCGCATTGCAGATCGTGTGGGTGATGAGGGGGCACAATGGGATGCCCCGAGCAAAGCCTGATGGCGCGGCCTCACCGAGGCTCCCACTCTGAGCCCAGGCTGGCCTCGTCATCGGTGCCCTGCAGTCTGTGTGCCTTCTGGAAGGCAATGGAATCTTTCTACCCTACCCACGTGGCCTGTGACAGCTCACTAATAACAGGGCTTGCTTTGCTTCACACACCTGGCCTTTGCTGACGACATCATCGCCTCTGAGATCATCCGGGAGGGAGTGGCCTCCCTGCTCTGGGCTGACCTGAGCCTCTGTAGAGATGTTTTAACAATGACCGCTGTGCCCAGAGACTTTCTCCAGAGATCCTTGTTTATCTCTAGGCACTCATCTACCTTGTACTTCAGTCCACCTCAGGGATTGCCTGACTCCTTCCTAGGTGTATTCCGGCTTTACCTCCAGAGTTTGGGAGGAGGAACTGCCTTCTACAGAGGGTCTGGATCTGACAGTCATAGGTAGAAGATGAGACCATTAGGACTGTGGCTCTTAGCTTTTTAATTCTGCATTAAAAAAAAATCTTTTACAATGATTTACAAGATGATTATCCTAAGTAGTATGAGTTACTCTAGGGCAGGGCTTCTGACCTCAACACTCTAGGCAATTTGGACTGGATAATTCTTAGTTGTGAGCTGGCCTGTGTATTGTGGGTCCAGCAGCAGTGCTGGTCTCTATGCACTAGATACCAGTAGCACCCCCTAGAAGTGCTCGTACACTTCCAGATGTCCCCTGGGGGAGTGACAAAATCACACACAGGGAAGTAGCCCTGTGCTCATACATTATAAAAATATGTTCAACTAAATTTTTTGAACTATATTTAATTTCAAAGTAAATGATCTATTCTGTCAATTTTGATTCAAAAAATTGAAACAAACCTCCAGGATGGTTTGGATGTTACATCCAACTGCAATCCACACATTCACTTCTCAGTTTAATCTCTCTCTTGCTTTAGCCATCCCTTTGCTATACAGATGCTTAAAGCCTGTGATGGCGTATAGTAGGAATATTATAAGTATTATTTTCTTTTCTCTCTTCATTTTACCTTTCCTTCCTCTACCGATTCCTCAGATTACAATAGATTTTCTAACCTGGTGGTAATTTTGTAATTCTTGCTTTGAGGTTTTGAGTTAATTGTATTTTCATGAATCCTGAGGATTGACTTAGACTTTTTCTCCCTCTTTTTATAGACCTCGCTAATGTCAAATTGACTTGAAAACATGATTTATTCACTTTATTTCAGAGTCCTCCTCAAGAGTAAGTGCAGATTATAAAGCAGTATGTTCAGGCCAGGCGCGGTGGCTCATGCCTGTAATCCCAGCACTTTCAGAGGCCGAGGTGGGCAGATCACCTGAGATTAGGAGTTCAAGAGCAGCCTGGCCAACATGGAGAAACCCTGTCTCTACTAAAAATACAGAAATTAGCTAGGTGCAGTGGTGTGCACCTGTAATCCCAGCTACTTGGGAGGCTGAGGCAGGAGAATCACTTGAACCTGGGAGTCGGAGGTTGCAGTGAGCCAAAATCGCACCACTGCACTCCAGCCTGGGTGACAGAGCGAGACTCTGTCTAAAAAAAAAGAAAAAGCCCAGTATGTTCAGTACGATCCCATTTTTACCTACACTGCCCCCTGCCCCAGCAAATCCACATGTGTAGAGAAACACTCAGGAGGATATATGTTCCACACTCGAATCCATACCCTACATGGAACTCTTAGTGAACCTGTTTCTTCTTTTTGTTCATTTATAGCTTTCTAAGTTTTCCTACAATAAGCATCTATTGCTTGTGGAATTGAAAATGAAAAAAAAAATGCTTGGAAAAGTTATTCTCAAGCTCCCTGTGAAATCAGTGCAAAATTCAGCACGCACCCCCTGGTGTTGTTAATGGTAACGAGAGTTGTATTGGAAATGGCACTTATTTTTGGAAGACACGGGGACAACTGAGTCACCCATAGTATTTTAGGGAAAAGAATGAAACAAGAAACCCCAAATGAACAGGTGAAGATTTACGAGGCAGATTTCTGTCTTGTACTGAACGTTTTTTGGGTCAAGATTATATGCATGTGCATGAGCTCAGATGGAACTGTCCTGAGCTGCGGAGGGGCTGAATTTAGCAGTGAGTTCAGGCTCAGGTCACTTAGAGTCATCCAGCAGAAAATGGCTGGTGTATCCTGGGACTTTGTATGCTTAAGAGCTGTCCGGTAAGCACACAGCGTTCCTAGAGCACACCGGGCTCGCCTGTCCCCGCAGTGGTTCAACCCACAGACAGGCTTGTGCTCAGTCAAAACATGTCAGTCATTGAAAGTATATCCTCACTGGTTGGTGTCCTTTTAGGAAACAAATTCAGCTTTCTTCAGGGAAATAATTGGTGCTGATTGGTATACCTCTTTCTTTTCATCCTGTGCACAGTAAGATGCTGCTATGAGGCGGTGTCTGTTCATGCCAGCCCTGCTGGTGAGAATGGTGGAGAGGGAAGGAGGTGGATGGGTGCAGCTGTTCAACCCTAAGTGCACAGCTTCATCCACAATGTATTCAGCAGCAAGCTTGCATGATTTAGAAGAAAGATGACAGGCTTGGGAGATAGACACACGAGATTCTCCATCCGATTTCAATCATGCATTATGTACAATACCTTACATGTCTGGATAAGTTATTTAATCTCACAGAGCCTCAGCTCCCTCATCTCTAAAATGGGCACAAAGCAGACTTCCTCTTAGATTGCTTGTGAGCATAAAGATACAGAATGCCTGTGAGTAACAGCCTGGCGTACAGCAGGTGTTCGCTATTTCTTTCCCTCTGGTGAGTTTCCAGGTTTGTTGCTAACAATCGGCACAGGCCAAGCATTCACAAACGTTTCCTCTAAAGGAACAGATAGTAAATACTCTAGGTTTTGTGGGCTGGGAGGCAAAATTAAGGACATTACATTCTTACATAATAAAGAGTAAACACATTTCCACCAATTATGATTGATTTAGGAATATAATAATAAAAATAGAGCACTTTTTTTTTCTAACATAGATCTACTAATGAAAAGAAAGGAACCCTTTTCTGAGCAGATAGCATTTTACTTAACTGAGGGTCAAAGTTAAGAGTTCCCTCTCGTCAAGGGGAACTTGCCAGTGTTCATCTGTACAAACCATTCTTAATTTGCAGACCATGCAAGAGCAGGCTGTGAGCTGAATTTTGTCCACAGGCCACAGTTTGGAAATCTCTGCTATGGACTGCTTGTTAATAACACCAGTCTCTGCTTGTATTCTAACTGTAATCACTAATGGTGAATAAATAATCTGAACTCATAATTGATGAATGAACTGTTAGAGAGCTACCATCTGCAGAGGGGGATGAAATAATTAAATAAGCAGGCACTTGGAAGCTGACAGAATGCTTAGTCTTAATCTTATTTGATCAAATAATTTCTTTTTTTTTTGAGACAGGGCCTCTCTCTGTTGCCCAGGCTGGAGTGCAATGGCATGATCTGGACTCACTGCACCCTCCGCCTCCTGGGTTCAAGCGATTCTCCTGCCTCAGCCTCCTGAGTAGCTGGGATTACAGGCACGCGCCACCATGCCCAGCTAATTTTTGTATTTTTAGTAGAGACCAGGTTCACCATATTGGTCAGGCTGGTCTCGAACTCCCCACCTCAGGTGATCTGCCTGCCTCAGCCTCCCAAAGTGCTGGGATTACAGGGGTGAGCCACCGTGCCCGGCCGTGGTCAGATAATTCTTCAGAGAATATATTTCTTTGTGGCTAAAATCTGGAAAACAGCAGAAGAAATGATCGGGCCATGCAAACCAACCCTCTAGGATGAGAGACGAAGCAGTGAATGATTATGAAAAGTTACTCAAACAGGTTCTTTCTGCGTTGAATCAGGTAAGAAAAGGACTTGCTTGTCTTCAGTGATGATGCAGCTAAAGGAGGGATGAAGATCTGGCATGTATGTATCAGAGGGTCCCTTCCTTCCACCCTTCCACCCACCTGGATGGACAGGTCAGATTTATCTAACTATATGACCCTTAAACACTCAGATGGAAACAAGACCAAAAGAGTATTGTGGGGTATATTCCTCACCCAAAGGGTTACATTTTAGCAGAATGCTAATATAGAGTGGGAATTATCCTATGGCATAGAAGGCACCAGAGTGGGTGTTAAGGGGAAGCAATGTGACAAGACATCTTTGATAACTGAGTTGGCAAGAGAGGAATGTTCATATTTCTGAATATTTAAGAGATAGATATGGAAAAGGGTCAAAATACATAGAGCAAGGAGGGACTAAGATATGTGAGAAAAGATCCAAGCAGGCAAGCTGGCTCTTTCCCATTCATGTGGCAGAAAGCGGGGCCCTATGGCCACCCGTCATTTGAAATTCACTGAAAGCCTGTGGACGTTTGCAGAAGCTGCCGAGCCAATGGTGCCGAAGCTGCTTAGGGCAAAGGTTTTAAAGTTTAAGAGTGTTGAACTGGGAAAGTTCTTACAACTCCTTGTAACTAACCCCTCCTTGGAAAAATAGCTGTTTTGAGGCAGAAATATTTTAAAATGCATTGTTTTAGCTGAAGGGCAATTTTTAGCCAAAGAACATTTAGCACAGGAGCTTTGGTGGTGGGTGTTGCGGGAAGTCAGGGACCCCGAACGGAGGGACTGGCTGAAGTCGTGGCAGAAGAACATACATTGTGAAGATTTCATGGACATTTATTAGTTCCCCAAATTAATGCTTTTATAATTTCTTACGCCTGTCTTTACTGCAATCTCTGAACATAAATTGTGAAGATTTCATGGACACTTATCACTTCCCCAATCAATGCCCTTGTGATTTCCTATGCCTGTCTTTACTATCTCTTAATCCCATCATCTTCATAAGCGGAGGAGGATGTATGTCGCCTCAGGACCCTGTGATGATTGTGTTAACTGCACAAATTGGGTGTAGAGCATGTGTCCTTGAACAATATGAAATCTGGGCGCCTTGAATACAGAACAGGATAACAGCAATGTTCAGGGAACAAGGGAGATAACCTTAAACTCTGACTGCCAGTGAGCCGGGTGGAACAGAGCCATATTTCTCTTCTTTCAAAAGCAAATAGGAGAAATATTGCTGAATTCTTTTTCTCAGCCAAGAACATCCCTGAGAAAGAGAATGGCCCCGAGGGTAGGCCTCTGAAATGGCCGCTTTGGGGGTGGCTGTCTTTTACGGTCGAAGACGAAGGGATGAAATAAGCCCCAGTCTCCTGTAGTGCTCCCAGGCTTATTAGGATGAGGAAATTCCCGCCTAATAAATTTTGGTCAGACAGGTTGTCTGCTCTCAAACTCTGTCTCCTGATAAGATGTTATCAACGACAATGCCTGAAACTTCATTAGCAATTTTAATTTCGTCCCGTCCTGTGGTCCTGTGATCTCGCCCTGCCTCCATTTGCTTTGTGATATTTTATTACCTTGTGAAGCATGTGATCTCTGTGACCTATACCCTATTCATACACTCCCTCCCCTTTTGAAAATCGCTAATAAAAACTTGCTGGTTTTATGGCTCAGGGGCATCACGAACCTGCCGACATCTGATGTCTCCCTCCAGACACCCAGCTTTAAAATTTCTCTCTTTTGTACTCTTTCTCTTTATTTCTCAGACCAGCCGATGCTTAGGGAAATAGAAAAGAACCCATGTTGAATATCGGGGTTGGGATTTCCCCCAATAGGTGGGTTTAAAAATATTTCTTCTCTGAGCTGATGCTGACACATCTTTTCTCCATTTTTGTGTTAAAAGAACACACAACAAAATGCATTTTCTCTTTAACAAGTTGGAATAAAATACACGATTTATATAAAAATAAATGTCAAGAAGAAAAACCGAAGTATACTTCCAAGCAAAATTTATTAGATGTCTATTCAAGAAAAACACAATGACCTTTGCTTGTAAGAATTCAAAGTCAATTACCTGGAAGCCAGGTATGAATTTTTTTTTTCTTTTAAAATCAGATACAGAGAGTAGAAACAGTAATTTTTCTTAAATATGACAGGCAACAGATATTGAAGTCTTTTCTCATAAATGGCATCAAAGAGAATTATTCATTTATCAGCAAAGCTGCATGCAGTTGACTTAATTTCAAACCTGAAGCCTTTAAAATACGAAGCTGGTTGTGAACTTGACAGAAATCAAGGTAGCCTACTCAAAGATGTTGCTTTACCTTCTTCCTAATGAAATTCCCTTGTCATCAGTCAGTAGATATGTACATTTCAGTTTGGCTTCTACGATCTTTTAACTTCATAGATTTTTGCATACATGCTATCTGACAGAATCACATTATCTAGGGGTGCCTGTGATCTGTGAGATAGGGAGAGGCTAGTCTGCTGAAAGTCTTGTCGCAGGATAAAGACCAAATTAGGAAACTCCCGTTTTCTCAACAACTAAACTAAATATTCTGTACAAAAAAAGAGCAAAACATATGTACAAAATTCTAAAGACTACGTACATTGTGAAAAGATCAATCACTGTCCACGAAAGAAATGCCATAAAAAGTTTTATCTATAAGGTGCTCAAGATCCAAAGATGAATAGTTCTTATGCAAAGTCATAAGAAATACAAAGCTAGTTCTTGGAGTATGTGTAATTCAGGCACTGTGAACTATATTAAACCTTCCAGGTCCCAATATCATTTTGTAAATTTCTGCTTCAGGGCAGAAAATAAAACCTGAATGATTTAACATTGTTTCTAAAAAGTGCCTAATTTATTCCTAGGAAATATTTTACACACACCAGGAAAATCAGGCTCAACATATTCCTGTCCTCAAATGTAGCCAGGATTCTGAGTTCCATAGAAGAAAAATAATTATTATAGTAAAAATAATTGTATTAATCATAATCCTTGCTAAAACCAACTTTAATACTTGTGATGCTTCTGTACTCTATTTCTATAAAATAATGTGTGAGATTCTATTACATTTCCATAAAATGTACAACATCGCATATGGATTATATGTTCTCATACAATCTCAAATGTGTATGTGTACACACAGTGAAATCTTACCTACTAGTATTGCTTACAGATACTTTCAAGTGTCTATGTTAGAATAATTCTTTGCACCTCTCACTAACACTGCTTTTACTTACATTTTTTTCAGATAAATAAAACACTAAGAGCTCATTGTTCATGATGCTGATCATTACATTTTAATATAAAATAGCGATGCAACTTTACAACACAATAGTTTTTCCCTGTAGTCTAGCTCAGCCTCTTGTACGGTCATGATTATTACTGAAGGCTCTTATTCATTTACTGTTTGCACTTCTAAAAAGTGCAAAAAATTTGCAGAAAAAGACTCCTATTTGAAAACTTACATTCAATCAACAAAATCACACTCATCCAAATTAACTTTCCTCCTCTTGCTTTAAAGGTGGTAATCACTGTGCATATTACAACATGTATGTGCAGGCAAACACTAGCTAAAGTACAGTTACAGTTGTCATATTGTGTAAACCAAGACACTAGGCAAACTTGTGAAAAGAATATACACTGCCAAGCTAAGAATGTGAAAACGCAAACCACAGCATTTCCCAATAAACAATTTTCTGGTCGTTGAAATAGCCTGGGGGGAGGTGTTGAAATAGCCCCCTGGAGACACTTTTTTTTTTTGCCTCAAATATTTGACCATTTTTAAGTATCATGATTTTCTTTCTGATCCCACATTTTGACGTGTCAAAGCTTAGAGCAGGAAGTAGGAATCCACACTTTCACGGAGGGGGCCAGCCTGCCATGTCGCCCCCAGGCTCACAGCAGCGGCGGTTACTCTGCTGGTGGTTTGGTGGCAGGTGGAGATGGTGACGGTGCATTGGAAACCGTAAGGCATGACGACGGGAGGCCTGCAGGGTGTTTCAGGCGTTGACGCAGGTGCATGGCTGGCAGGTGGCCTACAGAAGGAGGGAGAGCGATTCACAGCCTCTTCACATAGTTTCCGGGGAAAGTACCAAAGAATTTGGTTCTTCTTGAGGTCCCTGAAAACAGAAGCGAGTAATGAAAGGGGGGTAACAACAATATGAGTTCATACACATGGGCTTGAATACTTCGCATTTACAAGGCCTCGCGAAGACAGCAAGCCCCAAGGGGTTTGGAAAAGAAGGTAGGCAACTCATGTGAAGCCCATAGGCAGACAAAATAAGCAGTTTTAGTTGGTTGCCTGACGCTGTCACTGCCCCTCCAGCATAAATGATGTGCTGCCATCATGGCACCCTAGGCAGAAATGCTGAGCCTCCCAATCTGAAGGGAAAGAGCCTTGCTAAGGAGGTGGGCAGAGGAGCTCAGTCACCAAGGCTGCCACACCAGAGCGGGGAGCGACGGATCAAGGCGAGGCTGACAGGTGACAGGGTGAGTGGAAAATCCTAAGAGCAAAGCTTCTCAGTGACCAGCAGCCCACGCAGCACAGGTGCGACATGAAGGCATCATCTACTGCAGGCTGTCACTGTCCAGTTTTATCATCTCATAGAAGATCATGCTCAGTGCCACATCCTTTATTTAAAAACAGCACTGCAAGACTCCATCAAGTATACAATTTTTCAACAATTTACAAATCATTAAAGGAAAAAAAGGATTAAGCACTGTTTGTGTGTGGGAGTTCCATCACCAGCATGATTTCTAACATGGTGTGTTTAACTACACTCACAAATGGCTATCATCATTATGGTCACCTCTGGTTTCTGGTTTGGAAACTTCTTGTATAAATTGGTGCGCTAAATTCTTCTTTAGGCAGCGCAGATGGAGCAGATAAGGGTCTCTAAAGCTTCATCTCTCTCCTATATCCTGGTGCATACTGCCTTGGTTTGAGGACTGTTTTTCTTTTTCCTTGTCTAGGCAAGCCATTTTACATTTCTACTACCTCCTCCTCCTCCTCCTCCTCTTCCTCCTCCTTCTCCTCTTCCTCCTCCTCCTTCTCCTTCCCCTCCTCCTCCCCCCACTTTCTTCCTCCTCCTCTTACTCCTCTTCCTCCTCCTCCCCCTCCTCCTACTCCTCCCCCCTCTCCTCTTCTTTCTCCTTCCCTTCTTCCTCCTCCTCCTTCTCCTTTCCCTCCCCATCCTCCTCCTCCCCCTTCCCCCTCCTCTTTCTTCCTCCTCCTCCTCTTCCTCCTCCTTTTCCTTTTCCTCCTCCTCCCCCTTCTTCTTTTTTTTTGAGATGGAGTTTTGCTCTTGTCGCCCAGGCTGGAGTGCAATGGCATGATCTTGGCTCACTGCAACCTCCCCCTCCTGGGTTCAAGTGATTCTCCTGCCTCAGCCTCCTGAGTGGCTGAGATTACAGGCGCCACCACCACGCCTGGCTAATTTTTGTGTTTTTGGTAGAGACGGGGTTTCGCCATGTTGGCCAGGCTGGCCTCGAACTCATGGCCTCAGGTAATCCACCTGTCTCGGCCTCCCAAAGTGCTGGAATTACAGGCATGAGCCACTGTGCCCAGCCAATGACTATTTTCTAGGTTTTTCTCATGGTCTTTTAATGGAAATAAAATAAGAGGCTTGTGGCTGCACCATGGCCTCAATTCTTTCATGATTTTGCCACAGATGGATGTCTAGAGTGAGCCCTCCTCTCCTCTCACTTTTCCTCTCTTGCATTCTCTGCCCCGCCACCTGTGTTTCCTTTTCATCTCTCTCTGTGTCCCAGTGTAAAATACTTTTGTCGACAAATGTTTTCTCAGAAGACCTCTCATCTTTTTTTTTTTTTAGGATGGGAAAAAGGAAGTTGCCTTTTACGTAGGAAGAATGGAACTTCTCTCCACTTCCATCACAAACCAGAGCTAAGGTGAGTCACTGAATGTTCGGGCATCTACGTCAGACCTAGGAAATGGGGGAGTTGTTCACTTAATCTCACTCCCTCTGAAATTAGATTAACACTGTGGACAACTAACATTTTCCACAGCACAGAGCATTGATATTTCTCTTCTGGGGACTATTTGTTGTTGTTGTTCTCAGATCTCAATCTTTCCTGGTTTCTGCTATTTAAAGAAATTTTCTTCTCTCAATTGACTTGGAAATAAAGCTCGCAGAAAATCACACGTAGCTGAAGTAGTGACTACTAAACTATATTAAAAATGCAATAGCCTTGGGATTACATTGTGCATATGAATGTCTGAAAGATCAAAGGCATTACGAATTCGAAGCAAGCTTGGCTATCACAGCAAACCATGCAAGTGAGCAAAGGCAAGCAAATTACAAAATACCACAGGTGCCTGAAGAAGGAGCGCACGTACCCACAAACCAGCCGTCATCACACTTCTCCATCACATCGATGACGTCACTTTCTCTGAGCTCCAGCTCGTCTTCGTTCCTAGGAGTATAGTTATACAGAGCCTGAAACCTTAAACAGGACAAGGGAAGGTGTTTAAAAACATGTGGACACCTTCATGACATATAGAAGATAGACAATATTCATTCTTCCTTTAACATTCCTATTCTTAACATTCTATTGGGTGGTACAAGCCTGGTAAACACGTAAATAGCATTTTGTTGGGTGGTACAAGCCTGGTAAGAGTGTAAATAGCATTCTATTGGGTGGTGCAAGCCTGGTAAGCATGTAAATAACATTTTATTGGGTGGTACAAGCCTGGTAAACATGTAAATAGCATTCTGTTGAATAGTACAAGCCTGGTAAGCTTGAAAATAGCAATATTTAGATCTTCACAGGCATTAGAACACTCTAACAACATTTTGAAACTCATGAGGAATATCCATGAAAATTGTAACATTCATAAATTGGGTTAAAATATGTTAACATTTGTAAGTCAGACCCGCATTTGAATGGTCCAGCCATCTAATGCCTATCATTCAGACATTATAGTACAAAATATAAGAGATATTTGTATTATTTAACTGTTTAAAAACAAGAAGGAATCACAATTTTAGCTAGCCATAATCAGAAGCAAATAATGGGGGCTTGAGAATTGAATTTTCAAAGGTTCTAAATGGAGACAGACGAAATGTCTCAGACTTGTCTTTTAAATCACTCTATTTGAATTACTATACAAAGGAAAATTATTATTTTTTTCCAGGAGGAATTCTTTAGATCAGTTTAATGTTATAGTTTGGATAAGTGTTTTCTGAGAGTTGGAAAATTTGATGTAATTAGCCTATGAAGTTGAGTAGATGTATTCTATGAGCAGTTATTACTGAGTCAATTTCAAGCAGATTATAGACATAAGTCTCTTTTTAAAATGAGTCCCAGAAAAATTGTATTTGATTTTCAAACTCTCTCTTGAAATAATTTTATATAAAAAAGAATTATTTATAGAATGCTACCACTTTCCTTTCCCTGCCTGAATTCTTTGACAGCAT
Source organism: Macaca thibetana thibetana (assembly GCF_024542745.1). NCBI lineage: Eukaryota > Metazoa > Chordata > Mammalia > Primates > Cercopithecidae > Macaca > Macaca thibetana. Next base: position 4,457,892 of record NC_065582.1, on the reverse strand, counting down.
ATACTGTGGAGAAATTGATCAATAATGAATTCAGACACTGAATTTGTGGTAAGAAAACACCATGCATTATAATAAATAGTAACATGGACTGGTGTTTTTGGAAAATGAAGGCAGAAATTACTGTAGCTGAGAAGGTCATGAAGAATTTGATAGGCAGTTAGCACGAAAACTTCTTCATAATAGTACTAAAATATTACCAGTACTGTGAGCGAGACTTTTAAAAATCAGGAATTTGTTTCTGTTGCTTTTTGTAACAGCGATGTCATTCTGCTAATGTGAGAAAATAATAACCACATTCTAGGGCATTTTAGATTTTTTCATGCCAACTTTAAAAAGTTGATAATCTTGACGACTGCTCCGGAACAAGAATGATTTATTTTTAATTACTTTATGAGTCAGAAAATAATATTTTGGTAGAATAAAACTATTCTATCATTTAAACGCAAACCTTATGTCATTAATAAGCAACAGTGACCCACTGGCTTCCCCCCAGTTCATCCACCATTTGGATTGGGGGAGCTGGATAGAGTTGATTTCAGGGGGTGCCCAGCACCATCCCCTAGAAAATACTGTTTTCCCTGGCCTGGCACCAAAGCCTGAAATGTCAACATTAGAGGCTTCGTCCACTGTTAAAACTTCATCCTTCCAGTAGACCTTATAGCCACTCACATTCTTTTGAGTATGGGCTTCTGAGGCCTTTTCTTGAGAGAGGGGTTTGTGATTATGGGGAAGGGCAGAGAAAGGCAGCTAGCATCCCAGGGCAGTGGCCAAAAAGACAAGCAGGTGTGTAATACACAAACGTCACCTGACTGGGATGTTTGCATGTGGCCAGCTTGAGTAGGGGTAGTCCATTTATTCTGTTGTTTGTGTTAAGAATTTGATTTGGAGGCTGCTCAGGTGAACGGGTGGTTTCTTTTGTGTATCTGTGTGGAAAGTTCACAGTCCCTTTTCTAATTTCACATTTGAGAGAGGGTGGTCGTTCCTGGGCTGCTGTGTTGGTGGATATACACAACACTTCTCACTTTGGGGAAACTGATTCTTTTATTGAGCTTCTCAGGCTTGAATCCTGCCCAGGCTCATCTCCAACCACTTATGGAGACCGGTGACCTAAGGCTGCAAACCGCAGCTGCCGGAAAGAATCTCAAGGTCTCAGAGCTAACGCAACAAAATTGGCATGGACTCCTGCTTCATTTGTGTTCGATGAAAGCCAGCGTGTTTGTCCACGTTTATTTACCATTCTGGTTTAATTAGTCCACAAAAACAAAAACAAAGCAAAAGAAAAGCCACGGAGTTTTATGGAAACACAAACACACCTTCAGGAAATCCTCCTGCCTCTACTGGCTTTCAGAGTCAGTGCCGCACAACAGGAAATGAAGTTGAATCCAATGTGAACAAATGCTGTTCTGAAAGATGTGTTGGTGAGGTGAATGACGGTGGTGGGGTAAGGATGCCTCAAAAAGAAAGGTGTCTTTTAAACCGGAAATGCTGAGCCAGACTGGAAGCCCTCTCTAACTTGCAACGTTTTCTAGAACATATTTCACTGAAGCTCTGAATTGTAGTGACTTAACATTATGTTCCTACTGTTGCTCAAAACATTTTTAAATGACAGCAACTAAGCAACACCCTAAAATCCCACTAATTCAGGCTATAATCAAATATCAATTTAATAAACAATGTTTTCTAACGTACAAATCAGGACTTTGAAAATGTAACGTATCTTTCATTCACAGACACTTTAAAAGCGGTTTAATATAACATGTTGGTAATGCAATAAACCTACACAGCGCTGGAATTTATTTTTTATAATGTGATCTTATCATCATTTGGGTAAATAAGAGAACAAACAAAGCTTTAGAATTACAAGTCGTATTTAGTGTTTTCTAATTAAGCGATCTTTTTGTTTGTTTGTTTGAGACATGGTCTTGCTCTGTTGCCCAGGCTGGAGTGCAGGGCCATAATCATGGGTCATTGTAGCCTTAACCTCCCTGGCTCAAGTGATCTTCCCACCTCAGCCTACTGAGCAGCTGGGAGTACAGGCGCAGGCCATCACGCCTGACTAACTTTTTATTTTTATTTTTGTAGAGACGGTGTTTTGCTATGTTGTCCAGGCTGGTCTTGAACTCCTGGGCTTTGGCCTTCCAAAGCGCTGGGATCATAGGCATAGTGACTGCACCTAACCTTAAGTGAGATTTTAAATGATTATCACTGCTAACCTGTTCTTTCCAAAATACAGACTTTCCCTCAATAAGAACACCTTTCTGGCTGCACTCTGTGAGAGCCAGTCTCATCCGGAGATGCTTCGTGCTAAGTTTCAGGTCTGTGAGGAGCAAGGAAGGACTTGATGGTGATAAAGGAACCAGACCACATGCCAGGATCTGCCTCAGCGAGGAGGCTGTTGGTAGCCTGTTCTGCTCCAGAGTGTGGGCAGTGGGTCAGGATCCCCAGTGCGTGCTCAGATACGGGGGACAAGGGTTAGGTCCATGAGTGAGCCTTCCCAGGGGTGTCGCTCTTGGCTCAGAGTACACAGGCAGAGGCCAACAGGAAGTTGTTAACTCCTGAACGTCTCTCAGGGACAAAATGGGCCCGAAAAAGAAACACACAGAGAGAATCTTCAAGACAATGTGTGACACCTTCAGGCTGATTTAACTCATGTATCAGAAAGGAGAAGGAATTTGAAAGGAAAGTTTGAAAAGGCGTTTTCCTGGTGCCGTGGAAGTAGTAGCATGTAACTGAGTAAGAGTGAGTGTTTTAATACTGCCATTTTCAAATGACCCTTCTAAGCATGTCACTTTGGAATGACGGAATGATCACTTTAGGTCTTTTTTACACTTAGGTCCACTTTTACAGTCGCCCAGTGGGTGTAGATGTAAGGTTAGAACATGTTCTGTATGTCTTTGAAGCTCCTAGTTACTCGTTACACAGCCAGCAGAGCAGAGAGGGAGACAAGAATTATCCATCTCAGGAATCACTGAAGCATTGGAAACTTTTCCTAGTGCATCAGTTAAAATCTCAGAGAACTATGGGTTCTTTTAATAATAGTTTCTGATCACTGTCATAAACGATGGAGAGACGATTATAATTTCTTGTAATTTAGGAGGCCTCATGTTAGTTACTTTGATCTTTCACTTGCAAAGCCATACATCTTACATTTTGGTACAGTTGTCCATTTTGTGGGTCAAGGTTAGTCTCGAATTTAGAAGATAAGAAGAATACTTACGGTTCCCCCCCACCTTGAATATTTTCATGAGTAAACACAGGACGCTGTGGCTGAAATGAAATGATTTTCAATGTAATCAATGTTTAAACTGGTACTAATTAAAAGATAATTTGGATAATGGCATGGTACTTTTCTTGACATTTAATATTTCCTGTTGTAAAAAACCAAGAGGAAGAAAAAAAAAAACCAAATAAAGGGTTTCTGCAGGATTAATAATTAAAATATTTAAAGGGAGCTTCAAATTAAAGCAAAATAACCAAGGTCAAATGTTTTGAACATGTCTACAATCTAGTCTGCTCAAGCTTTAAGGAAAAGCCAGGGTTTGGTCCCATTGATTTTTCAAAGGCCAGGAATAAGGTAAGAACATAGACAGCAAACCACTAGAATAGGAAATATAGACACCTTCATACAACCTTATTCTCCAGCGTTTTCTCAAACAAGCAGAAAATAAACCACATTTAGTTTCACAGCAAAGTATCCACATTCATTCTGTCAACCTCTCCTTCACAGACAACATTTTCACATACAGCACAGAGGAAAATATCAATAGGCAGACATCCCATGCTACATCTGAATTAACATTCTCTGGTCTCAATGTGGAGAAAACACATGCATTTTTAAAAAGAGAAAACAGAACTTTGGAATGCAACGAACAATATCCGGGTAACATGTAACATTTTACCTTAGAAGAGAAACATTGGTAGAAATTTCCAGTGCACTGAACTCTCGAAAGAGTTTCTTTTCTTTTTAAACTAAGCATCAAGACCAGTATCTGTAATAGATACTTATAATATTGGAAATGACAAGCCTTAGCATCCCATATACCCACATTAATATTTTCAATGAATGAAAGTTAACACGTTTGTTGAATATATAAACTCAGTGTAATTTATATTGACTACCTAAACTTTACCTTTTAGGGGAGAAATGCATACAAATCACTCATAATACATTTCAAAAACACTCGCTTCTAAATGATAGCTACAGGGTAAAATCAGAATTTGCATGGCACTTATATAAGTGACTGTTTGATGACTACTGAATTAGCTATTAGATCCACGTCCTTAGACATTGGGCCAGCTCTTAGATTTCCATAGTTATGAGTGGATTACTGATAGGCTGAAATCTCTTCCTGCAAATTGTCTGTAGAAATCCCACTGGTCCAAGCTCGGATGGATAACTCTGAGGTTCCTCTCAGTCTATGAGTCAATGATTCACCCACTTCCTAAATTCTTTATCCACCCCCTTTCTATCCTACTTGTCTATCTAGCATAAGACTAGGTACTCACAGTACTAAAACTGTAAGCTTTGATTCTGTTAATTGGAAACCTTTATTAACAGTGTTCTTAGAAATTTCACTCAGTCTGTGGATAGAATATTTAAAACTAGAATGTGTAAGAATTACTAGATACAAGTATGACTTAAGAGTGTGAAATAGTTTACTCCTGTAAATCAATATAAGACTACTAATGATGTATCTATTATTAAAACTGGAAGATATTCATATTTTAAGAAAAATTATGACTAACCAATTTTCCAGCCATCTTAAGATCATTTAATTCAAGATATTATTAAATCAATTTAAATATATAAGATGGTAATTGTAAGTCATTGATAAGCTTGTATCATATTACCTATTTCAAGTTCTCTTCCAATCTAATAAAACTTTATATATGTATAAAACTGTTATGCAGAAGTAAGATTTGTATACATCAATTGCCACTAATAGTATTTTGTAATAATTTCCCAGTCTTTTTTTTTTCTCAGTCTTCTTTCTCATTTTAAATGCCTGCAGAATAATGGTCTCCCACATGTGTCTACATATCATAGTTTTCTTAACCATTCATCTCTTTTTTTTGTTTGTTTTGAAGTTAGAATTGGTCTAGTCTTTTTTCTCACTATCATAAGTAGCAATGCTATACACATTTTCTTATGCAAAGAGCTATTTTCTGCTTTTGAACCATTTTTTAGAATATATTCCCAGGAGTAAAATTTCTGGCCAAAGAGTATGCATTAAAGCCACATGATTTTGAGAATGTACATGTTAGTCACTGAAAAATACTGTTCTCAAAAGTAACTTGAAAACGTCTAATATGCCACACTGCATATCACATACCAAGATCGCTACGACTCTTTCCTCGAAACGATCAGCACCATCTGCAGTGCGTAAAAAAGTTATGAATAAGGAAATATTGTTTATCCTTGTCTTAAGAGAAAATGTTGTGTAAAGTATATTTCATTATGCTCTAAAATTGGTATCCCTGTTTTCACACATTCAAACCATTTTAATATTTTAAAATTGAGTAAAAGTTTAAACTTCTACATCACGATATCCAATGCTTTGTAAAACTGGTTAGTTTCATTTCATTGCTCTTTTGTTAAAATGTGAATACTACTTTAAAAATCATATTGTTCATTAATATAAAACAATAAACTTTTAAAGTCTGTACATCCCTTTTTAGTTATCATCATTATAATTCTACTAGTTTAATTCCTTTAACTCAACCCACCTCATCAATCATTTAAACGAACTGTCCCCTTGACCATTATGAAAATTTGGTGATTGCTGCAAACGTGCAGCTTCCTGGATCCCACGTCCATGGCTGGAGAACGTATGTTCGTATGTGGCAGCCAGCACTGTCCTTGCTTTTTTTTTTTTTTTGAGATGGAGTCTCGCTCTGTCACCAGGCTAGAGTTCAGTGGCGTGATTTTGGCTCACTGCAACCTCTGCCTCCGGGGTTCAAGCGATTCTCCCGCCTCAACCTCCTGAATAGCTGGGACTATTTTTATATGCACCACCATGCCCGGCTAATTTTTGTATTTTTTAGTAGAGACAGGGTTTCACCATGTTAGCCAGGATGGTCTCGATCTCCTGACCTTGTGATCCGCCCGTCTCGGCCTCCCAAAATGCTGGGATTACAGCGTGAGCCATCGCGCCCGGCCCCCGTCCTTGCTTTTACCTGTTTCCCAATATCTCTTTTCCCTTCCTTCATATCTTTCAAACCCTGCGCCTCGTTTTAGCCACAAATCATCAGTTTTCTAGACTGTTCACATCCTGAGGCCAGACTCAATCAAGACTTCTCTTAGCAGAGAAGTTGTGTGTGTCTTACAACGGCGAGTTTTAGAACTTTTCAAAGCTTGCCTTTAACAAGAATCACCTCCATGTTAATGTGGATAACCAGGAGACAGTTCTGAGGAAAGCTGACCAATGACAGTACTTGAAATAGTTTATTTTTAAAGCATGTGACTAGTAGGGAATGAGTAGCACGAACAGTTATCTATGTCAGCTCATCTGCGTCCTTCTGTTTGGGGCGTTAACCACCATGTAACCTTGGGGATGCCTCAACTCCCCTATCTCTGAAATCAATGAGTTGGACAAGATGATGGTTAATCGGGTCCCCTCAGGGATTCCATGAAGGGCACACATTTCCACAGATATATTTCCTCTGCTGTGTAAAGGTGGCCATCATCAGCTTTACACAGAGCGCTGGGACACTGACACTGACTGGTTAATGCTCATGTGTCTCGGTCATGTAAAAAAATGGCTACAATTCAACTCCATTTTGCAGATTAGTAAATCAAAACCCCAAAGATACTGGATAATTTCTTAATATGACAAATAGGTAAAAAAACAACAACAAAAAGAAACAAAATGGTAATTTTGATGTGCACTCTTCATTGCATGAAAGATTACTATGCTGGACTACTCGGCCTAGCTTGGCTAAAATCAGCCTCTTAATGTTGACGCTGAGGTAGGTGCAAATGTCCTATAAGGTTATGTAAATAGATTATCTGAGGAGACAATCTTTTGCCCTTTCTCCATGGCGGTGTCACGCAAATGGGCAAGTCCCTTAAGGAAAGACTTGTAATGCATCTGCACTCTGTTGCCACCTAGTGGTGAGCAGTGGCAGCAACAAGCTGAGAGTTGTTTCTGCTTTATCCTGCTTTATCCGCCCCTTTTTATCCAAGTTCCCAAGGCGGGATTCATTTTAAAAGCCTATTTTAAAGGCCACAGAGTGACGTGGAATAGATAGTCATCTGTTTTTCTAACCATGTTCTTCCCATCCCACGTTTTACATTCTTGAGAAAGAATCCCTTGTAAGCCACCAGCATTTTTGGTCCGTGTCCATTTCTATTTTGACTATCTGTGCAGGCATTTCCATTTCTCTTAACTTCTTAGCAGTTTTAAGATAAATATACAACGATATACATTTGTGACATTCAGAGAGGCTTCCATCAGCTGAACCTAGAAAGATGGCTTTCAACTGACACATTATAATCATGGTGTTGGACATTTTGAGCAAGAATTATATTACGCTTATATTTCCTTGATGAATCTTAAGAGTAGAATAACAGAAAATCCAATGAAGCATGCTGCTGTTTTCTTGGTATCTTAAATATGTATTTTTTTTTTCTGCAGCCCTAAATATGTAAGTTTTTTCTGTAGCTATTTTTTAATGTTGTCAAAAACAGATACAAAAGAGACAAGTTTTAAACACATGCTAATTTCCAAAGCTAGAACCAATCACAAGTTACTGTTCATAAGGAAGCTGGTTTGAAATATCATGGAGTCTGTAACATCAGTAAAATATATACTTTCCTATCTTAGTGAGCTATAGTCTGTTGAAAAGCTGTCTAATTTATCAAAGCTTCTGCAGTTATCTCTGGAGGATTAGCTATATTTAGTATCAAATAATTCTTAAATTAGGATTGACTGTTACTTTAAACACAAATGCAGAAAAATCTCTGAAAGCAATATAAGCAGTGCTAAAGTGTTTTGTCATTTCTTTCATAAAATATTAGTTGTACTTGCCAACTAGAATTAGATGAAATTCTCCTAATAATACCACATTTATGTTTAGAGAGGCTTATTTTTCCTTCTTAAATTATGAAGGTAAAACACAACTTTGCACAAATCTAAAAAATAGAATATTTATGGTTCACACAAACACGTGTAATCTGACATACAAATACATAATGTAAAAATCACACACACACACACACACACACACAAAATCCAAAGGGGAACGAAAGCATAGCATCTCATGGACCTATAGGAAATTTATAGATGGGTGCTCTTCATTGCAAAGAAGCTTATTTTGCTTTGGCTCTGGAGGCCATTAGGGGGAGTGTAAGAGTCTCTACAAACTGGCATTCCTCTCTCTATGACAACACAAAACTCTGCCTCAGCAACAAAAGGAGGTCTTCCTATGCAATGCAAAAAGCACAAAGTGGCATAAATGCAGAATAATATCTACTTTTTTTTAGAAACGAAAAATGAAGGCTTCTTTGAAATCAAGCCCTTGAGAACTTGAAATGCAAAGCATAGCTGTGTGATAGACCAGTTAAGGTTGAATCAGGGTCCATTAAAACAGAAATGAGGAAAGGAATCCTGACTTATGTCCAGATGAAAATTTCCGAACTCCTTGGCTGCATTCCGTAGAATTGATAGTAAGTACCGTTTAGAGTCCATGGATTTTGAAGTACTGTAGATATTGCAGAACTAAGTAGCTAAGGGAAAGTAATCTGACCTTTAAGTTCAATCAAAGCTGGCAAGAAATGGGAAGTGGATAGAATCCAGGGAGCAGTCTGGGGAGAAAGGCAGACTGAGAGAATGTAGTGCACATCACCACAGAAAAGAAGACGTTAGACAAGAATCATGGATTTTAAAAAATCCAAATTGAATGACACAGAAGCAAACATGGCCGGAAGTGTGTGAGTCCAGCTCTGTATATTCTTGGCAACAGTTTTGTTCTTTGCAGGAGAAATGGTGACTAGAAAGCAGTGATTTAGTGTAGAACCATGAGACAGATGTAGACCACAACACACACGACACCCTTATCTGTAGAGCAGAGACTCTGACCATGTCTTTGTGGATTTTGGAAACTTCCCACACACCTAAAAGGGAAGCACAGCACCAGGTGGCCACTTCATCTCCAGGGTGTCTCCAGACTTACTTTAAGGCCAGTTCACAGCCAAGACAACTGAGGAAGAGCCAATCCCCGAGGCGGGGGTGGCCAGGATGCCTGCCACGAGGTGGGGGCGCGCTGACCCTACCCTGTGGGGAGCGCTGAGCCCTCTGACAGGCGAGCCGCAGAATCTCCTAGACATCACTGGGCTGCGAGGAGGCTTACCCAGGACACATGTCTCGCTTTTTAGGTCAGCCTGGAAAATGTATAAGAAGTTAGTTAGTTCTCATCTTCATCACACAGCCTTCAGGAGGAGCTTTCCTGGCGTGCTTGTTCCATGCACACACAGCATGTCAAACTCCTGACATGAGGAACAATGGCAGAGCAGGGAGGGTCAACAGCTCCTCCAGCTGCTTATACAGTTTCCACACCGCAGGCACCAGCTGCTGTCTTAACATGGGACCCACAGGCACGGCAGAAAAAGGTTCATAGAGGAAAGTTGGCATAGGCAAGAGGCTAAGAACATATTAGAAATGCTATATATATATATATGTATATATATATATATATATACACACACACACACACACACACACACACATACACACACACTTTTTTTTTTTTTTTTGAGATGGAATCTGGCTCTGTTGCCCAGGCTGGAGTGCAATGGCACAGTCTCAGTTCACTGCAACCTCCATTTCCCTGGGTTCAAGTGATTCTCGTCTCAGCCTTCCGAGTACCTGGGATTACAGGCACCCGCCACCATGCCCGGCTAATTTTTGTATCTTTATTAGAGACAATGTTGGTCATGTTGGTCAGGCTGGTCTCAAACTTCTGAACTCAAGTGATCTGCCCGCCTCGGCCTCCCAAAGTGCTAGCATTACAGGTATGAGCCACTGCGCCCAGCCAAGGAATGTTATGTCTTTCATAGAATGCTTAGCAATTGGGTTCAAGATGCTCTCAAACCTGACCTGCTTTTTCATGCTTATTGAAGGGATGCAGGGTGAGATACAGGAGAATTTGGCCTAATGCCCATCAAATTTCATGGACTGTATCAGACATTTGTTGGAGGCAAAATTTTCTAGCAAACACATCAGAAGAAAGTAAGGCCTTTTTGGGGGGAAACATGGTGAAATATGATGAAATACTGAAGTGCCCAGCCTGCGGGCTGGCCTGTTTCAGTGTTTTTCTTTTCAGAGTAAGATCTTTCATATGACAGTGAGTAACCCGACCTCCTTGTGTGTAGGTTTTATTTTCCTTCCAATAGCGGACGGGATCTGGCAGTGCACTGCCTGGTATTTGATCTGGCTTAAGAGAACTTTAGGAGGAATAAAACATGCTTAAATAAAAGCATGTGGTTTTCTCAACTCTCATTTAGAAAAGTTTTCCTAATTCTCAGTAATGATTGACCTCAGATCCCCAGCCTCTGGAGATGAAATGTGTTTGGCACTGTTGCTTAAGCGTCATGGCAGACAATGCTTGATGCTCTCCAAACCCATTCTCTTCTTGGTCCTCAGTAATGAGGCCATTCTGGATAAAGACCACATTTCCTGAGTTGTAGCTGGATGTGCTCATGTCGTAAGCTAGGACTGAGGGGATATATGCAATTTCTGGGACATGGCCTTCAAGGCAGAAGGTGTAATCTCCCATCTTTTCTCCTTCCTGTTGGTTCATGTGAGAAGGGAACTGCTCGAGCTGCCACCTGGGACCCGTAGTGGAAGCTTCTCTCTGAGGATGGCGATGAGCCAACATCAAATGGAACCTCCTGGGTCCTCTGATGACTGTGGGGCCACCATACCAGTCCCTTCATTTATGTGTAAGAGCAACATATTCCTACCTAGTTTAAGCTACAATTATTTTGAGTTTTCTGGGACTGTGCCTACCCCAGTCTTGACTAATCAGGGGTTCAATACATATCAGAGCTCTTAGAGAAAAAAAAAAAATCCCATTTAGCTGTTAGAATGATGTGGATAATAACAGCTGGAAAGAGCACGGGAACATATTAGGAACAATCAGGGGCTGATTTCATGTTGAAAACTGTGCCCCAGGGATCCCCGTCTGACGGGATTGCTTTAGGGTGATGAGACTTCCTTGTGGGACCACAACCACCGAGTTACTTGGAAGAAACCCGAGGAAGAGCCTCTCACTCTCCTCATAGAGCTTCCGCTGCAGCTTGAGGCCACATGCGGCAAGTCTCTTGCAAAATAGTCTCTTGGATGGAAATGGAGTCTCGGCTTATAGAGAGGCTGAGATTTATACTTTTTTTTTTTTTTTTTTTTTTTTTGAGATGGAGTCTCGCTCTGTCGCCAGGCTGGAGTGCAGTGGCACCATCGTGGCTCACTGCAAGCTCCACCTCCCGGGTTCAAGCAATTCACTGCCTCAGACTTCCAAGTAGCTGGGGTTACAGGCACCTGTCACCACACCTGGCTCATTTTTGTATTTTTAGTAGAGATGGGGTTTCACCATCTTGGCAAGACTGGTCTTGAACTCCTGACTTTGTGATCCACCCACCTCGGCCTCTCAAAGTGCTGGGATTATAGGCGTGAGCCACCGTGCCCAGCCAATTTATACTACTTTTTGTTATAAAAAATCATTATTTTAAAAGCAGATGCTCAAAAGACTAGGGGAGATATTGGATTCAGATTTACACATTAAACATAATTTATGTATCTTTCAGTCATCTGTAATCTATAAAGTGGTAGTAACTTTTACGTTTATGGAAGATTTTGGATTGCATTTACTTTTATGGAGATTTTCATTGTCTTAGAAAACACTTTACAAGAATGAAATTGCACTGACTTAACCAAACAATGGTTGACAGGGGTTGATAAAAATGTTATTACAATGATTTCATGCATGCTACACTATGTCTATTAAAACATTACTAAAAGTTTATTTTCTCTTTGCTTTCAGTACTAGGTTATTTCTTTTCTTTACAATGAGCATCAGCATTCTTGAAATGGAAGAAATAAAAAGGCTTCAGACTCAGACTGGCACAGTAACTGGGTCGGATGCGAAATTAAACTATAATGGCCTAAAATTTCGAGTTGATTCATTTGTACTTAAATTTACGAGCACAAATAACTTCAGTGAATATATTCTTTCAATGACTACAAAACAGATTTATAAGGTTTAAAAAATCTCAGTGGGAGATTCAAAAATCAAGATTTGCTCCTAAATAGGAGATAAAATAGAGAAAAACCACTTGGATTTGCAGGAGTTAGAAGTATTTCGTGTGGTTATTAAAATATTCTTTTAAAACATAGTTATTGTGAATACCTCCATTCTCTCATGTCATTCTGCAAACAACTGAAACCTAAAGAATATAGGACAAGAATTTGGATCTTGCAGAAGAGTAAACCTTTTTAAATTCTAGCTTTGTCCTGATGCTACAATGGTGCATCCTCCATCTTTCTAAATTAGATAACTCAGATTCTAAGGCTATTTTCCCTCTTACTGATTAAGCTTAAAAACCGAAGAACAAGTTAAAAAAAAGACAAGAAATAAATACCTTGGTCTTAAAAATAAAACCACGGAAAGAAGAGGAAAGAAGAGAAATTCTTAGCCTTAGGCATCATATAAAGTGGCATTATTTAAAACATTTCCTAATTATTTTCTGCCAGCTAAGAAAAAAACCTCAAAGAGCAAAAAGCAATTAAAGTGTTTCATTTTTTACAAAGTTCCTTTCACGCCTAACAGGAGCACGTAGACAGACTATGTCAGCGAATGGGTTTGGTGACAGTGATTTTGCGATTGCATAAATGGCACTTCCTAATACAGAACCTTAGCTGTATCAGAGTCCTAAATTTTTACTTTCAATTCAAAAGATTGAATGTGAGGGTGAGTTATTATTTGACGTCTGTCACCCTTTTTCCAAAGGAACATGTTTTAGGATCATTCCGAACATAGGAGGAAAACATTTCAGTGATGGACAAATTTCATGCTGTGGTTGTCATTAAATCTCTTTCCAAGGCCAGTCATTAATTTTGTTAAAATAATTTTTTTAAATGGTGTCTTTAGGTAAAATACCAGCGGAACTGTGAGCCTGCAAGTCTCAGAGATGGATGCTTTGTGCAGTGCTACGAAAGGGCGATCCTTCCCACCTCCTCATGAATTTACGTCACTTTTGTGGAGGAACAAGGTTCAAGACAGTCAATGACAAAGATCGTCCTGTCTCCAGGCTCTGCCGAACCTGCCGATGGGTGGGAAATGAAGGGAGACAGTGAGTCCACTGAGAGGTGATGGAGAATGACAGGCACTGAGCTGACATGCCTTTGAATGTGATGGTTCTGATGCTGATGGTTAACTAAAACAAATCTAATCATTACTTTTTATGTGGATATAAATTTTACTTTGTTTTTCTCCTCAATCTGGCTATAGCTGCTATGCAAATATATCTTTTAAATGTTTGGATAGAGGCCATGCCAATGATGTTAAACGTTAGCAATCAGTATTCATATAACTTCGTAGGTCTTGTGAGAGGGCGCAAATCTGAGTGCATACATCTTACTAATTAAGCTCATTGAAGACATGCAATAAACCACACTCAAGATGCAGTTACCTTTAATTTTGGTGGGTTGATCTCCTGTTGATAAGAATATTTAGGGAGGAGAGGAGGTGAGCAGGGCTGAGAAAGTGTAGAGTCCAGGTCAGAAACAGAGGCGAAGAGAGCATGAAATGGAGGGGAGGAAAGCAGCTGGCTGGGAAAGGGGGTGGTTGCTCGCTCTCCCGAAGAAAATGACGGCGGCTTCAATATCGAGAAAAGATAAGAGGCGATTATGCTTGTCTCAGAACGAGGTTACATGGTCTTTACAGAACATCCTCTCAACTTCGATCATTTTAAAGTTACCAATAACCTTGGGAAGTTATATTTATGACAATTTTTTTGCTTTGAAACCACTAACTTCCTCTTTCGAATTTGATCCAAAATCCCCAGTGGGTATGATCAGTGTAATTTTTCGGATGTGGGTAGCTGGAGAGAGAAACACCTACATTCTATCATTTTATCATACGTTTATATGATGGCTCCTTCTAAAAGTGAAGGAAAAAAGTATTTAAAACCCTGCAAAGATGGTAACTTGTGTGTAAAGTAGGTTGTCAACTATCAATAGTCAGTTTGTCACAAAGCTGGGGAAGCGGTGGCCCCGCGTGCAGGGTGTGAGCTGGGGCTGGGACGAGCTGGCCTAGGGGACTGTCTGCAGCAAAGAGCACCGCCCGTCAGCAAAGCCATGCATCTAATCACACCTTCAAATGGACTGAATTGGAAGGAAGATTTGTTACTGAAATAATCGATGTGGAGACACGTTTGACTCATTGCAATGAATTATCTATCTGTTATTAAATAAGGTGTTTGTTTTACACAAAGGCAGGCATGGCCAGGTTATTTTGAAATAGAGGAACTATGAAAGAATTTGACTGGGATAGTGGCATCATAGGAACCATCCTCTCTATTATTTCATAATTTCCATAATTGCCAGTCATTATACTTGCTTCTTAATTCACAGGGTACATTTGAGGGATCAAGTTTCTTTCTTTTTATGTTTGAAATGGAGTTTTGCTCTTGTTGCCCAGGACAGAGTGCAACGGCACAATTTCAGTTCACAGCAACCTCCGCCTCCCGGTTTGAAGCAGTTCTCCTGCCTCAGCCTCCCGAGGAGCTGGGATTATAGACACCCAACACCATGCCTGGCTAATTTTTGTATTTTCAGTAGAGATGGGGTTTCACCATGTTGGTCAGGCTGGTCTCCAACTCCTGACCTCAGATGATCCACCAGCTTTGGCCTCCCAAAGTGCTGGGATTACAGGTGTGAGCCACCGCACCCAGCCTCAAGTTTCTTTTTTTGAGATGGAGTCTCACTCTGTCATCCAGGCTGGAGTGCACTGGCATGATCTCAGCTCACTACAACCTCCTCCTCCCGGGTTCAAGCGATTCTCCTGCCTCAGCCTCTCGAGTAGCTGGGATTATAGGCACGTGCCACCATGCCTGGCTAGTTTTTGTATTTTTGGTAGTAACGGGGTTTCACCATGTTGTCCAGGCTGATCTCAAACTCCTGACCTCAGGTGATCCGCCCACCTTGGCCTCTCAAAGTGCTGGCATTACAGGCTCGTTTTTTGTTTTAAGAGAGAGGTTTGCAAGCTAAAGTTTCTGGATATTTTCTGCTTTTGTTGATTAAAACCATTGTTCAAGTTTCTTTGTAACATGTACCCAATTTTTAAGTAGTCAACGTAAAGTCAACACGAAGAGAACGACCTCTCTAGAAAATTGAAAGGGGACAGAAATGCTGTCTTTCTTTTCTGTTGTCTTTGTTTACTATTATCATTATTATTTTTGCAAAGCGCCATTATGTCAAAGGTATGGTGTACGGTTTCTCATCCTGGAATAGGACAAATTTCTGGGCATCAGTTTCCTCTTCTCTAAAGCGGGGATGAAAACATCACATGCCTCACTGGGATTGATGATTAAAGATGGAGAGTTTTTACAACAGTGTCTGATACTCAGTGAGAGCTCCACTAGTAGCTATCATTAATATTGGAAGATTACAAAGACTATACCAATTACAAAGACTTTTAAAATACAAGTTTATGGTCCTAAAGAAGTAATGGGATAATGGAATTATACCACATATTTACATCATTTAATTAAATGTGGTGTGTTTTCAAACACCCACTCCACCCCCAGCTTATACAGTGTTTGTGTTTTTGGTTAAAAAACCTGTTAGGCAGTGTCAAAATAGATATTTATTAATATGATTAACTGTAACAGCTGATCACAGTAAGGCCGGTTAGTTCTTCAGGAATTAGGGAAAATTAAAATACCTCATTACTGGGTTTTGCTGCATTGCTGTCCTCGTTGGGGATCCTAGGATCTGTGGGGGTGGCTAGAGGGTGTTTTAAGCAGTCGGTTTTCTCCTCCTCCTCCTCCTCTTCAATGTGCAGGCATGGGGTCCCCTCTGACCCATCGTGGCCACACCACCAGGCGTCTCCTTCCTGAGGTTCTGGCAGCCCTCTCTGGATGCCTGACACAATCCCCTCATAGATGCCCTCATCTTCCTCTCCAATGACGGGAAGGGGTACAGGCAAGGAACCCACGCTGGTGCAAGCAGAGGCCACAAACTTATCCCCTAGGACTTCTGGCGCCTTTTTAGGGTCTGAGAAGCCCCTTCTCATTTTTCTCAACTCTGCAAACTTGCTCTGAGTTGTTGTTCTGGGATCCTGAAGAGGCTCTGCATGGTTAGGCTGGGCTGCAGCTGAGGCCGCACCCGCGTGAATGGAAGGTGATTCGGCAGGTGCAGTCGCTGGGGGCAATGGGAGGAGGACAGCAGATTCCTCCTTAATTTCCAGAATGGCGTCCTCTAGGATGGTTGGTTTGGCTTGGTCAGCAGACAAGGTTAAAGCACCAAGCTTCTCCAATTCACCCAAGAAGTTGTCCAGGAAAGGAGGTGGTGTTGGGGCCAAAGGGTTTGCTGGTGGACATGAGGCTGTCAGGGACAACCAGCCCTGGCCAGTTCTCTGAAGAGCTCCTTTATCTGAGCCAGGTAAGGCTTTGTGGGTGGGAGGAGGGGCTGGTTCACTGGAAGCCAGCTTGGAAATGAGCACGGATTATGAAGTTAAGAAAAAATAAACGAAGAAAATAATAATAATGCATCAAAACATAGAGATGGAGAAATGCAGAAAAGATGTGGTGGTGAATATGAAAATAATTTTATGTTTAACATAGATTTGAAGACATTTAGAAGATATCTAGATTTGAAGATATTTTGCTGAAATTTAAATACATAAAATCATTTATGTTAATTAGAAAAGTTACTTCACAAATGAAACTCTACTAGTTTTGGAAGGGGTCTTAAATGTCAAACAAGATAAAGATGATATAGAGATTACCAGGACAGTAAAACCTTAGAGATTTATTTTTATTTTTATTTTATTTTTAAAATTTAAAAAAAAATTTTTTTGAGATGGAGTCTCACTGTGGCACCCAGGCTGGAATGCAGTGGCATGATTTTGGCTCACTGCAACCTCCACCTCCTGGGTTCAAGCGATTTTCCTGCCTCATCCTCCCGAGTAGCTGGGACTACAGGCGCAGAGATGGTGTTTCATCATGTTGACAAGGCTGGTCTCGAACTCCTGACCTCATGATCCACCCGCCTCGGCCTCCCAAAGTGCTGGGGTTACAGGCGTGAGCTACCGCGCCTGGCCCTTAAGAGATTTAATAGTTTATTTACTTTAAACTATGTTGAAAAGATATTACAGGTTTCCAGATATTGATTTAGTAGTATAAATGACTCCAAAGAAATGTTAATGTAGAATGAAAACTAATAGTTCAGTCTTTTTATTTCCTGAATGTGTGTAGTGTTCTCTTTTCCTACAGTATAACTCAATCTTTTAAACTTTGACAATTTTCTCACTTATGTTTGCAAGGTGATATGTTAACAAATTTCTAAGTGAGTAAGTTCTGAAAAGTATGTTTCAAAGACAGGAACCCATGATCAGAATGAAACTGAGCTTACATAGCTACAGCTTCAAAGTTTGAAAAAATCCAAAGTAAATGTTTACATAGAAAAAGCCCATCTGATGCTGATGGGAGAGAGAACTTCTGGTTAAGCTCCTGTTCTCTTTCAAAGCTTGACATTTGTGTAAATTGGAGGAGGTACGATTTATGAAGCTTAATCTCCTGAAGTAAAAATATACTTCTATATATGTAGTATTACTGATGTATTTTGGATATGGTAAATGAAACAATAAATTTGAAATTTTATGCAAAGTGATTAAGAGTAGTTCTAATAAATATATACACCCCATATGTACTCATCAAAATTAGAAATTAAAAAATGTAGTTCTAGAAGTGCCATTGACTAACATCAGAATACATTTATCTGCCCTTGCTGGACTACGGAAAACGCTACCTGCTGTGCCTGCTGTGCCTGCTGTGCCTGCTGTGCCTGCTGTGCCTGCTGCACCTGCTATGTGCATAAAGGCCTTGAGAAGGCTTTCACTTTAGGTCTCTCCAGGTAGATGCCTTTGATTTGGAAAGAAAAAAATCTCCAAAAAGATTCTGGAGAAGCATTTTCCAGCTGATAGTTTAGGATAACACTTTACACAGGGAGCCAGCCCTTTTGCTCCTGGGGCCTTAGTGTGCGTAAGTGAGTGATGCATTTCCCAGTTAACTTTCGACTCCTGTGTCCTATAATAAGAACGGGGTATTAGTTAGATTTATTTAGCTTTTTTTTTTTTTTTAAGTCATCTTATCATGGGATGACATAAAGGTCACAAAACTCATGTGAGCATCTTAAAACAGGATTCAGGACCCAGGCTCTGAGCTGCTGACTCACAGACTGCACGTGTGGTTTGTGCCTGGGTAGACAGCCACTCCTCTTAAGTCCTGTAGATGTTGAGTTTTCAATGAGATATAAACAACTCAAGTCTTTTTCAACAGTCTACAGAAGTTCCTTTACTGGCTAGAGTTCTAGTTTGTACCCTTTGTTACATAACAAAAAAGTTTTCAGTAGTTAGATTTGTAAAGTCTGTGAAATATATAATAATTTCAGATCGTCAAGTTTCCACTTTCACTTTCTATGATGCCAGGAATTATATGTGGATGAGAAAGAAGGATCTTAAATTCCCTTGTCGTTACTGCCACCATCACCACAGCTATCTGATGCTGCGAATACTCTAGTGTCATCACCACCACAGTCACCAAAATACATGTTAGCAGGTTAAACTGCTTAGCTTTACAACAGACTCGCTCATACCAAAAGCCAAATTAAGCATCCTGATATAACTATATCACAAAACTGTACCTATAATACAAAAACCACACAATTATTTTGTTTTCCAAAAGCATTAGAATTGGATTCTAATGCATTAAAAGCAGAAATATCAGAAAGAAAATCAACTTACATTTTAGTCTCCCTTAAGACAAAGACAGTACGTCAAGAAATGTGATTTAAATGTGTCACCAGAGTGGTTCATAAATTATTAATGAGTTCTCTGTTTGTAAATATCAGTTAGAAAATAGGTTCTGTAGCATTTAGTATATTTTGGATGTCATCATTTAGAAATACATTATATTTATCTTTCTAAAAATGATTGTCACTGGTGGGAAGTTTTCTTCATTAAGCCTGTGACATCACAGCATGGATTACCAGTTGAGATAAAACCATTAAGTATTTCTTTCAAATTGTGGACGTAAGCGTCTCAACGTATTTTTTCCCCAGCAGTGAGCCATAAAAAACTAGTTATTAGTGAAATTTGTACATGCCTTATGTTTAAAATTTGGTATTATTTTAAAAACTTGAAAATACATTCAACTACAGTTAAATTGTATTCACATCAAAGATGAAAACATTGGGATCAAAAATATTATATTGCCATTGCTAATTAGGACATATGGAAGAATTTGTTAGATGTTTAATGAGCTTATGTAGATACATGATTTTCTTCCTTACAACATTTTATTTGAAGGTACAGTTGCTTTGAAATTTCTGTGATAGTTCTTTAAAGATGACTGCCCGGTGGATAACGACAAATATATGCATGAAGATTCTCATCTTTTCTCGTTATCAGTAGAAAATACTGAAGAAAGTATGCTGATCTATAAATGCTAAGCTCTGGTAATGAAGTGAATATACCTAAGAAGATTCTGGAAAACTTTATAATCAAGCAAACAAAATTGGATAGTACCAAACTGTTCCATATATCCATGAATACAGGGTTGAGGGTAATTATTTGCTACTGAAACTCAGTTTTCAAAGATGATCACAATAAATACAATGCCCAGACTTAGCCCTTCTAAAGGAAAATGACTCTCTTGAGATAGCAGATTCTTAGATCATTTCCTCACATAAAATCCTTCTCAGGCTCATTTTCAAGGAGTAGTTTAGGTCACTGGGATGCAATCTTGAAATGGTCTTTTCACTGGAGCATGAAGTGACTTCACACTTTACTAACGTCTGAGAAGCTGATTTTATTTTACCAGCTCTAGATGGTTTGGTTTTTCACATCCCAGCCTTGATCTCAATTAAAATAATTAATAAATTATGCAACTTAATACATTTTTGAATGTTGGGAAGTACTTAAAACATTTCGGAAGTAATTGGCAATTTAAAGTTTTATTCTTAGAGGTTAACGAGAAAAAAAATCCTAAATGTCATACATAAAAAGAATATAATTCAGCAGAAAAATAGGATAAAATTTCACATTGTGAGTGAAATAGCCTTTTTACATTCACCAATTAAGGAAGCGAAGTCTCTTTTAAATTGCATATTGAGAAAGATAATCATCTTTAGCCCGCTCAAGTGAAACAGTAGACCTGGCATGTAACTGTCCTAAAACTGATAAAACAAACCTGAGGACTTACAGTAACCTACAACATTTTCATTTAAACTAATAAACAAATTGACTTATAGATTCTAATTAAAAATTTTTGCTCTAGTTCACTTTCCATATAAAAAGCTTGTATAGATTTGTCAACCTAATAACCAGGTGTTCTCGTGATATGCCATTTTGAGATATACATAGTATTTTGTGTTGTATGTATTTATATTTCAAATTATAAATCATAATTGTATATACATGTATGTATATAATTGTATTTATACATAAAGATCATATTATATACATACAATTTCCATATCTAAAAATGAAACTTTAGAAAAAAATTATTTCAGAAAACATTTATGTACACAGGAATACGGATATATATCATAGAAGACTTTATGATATTACTGTTTTCTCTTTCTCTTTTGATATTTTAACTTGAAAATGAAATGAGCAAAATTAATCATTAAATCTTTATGCCAGTACCCATTTGAGAAAAACTGAATTATATTTACAGACGCGGCACTCACACATGTAGAGACGTAGTATGTAAATCTCTTCCTCTGCAATAGATATGATATTCTAATCTAATATCCTAAAATCACATACCGATTATCTCACTCGGAGCTCCCAATATTACATGAACATGATAGAGTATGTTCTTACCTTATTTGAGCTCAAGCTGTGAATCCTATCACTAGAATAGCTGTGGGGTATTGGAGGGTCGGGGTAATCCTCAGCACCTTTTGTGTTCTTCTTGACGACCTCCACATAGGAAACAGGGAAGATGCCTTGTCTGTTGGTTCCTGGGATTTTACCTTCATACCAGTTTTGATCAACTCTTTTAAGAAGAATAACTCTATCTCCCTGTGATGAATACGAGAAAAATGCATTAGAAACAGAGATAGAATAACATGAAAATATAATTGTCAATGTTTTCTATGGAACAATAGGTTTCCATTTGGGAAGGTACCGGTGCTTACTAGAAAAATACACATTCTCAACATATATGTAATTAAATTGTCCATTCAGGACATTAGAATCTTCCCTAAGGATGCCTGGTTAATGTGAATGGGTTTATACTTGTTCATGCTGGTATTGTGTGAAATTATTTGTCTAAGTTATTTCAAAAAGCAGAAGCGTGTAAAAGGCAATGTCTCAATGACAATAGGGTTGTTTTATCTCTGGCAGACTCAGTGCATTGGCCTCCTGTAGGAAGAGTTTCAGAAAGTGCACCACAGCTGGCTGGGAGACGGTGTGTGTCCGAAGTGGTTACAGGAGACACCTCGAGAAGGGAGAATATCGGATGGCACATCATTTTCTTTTTTTATTTCTTTTTTGTTTTTTTTTGAGAGGGAGTCTCACTCTGTCACCCAGGCTGGAGTGCAGTGGCGTGATCATGGCTCACTGCAACCTCCACCTCCTGGGTTCAAGCAATTCTCTTGCCTCAGCCTACCGAGTAGCTGGGATTACAGGCGCCTGCCACCATGCCTGGCTTATTTTTTTGTATTTTAGTAGAGAAGGGGTTTCACCATGTTGGTCAGGCTGATCTCGAACTCCTGACCTCAAATGATCCGACCACCTTGGCCTCCCAAAGGTCTGGGATTGCAGGTATGAGCCACCACACCCGGCCCATTTTCTTCTTTAATCTACGTGCGCTAAGTAGTGACAAAGTGAACTAAAGGGATGGGGAAAAGACAGCACCCTAGGATATCAATAGCTGTGACAAGACTGGCATTCCCCTGGTCTTCACCCTGACAATGTAAACCCAGCATTCATCTGAGTAGCTGGTGACCATTCCATACTTGTCATTAAATATTTGAATAGAACCCTTGGCTTTCACAACAATAGAAGTTTCTACAATCACTATTCCTTCCACCTGCAGTGACCCAGTCAGTGCCACAGAACTCAGTTTAAACTTTAATTCAAAACTACATGTAGCCTAGAAATAGGCAGGCAAGTTGATGCTGCCAGGCAAAAACTGCAGCTGCATTCAGCAGGTGATACAGAAGCTTGGCAGCGGCACCTGAAGGTGTGATGGAGCTGAAACAGTCATTAATCTCAGCCCAATAGGGCACCCTTCTTCAGGTGCTAGCCAAGAAGAACTTCGACCTTGAGTAGCACTTGGGGAAAGTTCTCTTTGTGTCAAAACACTGGATGGTTGATTTTGTGTGCTTCACCACCACTGAGCAGCACATACTCAAGAAAAGTCAGTCTCAGGCCGGGTGCGGTGACTCATGCCTGTAATCCCAGCACTTTGGGAGGCCAAGGTGGGTGGATCATGAGGTCAGGAGTTCAAGACCAGCCTGGCCAACGTGGTGAAACCCCGTCTCTACTAAAAATACAAAAATTAGCCAGGTGTGGTGGTGGGTACCTGTAGTCCCAGCTACTCCGGAGGCTGAGGTGGGAGAATCGCTTAAACCTGGGAGGCGGAAGTTGCAGTGAGCTGAGAATACACATTGCACTCCAGCCTGGGTGACAGAGTGAGACTCCATCTCAAAAAAAGAAAAAAAAAAAAAAAGAAAGAAAAACGAAAAGTCAGTCTCCCCAAAATCTGAAAATTGCACTGATTTTCTAGTACACCAAGAACAGGCAGTTGCTAGGCTCCTGTGTGAGCTGTAAGAGGCACTGGTGAAGCCTTTCCGTAGAGCACGGAATAGGAGATAGAGTTCATGTAATGCTGGGTGGCGCAGCCCAGAGGGTAGGAAAGAAGGAATCGGCTGATGATGCAGAATTAGGACTGATAGGAGAGAATGAGACAAGGTTCTGCCAGGACCAGAACAAACCAGGACTGTGGTATTGCCCTTCATCGCACCTGGCTAAGGATTTCACTAGTAGGCGTGGGAAGTCCTAGAGCCACTCTAAATATTACTATCTTGCCTGTGTTGTGTGCAGAGGCAGTTACCTCAAACAAATATATGTCATGTTTAGAAAGCAATAAAAATAGTTGATTTATCATTCTCAGTTATGTAAAGTAGCAAGAAGAGTTTTTTTTGTTTTGTTTTGTTTTTTTGTTTTTTCTTTTTTTGAGACTGAATCTTGCTCTGTTGCCCAGGCTGGAGTACAGTGGCACTACCTCAGCTCACTGCAACCTCCGCCTCCCGGGTCCAAGCAATTCTCTGCCTCAGCCTCCCAAGTAGCTGGGACTACAGGTGTGCACCACCACACCCAGCTAATTTTTGTAGTTTTAGTAGGGATGGGGTTTCACCATGTTGGCCAGGCTGGTCTTGAACTCCTGACCTCATGATCCACTTGTCTTGGCCTCCCAAAGTGCTGGGATTACAGGAGTGAGCCACCGCGCCCGGCCTCGAGTCTTTTGATATTATTAAGAAGAGATGCTAGGATTGGATGGGCTGCTAGAGAAATTTGGGTCAATTATGAGACCCAAAGAAGGATGATCCAGGGAAGAGCACTGCACAGGCGGTTCTTAAAGCAGCTCCCCAAGAGGAAGGATTTTCTTCACCTAGGACCATTCCTAGATTCCAAGATAGAGGAAGATAAGGATTGGATCATCTTGTTTCTAAAAGATTGAAAAATAAGGCAGCAAAACAACAACATTTTGAAGTGTATCAAACTGCTTTTTCCTTTTGTGCTCCCGAATGTATACGTCCTTGATTTTTCAGCCCCTTGCCCAGTTTCCCGGACTGAGTCACAGAGGGAGAAGCCTGGTATCCCACAGGGAACTCCTCTGAAAGGACACAGGGACCAGCAGGGAACCGTGACTCTGGGCTGCCTTAGGGAGTCCTTTGTAGAAAATAGGGCTGACATTAAAATGTCTAAAGAAAAAGATAACCTATTTTCGTTTTGAAAATACACAGCCTTTTCAAACACACTGACGAAACAACAACAACAACAACAACAACAACAACAACAACAACAACAATAAAAAGCAGCTGGGCTACCTTTCTCAGTGACAGCTCCACGTTTGTGTCTGCGCTGAAGTTGTATTTGGCTATAGCTTCTCCGATTTCTCCGGGCTGGGCTGGCGGAGGTGGTCTCGCGGGCTGTGCTTTCTCGGGGGGTGTGAGTTTCTGTGAAGGAAATCCTCATCTATTCTCAAATCTGTGGTGACCCTGGAAACCACCACCATCCAAGAGAGAAAGGCAGAGGGCTTACCTCTACGTATGAGATCGGGAAGATGCCCACTCTGCCGTGGTGTTCTCCCTCATACCAATTTTGATCGATTTTCCTGAGGATGTAGACGGTATCTCCTTTCTTAAATGACAGCTCCCTGGAAGAAACACGTTGACATGGTCTTCTCGTGATGTACAGCGATAATTCTGAAGATCAGCACCCTCGCTAGATCAGCGTTTGTTTGGCAAATACACTTACAATATTAAAAAATCCGATTTGAGATTGAGTTGAGTCCGATTAGATAAGAATGATCCTTGCAAATTCTTAGAAGGCACTTAAAACATCATAACTTTAGAAATGATTTCAAAAACAGTAACATTCCATTGGGTATAAATCATGGACAGATTAATATGAAGTTTAAAGGAGGGGACAGACTCTTGCTACTTTATCATTAGTTCAGAAAAGAGGCATTTTGAAGCTTGGAAAATGATGGAATAGTTCTGCACTGATTTTTTTTTTTTTTTTTTTTTGTCTTGAAGCTAGTTGGCTAGTTAGTTACCAGCCCCCCAGCCCCTTTTGATGTACTGAAGCTTACATGAAGGCAAACAAATCTCATGTAGCCTCAGAATAGAAGTGCCAACACCAGAACAAACTTTATTTGTGGATCTTTGAAGTTGGTTGACAGATATTTTAATAGACTATCTTGATAAGGAATTTATTTTGTGTAACAGAAAAGATCTTACGCTTTTAATTTTCAATGGGGCACAAAGAATGTGTTTTAAGGGCAAAGACATGCCAATGTTTGTCTTCTTTCTATCTTTTATTTATAAAAAATAAAAATATTTTTAAGACACTAACTGTATTTTTCCATTTTGGCTGTTTCTAAGAAAATTGTAGGTATATTTGATTTGGGCATTTATAATTTTAAGTTATAATGACATTATTCATTTTGAATAATTCACACCTAAATTTATCACCTTCACTACACTGATTTTTCCTGGCTTAATCACCAGGTGATTAGGTTGGTTCATTATGTTGCCTCCACAAGTATTCTTGGATGGAGGGCGATTAATTTGTATCTTCTCCTGAGAGCCTCGCTTTGCAATACATCTGCCTTCCCACTCTGGAATCTTCTGCATTGTTTTGTTCAGAATTTTCATTTCTTTAATCTTTTAAAAAAAATTTTGGTTCAGAATTTTCAGTTGGATCATTTATCAGTAGATGCCATATGATGGAGAGAGATTGATGCCCGATGGAGAACACTTCTCACTGATTAAAATAATTGATGGAAAAACTGGTGGCATATTAAAGGAATGATCACACATTTAGAAGTGCTAAAATCTTCACAACTGAAAATGTGTTAAATTTTCAGTAACCCTAAAAACAAAAAAGATTCACAGAGCTCTACATTCAAATACAGTGCTTCCTTCTTTTGTGCAAATGCCTAATATAAAAAACAGAAAGCAAAGCAAGATATTTAATATTCACAACACAATAGTTTTATTTGTATCAGGTATGTTTTGTTTCCAGAAATGAGACTAGCTTTTTAAAATGTATATGTACCTATGAATTAGAGGCAACCAAGTTTTTAAAGCTATGAAAAGGATTCTTTTGTATTTGTACGGGGTTGCATTTAAAATTTTGAAGTCCTTAAGACACAGGAAAGTCTCACTCTTAAGTTTTCAAAACTGTGTCCCTCTCATCTCAGACCTAGAATTTTAAAGTCCTATTTGCTTTTTTCCCCCTCACTTTTATTTTTATTTATTTATTTTTGAGACCGAGTCTTGCTCTGTCACCCAGGCTGGAGCACAGTGGTTTGATCTCGGCTCACTGTAAGCTCTGCCTCCTGGGTTCAAGCGATTCTCCCACTTCAGCCTCCCAAACTATGCTTGGAATGTTTTGATAAATACATGTTATCAAATTCCTCCAGCTAGTGTTAATTACTCCCCAATACTTTATTTATTTACTTATTCATTCTTTTTTTGAGACAGGGTCCTGCTCTGTTGCCTAGGCTAGAGTGCAGTGGCGCAACCTCAGCTTACCGCAAAGTCTACCTCCTTTCGTCTCAGCCTCCGGAGTAGCTGGGACTATACAGGTGCACGCCCCAATGCCTGGCTAATTTTTGTATTTTTTGTAGAGACATGGTTTTGACATGTTGCCAGGCTGTTTTAAACTCCTGGGCTCAAGTTATCTGCCTGCCTTGGCCTCCCAAAGTGCTGGGATTACAGGCATGAGCTACTGTGCCTGGTCCCCAATACTTTATTAATTCATTATTGATACAAAAATTCTAAAAACAAATATTCGTAATTTCTTTTTGTTTTTCCTATCCTTAGAACTCATTGTGTTCCACCTAACATATTTAATGTAATTTAAAACTCAGTATTTCTCAACTAAACTTAAAATAAAAATAAAATGACCCTATCCCAAGTAATTCTGAAGGAACCATTTAATTAGAGTAGATTGCTACATTGGGAATTAGACCTCATTTGTAACACATCCCGTTGCAATGCTTATCTCTTAAAGCATTACTAACATTTAAAACGACCTTAAATCATATGACGAATATTTATCTTACTTACTTAGATGTCTGAGCCTTAAAATCATAAACAGCTTTTGCAGGCAATTTCTGAAAAGGAAGATAGACAATTAGCAATAATTTAAAATTTGAATTTTCTACAAGAAAGTAGTTTCATGTGCCTTAAAGAAAAAGGAAACCTCAGGGAATGATCAAACGTATGTAATGTCAATCCTGTATTTAATTTATAAATAAGTCCATTTATTCTTCATTTGTATATTTAAGCTATAACAGGAATATAATAGAAGGCTTATTCACCATCATATTTTATCTTAGGAAGTAAGGGAGATTAATGTTATAATGAGAGAATAAAATGCCTGCTGAGGATTGCATCCTAGGCATCATTTTGGCTGTTACAAAGGCTTTTCCCAGGATAAATGTGGAGGGTCAATGGCTCTATGTTCTATGGAGATTGACACAGCTTTTTCTGAATCATAATAAAAGGACCAGATGTCATAAAAGAAGTCATCATTCCCTTTATTAGACACTTATTAACATATTAGCAAAAATATTAGCTCAATTATCACTAGGAGGCTAGTTACCGGGCAAAAGTATAGGTGTGATCATCTTGCATTCCCTAGAGGGTTCAGGAACCTTCAACACTCTGTCCACCAGCCACTTGTCTTTTAGTGGTGACGTGATGTAACATGTACCCATTCTCAAACTTTGGGGCCCACAAATCTCCCTGAGGCACCCCGTACCCTATAGCTAGCTAGGGCAGCTCTTCCTTCCCCACCAACCAACAATCCCTTCACTCCATTCCTTTTCCCCATGACTCTGGTGAACTTTAGGAATCCTGGACCATTTCTAACTTCTTTGGGGATCCCACAGGCTCTAGACTACATCAGATGCCTGTAAGATCCTCTGGAGCAGATGCCAGTCCTAGTCCAGCTTTTCGTTTCCATCCAGCCCTCACGGCTCCAAGGCAGTTTGAGCAAGAGCTCTAGCCCCGGCTCAGGGCCCTGGACAGAGTTCAGTTGGTGGGTAGCTCCCAGGGGCAGTGTCCCGAGAACTGGGCTGGTTAAAAGCTTTTTTTAGGGATCCTCTCCAATAAAAGTAAGCCAGCAAAAATTATTTATGTAGGCTCTGTATTGACTTACAACACAGTTGACATCAGGCTTTCTCCTAGACCAGCGGGCCAAGAAATTATACAGAGGAAACCCATTCCCGCCACAAGGTGCCCTAACTCAGGACACTTTGAGGTCACAACGGTTAAGTTCATGGGCATCAGATCAAGACTTGGAGAGGCCTCATGGCCAAAACCGGACCACCACTAGGGAAGACCCAGAGCTAGGGTCAGGGCGCGGACTGCTTTGAGGGTCAGAGTTGCTATGCTCGGACTCCAAGGAAAATTGTTTCTAGTTTCTCAGTATTTTCATGTTTTCTGTCGAGTTCTTTACTGGTTTGGGATAATTTTTGGCTGACAAGTGCCCTATCAAGTCGGTTGCTGTAAAAGACTCCAATGCTATTAAATTAACTACCTCTTTTTCTGGAGTTCCTCTTCTTTCCCTTGGTGTACTTCTCCCTGTGTCAGTCAAAGTGGATGAGTAACTTCTAGGGGACTCACGGCCTATTGGAAAGAACAGGGCCAGTCGCGGTGAGTACCCACTTAATTAGAAGCCAACTTGTTCCGTTTTCCCTGGTGGCAACTATTTTTTCCCCAAATTTGGAGAGACACCATTGTCGAACACGTGGGTATAAAACTCATAGGTCATTACAAAATTGTGAAATAAGACACAAAACAAGAGCATTTCAAAAGGAAAAATATCTGAGGTTGCAGAAGTATTATAATTGTCTATATAAATATAATAGCTACATTGCTGATTAATTATATTGCCACGCTCACTACAGACAATTTATAATTAGAGGGATTTTTCATATAAAAATTTTTCAAAACTTTCTGTTTCTATGCCTTTGCCTCTAATTTATAATTACTATTATAAGACTTATAGTGGATGGAGAATTTGAAAACAGCAACAAATTGTAGAGAAAGAAACATTTTGTGGAATAATTTAAGACAGTAGTAATGAAAAAAAAGAGATAAAACCAAAGAAAACATGAGGATGACAAGAGTGTGGATGAACATTCTCCTTTCACCTTACTCTCCCCTCTTCTCTCTTACTCTGTTTTTAAATACTTATTGAATCTTAAGATGCCATACTGTTTATCTACGGCCTTCTTTTGTGCCCAGATGATAAACACCTTATCAGAAAGCAAAGAAACAGAGATATTGTTTCTTCTTACTGCAAGCAAAAAAGGGATAAACAGAAAGCATCATGTCAGTTGCCAAATTGCTTATGAAATATTGAATTCATTTTGTTTATCTTAAAGCAAAGCACAAATAATCACATTACAAAATTATGATTGCATGTAGTTCTTAGTAGTATCTTATACCTTTTGCATTTACGTGACTTACATATGGAGATGTAAGTAGACATTAAAACTATTCCAGCAGTCTATGTCATAGAATTTTATCAGTATAACTGGGTCAATATTTGTCAATTCTTTCTTTTATCCCTTTAATAAATCTAGTTATCCAGACTGACAAGCAGCATTAAAAATAAAATTTATTGTATCCATCTATGAAGGAATTTAAAGTGCTGATTCATAATAAGAAAACATTGTTTTAGGGTTTTGACTACTTTGATGATATAAATTCTAAGTTAATATACTTTTATGATCAGAGGGCCTGATAATGATCACAAATTTTAAATTCCTTTTTCTACCCCATGGAATATAAGCTATTTTTCACTTGAGTGAAACACAATTGGAAAGTAAATATTTTATTAAAAAACAAAATACTTTTAAATGCATTTCAAAGCCCTTTCAAGTCATGTTTCAAAAATGTGCTCTTATCTGCACATAAAATGGAGAGGTGATTATATTAGGATATTAAAAACCTGGAGAAGGTAGCTAATTTATTAAAAAATTGGATCCTGACACATTTCAATTAGTGAAAATTTTCGATTGTAGAAATTGATTTTTAAAACTCTAATTGATGATTTTGAAGCATGTTGCTTCAGTCTAAGGGTAAGCAAAGATAAATATAAGTATATAGTACAGCATCAGTGAAAGCAAAGAAGATAAATACTAAGTAGATTTGTGCAAGTTGATTAACGATCGAGCCATATTTGACACTAATACGAACTGTGAATTGTGTCTTTCTTTGTCTGAGATTATATTTTATACTATAAATTCTGAATTATTAGGAGTTTGAATCCCTTTTCTGTTACCTACTCTCTGCGTGACCTCAGACAAATTTCTTATCCTCTCCAGGCCCAACTTCGAGAATTGAAAATGGCTCTTAAAACAACACCCGTTTCCTAGGCCTAGGCCAGTTTTGATTAGATAATATATATAAAGCACTCTGTAGTGTCTGGTGTATAGAAGTTTCTCTGTTGACCAACTTTCAGCCCAGAATGTTCATTCCAGCCTCTTAAAATTTACGTAGTGAACAGATGCGCTCTAAGAATTAACAAAAAGAATTGGTCACAAATATTAAAACACTCTGGGCTATGAGTTATATAAATCTCAAAAATAGTCCTCTGCCTTTCAACTGCTGTTTATTCTTGTGTTGCCACTTCAAAGTTATCTATGAAAACAGAGTTTAGAATCACTTTTAGCCTGAATAACGTAATTCAAATTTCAATACAGGACTGTTTTAGCAGAAAGAGAAAGTGAATGAATTAAGTAATGGAAAAGAGAAAATGAATACACTAAATGGTGGAAATGGGACTTTTATATATACAGCTTAAAGATACATTCACAAAAATTTTATCACAATTGTGTCCTTGAAATAGAGAAAGCTATTAAGCAAGTCCTAATTTCTTTGTGTCCATCAATTACTGATCACATCGTTCAGTTTTGCTTCTTGAATGTTTTGATATAGTATCTTCTATATAGAATGTGAGCAAATTATTTATGAACAGAATGAATATAAAGTTTTAAAGTTAATATACACATTTTTAAAAGGCTATTTGTGGAACTATAGGTTTTGATTCATGTCACAACGTAATTTATCATCTCAGTGTGAGTAATGGTTGCTTCAACCCTAATCCTGAGCTACACAATGGCCTTCCCTCTCGTTTTTGAAAGAGTAAATTTTTGTGAATTGATGATCACTTTAAGCCACACATCAAGTCCAAATATCACATGGGCAAATGAGCAATATTCAGTAACGCATATTTGCACAACAAGTTTTTGCTTCACAACACATAACGACGCCAAATGGTCTCCCAGCTTGGGAGTGATGAGATGTTGGAATGGACAATGAAAGAGCTGGAGGGTGGGTGTCTGAACCACAAGGAAAAAGAAAGAAAAGCTCATCCACCTTGGAGTGCACCGCCACGGTCTTGGTGGTGGTAGTTGTTGGCTGTGTCCACGTCTTGGAAAGAGGCACTGTGAGGCATTCTCCCGCAATCATTCTGGTAGGGTGGACAATGAATAGCACCATCTTGAGGCAGTGGGTGGAGAGGCTGGTGCAGGGGGCTCCTCCTCAGTGCCCTCAGGGACGAGTTCCTCTCGGGAACATCTGGCAGCAGCTCACTGATGAGACGGTGCAAGATGCTGTTGTCTGGCAAGCTCCCCCTTTTCTTTTCAGCTTTAATTTGGTCACAGATGTCTTTAAGGGCAGAGTCCAGAGCCTCAAACACAGATGCTTTACAGGTTGCCTTTTCAGTCTGTTTCTTGGGGGCTGAATTTCTTTTCCTGCGGAAAGGCACAGGGCTGACTAGAAAAGCCAGTTTAGAAAGGCCAGGGTCCATTTCTTGCCTTCTGGGCTCCTCGGGGTTTTCGTGTCTGGCTCTTTCGTGTTTCAACATCGTGGTAAATCGAGTGTAGGAGGCCGGGCATCTGCCTTTGCAGGAGCTGATGAGGTGGCGGTGGTGGTGGTGGTGATGGTGGTGGTGGTGGTGGCTGGATCCATAAAAGCTCTCAGAGGATGTGAAGGAAAAGTGATCAAAGTCACTTTCACTGCAGAAGGATGACCCCTCTACGTGAATGTAGTCACTGTGGTCAGACACAACCCCATCCTGGTCACTGTCGGAAAACTCCACGTGAGCTCTGGGCTGCTCATCGCTGGTGACTTCAATGTGAATGGGCACCAGGGCGTTAGACGTGCAGCCTCGTTGGCCCTGAGACGGGTGTCCACTTTGATTTTCTTCCTCCAGCAAATACTCAATGGAGAATCGCCTCTTGGGACATAGGCCATTTTGTGGTGGTTCTAGGGTGACGGGAGATAGCATGTCATCCCCTAAATTGGGCATGGATTTGGACTTCTGAATCAGCTTTTCGAATTCGGAAATGCGCGTGGGCACCATGTCCCGGGGCACCTCCTCCGTGGAGGACTGGCTCCAGGCCTGCAGCAGGCCCTTGTGCTGCTGCTCGCTCTCGTACTGCAGTATCCTGGACTTCACGGAGCAGATCACCTCGGAATTCATCAGGTCCTTGCGGTTAATGCGGTGCATCTTCTTGTACATCTTTAGGAACCCCGGGGCGTTGTGGGCTGACCGGTGTCTGATCCTCGACCTGCCAGCGCTGCGAACCTCCTGGATGTAGGGCGACCCCCAGGCTCTGCGGCAGCTGTCTTTGGAGTCCTCGTCACACAACAGGGAGCCCATACTTTCTGACTTGATTTTCGGGTCCGGGAAGCTATCGCAGTCATCATTTAGGAGATCATCACAGCTCCGGGATTTCATTTTGGGAGAAACGGTTTCTTCTGTGCTGCTCCAGATTTCTGCGTTTTGCCGGGCCATTTGCCAGCCGTTCTTGAAACTGATGGCCCTTGGGGAGTCCCGAGGGACGTCTAAGTGCTGTCTGTAAGTGCTACAGTAATCTAACTCACTGGAGGGGTTGCCGTTGAGCCCTGAGTAACTGCAAAGGGATGGACACATTTTGCTATCATCCCCACCTTTTAATCCAGAGCAGCGTGGTAGAAGAGAGACATTTGGAGAAGTTAAAAGGTTCACAAAGAGAGGAGAGCATGTCAGTAAGCATCAGACAGCACAGCAAGGGGAAAGCAGTTAGTGTGTTTTAGTCTAGAGGCTGATTGTTAACGCATGGAGCATCAGCTCTAGAGAAAAAGGTCTAATTCTAAAGCGAGCTAATACTTTTTCAATGAATGTAGCTTTGCAGAGAGAGTTGGCAAAACTATGCCTAAGAAGTAACTGATGGAAGCAAATACGCCTACTTCTATTGCATAATTCATACACCTTTCTGACAATACTGTTTGCCAAAACACAATAGTGCCTCTTCAGCTGATAGCATGATCTGGTAGTAAAGGTTTAACAGTTAGTGCCAAAAGTGTTATACACTTAATCAATTTCATAGGGCTGGAATTTGAGTCTCATTTGATTCGTAATGATACATAGGTAGAGAGGGGTTTACACATTTACATCTAATTAATACTCTCATGACTATATAAAATAATTTTTTATGGGTTTTGGATTTTCAAAGCTATAAGGCAAAGTATTCTCCAAAATTGCAAAATCAAAATGCTGTGAACTATTGCTGCTAACGTTTTTCCAAGAAAAAAATAGCTAAAGCTCTTTAAACTAACTAATTTACCTCTTAAATTGCTCTACCTTTAACCTCTTATTAGGTACATAGTTCTCATAGGAAAACTGAATATAATGCAAAGCTTTCATCAGAGGCGCATATATCATGCTTTTTTTCTGGGAAGAGTTTTAAAAAAAATTTGCAATTTGATAATAGAGATGTACACTTGGATTCAATTTTGAATAGCTATGGAAATGTTCTTTTGTTTTGCTGAGTTAACTAATAAATGAGAAGCCAAATTATATCTAACAGGACATTTTCTTCTTAGAAATAAAATCTAACGGAGGAAAATGTCTCTATTCAATACGCATACCTTACAATGTTCTCTAAATTCTTTAAAAGTAGGTGAGCACATTAGGTAGATATGTACTGCCTGGGAAAGGAAGTTGATTTAACACTCCCTGTGATAAAACAAATATCTACATTTATCAGAATCCTTTTGACTTTTGGGTAGTATACAATAATAATGAGTCAATGGCATTGCATGACTTACTTGTTACCTTAAGATATTCGTTGGAATAAGTGAGTTGGATCTGAGAAGGCACCTCTGCTCCTCAGAGGAAAGGAGGATGGATGGAGCTTGTATGCCCTGAACCATCAGCTGATATCACAGCTTTATGAGGCCTTAAAAGGGCGAGGCCTCCACCTACTCAGAGTCCAATCATCACAACCAGAATATCTTTTGCACACAAATCAGCTATCACTTTTAACTATCATGTGGCAATGGTTTTAGTGAGTATAGTTGATAGGTGTAGCTGAATCGGTCTAGTTTTATAGAAACTTATGTTAGAGCTCAATTTCTTCACACATTTCAAAATCTCTTTCTCTTCTGTTTCGATCCTGAGATATTAGAAGAGATTGTGTGGTCCCATATTTGGTAGAGCCCTAGCTCCCTGTGGGTGCTGGTTCAATCCTTACTCTCCATCTCAGAAATATTCCTGTCCTCAAGGAAGACCACTAAATGGTCTTCCAGAAACCAGAGGGAGTGACTTACTCCTTTCAACAGTGAGCTCCCTACACCTGCAGTGAGGAGACAGGCCGCCCAGAAAAAAAGGCTTGGTGATTCCTGAATGACGTAATTATGGTCCGGGACCCATCAGTCCTGACTGTGAACTGCTGTGAATGGACCACTATGTGACCTGGCAGGATGTGGATGCTCCACTGTTCATATGAAGGTGGCCCAAAATATACAGCAAATGGCTAAAGAAATTAATAGGTCAGATTTTGTTTTTAAATCTAGAATTGAATAACTTTTTAAAACCTCCAAACCAATGTATATTTTAGGTAACAATTTCCTCTGTTGCTGCTTGTAATTTCTATCCTATAAATTTGACTGATTTGCTAGTTGCAGAAACATTAGAAAATTTTGACTATACCTCAATGTTTACAAATGACATCTTTTAGTAGCCTGATGATACATATTTGATACTTTGAATTTGTTTAGAAAGGGATCTATTTGGGGGGAAAAAAGCGTTAGCAGATGCTAGTCAGAGTTCTTGAAGCAACCTAAGTGGCTCGCCAGCTTGAGTCAGTCTGGGTGGGAAGAAAGCTATTGTTCTAAAACTGTATTTTATTCCAGACACTGTAGGTGGGAGCCGGCTCGTGCCACTATCACTGGGCCAGCTTTCACACAGTGCTCTAGGCTAAAATGTAAACTAGTAAATTGTTGTGTTTTCATTTACTATTGCTCACCTTTTGCTCTCGATGGGGAAGAAGGAGAAGAGCTAGTGAAAGACTTTGTAAGGGTGGTGCTTGATCCTGGGAGGTCCGCTCGGCCTGGGCTAGTCCTGCTCACACTTTGATCTCCCAAGCCCCGTGGTGGACCCACTGCAGGCTCGCTCTTCCTCCGCTTCCTGAAGTCACTGGCCATGCTTGCAGAACTGAAAGAAGGAATCAGATCTGTTTGACTGGCACTGGAGGAGGTTAAGGTGTGCACCAGAAAAACCAGTGGAACGTGCTAGTGACTCCTAAACTTCTATCCCCAAAACTGCATGGCTAGGAACCCATCCCTCGATGTTCAACATGATTTCTCTAGAAGGATCCTTTTAAAAATGAAAAGACTTTATTATTTATTTATTTTGAGATGACTTCTGGCTCCGTCACCCAGGCTGGAAGTGCAGTGGTGCAATCACAGCTCATTGCAACCCCAAACTCCTGGGCTCAAGGGATACTCCTGCCTCAACCTCCTGAGTAGCTGGGACCACAGGCGTGCGCCACCACATCTGGCTAATTATTTAAATTTTTATTTACATAGAGACAGAGTCTCACTATGTTGCCCAGGCTGGGTTGAGACAGAGTCTCAAACCCCTGAGCTCAAGTGATCCTCCATCCTCAGTCCCCTGAAGTGTTGGGATTACAGGCATGAACCACTGTGCCCGGCCGACTTAATTTTTTTAGAGCAGTTTTAGGCTTGCAGAAATGATGATTGGAAAGTGTAGAAAGTTTCTTTGTAGTCCCTTTCCTCTTGCACAGTTTCCCTTATCATTTACATATTCTTTTAGTGGGGTACATTGTTACAATTGATGGATCTACCTTGATGCATCTTCACCCCAAGTCCATAGCTTACATTTGAGTTCATGTTTTATCTTAAACATTTTATGGGTTTTGAGAAATGTATAATGATGTGTGTCTATCACTAATGTGTCAATCATATAAAATAGTTTTACTGCCATAAAAAGTTTCTGTTCTCCAGCTTTTCATCCCTCCCTTCCTCCCGCTCATCCTGGCACCCATTGATCTTTCCACGGCCTCCACAGTTTTGCCTTTTCACCATGCCCAGTTGATATCATGCAGGATGTGGCCTCTCGGATTGGCTTCCTTCACTCAGTAATATACTTTTAAGGTTTCTCCATGTGCTTTTTGTCACTTGATAGCTCATTTCTTTGCATTGCTGAGCCACATTCTATTCCACAGATGTGCTAGAGTTTATTTATCCATTCACCTATTGAAGAACATCTTGGTTGCTTCCAAGTTCTAGCAATTATAAATAACGCTCCTGAGAAAGCCACCTGCTGGTTTCTGTGTGAACGTAAGTTTTTAAACATCTTTGAGGTCAAAATTCTCCTATAGTGAAATATGTTGTGATTGAGAATTCAGTGCTGTAATTTGTATCTTATATCTTTTCTCTATAAAGCAGAGTTCCAATAACATGAATATACCCAGAGTAGCATACCAAATACAGGAAAGAACTGAAAAAAAAAAAAAAAAAAAAAAAGGCATCAAGAGAGGCAAATTTCTCTCACCTCAAGGGTTGCCTGCAGCTTGTCCTATCATCTTAGCTCTAGAAGATGTTGTATTGGAATTCCAACATTTTCTATTTAAATAATGAATGAAGGCTGAGCATTATGGTTCATGTCTGTAATCAAGTACTTTGGGAGGTCAAGGCTGGAGGATGGCTCAAGGTCAGGAGTTTGAGACCAGCCTGGACAACTAGTGAGACCCTGTCTCTACAGAAAAGAAAAGTTAGCCAGTTGTGCCATGTGCCTGTAGTTCCAGCTATTCAGGAGGCTAAGATGGGAGGATAGCTTGACCCCAGGAGTTTGAGGCTGCAGTGAGCCATGATTGCACCACTGCACTCCAGCTTGGGCAACAGAGCAAGACCCTGTCTCATCCGTCAATCAATCAACGAGTATCAGTTACCTGGTCAGCAAATTAACTATTAAAGATTCCTTCCTCTCATTTGCATAAAATACTGTCAATAGTCTAGACTAGCAGGGAGTTTGTGTCACGGTTTTGAGAGTACAGTACATTTAAGACAAACGTTAATGAATGAAGCCACACATGGCACAGCATACTGTGCGTGAAATCCCTGGATTCTTAGACAAGAATTGTGTAGACAACAGTGGTCACAGCAACAGCAGCAATCCCAGCTCCCAGGGAGCCCAGCAGAATGCTATGTGCTTTATTTACGTTTTTGTCTTATTTAGCCCACACAGCAAACCTATGAGATATGTGCTGTTATCTCAGTGTTACAAATGGTAAAGCCAATACATGTGCCTGGGATGTACGGAAGCCGAGAGGCAGACCTCAGAACTGGTTCCTCCTCTTCTGAAGAGGATGCTGCATCTCCTAGACCTGTTTTTGCTGTGATTGTCCTGTCATGTGAGGGTCTGTGTGTCTTTATGGCAATCTTTAGATTAGATTAAAACTCTAAAATTCAAATGTTTTAGGTGCATAGATAGAGGCACAAGATAAAAAGGAGGGTTCGAGAGTTCCTTTCTCAGGGATGTTATTGTAGTTGGTTGGCACTCAGAAACCCAATTTACGATTGACCCAATTCACAAAGAAATCTACATAGAAGGGTAAATTAATGCTACTACATAAATATTTGTTATTGATGTTACAATAGGGCTGGGAGTTTGTATTATTCAATATTGCCATTGAACTATGTCTGAGTATGTCTGAATTTTGTGGTTTTTTTTTTTTTTTTTTTGAGACTGAGTCTTTCTGTGTCCCGAGGCTGGAGTGCAGTGGTGAGATCTCAACTCACTGAAACCTCTGCCTCCCCAGCTCAAGCGATTCTTCTGCCTCAGCCTCCCGAGTAGCTGGGACTATAGGCGCCCGCCACCATGTCCAGCTAATTTTTGTAGTTTTAGTACTGATGGAGTTTCACCCTGTTGGCCAAGATGGTCTCGATTTCTTGACCTCGTGATCTGCCCGCCTCGGCCTCCCAAGTGCTGGGATTACAGGCATGAGCCATCGTGCCTGGCCATGAATTTTGTAATATTTTAAAGAAAGTGTGATATTTAAAGCTAAGAGAACTTACCTCAGGCAAACTCTGAGGGAAGTTAGGCCTAGTGGTGACAACTTATCTTGCCTCAATTTCTTTTTTTTTCTCTCTCCTTGCCAACTGTGTAAACTCGGTAAGTTACTGAGCCTAGGTGTCACCTTCCTCAGAGATAAAGTGGGGACACTAGTATTTAACCATAGTGTTGTCTTAGGATTGAATATGTTTTGTTCTTATGCCTCATTTATTGGTAGTATTAATAAAAGCATTTCTGATTTGTGTGGTCAGAGTATAATCAACAAATATGCGTAAAACAATTTTTAATCTATAATTTTTTTCAAACATATTATTATAAGGGCCACTTAACAACATTGAAAATTAGTTACTTACAATTCCCATCTAAAGAAAAGAAAACTGGGTATAGGGGAGTAAGGGAAGAGAAGGATATCTCGGTCTATAAAGGAATTTATAATTAGTTCATTAATTTTTTGGAAATTCTTGAAATGATCATATAAAATGATGCTGAAACAAAATAAAACAACTTCATGAGGCATGGTACTTCAAATAAAAATGAGTGATACATAATACTCATTACTACTTCACTGAATAATTTTATTGTTGAAAAAGAAACCACTGGTATAGAATATTCTGCTACAACATAATGAGATTCTTACCTCATGGGTCTTTCCAGGCTTCTGTCTATAGACGACTGATACAAGGAGGCCTGTTAAGATAGAATAACAGTCCCATGAAAAATTTTACCGTGGCAGAATTTTGTTCACTTTTCAACATTAAATTAGGTATCCTAAAAAGAATATTATAAAAATTGAGGTTGAAAGTACCATTCATTATGACTGTAAAAATGTCTTCCCAAAGGGACATCATGCAACCTGATTTCTACTTTGGACCTATCTGCTTTCTTTTCTGATATAATGCACTGCAGTTCTCTGTGTAGCTCAAATTATCCGCAACCCAAGCATTGCATGGGGAAATTAATAATATTTTCTCAGGAACACTGAAATAAGAGCTAAAGTTATTCTACAACCTCAACTTCAGAATCTTACCTGTTGACTGTAAATAGAAATTTCCTATAGAAAGGAATGGTTTGATGTTTAAAAAAATTTGCAGCCATCATTCAATCCTTATTTTAAAGTCTTTGTTATTGTTGTTATGAAGTATTGTCTTCAAAATGTAACACATAAACAGAACTTAAGACAGCATTCATCTGTCAACATAGACACGACATTTAAATAAAACCCACGGAGTTTGACTTGAAGAAACTAAAGTACCTGGTACTTCAATCAGGTAAACAGTCACACTTTTACAATTCAGCGAGTTCAGGGTTAGTTTAAAATAAATGAGCTAAAGAATCAAAATATGACTTTTTAAAAGTGCACTTTAAAATTTTTCCTTCATTCTGAATAATACACTGAAATAGATAGTAAGCAAAACTGATAATATTAATTTTTTATTTTCCGTGGCATCTACTGGGATAATTGCTAAAATATCTAAAAGGCAAGAGAGGACACTGAGCTATCAAGTGTTTGAGGTGACACTGTGGTATGATGTCCATAAAGTATAGGGAGATGGCTGGGCGTGGTGGCTCATGCCTGTAATCCCAGCACTTTGGGAGGCCAATGCGGGTGGATCTGTGGTCAGGAGTTCAAGACCAGCCTGACCAACATGGTGAAACCCTGTCTCTACTAAATACAAAAAGTGAGCCAGCTGTGGTGACACATTCCTGTAATCCCAGCTACTCAGGAGGCAGCGGCAAGAGAATTGCTTGAATCCGGGAGGCGGAGGTTACAGTGAGTCGAGATCGCGCCACTGCACTCCAGCCTGGGCAATGAGAGTGAAACCCCGTCTCAAAGAAAACAAAAACAAAAGCAAAAAACAAAACAAAACAAAAGTATAAAGAAAGTATAGGGAGATGTATGCCAAGTATAGATAGTTTTGGCTTTGGTCATGTTTGATGATTAATTCATCACAGATAAAATTTGGTTTGCTGAAGAACTGGAATTCTAGTTTAAAAACATTTGTCTATGAAAGCTTAAAAATGTCAGCCAGAAAGGCAAGATTTGACAAATGTTGTCTTAAGTTGCTATCATCTAGAAACATTTTATCAAGTACTAAAAATCTACTTAGTGGAAATCAAATCTCACTTTACAAACTATTTCTATAACTCAGTTTTCTATTAATTGGTAAATTAGCACCAATTAATCAATTAAAACATTAGTGTATAGTTTTGCAATTCTGTATGAATATCAGTCTTACAAGGTCCCTTTTGCATAACTTATGCTTCTATTAACTAATATTTTAATTTAATTCTATCTTACTAAATGAAAATGGAATCTTGCCTAGAAACAAAAGCATCTCTGCATGAGAATATTCCCATCCTCCTTTCAGACAGAAAAAGTGGATTCTAATATTTTTAGTTCCTAGAAAATATTTAGATTCCTAGGTTCTCAACAAATATAAAATTAGGAGAAAAGTTTGGTTTGCCAGTCTGATATGTTTACATGGTTATTTTAATTTGCTGAGCTCTGAATCAGACACTGGGAAGGTAGAAAAATAGATACTAAATATGAAAGAAAGCAAACAAGTAAAAAAATAAAATCAGATAGTTGTATTACCATTAGGAAATATTAGTTCTACTTGTTTGTACAAGAGCAACACCAACTAGCCTGAGAGCATTGGCGTCTGTGCAGAGCATGGTTTTCAAGGGACACACTTACACACAGCTAATGAGCAAAAAGTGTCAAGTTCAGAACACTCTGAGAACACCCTGACCCTGATCAGAAAACTTGAACTGTCAACTTATAATGAGCCTAAACAACATTGTAATGTGAAATAAAACGTAGTATAAGAACTCATTGTGTTTCAGAGTTAGGCTAAGAAACTACCATTTCTCCTTGTACTAGTTTTTACATTCAAAATAAACTAAAACCAGTTTTGTGGTTTCATGTACACTCAGAGAAAGTTCAGTATTAAATTATAAGACAACGGTAAAAAATCTAGATTGATGACTGAGAGAAAAACTTGTACAATAATTGTAAGAAGGGTACTCATCCCAAAACGAAAATTGTCTCCAGAAAAGAGGTTACAAATTTTACCAATTATGATCTACTGAGTATTTACATATTACCATTATTTTAACACACTTAGAAGGTCAATTTGGAGAAGTACAGATACTGAATCACTCTTTCTGTTAAGTAACTATTAGATTAAATTTTGCTTAAATATCTGTAACTGTTCTTCATTAATGCCAGTTTTCCAGTTATGGATTAAAAACTATGTTATTCATGGTAATATACCAGGCAGTTGATAAATGGTAGCTAAGGTAATGTCTAATCAATTACATTTTTTAACCAGCAATGTTTAATAACAAAAGGTTATTAAAAATCCAGAACCTTAAGAGAATATATTTTCTTACATTCTGAAAAACTATAATGTGAAATTAATAACATAGTTAACATATGCTATTAGAATCATACAACACTCCCTCTCAATCCCAGAGATAACTGGCAAATAGGTCAACTACTGGAAAAGTGCTTTTTGTGTGTTTTTTTTTTGCCACTACCATCACATGATAGAATGCAGAGAATTAAGTTTCTACTATTTCTATGCCCAAGAATTATTGTGTAATATTAATTATCAGAACTCTTTTCAAAGAAATTCAATAGTTAACAAGAAATAATATTAAGTAAGTAATTTGTTTTTAAAAGATTTATCCTCTAAATATATATCTTGGAAGTGCTGAAAAGTGTGATATACAGGAAATAGCACTGAAATGAAGGTTAAGAGATATATATATGTTTTTCCGCCACTATCTTACCATGTGATTTTGGACTTACTTCTTAAAATTATTGCACTCTAATTTTTTTTTAACTGAAAAATGAGTGAGTTGGACATGATGCACTCTAAATTCCATTTCAGTTATCTATGAACCTACCTTAAAAACACCCTAGAAATATCTGATAAAAATATCCGACCACATTGAATTTCAAAATAAATTCTTGGGTTGCTCATATATTGAAATGAGACTCTTTCTGCAGATATTAAGGTAACATAACATACAGAATATAACCCCTTGTTTTATTTGATTTTCTTCAGATTACATGCCTGCCTGCCTGGCTATAAAATGTAAGCCTTTAGAAATGGCTGAATTAAATAACCCAGAATGTTCCTGATTACTCTATTTTACTTTTTATTTAATATATAAATATTTTGATCACTTCTCAGTTTTAACACACACTCTGATGTTTACCACAGCGTAAATAATTTGAAATTACAAATTGAGACTCTAGAAATTTGCATATTTCCTTGAGACTCTATACCTGCAATTCCAGTGGTCACCACTATGTGTCAGTAGTACCTCCTACAACATAAATGTTCTACTAGTTTTGTTTTTCAGTTGCACATATTTAAGACTTTTAATGAAAATAAGATATTTATTGTGTTATAGTATTCACTTAAGACCACAGAGCAACTACTGTGCAAAAACCAGTTTATTTACTTTGTTCCCATGCTAGTTGCT
This sequence comes from Macaca thibetana thibetana, assembly GCF_024542745.1. Classification (NCBI taxonomy): domain Eukaryota; kingdom Metazoa; phylum Chordata; class Mammalia; order Primates; family Cercopithecidae; genus Macaca; species Macaca thibetana. The sequence goes on along the minus strand of NC_065582.1, from coordinate 4,414,983 downwards.
TCTAAGAGTTCCTTGCAAGGAGGCTTTTATATAGCTGATGGCTACCAAAACAGTGCCATTTCTGCTTATGTCTTCTAATGAGTCATTTGTCTACTTCCTAAAGTAATTTTCTGCTTTTCTTCGCAGACAGCAGGGTAACAAGCTTTTGACTCTGGATCATTTCTGCCTATTTCATGCTCTTTTTCAAATAAAACTCTGATTCAAATAAAAATGTACATTGGCTGCCATACATTTTTCACCTAGTTGAAATAGGCTCTTAAGTAGAGATTGCAAATGCATTTCATTTTATATGCCAGTGATAATTTCTTATAGTGGCTTCCTGGATCACAGTGTTGAGAAGGAGTAATAATGTCTGTCATGGGTATGAAACTGGGAAGTTGTGATACACAATTTCCAGGTATTTGCCAGCCCTATTCTTGTCTGATAATACAATCTATAAGTTGTATTTAGGAAAATGAAAGAATAACAATAAATTTTAGAAATATGTGGGACATAGGCATCTGATTATCCACACTCCAAGCATTATAATAGAATGGTTCTAAGAAGCCTTCTAGTAGTAGTTTACTCTGTCTAATAAAAACAGGTGCTTAATATATGCACTAAGACTAATACTTTTGATTTTTTATTTTCACACTGCTGAATACCAGAACTACATAGGATAGTATAAGTAGCAGTTGTGGTTGGAATGATTCTTCACCCAGAGTCCAGGTATAGCCAACAACTCTGGTATAATTAATGTCCAGGCAATGATACTGGATGCAACATAATGATGCAAAGATAGATTGTTTTTTTCAAAAATAGCTTAGACATTACAGAGAATTGTAAAACACAGATGTGCAGAATCACAGTCACAGCCTCTAAAGGAGATATCTGAAAAAGAGAGAATAACGTGTTTTTACCTCATTGAAAACACCAGAAGAATGATCTTGAACATAGTCCAGAGGCTTTTTAGGAGGCTGGGTGTAGATGCACCATAGAAGCAGAAGTGTAGGGATGGAATGGAGGAGAGTCAATGGCAGCAAGGAATGAACATGTGGAAAAGGTGACAACAGTTAGAAATTGAGTGTTGACAGCACCAGCTACACAAACAGAATGACATGAATGGAGCAAAATAGGGGCAGCTGGGAGGAAGTGTGCAACGTTTGCAAATATTCTCAAGCACTGGGAAAATTCGCTAGTGTTCAATTAGTATATTTATAAACTCATTTTGTCAAATTTAATTAGCACTCCTAGTCTCTGGCCACAGAGGAATGCAAGGTATATTAAAGAAACATTAAAGGAGCAAGTGGATAGCATGCTGGTGAGTTTCCATGTGTGGCTGAAAATGATTATGGAAAATGCTGATAATTTAGGCTCAGTACAGAATAGTCCCTATAAGCTTTCTTTTTTAAATTTTTTATTTTATTTTATTTTTTTGAGACAGGGTTTCACTCTGTCACCCAGGCTGAAGTGTAGTGGCACCGTCTCAGCTCACTGTAACCTCTGCCACCTGGGTTCAAGTGATTCTCCCACCTCAGCCTCCTGAGTAGCTGGGATTACAGGTGTGCGCCACCACGCCCAGCTAATTTTTGTATTTTTAGTAGAGAAGGGGTTTCACCATGTTGGCCAGGCTGGTCTCAAACTCCTGACCTCAAGTGATCCTCCTGCCTCAGCCTCCCAAAGTGCTGGGATTACAGGTGTGAGCCACCACGCCTGGCCGTCCATATAAACTTTCTAACCAACAGCAACAATACATATAAAATAAAGCTACAGAATGTTTTTCCTTGAAATAAAATACATTTACGTTCACACTAAGATACAAATGAGAAAAAGTGAGAGAAAACATTCCTCCTATGAGATAATAATGTAGGAAAAGTTCATTGGTTTGTATTCATTTACAGTCACTTTTGATTCAGTTCAATAAGCTACCTTGAGTCGAACCAAGTCTCCTTTGCAGTTTAATGGACAGAAGAGACCACCATCACCAATCAGTAAGCCATATATGGTCAATATACAAGTATATAAATCAGCATATGATATAGAAATGGTTATATCTTGTTTTCTAAAAAACCATCAGTGTAACTGGTATGTTATTTAAGAGTCTAAAATGCATAAAAACATGTGTAACTGACACACATCAAATGCACTGCTGTTGGTGGATACAGTTCCTAATCAGGGAAGTTGTTAGCTGAACCTTGAGTTGACTCTTTTTTCTTTTTTTTTTGAGATGGAGTCTTGCTCTGTCACCCAGGCTAGAGTGTAGTGGCGAGATCTTGGCTCACTGCAAGCTCTGCCTCCCAGGTTCACACCATTCTCCTGCCTCAGCCTCCCGAGTAGCTGGGACTACAGGCACCTGCCACCATGCCTGGCTAATTTTTTGTATTTTTAGTAGAGACGGGGTTTCACCGTGTTAGCCAGGATGGTCTCAATCTCCTGACCTCGTGATCTGCCCGCCTTGGCCTCCCAAAGTGTTGGGATTACAGGCGTGAGCCACCACGCCTGGCCGACTCTTTTTTTATTTGAGACGGAGTTTCACTCTGTCACCCAGGCTGGAATGCAGTGGTGCAATGTCAGCTCACTGCAACCTCTGCCTTGGTTCAAGTGATTCTCCTGCCTCAGTCTCCCAAGTAGCTGGGACTACAGGCACCCGCCACCACAGCCAACTAATTTTTGTATTTTTAGTAGAGACAGGGGTTTCACCATGTTAGCCAGGATGGTCTCGATCTCCTGACTTCATGATCTGCCCGCCTTGGCCTCCCAAGGTGCTGGGATTATAGGCGTGAGCCACCGCACCTGGCCTCGTGTTGACTTCTTACCCCCAAAAGACTAAGCAATAAGGCCCAGCCTCGGGGCTTCCTCTGGTGGGAGTCTGGGGATTAGAGAAGTTGTGATGCCTTTCACTGGCAAGCCTGGAAATCAAGATCCACAGGGCTTCCTGAGTTTTTTCTTTCCTTATATCCCTAGTGGGAAACTAGGTACAGTCATGTGTTGCATAACGACGTTTCCGTCAACGATGCACCCTGTAGATGACGGAGGTCCCATGGGATTGTAAGACTGTATTTTTACCTTTTCTATGTTTAGATTTTCTTAGGTACACAAATACCTACCACTGCATTACAGTTGCCCACAGTATGGAGTGCAGTAACCTGCTGTACAGGTTTGTAGCCCAGGAGCAATGGGCCACACCACACAGCCTAGGAGTGTAGCAGGCTGCAGCATCTGGGTTTGTGTAAGTACTCTACGATGTTCGCACAATGGCAGGTTCACCTGATGACACATTTCTCAGAACCGGTCTGCATCCTTAAGCAACACGTGACTGTATTTTATAGTGGGATTACTCTGGCAGTATATTATACTGAAAACTGCCCAGAGAGTTTCATTTTTCTTTAACAGCCTCTGCGTTTAACTTCTTACTCTGCCATTTGCTATTTGGGGCACATTACTTAACCCCTCCAGTCCGCATTTTCTTCTTATTGGCGGGACATCAGGAGGCCTCGAGGAGATAGTGAAGACAGAACTCCGCGCTCTCCAGGTGCCTGACGTTTGCTCAGCAAACAGGCCTCTCAACGTCAAGGTGCCCTTCTGCTTGAACTAGACCAAAGAGACTGTAAACAAATACAAATCTTCTATAAAGTTGTAATAATTGCCTGAATATTTCAGCACAGAAACTACCTCAACATTTTGAACTTGCAATGAATTAGATATAAAGACCTAATGAATGACTACAAACCATATAGGAAATGTCTGAACACATTTAACCATTTGGTACAGAAATGAACCTAGACTACGCTGTACCAAATTTGTGTATACGTTGTGCATTCGGCCTTCGTTCTCTGAATGACACCCACGTCTCCTGATAATGGTATTTTAGAAATCAAACAGCATACGCCTAGTTTTCTTACATTAATAGTCTAGCCTCACTTACCGGGCGTCCAAACTCCAGTTCTGAAAAGAATTTATACCAGGGCTCATTTTCTAAATCTATGTCATCTGGATTTATGCGATCAGTCTAGAGCAGATGTGAAGGAAAAGGGAAGGAAAAGGCACACTGAGCAAAGTGAGGGAAACGCTGTGTGGCACGAAAAAACACGCGCGCATTCACACGCAAACATGCATCACCTCTCACCCCACGAACCTCAGCAGGAGAGAACGGAGGAAGTAAAGTAAAACAAGTAACATGAGGATGTGAAGGCGAGCTCCATGGCAGTGGGCCCCTAGTTCTTTCCTCTGTCCATCGTTTCTAATTGGCATAAGTGGTGGACAACTCTTGCTCGAGTTGATCCACTTATGCCTGAGGCATGAGCTATGGACCACTCTCTACGCAGCGAGCCTGGGTCTGGCTGGCACCCCTGATGTTTGGAATAGGCTCAACCCAGTCACCAAGGAGCTCTTTTGGGCGAGTCACTTCGTCGCCCCTGCCCTCGTTGGTGGCCAGCAGTCCCAGCATGGGAGCCTGCAGTCTGCAGACAATTCACTGGGGGCAGGCAGGTGGAAAGCCTGGGATGGGGAAGGGTGTGGGAGGGGTGGGGAGAGAGGCGAGCTGGGGGAGCGGGACAGGGCGTTGGGGGGCTCTCAGGGGCCTGTGGATGAGAAGATTCTGGGGCCTGGGTGGGTGCGAGGGGGGCCCGGGGTAGTGGGAGTCGCCAGGCTCTGAGCAAGCGAGGGCTGCACCTGCACGTCTGCCGGGCATTAAGAAAGGTAAGGAAGGGAGGAGCTCACCCGGGTGGGAGACAGAGCCGGGGCGCGCGAGCTTGGTGTGGGGGCGCCACTCCGGGGCGGAGGGGAGGGGCTACCAGTGACTTCTCCGAGGCGGGAGCTAGAAAGAGGCTTCCGGCCAGGTTCCCTTGGAACAGGTGTCGGAGTTGTTGGGAGAGGGGGCTGCAAGAAAGAGGGGTGCAGAAACTGGTTCATTAGATGGAGGCTCTGGGCGGAACCGCGGGGACACCCTGGCCGCGCGCGGTGCCTGCGTTAGGCCGGGAGGGGAGCGCGCGCCGGAGCGCGAAGTGTCCTTAGGGGCCCAGGCACCCGGGGGACGATCCCGGCCACGGCGAAGCGCTGCCCACCAGGAGTCTCGGAATGTGGAGGAAGATGCCCAAGATTCACCTCCCGGCTGCCTACTTCGAGCTGAGAAGGGGATCTGGTTTTTCACAATACCGTGGATGGCGGGGCAGGGGAGGGAACTTGGGATAAAATCCCATCTTGGTTTCCTTGATGTTCTAATTTAGAGAAAAAGCCCATTTTATAATTGACTTGCTTCCCCTCAGAGGTTTCTGAATGTTGTTTTTAAGATGAAAAAACTAGGAGTGTTAATATAAACAGTTGGAGAAAATACAATTATTTTAGTAATAGAAAACAGATGTAGTGTGTTTACCTAGCAATACCCTTAATATTTTCAAATAATACACGCCTGACTAGACTGATTCAGGCTGCTGATTTTATATTAAGTCTAAGTGCTTAAAGTACTATATGCAAGTTATTACTTTTTTGATAATTACTATATGACACTAATTAAATGTGGTAAAATTGAAGAGTGTACAGTATCTTAAGTCAGAAAAAAAAATTCTAAGAAAAATTATATGGTTCCCTAAAAGCCACTGACTCTGGCTAGGAGAGGAGCTGTGACTCCCAAGACATATTCCAGGAGGTCTAGTCAGTGCTCACTGCGTCAGAGCAATTCAGTATCATTTGCTTACAATTCTTAAAGGAACTCAGGGACTTAAATTAAGTAGCAACATCTTGGTTATGAAAGAAACGCTATGTAACCTTCACAGTGCTGGGAGCTTGAAATATTCCATATTCCAACAAAAGCCATGATTTTGACATTGTTCTACTGTTTTATTGACTCATTGCACTTACAAGTTTTGCTAATGATACACAGTCTACACTTAATAATAAATTATACTCACAGTGTTTTTAGTGATGTGACTTTGTTTCAATATTTTATAATAAAAGAGTATAATAGTTATTACAGACAATGATAGAAACGTTTGCGGCATCATGACAAAATAGTGCAAAAGCCTAAGTTATCCAAAAGATGTAGTGATCGTAATTATAAAGACTGTGTAGTGTTCCTGGGAAATGCTCACAGTGAGATACCAAGCAGTAAAAACCGAATCTAACCAGGCACTTGTACAGTAGTTACAATGGTATTACAAAGCTTGTCTCTGCCTGAACACAGTCAAGAAAGTCACACATACACAAAAGACTACAATGGTGTTCTGATATTGAGACTGTTTGTTTTTTCTTTCTTTGAAATATTATTTTGCTTTATTGTCATAATGTTATTTTTATAATAAATAAATTCAGAGAGAATATCCTACTATTAGACATGGGAAATGCCTAGAAATCTTGAGATATTTTTCCTTATTTACGTCAGTATTATATTTGGTTTACACCTCAGAAGTAATAGTGAAATTGTTAGAGACAAAATACTCTAGTAATCAATTTGCTATTTTCTGTTGAATTTAAAAATTTAATTCAATTTACATTTGATTCAATAGTTGCAATAGTATTGAGATTTTAATGTCAATAAAGTACTATTTTTCTCCAATTATTATTTAGATCATTATAGATGCATAATTATTTTATGAAATGGTTTTACTGGAGCTGGTTTTTAGGGAAACTGACAGTAGAGAGAATTTCCAGTAATTTCTCTTCTGTTTATAGAGACATACTATTTCTTCTACAGGAAAACTAACCTCTGATTCTTTTAAACGTCATAGTTCCTAATGTTACACACTCAGTGATATTATTAATTGATTATTATAACTTCTGCTTTCAAGAATAGTATTTTGTTTTGCTAAGGGGAGATAGAAACTTCTTAGAGGAAAGGAACCTGTTTAAGAAACATTATGAACAGCAGAGGGCAGCCAATTTACTAAATGAATAAGACTTGTTAGCTGTGTAACTTTGACTCCCACCTTAAGAAAATATATAACAAATGGATATACCAAGTCCTGATTTATAGTAATGCATCTCTATGATAGAGTATGGAAAAGGAAACAGAATATCCTCCATTTTGCATCATACCTTAGAATGGCAGTTTTCCATTAATTATGCTTTTGTTGATTTAATAAGTCAATTTATAGTTACAATGGGCAACTATCTAGAATGCATGCCAATAGAAATTAGCAGAGAAAACGCCCAAAACAATGATAGCTGGGAATTATCAATAACTATGGAATGCAATGAAAGGCACATGTTTGAGCAGAGTTGTGTTAAAGGAAGTGTTAGTGGCAGAACTAGAATTTTGTCTTTGCTGTGGTTAACCTATTGAATCTTTTATCATGCAATAATTAAATGTCCTATGGAGGCACTGCTAAGGAACACGGAAGCCTCACAACAGTCAGTGACACACATACAGATGGTCAGTCAACAGATGGATATTCACACAAATCACTAATCTCAGTGATTTAACACTTTCCATGCGGAACATGGACATGCCTTTGAGTACAGCACTAATATTAACACTCAGAGACTCATTTAGGAAGTATGATTATGGTTCACTCTAATTGCTCAGAAAAGACAAAAGAACAAAGATACTGATATGCATCTTTCCAACCTTGGTGTGATTTTTTTTTTTTTGGTTTCTTTTCATAAAAAAACAAAACACCAGCAGACCTCCGTTTAAAGCTAACTTTGTGTCGTCAGTGCAAGAGGATGTGTTTAAGAAAAACTATAACTATAAATCACACGTGATCCTTACTTTAAAGCTACCAAGGGTGAACAACTTTAAAAATTTTAGTGTTTTCTACAATTAAAAACATTCAATTGTTTTTGTGGTTATAGAAATTCCACTAAGTATTCTCAGTGAGGCATATGCTTTCTGTACGTTGTTCTATACAAAAGAAGTGTTGGTGCTATTTCGTTTTTGAAAATTATGCTCATTCCATTTTAAGCTTTAATGACATCGACTACCATGTTTTATATTTATTGTGGTTTCACAATAAATGCTATATACATTATCAGTTGGGATAATTCTTAACGGTCATCAGATGAAACTCCTTAAATTTTTACAGTTTAAGTATTGACTGACAATCTTTATTGATAAAGAAGCTTAAGCTCACTAAGGGTTTAAATTGCATTTCAACTCGGCACGGTGTTTCCAATGATTATTTTCTTCTGCTTTTATCGTGTTCAGGTTTAGTTATTGTAGGGTAAGGTCACATTTTCATATCTTTTTACTTTCATTTTTTTTTACTTTATCAAGCATACAGGGGTCCTAAACAAATACTTTATTGATTTTTTTTTTTAATTTAACATTAATCACCTACAAACATATCCAATGTAATGGGATGTAAAGGTTTTAGTAATACAATCCCAGGAGAGTTTTTATAATTGTTTCATGGAAAAATTAAATTGTGGAAATACGGTTCTGATTTGTGGTTCGAGTCCGTTCAAGGCAAATTCCTGGTGACCGCTGCTAAGTACTTTTCCATATCAAACATTAGGCCCAATTAATTAACCTTTCTAAATTTACAGTCACATGAGTATTTATGAGCTTCAAAAAAGTGCACTCGCTTTTACTTTCCCTGTTAAAGAACATAAACACGTATGCCACTGATTCCTAAGGAAGATCTTTTTGCCAGGGTCTTGGAAGGACTTTTGTTCAAACAGTACTAACCCCCTGCCTCCTCTGTATCCCAGGGAATCATGGAATTCGTGCGTCACTACTAATAGCAGTGTGTCAAATCCCTCCAAGAATGTTTTGAGACCCACTGGGCCTTTTGCACTAGAAATACATAGATTTCATGGATAAGCAACAGAACAAGGATTCAGTCCCTCACCAACTTTATCCTTTAACTGCAAGGGTGAAAACTGTGTTCATTCATTCACTTAGAAATTCCACGAATGCATATTCACTGAATACCTACTCTAGGCCAGGCATTGTGCCAGGTGTTGGGATACAACTAGTGGACTAGTCACGGCCCTCACCTTCAAGAAGCTCAAGATCTCATGAGGAACACAGTGTGCCATGGGCACATAGCAGGGAGAGCCTCCAACCTAGTGCTGAGGAGTCAGGCACATTCCCTGGGGGAGGTGGGATTGTGCTGGGACCTGGAGGATGGGATGGAATTCTCCATGTGAAGGACAAGGTGGTGGGGAGAGCTTTTCCTGGTGGGAAGGAGCAGCCTTTACAGAGGTCCAGCAAGGCGGGAATTGAATGTTCTCTGTGTAGCTGGAACCTAGCGAGGCAGGGAGGGTGGGAGGAGAGATGAGGCTGGAGAGGTCAGCTGGAGCCCAATCACAAGTCTTCTATAAAGTATGCTCAGGGTTTTAGATTTTGCTCGAAGGACAGTGAAGAGCCAGGAGCAAATTTTGAGCTGGAGGTTTTATAAAGATTTTCTAAAGATTGCCTCTGCTGTGGTGTGGAGACTAGACTGGAGAGGTAGGGAAATGAATTAGGTGGCTGTCACTGTAGTCCAGGCACGGACAATTGTGGGCCAGAAGAGAGGAGCGGCGGTGGCATTTCTCCTGGCAGGCAGACATTGAGTCCACTGGAGGAGAGGGCACAACCCAAGAGGGCCCTTTGGAAAACTGGGCGGATGGAGAGGCCGTGTAAAGATTCAAAAGAGCAACACAGAATTACCCAGGTGCTGTGTATGGTTTTCAAAAATGAAAAATGAAAAGAGCAAAGGAATGCTCCCAAGCCGTCTTGGAGTCAAAAGACATGAGAATGCACGGATCAGACCGTGATAGCCCTCAGTGCTGCCGTTCGCTGTGATGCCACTCTCACTCAGCACGCGGCTCTTCAGTCTCTAGCTTGTATTTTCAAACATATCGGAATCTTATGTAAACTGTATCAATATGCAGCCAGTCTCCACATCACCACTGCCCACTTGGCTCTTTTTGTTTTCTGATTTATAGAGGCAATTGAAATGAAGTCAGGACTAATTGTTTTAAAAAGATGATGAGCTAGACCTACACTGGAAAAGCTGGCCAAAATGTTCCATACGGCCAGCTCAAACCATTTTGCTTAAGGCTGGTCCTCTCCAAAATTGCTTAGGAGAGGTAAAAATGTTTGCTCTTTCCATTTCTCCATAAGATAGCCATTCTCATTTCCTTCTAAGTTTCTAAGTTCCTTCTACTTATCTTCTCCTGTGGCTGCAGAGACCTATCCGCACTCGAATCTCTGTCACACTCATGGCTCCAGATCTTCCTGTCTTACAACCAGTCACATCTGCTGGTCCTGTGTGGTAACTACTTAGGGCCTAAGTTTCTGATAAAGTAAATCAAGTATACTTTACTATAAATTAGTCAATAAATAAACTAATTTATACTGCAAAATCATCAAATAAGCCAATCCAATAACGACTACAGCTTAAATGTGTTTCCTGCTCAGCTACGCCTGGAGTGGCTATACAGCAGTGACCAAGTGCACCAGGCATGAGTATGTCTGGGCTCAACTCCTAGTTCTGGCTCCCACCGGCTATGTCTCCATGGGGCAAGGCGAGCTAATGTGTGTTTCAGTCTCTTCATCTGTAACATGGAAATGCCACGTGTCTGCTTAATAGGACTGTTGGAAATTTTACATGAGATAAGGCATAAATTACTAATGACAGAGCCTGGCATAGAGTGAGTGCTCAATAACGATTTACAATGATTGCTATTGCTATTATTATTGCTATTGTAAAACAAAGCATCTTTAAAGTCTTTTCTAACCCAAAGACAAGAGTAATGTGCGAATTTCAGTCACAATGATAGGGTCAATGTATAAACCCTCAATGGAGCAAAGGGAGCATTTTTTAGTTGTGTGTCTGTTTTAACCATACGAGAGGCTGTTTACTTTGCACAAACTCAGATCTACTCTTGCATAGATATTAAATGATAGATTATACGTTCCTCAAGGTAGAGAGTGTGCTCTGTTCCCCGCTGTGCACCTCACATAAAGCCTGGCATGTAGCTGCTGCTCAATCAGTTCTGCTGAATGACTAAATAACAGAAACATCCTGGTGGGAGAGCTTCTAAAACCAATCCTGTTTCCTGACACCACAGCTCCCAAAGCATTCCCATACATTTACCATGTTCATTATCCTAAGAGTCTCATAAATTATTAGAAAGATCATTAAAGTTTTGTTGCTTAATTTAAATCTGAGACGTATTATTTTGCTGTTTTCAATTTTATGCATTGGTGACATTGTGTTTCACTCAATTCTCATTCTGGAAATTTCAGAGTAGCATGATACTCAATCATAGAAACTAGTCAATGGGTTATAAGTTTGCAATGGTGCCTGCAAATCAGTGATTTTTTTTTCTTTCAGTTTTTCTTTCATAGTCCTGTTACTCTAAAAGATATGAATTATTTAAAGAAAGGGTAAGAAGGCTGAGATAAATATCATGTATGAATTATCCAATGATAAGGTTTTGAACATGCTTCTCCAGAACACGACCACAAATACAGGGTTTCAAAAACTAAATCAAGGACACTCATGTTGGGTGTGGCAAGGCTAGGGTTTCCAATTAAACCACAGGGCTGGCCTTGGATTACATATGAGTGTGATTTCTTGGAGACTCTTGAAGGAGCTCCACAAAGAAAACTCTCTTTTTCCTGTTCACTGACACCTAAAATTCTTTTAGAGCAAAAATGAGAGTAAATTGCAATTGATTGCAAATGTTTTCCTAGAAGTAGATTTGGAAGGAGATGCAGAGGAACTGTGGAGTTTCAAAGAAAATCCTGAGGGCACTGATTTCTGAGGGGAAGCAAAGAACATGCAAGGGAGTATTGGGGAATCAAAACCAAAGGCCAAGGGAGGACCTATGTGTGAACCTGCACTTCGAGGAGGGAAGTGGTTCTTCTTAAGTGTATAGATATTTTTGTTTGCATATAATCAAATAACTGGAAAAAATCCTGCAAAGTGAAATATAATCTTGATCCATTAGAATGACAATCAATCAGGAAGCTTGAGGCTTGGTAACCTGAGGAGGGATTTAATAAGAAGCAATTAAAACAACTTGTTATAAAAAGGGCATTTGGAAAATTTCCCCTTCATCCAAAGAAATATTAAAAAGCCAATATGGAAAACAAGGGATAGAACTGCCTGGGTCCATGTGTATTGGGGAGATTAATCAATGATTTTTCTCATTAGCAAGCTATGATAGCAATGAAGCATTGCATTTATGAATGTTTTTTAAAAGTTAAACTCTGGTTAATGATTAGGCACAGTTATAGTTACATGCAAATGAATCTTGAATATAAATATATATATGTGTGTGTGTATACACATGTGTATATATGTGTATGTATATACACCTACGTGTGTGTATATATATAAATACACACACACACACATAATTGGTCAGTAAAGACAATATATTAGAACATGTATCTTTCAATTCTGAGATGAGATGCACAAATCATGATACAAAATAAACATGATTTCTAAGTAATTACCTTTGTGACAAAAATTGCTAATGGATCTAAAATTCAGGTTTATTTGGGAACCCTGGGAGCCTAGCGAGCTGGCATATTCTGTTTAACGACAAGTGCTTACTGGTCTTTCATGCTGCAGAATTGATGACTTGCCAGGTTCATATTCAAAAATACTCCTTGGCTCAGACCGAAATTTTCTTGTGTCCACTTTTCTGTCGGGAGGATCCCAGTCATGCCTAGAAATAAACAACAAATCACACATTAAAATAATCCTTTTTGCTTAAAGCAATGGTATAAAACCAGTTATCTGTTTTCAAAGTTACTTTTAGTATAGTTTAAAAAAAATCTCTCAGGATAAAAAGCTAATCTGTGAAAAATACCACATTCCCCCACGCTGGCTCAACAAGTCACATGAGGTGTTTGTAGACGCGCAAAGAGTGACCTGTGAGTGACCTCCTGGGTCCCTAACGGCAGCCATGTATGCTTGTGCTTAAAATAGGTGGCAGTATGCTCTGCTGAACTATGTGCATTTAACCCACCACTTTGTGACCTTTGTGATCCTTGATCCAAAGTGACAAGGAGTAATGCACACACCATGTTTGATCTTATTTCTTGAAGAGGGATCATCGCTTGGGAAGAGTACAGAAGTGTCATGTGGGTTGACGTGTACCAGAGCAGGCAGTGTGTGGTACAGGAGGTCGTCTTTTGGTGTGAGCCTTGAAAAACCAGAGTCAAAATCTCACTCATGGGAACCAGCACTTTTCCCCCAAGGAATATCTTCCACGAGGCTGTCAGAAGACTTACGAAGGAAAGCTTCAAAAACGGGTTTTACAGAATTAAGCTTTTCTAGGCTGCTGAGCTAAAGAAGAAGGCTTCTTTGGGCTTTTTTTGTTTTGTTTTGTTTTCGAGACAGAGTCTTCCTCTGTTGCCCAGGCTGGAGTGCAGTGGTGTGATCACAGTTCACTGCAGTCTCAAACTCCGGGGCTCAAGCCATCCTCTCTCCTCAGCCTCCCAGGGGCCATGGTTTTTAGGAGGAAGGATTTTCTGACTAGAGATGGGGGTAATTCTGATTCCATGGAATGGAATGAAATTCTTGCTCCATGGCCCGTTGGAAATAGAAACGCTCTAAGGGACAGTATTAGGGGCAAGTCCTAGCTTTCTACTAAATTCATGAGTGATATGGAGCAAGACCCCTTAAACCTTCTCAGTCTTCATTTTTTTCCATTTGTGTAAAACGCAGATAGCAATAATGTGTTGTTCTTCCTTGCAGAGGAGTTTTGAGCATTACATGAGATAATACATATGAAAGCCATATGGAATTTTTTAGGAGGTCATCATATGTTTTAGTGAGAGATTTAATTTTCTTTTTTTTTTTTTTTGAGACGGAGTCTTGCTCTGTGGCCCAGGCTGGAGGGCAGTGGCCAGATCTCAGCTCACTGCAAGCTCCACCTCCCGGGTTCACGCCATTCTCCTGCCTCAGCCTCCTGAGTAGCTGGGACTATAGGCGCCCGCCACCTCGCCTGGCTAGTTTTTTGTATTTTTTAGTAGAGACGGGGTTTCACCGTGTTAGCCAGGATGGTCTCCATCTCCTGACCTCGTGATCCACCCGTCTCGGCCTCCCAAAGTGCTGGGATTACAGGCTTGAGCCACTGCGCCCGGCCAGTGAGATATTTAATTTTAACAAAACATACAGGACAGGTAATACCTTTAAATCAAAATGTTAATTTTGGTTATTTTTTGATGACAAAGATAACAATTTGTGTCTAGAAAACTGTTTCTCAATTTTAAGGCCTCACATAATTCATTCTGAGGAGATTGGTATTAAAATGAGAATCCCTTCACACATGAGGTGCGTGTTTTGGTGGGAGATGCTGTACCCTATATGAACATCAATTACTCTATTATAACACTTTTATTTATTTTTTTTAGTGAAGATGGGATTTCGCCCTGTTGACCAGGCCAGTCTCGAACCTCTGGCCTCAGGCAATCCACACACCATGGCCTCCCAAAATGCTGGGACTGGCCGGGTGCAGTGGCTCACGCCTGTAATCCCAGCACTTTAGGAGACTGAGGTGGGTGGATCACGAGGTCAGGAGTTAAGATCTGCCTGGCCAAGATGGCGAAACCCTGTACAAAAATTATCTGGGTGTGGTGGTGGATGCCTGTAGTCCCAGCTACTCAGGAGGCTGAGGCAGAGAATTGCTTGAGCCCGGGAGTCGGAGGTTGCAGTGAGCCGAGATCGCACCACTGCACTCCAGCCTGGGTAACGGAGTGAGACTCCATTTCAAAAAAAAAAGTGCTGGGACTACAGGCGTGAGCCACCACGCCTGGCCTGATCATCAATCACTCTAAATGCTACAATAGGGTGTTGAATACAATTTTTCTGGAATGGGTATGATAATGCTTCATAACCAGCATTAATAAGAAATAATTTTTATATTCTTACTTATTAATTGCTAGGATAGCATAGGCCTTGGGTTTAGTGAGAGCTGAGCTTGGACTCTGGCTTGGACACACTATAGCTGTATGAGCTGAATAAGTTCCTTCCATTTTCTAAACTGCAGTTTCTTCCTCTCTAAAATAGATCGTATCTCACTGGGTTGTTCTCAGAATCAAATGATATGACACAGAAAAAGCGCTTAGCCTAGTGCTTGGCTTGTCATGAGCGCTCAATAAAGGTTACCTATAAGTAGAAGTATTAGTCATAATCCCAGTAAAAATAACACAATAAAATGTGTTTACGAATTTTTATTTTCATGTGGATAGTTTGTATAAAAATATTTCAGTGGAGAAATGAAAACTCGTAATGAAAAACTGGTAGAAACAAGTCACAGACACTAACTAATGCCTCCTTATGATTTATGAATAACTTCCCCTGCTTTCAAAAATGTCTCTCATTAGTAGACGTGGGGAAACAGAAAATTAACTGCGTAGCCTGTAACCTGGTATACCAAGGGAAGTACATGTCCATTATTTCTATTTACTTGTCTCTTCTATGTATGTATCCATCAAAAGGCAGAAAACGTGCCCATATTACTTCAAGTCTAATTTAGGGCACTCCGGTATCATGAAGCAAGACAGTGAAAACATTTGCTACAACCCCAGCCGAGGAGGTCAATATGGTATATGTACGGACCAACAAGATTATACACACACTCTCTCTGTGAGGTGTGCACTGATTCTTCTACTGAATGCCATGTAGCCTTATTTTTATCCTAAGCTAAACACAGGCCACCCTGGGAGGGGGAAATGCCTTACTTTTCTGTTGAAGACCGGTCTCTTGGTCGAAGTGGTGGGACTGGAGGTGGAACATGTGGGGGAGGCACTGGGGAGGACGCATCCTTAAAGGCATTAGTGCTGTTGTCGGAGTGGCTTTTGGAAAGAGGTCTGTAGGTTTGGGTCTTTGCAGCAGGGTGTGACTGAGCACTGTAGGGTGGGTTGTACAGACCTATCATGACAAAAAACAAAAGTAGACAAAAAGCAGAAGCAAATAACCTCTTACAAATGAATTAAATTATGTGTCCCCCTTGAAATAGCCAATGATTGCATAGAAATTATTATCAATAAGCATATTCATAATGCATACATTAGAAGATAGATTTTTAAATTTATTAATAATTTACTAATTTCCATTAATTTATTAATTACAAATTTATTCTGTACATAAGCCCTGATTACAGTAAATCTTTGTCAATTATTTTGGAACTTGTAATAATTCAGACTGGTACTAGGAATAAACTTATAAGTACTCAGCAAATTTTCTCTTCAATTGTATACACTAAGACAATAGTTAAACAGCTGCTGAAGGGGAGGGGAGCAGGGAAAACCTCAGAACCTGGTCTAAAGAAAGAAGAAAAGAAATAGTTGTGCACCTGTCCTGAGCCTGTGGCTGGGCAGGGAGAGGAGCCCTGGGCGGAATCCCCTGAGACAACATTCGGAGAAAGTGATGAAGGGAAAAACGTTTCTCAGGGGTCCCTCTCTCCAGCCTGCAGATCCCGGCAGGAGATACCAGTGCTCGCCAATTCAAGTGGCAATGCCTGGAACTGAAGTCATTCTATTATGACCACTGGCAATTCTGAGTCAGAAAAGTGGCCCCGCCAAGGGGGATTTTAAAAATCTTTCAATGAATGGTTGCATTTTGGAGCTAAAAGCAGGGACAAGGTCACAGAATACTTTGTTTGACTTGTTTTTGGTGAAGTGTATCTGAAAGATCTTACACAATTGGAATCATTCTCTTTGCTGATAAAAGATCTTTATCTTATTTTGTACCCTGGGTTACAGTGTGTCCTTTCAGCCTGTCCTTCACACTTTGGTTAAACATTCCTGAAGCTGAGAATAAACAACAGTGGGAATGAATGAGATAAACCAGTATTAGTTCTCATTTCCATGAGAAAAGTCAATCCTTTTGTTAGGCATGCTCTGAGAAAGGAAAAGCAGTCGTCCTCCTAATATATGAACTGAAAACATGTGCTCAAACAGAAGGGCAAAAAAGGTGACTGTGTGGTTCTTCCAGACATTGCTGAGCATAAAATAGACATTGCAAGCAAGGAAACCCATCCTACCTGCATTGTATGTGTAAGGAGTATGATACATGTCTGCGTCATCATCTAGAAAATGAAACATAAATATCATGGTAATACAGATTGCCACCAAAGTATAATGAGACAGCAGAACTTCAGTGAAACAGCAGAAATTTGTTAGAAAAGCAATGTATTTTTCCTAGTTCATAATGCCATTTTTTTTTTTGACAGGGTCTTACTCTGTCATCCAGTCTGGAGAGCAGTGTTGTGATCATTGCTTACTGCAGCCTCCAAACCTCCAATCCCTGGGCTCAAACCATTCTCCCACTTAAGCCTCCTGAGTAGCTGGGATTACAGGTGCGTGCCACCACAGGCCTCTGCAAACTGCCCTTTTTTGTCTGTAACATATTCATCTTGCTGCCCTCCTCATAGCATGCGGAGTCAGGCCCTCGTCCTCGCTTCCCCAGAACCCTCTCTGCTCTGCATCGCGAATTTCCTTTACCAAGTGTTTTAGTGCCCTCCTGTCTACAGAGCTGGCTCAGGCAGACCTGCTCAGACTCACTCTCTTGATGAGAGCAGACAGGGGTGGGCAGAGGAACAGTGTGCCTGTTTACCAGGCAACACACCGATTTAGACTGTGGACAGGGGAGGATGGAGGCTGAGGCCAGAGTGCCTGGTTGTCCTCCGTGGGGAGGCTTCTTGGCAGCTCAGGTGGTAGGCAGAGGCACAGGGATCTGTCACTGGAGGGGTGATAGAAGGAGAATAGGAGGCATGCTGAAAAGAAAGGGGACGTGGAGTTTGCTGGGGTCTTGACATTGTGTATGAATCAAACCTACACAAAAGATGAGTGGACCCCCTTCAACCCACTAGGACCTGATCAGAAAGCAGAGCAGCAAACGTACCCGGCTTGTGCACCATGTGAATTTGCTTAAACATCGTCTTGTACCAGTCCTTCGGCCGGTCGACTGTCTGTAACGAACAGAGCGTCCAGTGGTTACAAACTGGCTTCCAATCAACATGGCTCCTCAGTGTTTTCATTCCTCTATTTTATCTTCTTAATAACAGAGTCCCATTCTGTGATAAAATGTTCTGACTCTTTACTATGGCTTCATGACAATTTCAGCAATTTATTTAGTTACGTGTGCAGTTTGTTAATATATTACCTTGTGTTTGAATTTAGGCTGAATTGGAACTTCAGATGCTATGGTTTTATTTTTTCAAATTATAGCTGTGCCCAGCACTAGAGAGTTGATATTTGCACAAATATATTTATATAAAGTCCACTTAATAAAAGTTGTTGTTGTAATAAATTGCTTAACTCCTTTTGGTAGATAATCATCATTATCCTTAGATGCTTTTTATTGAACGTTCTGTCAAGACGGTGATTTCAGAATTCACTGGGGAATATTTTTGACTCAAACTGTATTCTGATCAGCGTGGCTCTAGAGAAATACATTTGCTATTTCCTAGTCTAAGTTACTAAAATACAGAATGTAGTAGGCGTCCTAGAGTCCTAGAGAAAATTTAAGAATGTAGATATTGCTTCAAAAATTTTAATATGCTAATAAAGTGTATACAACATTGGCTCTGCTAAAGTTGTAAGTTCCTTGAGAGTAGAAGTCCTCCCGGATCCAGGCTTCGGACATGAGGGGAGCAGTAAGTTGTAGTGGAAAGATGAAATTAATGTAGAATCTTGAACCAAGATTCAAATCTTGGTTCCTTAAATTGCTGCTTAATACACTCTAGCAATACGAATTTGGGCAAGTCATGTCAACCTTCTTGAGCCTCGGTTTTCTCCTCTGTAATATATCATAATTATATCTAAGTCCTAGGATTGTTATGGAAATTGAATGAGATGATGTCTACACAAGGCCTAGAACAATGCCTAGAATATAATAACTACTCAATAATATCACTAGGGAACCACAAATATTTGTAGAATGAAATAATGAATCAAGGTAGCCTATTGGATGGAACTCTGCCTTTCTGTACACCTGTAAAAGTAGACACGTGCTTTTATAATCGTACTCATAGATTTTGCAAGATCTTACCCCAACTCTCTTAGAGCTACCTGGGCAACAAGCTTGACCATTCTGCTTATAGGAACTAAATATACCAGACTTTCCAAGACAGCTCTCTTGACTTAAAAAATTCCATTAGGACTGATACAAAAGTATTCTTATACTTATTAGACTGAGCTTTGGTTTAGATTTTCTTGCCTGATCTTTTTTTCCCCTCAGAAATGTGGTCACTGCATTTTTCATCTGGACATTAAGGGTTTTGTGCTATATCTAAATTTATTTTGACCTCTGGGCGTATATTATTCTGAAAATCACCCCAAATACAGATTAACATTAAGGGCCCCTTGACTTTGTTGTGAGTCAGCTCTTCATTCTGGGCTCTTTCTCCATGGCATAGTTGAGGTTATTGGTGGAATATTCAGTCAAAGGATGGGAAATGGTGGAAGGGATTGCAGTGATGAAGCAAGAATCTATTATTTGCTGGCTCAAAGTTGCTAAACATGTATCTTTCAAGAAAGTTTATTTTTATAAAGGACTGATTTCTCTTTCATTAAACCTCATTTCTTTTATGGTACTAAAGCAACAGAAAATACAACATAACGTTGTGCAAAAATGTTTTCCTGGACATGCCAATGGCAACAAGGAAGGGTACGAAGTGAGTTCTATCACTGTATATGGCAATGCGTCTTGACAGACAGGTTTTTTTTCTTCACTTGCTGGAGGGCCTATATCAGGTAGAATCTCACAGTGACGCCATCTGCCAGCTTTATATGGTGAGCACAGAGAGGCCAGAAAATGCCCCGTTGGCAAAGGAAATATGAAGCTGGTAAACTAAAATATTAAAACTCTATATCCCTTTCTGAAAGAAGTACTCTCAGCATTTAAAGTTCCTTTTGTAAATTTTGTAAATGCCATCATAGAGATTGCTATGCCTAAGGTTCAGAATAAGAAAACAGTCTACTCAAATTTCAGGAAGTTTACTTTTGTATGTAAAATCATTTTGCATAAAAAACAGCTACTAGCAATTCACGATGCAGTTTTTTCTACAACCTCGACTGAATAGACCTGAATTTTTACATTCCTACAGTTTTCAAAACATCAGAACTCTACACCAATTTAACATGCAGAGATTTCCAAAAAGAAAAAAAAGACATATTTTCTACACAGCAGTAGACAGTGACTCTGTTCTATTTTTTTCTCCTTCTCACTTTTGAAAATACTCAACCAAGTGTTATATTGGAAGTAGAAGAAAAGAATCTTGTGTTTCACTTAACTAGCTGGCCTTAATGACACAATCTCATGGGAGCTGAGCCCTGGTGATTTTTGTTGTTTTGAAGAACAGCAGTGAAAGGTTCACATAGATGTCCTAGGTCACATGAGAGAGGGCAATCTGGAGGGCTGCTTGCCTTCATTAAAATAGCTCAAAAGTACTGTTTGTTGACTCTTGGCTTTCTAGAGTTTCTGGATGACTTTACAAAATTCTGTTTCCTCGGCATAGGCTGGCTGTCTAAAATGATCCTACAGCACGGTACATTGCGACAGTACCGCCTTTGGCAAATACACTGAATCTGATCATCACTACTCTCTACACACATGAGAAAGAAAAACAGCCTTGGAGAGTCTTGGCCTGCTGTGGCTCAGAGACAGCCTGACTTGACATTTATAATCACAGCTAAACAAGGGGATGTGCTCGGGAGGGCTGTATGGTCAGTGTAAGACGAGAGTCCTCATAGAACTGTACCTTCTTTGTCAAGTTTTAAAGGTCTAAGTAAGAGGACAATTATGCATAAAAATTACGGTTCCTTATAAGGAACTTCTGCATTGGTTACATTGTGTTTTCTATTTTATAGAAGGGAAACTGGCATTAAATGTGTAGTGTGTTGGCTTATGCATACCCAGACGTGCTTTCGATTTGGCAGTGGATAAACATTTAAAAAATTTTAAGATGATTTAATTTTCATCAACCATCTCTAGCATTTCAGTTTTTCCTTTTAAAACTAACCAAGCAAAGTCTGGTTAGTTAAGGAAATTATGTCTTATAATGGATAAAAACATGGACCAGGCTTGCATGTCCATTATATATCATTTATTGACCTAAAACATACTCAGATATTTTTGACAAAATCCTCTCAGACAGAATCTACAACTACATAGAATCAGGACTTCTTAGTTTTGTCTATACTGTGCCTCAAGTGTCAATTACACAAAACCAATGACACCATATCTGTCTGTCTATCCCTACATAATTAGAAGAAAGTTTCAAATTTAACCATTTTGAGTCAGAAATCTTATAAGGAAAATGAACAAGAAAACATATCACCAGAAACATGTAATCATCACAAAATGAAGAATATTGGTCATAATCCCTGAACTTCTGTTTGGCACATAAAAATATGGCAATTGTCAGTTTCAAGACAGATTGTCAGAGCATCATAATTAGTCACATTCCCTCAATCTAATGAGTCTAAAACCCCAGTAATTGCTGTACAGATTTACTTTTTGGCTTCCAGTTGTAATACAGATGCTGAGAATAATCCATTTTAAACTCTTCTGTCTGTACATAAAACACATAATCCCCATATAAAAATGTAAAGTCAAGGAGAGAAGAAAATCCCCACACTTTATCGTTAGTTCTTTTTGACTGTTTCCAATCTTACCATGGCTTTTTTTTTTTTTTTTCCCTGATCTCTTTCCCGTTCTTTGCTTCTATCCCTTATTGTCGTGGCTGCCCAGGTCTGCATTCCCGGGGAGCAGCTCTTGGCCACACCCCAGCTTTACATGGGTCTTGCTTCAAAGTACATGCAGCTGTGCTCCCTCCCCGCGGGGCCCCCAGTTTCACCTGCAACGGTGTTGCTGCTCTCATCCTGTCCCCGGCTTCCTTCTCCCGGCTGGCACAAGCCTTCTCTTCCAGTGGACTTGGTCAGCCAGCTGCTGCCTGCCCAGGTTCTCAGAAGCTGCCTCTGCTACTGCTGCGTTTTGCCGGAAGGGGCTGCCCAGATACACTGAGCAATGCTTTGGCAGAGTTTTAAAACTTAAAAAAAAACCCAAACACTTTCACTTATCATCCCAGGAGAGCTCTCAGCAGGCATGGCTGAAGAGGGACACTAAAATGTGTATTTTTCTTCAGACAGCTTTTCCTTTCCATGACATTAACTCTCTTCACTCCAATCATCTCACCTCCCAACTCCCAAATCACAGCTCCCAATCCCCCGGTGTTAACACACATCCATTTCAAGAAACGAATACATCACTGGTTTATTTGCAATGCACGTGGGAATTCAGTGCAGCCAAAGAATTTTCACTGTCTCATTCCTTCTCTTTTGTCTCTATTGCCCTAAGCCTCTTTGGTAAAAGGTAAAAGAAAAACAAACAAACAAACTAAACCACACAACCTAGTTTTATCATTTAACAATGATAAAATCGCAATGTTCATGATGTTTCATTCAAATAGAAAAACAGATTGTGTAATTCTCTCCCATCGATAGCTTTCTTTCTCTGCCACACACAGCCTAACATTCATGAGAACTCGGATGGCACGGAGGGCAATCCTCATTATATAAGACCCTAGGAATGCGCAAAGCCATGGACAATCCGTCCTTTGTGGAGTCTGTGCACAGCCCCAGACAGACGCACACGCTGGCATTTCCTACCGTTCTAATTGCTGTGGGGATTCCGGATTCATCCACGGGCCCGATCCCTGGGTAATGCGGGGCTTTGATGACGGTGACTCTCTTCTCTTCCTCTGAGGATCGGTACAGGGGGACAGAGCTGCTGGTGGTGCCATCCAGAGAGTGCGCGTGCTGGGGATACGTCTCTGTGGAATCTGTACAGAAAATTTGGTAACATGGAATGTATTCATTGCACAGGGAAGCATCAATTCATGGTGTCTTGTATATTTATGCCAACTGCAACACAGAGTCCATATTGCCATCACTATCCCTTTTAACTCATTTACTTTCCATTTGAGCTGGTGGAGACTGTGTAGGTGTGCGGGGAACAGACCTGTACCGGCAAGGGCCTCACCGTTTCATGAAGAAGGCTGGGGAAGAATGGCATTTGTTACATGACGGTCTGGAAGCCTCTGAGTTAGGAAGTGCTCTACATGCATTATCTCTTCTTATCCTTCCAGTAATCTTTGAGGGAGGGCAGGATAGGGGGAGCAAGAACCAGTTTTATAGATGAGGGGCAGGAGCTGAGACAAGGTTAGTAATTTCCCTCAGGTCATCATTTACATTAATATTATTCTTGTGATACTGCTAACTACTATTATCTACAAGTTTTGAAATGTATTTCTAGACAAAGATATGACTGCTGAGTCAGTAACAGTGATTTCCTAAAAATGAAGCAAAACCAAAAATCACTTAAAAAAATTTTCACATCCAAGCCTATGGTTACGAAAGCTTATGAATAAATAAATGCTTTAAAATTATTAGTACATTTCCTATGTGCGTTTTTACCTTAAAATATAAAAAATCATGACTTCTTACTTTTTGACGACAAAAACTGCCTTAAGGATATAATTTAGATGAGGCTTATCAAGTTCTTCATGGTTTTTAGTAACTTCTAGAATACTTTCAGAAGCAACAGAGTACAGACATGCAGTATATATTCCATTTACTCCTAGTTCACAGATATTTTTAAAAATCAACATTATTACCATTCCTCTGGTATGATTAATAATATGCCTTTCTATTTTTCTGCAATTAAATTGAAAATGTTGGTGACAAAGAATGACACTTTGTATTTACTCTTTATGTCATGGTTTGTCAGGACTGCCACTCAGAAAGTCCTTTAAGGTAGAAATGAAAAGAATTCTCATGTTTCAGGGTGGGACTCATTGATACCATCATGTGTATATGATATATATCATATATAAATATATTTTTCATGAAAAATGTGTATAAAATATCATAAGTAAGCTTTTTTTTTTTTTTTTCTTGAGACGGAGTCTCGCTCTGTCGCTCAGGTTGGAGTGCAGTGACGTGGTCTCATCCTCCGCCTCCTGGGTTCACGCCATTCTCCTGCCTCAGCCTCCTGAGTAACTCGGACTACAGGCACCCGCCACCAAGCCTGGGTAATTTTTTGTATTTTTAGTAGAGATGGGGTTTCACCATGTTAGCCAGGATGGTCTCGATCTCCTGACCTCATGATCCACCCGCCTCGGCCTCCCAAAGTGCTAGGATTACAGGCGTGAGTCACAGCACCCAGCCATAAGTAAGCTTTTTAAGAAATTTTAACTCATCAATATAAGGGTAATTATAATTCAGATCTCTCTAAGGGAAAATCCACTGTAACATTTGTAACTGCTATTACTATGATTATGACTATTTTCAATTTAGTTTGCGTCAGAAAGGCATTTTTAATACATTTTTTGATGAAGAATGGATAAGGCCAGTTATAAAACTGCTTTATGTGCAGTTTATGTGCTGGATGGTGACATAAAATGTCCCTGAATAAACGAACAGCATCATAGCCTTTCAATACTGAGTCAGTGCTGGGGAAGGCGGTGTGTTGTCTGCAGTCAAAGACGACACGGTGGTTCAAGTCCCCGGTTGTAGTTTCTTTCCCCTGTTAATGGCCCCTTGAATGTGAAAGTAACATTCAAGCTAGTCCTTATTAAGACACAATGAGATATGTGACACTAATTGACTTTCTATTTAATTCCAAAAAGGACCTGAGTGGGCCGCCATGATACTAGTATTTTTATCAGCAGCAACTGTTTTTTGAACACTAGCACGTGCAAAGTCCTACTCTAAGCAAGGAGAATCAACTCTGCCTTCACATCTGATCCATTGCATTCTATGAACCCATACCTTATGCAATAGAAGTTACCCTTTATTTTATTATCCTCATATATGGTCATGAGAGACCATAGCTGAGATCTTAGCAATCTTTTGTCATCTTAGCAATCTTTTGTCCTAAACTCAATACAAAATTCATCTAGGGCAAGGTAGATGTACATATTCCCCTGAGACCTATCACAGCACTGGCCAGCTGGAATCTGTTCAATGTTTCCATGTGGAATGTCTTTCCATGTAGAATATTTTACATGTAATAAATCTGCTTAGCAATATGTTCTAAAATCAAAGCCTATCTACATTCAAGTATTTATATTTTTTTGTTGGATGGGGACAGGGACAAAACTGTATTCACTAAGACAGGCAATGAGACAGAGTCAGACTCTGTTAATAATTATTTGGGAAAAAGCTATGGCTAGAATAAATTGTCGAGTTTTACTTCGTATGTGTGTAAATGCATAGTTCCATTTTAAACAATCTATATATAATGGACTTCCATCATAATACTACACTATGGGCTGATTGCTAAGGGCAAAATGTCGGCATAAGCAAGTTTGACTTTCTTAACTCTAAAAGGACATCATTGAGGGATTCACAGATGATCCTCAGGCATAGCATCGGCAAAGGCACAGATATATTTAGACTTTAATAAGTCCCACGGCTACCTTTAAAGTTTTATAGTTAGAGAGCTTTGGTTGACCTCAGAAGTTGAGTTCTATCATGCATATGCTGGATGCTGACATAAAATGTCCCTGAATAAACAAACAACATCATAGCCTTTTAATACTGAGTCAGTGCTGGGGAAGGAGGTGTGTTGTCTGCTGTCAAAGAAGACACGGTGGTTCAAGTCCCGGGTTTTAGTTTCTTTCCCCCTGTTGCTGGCGCCTGTGGCCAGAGGACCAGGCCTCTCCTTTTCTGGGAGGTGCAGAATGGTGCTGCGGTCCTGAGAATTGCCCTCTGCTCCCTGCTGTCCTAGAAGCTTCCTAGTAAGTCAACTTCATGGAAACTTGTTCAGCCTGAATTCCTATGATAGTTCAATTTCATATTGCTTTTTGATATTTTAGGTTTTTAAGTTACATTTTTACAAACTAAGAAATATTTATGGGCTGGGTATGGTGGCTCATGCCTGTAATCCCAGAACTTTGGGATTAATCCCAGCACAAGGCAGGTGGATCACCTGAGGTCAGGAGTTCGAGACCAACCTGGCCAACATGGTGAAACGCTGTCTCTACTAAACATACAAAAATTAGCTGGGTGTGGTGGCAGGTGCCTGTAATCCCAGCTACTCGGGAAGTTGAGGTAGGAGAATCACTTGAACACAGGGGGCAGAGGTTGCAGTGAGCAGAGATCGCACCATTGCACTCCAGCCTGGGCAACAGAGCAAGACTCTGTCTCAAAAAAAAAAAGTCTTTATCACATTATTTTCTGAACTATCCGAATATATTTTACCATGTAAGAGCATTTCTATCACTGTATAGCACAGCTTCTTTCTCAGGAGGCCACAAAGAGTCCATGAGCCCCATGAAATTACCTGCTTAGAAGTTTTTATGAATGTCCGTATGTCCATTTGTTTTCTGGAGGAGAGCTCTGTCTTTTACTGAATTCCCAGTCCTCAGAGGGTTAAGAACGATTGCGCTATACAATGACCGAACCTTCATTTAAGGGAACTCTTAAGTTTCTCTTGTGTGGCTTCCCGCTACCGTATCCCTGACTGCAGGTCTTCCAGCCTTGGTTTGAATGGTGGTTTCCTCTTTTGTGAGCCAGTAGATGACTGCGTCACTGCTTTGCAGGACAGCCTGTCCTCCTATTACACTGTTTTACCTGTCAAACAATTCTCCCTTATATAGACCCCAGGAAATAGTCCACGGTGGACATGGTGGAAACTCTTCCAAAGACGAACAAGCTGCCCTAGTGGAAAAGCCTGCATTCATGTCCTCCAGTGGCGTAAACCCCCTTACCCTAAGTAACCATCTTCGTTTTCTTTCTACTCCACCACCCCAGACATTTAAGTGCCCACTCCAGGCTCAGACACAGGTGGAGTCATTGTCTTGGAAGAGGATGGTGCCCATTTTCTCCCATGTTGGGTCCTCTGCCCCAGTTTCTCCCTGGGGATAGGGTCATGAAATAGTGGAGTGCTGAGCGCCCCCCGCCTCACCTTGATGCTGCATATTTTTCTCCTGTGGTTGTACTTGCCATATTGAGGTTGCCATGGAAATCAGGGTGAGCAAATTACTTACCAAGGGACGTGCCGTGCTGCATGACGATGCTGGAGTTGAGTGAGGCTGGGAGAGAATATGCCGAGGGGGAAAACGGCCTCTGATAGTAACTCATGGGACTCACGGCACCTCCAGAGTTTCCATTCACTGTTATCTGACTCTGGGAAAAGTGCAAAGCCATCGAGTTAAATTAGCACATAGTTCCCTGCAGACATCATTCCATCAGGCGATAATAAAAGACTTCCAATCACATGACAGTAATCAGCTGCCAAGCTCTTATTTATTTTGAAAACTGAGGTCAGAGGGCATGGTATGTTCTTTGCCTTCTCTCTCTTCCCTTATTTCTGAAAATCACTCTCTTGTGTATCTGAGGGCCCAGGGAGTGGTTAGGAAGAATGAAAGTGGCTGACTGGCGGGCATGCCACTCTGCCAACAGAGGTGCCAAATGGTATCAGTAGGAGTCAGTAGCAAGTAAACGTGGAGGACGACTTTGCTCTGACAGTCAGAATGTCAGCGGTCAGAATACTGTCGTGCTGTTCCGCATGCAGCATTGACATGGATGTCCTTCGACATGAGGCAAGGGATTGGTTCTCAGACCTAGTCAGGGATATCTTCTAGTGAATCAATGTTTCCAGAGCCAGGAGAATAACATAAGGAATCCAGTTGTTTGGATGTATATAACATGAAGCAACCTATTCTAGGAGGATCAAATACCTAGTAAACGATCAGAAAGACATGTTCAACCACTGGCTTCTCCCCACTTCAGCCTCACTGAGCACTTCATCAAGCTCTGTTTGATTTCTTAATTATTCATTGTTTTGATTGTTTCGTATCAGGGTATTTTAGAACCCAATGGTATCTCAAGCTTCTTGTTGAAGATGGTCATATATATGCTTCTTTAATATTTTGTATAACATGCAGCCTAGTGCTGATGACAGAGTAGATGTTCAACAGGTATCTATTCTGATGGAACTGAATCGGCTTAGTTCACAGATATCGAGCTCAGGACTATCAAGCACGCCTGTCTACCCACAGCACAGTACTGACCATTACGGGGCACACACAATGCATGCATAGAAGATCAAACATTAGTAAGAACGTTTAGTTAAAATTATAACTAAATACACACAATACACATGGGCACACAGATAAAGAACCGTAATTTGTGAATCTTTTCTACTTATTTTAAAACAAAACAAACTTCTATTACACAGGCTTGAAACATAGATATAGTAACTGCATAGTTCTCTGATTTCACTTTAAAGCAGATAGGTTTTCAAATGACCTAGAATAAGTCTAATTTGATTACTGTATAGCCACACCACTTATGTCCCCAAATCAATAAACATTTCATTACAAGCCTTACGCTTATTGATTAAGTAATTCTCTAAGCTGTTACAAAAATTACTCTCATATCCTAACCAGCCACATCTTGAGGACCTGCTCCCTGGAGAGAGCTGGACATTCAGATAAGTGTGAGGCACAGGCCTACCCAAATCTTCAGAGCCTTTATGTACCTCTGATGAATGATTTGAGAACACTTTCACCTCCTTGCCAAGTTAAGTTTGGTGGATCTTTGTCAATATCATTGTAATAGTATTATAACATGTTATAATTAATGTTAAAAACCGAAGAATCCTTATTAAAAACCGTCAGGTTAACTATGTTACTAAACTTACAAACTTGCTCTGAATCCTATTTTGATGGTTTCAATAATATTGACTAGGAGTTAAAAAAGCAAACACTGAGAGTAGATTTATTCTTTTATTGTGTTAAACCAATCAGGATTTTACGAATACAATAGCATCATTAGCATTTTAGAAAATACTGTATTGTTATAGTGAATTCCTTATTAGGAAAAACATGTCATGAATAATCTATTTGCAATTTTAAACTGATAATTGCAATTAATTTCTCTCACAAGTAGCTCTGCTTGTGCCCACAAGACTGTATATAAGACAGTCTCCTGTAAAGTCTTAAAAGCAGAAAATTGAACAGGTTAGTTGGTAGACTGATACTCTCTCACTGCCTTAGATTTTTGGTTGAAGGTCCTGGTAAAGTTTTAAAAGTTAAGAACCATTTGAAGCACAGTAAGGCATTGGAGGAACCCACAACTGTGGTGCTCCTGGCTGGTCCCGTGTGGCAGGGAGGGACTCGCTATGGGGTTAGGCCTGGAAAACGAGGCTCCCTCTGTAGCCAGTCTCTGAATGGAACATTTGAATGCAAAGTGTTAGACCCAGCCACTGGGGGAATACTAAATCCTATTACCAAAAAAAGCATCTTTTACTTTTTGTAAATTGCAGTGTCTTAAAAAACATATGGCTTATTATAACATTTCTCTGTGCATAAAATTTGCAGATTTATGAGCTTGATAGAACATAAAACTATGTAGCACAAATAAAATTTTGTCTATGACAGTGCTTATTTGGAACTTCATTATAATATCAATTTTAAAAATCAATTTTTTTTTTTGCGTGAAGCTATGTGCCTCTTAAATGGAAGCCATTACTTAGACATTATGTGCAATACAGAATCTGTGCCATAAAATTTTGAAACATTTTAGCCATTCACAGATCATTTATTAGGGATTGCTTATCACATAGATACATTTAAATAATATATGTATGGAAAAGATGTTTATATTGCATAAATGAAAGACAAATTATTGATATACAAAATTTAAAAATGTATTCATAAATTTCTATCCCGAAATGGCTCAGGAAGAATAATTTTTAAAAATCATACAGCTAAATTTCTGAAAGGTAGATAAGATTATCGACATCATTCACTCCTGGACAACAGATAATTCAAAAGTTGTAGCTATTAGAGAAGGAGGGGCAAGAAAAATTAGCCTCATGCAGTCAGTAATCATTTATGTGAGAAACGAGGTTATAGAAAAGAGTCACACAGGACACATTAATGTGAGTCTGTGAGAAAAACTATTAACATGTATTAATACTGGGTTAAAATTTTTTGAAAAATTTTAGACTTTCTCTACGATCATAACATATTGTGATGTATGCTTACCTAACAAGGCAAATCACTGTACAACTCATCAGCTACAGTAACAGGGGAAACCATAAGTAACCATTTTAGAGTAATTGTAAGTAATTTTAAAATGAATGAAGAGAATATAAGTGACTTTTTTAGCCTTAAGCAGGCTTATGAGGATGTCTAATGATTTCCCTGACGGATGGCACAGAATTGGTTTCGGAGTCAACACCTATGCAAATAAAAATGTCAGCTGAAAAATGAGATGGCACAATAAATCAGTCCTTTTAAGGAAACGGTGGAGGCAAAGAAAGGCAGAATAATTACATGCGTGGCCGCAGGGGTGGTTAAGGTGGTGCCATCTGTCACAGCAGACCTCTGACCCCAGGTGGGGGAGGGTGTCTCAGAACGGCCAGTGGTGTCAGAGTCACCAATCTGCAGCTCCTCAAGCATGGCTGTGGAGGACTCACTCTCCGAGCGGGAGGAGTGCTCGGCCAGGGAGGAGTCTGTAGTCAGAGAGCCTGTGTCATGGCTGTGGATAAGGCTTTCAGGAGCTGGGAGCAGGTGTTTGTATAAGCAATGGGAAAGGCTGTGGGGTTTATGCAGGCGTGAAGACCCCAAACCATCGGGTGGCGGAAGGCTAAGTGATGCTGAGCTGGTGCCACTGCCTGGTGAGAAAGTGGCTCGGTTCAAAGGTACCACGGAAGGAGGGCACGGAGGAGAGGCTTCTGGTGTGGTTTGTCTGTGTGTCTGTGAAGCATTTACCTCCAACACACTGGCAGGTAAGTTCTGATTTCCAAGCTGAGTATGAGGAAAAAATAATAAGAGATAAATTATCCAATTAACAAAAGTACCTCTTTTTTGCAATTTGGCAGAGAAGGCAAAGCATCGGTTTTATTTGCAAGCACTTTAAGGAGTTACATTCAGATGGATTAGGTGCCAACCACACAGTGCAGAAAAAGCATGAAAACAGGAAGAAAGTGAACCCAGTCGGTGTGTTTTGGAAACAAGGCCGGTTTTCACACAGCACTGCAATGTAATTTTGGGTAGGGGCTTGAGAATGTTGGCACAATGAAACTGTTTCCTCAGGAGTTTTAGTTTTTGTATTTGTGACGATGATAAGATATCAGACTATTGGTCAGCAGAACTGGTTTGCCCTTCACTAGAAAAATCTAATCGCATAACTGCCTCCCCCTTGCCAAAATGTCCCCAAAACATAAATCTGTTTGTCTTATTTTTTCCTGGTTTATGAATCTAAATACTGATAATACTAAACACAACTAAGTGGAAAAGATAAATGGAAACGCTATTTTATTTCCTTTCCACTCATTAAATCTGTTCTTTGATTTCACTACAAAATATGAAAAGAATTGGACTTTAAAAATATCCTAGCAATGCAAACAGAGGTACCATGTGTGAAAATGAAAACCAGCCACCGATAATGGTTAGAACGCACCCTAGTTAGTTAGAACTGTGGTTGGCACTAAATCTTAGGTAAAGGAGAAAGAAACTGAAGGAAAAACAAAAGATTTAACAGCTTAAAGCCTATATATAGCCCAAGAGGCTAATCATAGCGAAGGGATGCTCTGTAGGAAGAAGAGAGATGACCGTTTGAAATTTTACAACCACCTGTGGTAGCCCTGATGACGTCTGACCGCACATGACAAACAGGATGATAAGCACTGAATTCAACATAAGTGAATAAAACTCCGAAGCAAGTTTTCTTACTTATTTTTTCTACCTTTCAGAATAAATATTTTTTTTGGAGGGGATGTTTGGGGGAGGAAATGGTTTGAAGATAGATGGCCAGAGGTATTGTGAGATACTAATACAAAGATGGGAAATGAATGAAGGAGAACCATTTACACTTAGAAATATTGCCTAGTAAATGTTTAAGGAGTACAATTTGGTGTTCTTTGGCGGCCGCAATTTTCATAATGGCTGATGTCATGCACGTTGTTAGCATGATAAAAAAAGTTACAATACTTTTTTTCTCAGACTTTTACTTGAATGCTTTTAAAAAAATCCATTATATAAAAAGGTCTCTCTGAATCATAGATCCCTTAGAAATCTGATGAAAGTGACTGATCCTTCTTTTAGGGAAATGCACAAATTCATACATACAGAAAGTTCTGCACAAACTTCACGGGGAGAGAGACACTCTAAACATATCCTTAATCTAACGGGTTAAGAAACCCCAACCCTGGATAAAAAGACAGATTTTCTTGTCCTAATCTCACTTAATATGATTTTTTCTTGTTCAAACAGAGTCATTTTAAATGTGAAATATATATATATATATATATATATATATATATATGTTTTACTGTTTATGGTTGTTTAAATCTCTAGAAATAACTGACAGAAATCTGAGTTACCCAGAACTTAAAATGTTTTGGTAGGGATGCACCCTTATTACTGAGTGCTTATAGTAATTGCAATCTTATTGGAGGTAAAACTATAATATTATGAAATTACCATAATTCTAACTTAATATATTAAAATTTTGCTATAAGTCTGAATGTAATTCAGTATAAAGCAGTCTTTGGATGGCGTCAATGAAATTTCCCCTAATAATGCAGCTTTACTAAGGATGCTTCCACGTAATATGAATCTCTTTTTAGTTTTATTTATGCCAAATGAAAACTATGAAATAATACAAATCATACAAAAGGATTTGAGTTATTTGCTCATAAGACTTTTCCCTTTGAAATTAAAAGAAAATAAATCTAATGACTTTAACTCCCGTTGGATTGACTTGTCCATATCCTATGACTCGAAACATGTCAAAAGCTAAAGCGTCTTCTTTCTAAAATCACCATTGTCATGGGTAATAAGATCAGTAGTTTGCATAGCATTGTGTCTGGGGATGGCCCTTACCCATTCAATTGTTCTTCCAAATAGAATGTCCACAGAAAACAAAATTATTCCACCTTTTGAATTTCTTTCACCACCTCCTGACATGTTCCTGGTTTTGAGTCTTTTAATGCACGTGTGTGTATGTGTGCATGTGCGTGTGTGTGTGTGCACGTGTGTGTATGTGTGCGTGTGTGTGAGTGTAAGGCATGAAATGCCTCGTGGTGAGTCACATCACACTTACATTTCTACAGATAGAACTCAATAATTCAACAGTCGTACTGGTCACCCACAAAAAAGCTTTGACAAGACCCCAATCTCCACATGAATGGAATACTCTATAGACCCGGGGGGAGAGAAAGACCATGAGACACGTGTTTCTCCTGAGGAAAATCAGAAGAGCAGCTGGAAAGGTGTGAAGGGGAAGAAGGCGGTATTTTCCCCATCTGGACTACCCTGAAAAATAGGGAAAACTGGCTTAAAACAAGCACATTTTTTTCCTTACTTCGTGAGTGGCAAGTAGATGATGCAGAAAATCATCCCCACTGTTTTGAGTCTCCTTTTCAAGACCGTGGAAGACTGAGGTGTTTGAATAGGGATCAAAGGTCACCAACTTTTTGTGAGTATAAATTGCTTTTTCTTTCCCCCACCCTTGAGCTAGCAGGAACGGGGTAAGGAGAAACACCAGCTAGCAGTCAGGGGCTGCCTGGTCTTCTGCAAAGGACAGGGACAGTACTCAAACCTATGCTTCATACACCAAGAGAGAGCACCTGCTTACTCAAACTAGCACTGAGCTTCTTCGTCCAAATGACTCCAACCCAGAATGCTAAGGAGAGCCTGTGGATGAGAGTGATCACCAATCGACACGGGAGCTCCTGAGGAATGAAGGGGCATGGAGATTCAAGGGAAGGTGAGCTTCAGCAGTGGAGAAAGCGTATTGAGTTGGATGAAGGCATTGCAAACTCAAGTGCCCATCATGGGCCAGGAAAGTATCCAGAATGTGCAAATCAAGCCCGTGCTGGATGCCAGGGAATGATGGGACAGATGGCAGAACGCGGAAGTCATGTTGCCCCTCAAGGCGGGCGTCATTTGCCCATATCCTTTGCTTTGAAACAGGCTGAAAATGAAAGCCCACTGTCTCTAAAACCACCACAGTCATGGGTAATATGAGTTTTAGTTCGCTCATAAGCTCAGTGACAACACATCTATAGTCACAAGCCCCTAGGCCATCACTTGCTGACGCAGCAGATGTGGAAGCTGGAGGAGAAAGAGGGTAGGTGTGAAGCGGGGATATGAAGGAGTGCATGGCCAGGCCTAGGGAGAGGAGAGTAAAGTGCTTATTGGGGCGCAAAATTTAAAGAGTGACAGAAACTAAGTAATCGAGATAAATTCTGTTTCAATGCAATCTTTGAAAGAAAATCAAGATAAATGCAAAAAAGAAAATATACCCCATACTGAACAAATATGTCAAAAATATAAATAAAGACCAGTGCATGCCAAGCCATAGGAAAAGAGAAAAAAAAATGGATCTGGAGTTTTTAACGCAAGAAAACTCATCAATAATATTTTCAAAATCTACATGTTTGCTTATTTCAGTTTTAGTTGAGAGAATAGACATGTTTGACCATTTCTAATTAACTGATGGCAATCTTAAATCATTTTTAATTAATTTAAGGTGACGTAAACACGTAATAGGGCAAGCGCAGTGGCTCACACCTGTAATCCCAGCACTTTGGGAGGCTGAGGCGGGCGGATCACCTGAGGTCAGGAGTTCGAGACCAGCCTGGCCAACATGGTGAAACCCCACCTCTACTAAAAATACAAAAATTAGCCAGGCGTGATGGCAGGCACCTATAATCCTAGTTACTTGGGAGGCTGAAGCATGAGAATTGCTTGAAACTGGGAGGTGGAGGTTGTAGTGGGCCGAGATCACACCACTGCACTCTGGCCTGGGTGACACAGCAAGACTGTCTCAAATTTTAAAAAAAAAGTTTATTTTGCTTTAAATAAAATATTTAAGCTTAAAATAACGTGTGAGTTTCAATAAACCTGCGTTTCAACTTTTCAAAAAAAATTCTAATGACTTAAACATTCTAGGAAAAAGTTCATTCACAATATATGAAAACAGGTAGAAGGGAGCACAGAATTTCTTTCCACCTCAGGCTCCAGTTGGCTTGATGTGGCCCTGTGGCCGAGGATCCTAACATCTGCCTCTTAACATCTTTAGTCATTGGGCTTCTAGGCTTCATTTCTCAAGGAACATAAGGGGTATATATTAAATGTCAAGCAAAGAAATCTGACAGGCTTTTTTCCAAAGGAGTTGACAGTAATTTTCTTGAAAAAAAAAATATCTAGGAAGGGGAGTGTTTTTTTTTTTTTTTTTAACGGAGTCTTGCTCTCGGCCTCCAAAAGTGCTGGGATTACAGGAGTGAGCCACTGTGCCTGGCCGGAAGGGGTTTTTAAAAAACCAGTCTTTACCTCCCATCCCCATATCCTTTTGGGACAATGTGCCCCCTCTTTCATGGCCTGTCCTGGGCGTATGAGGAGACGTGCCAGCAGCTGTGTCTGTTGCCGGATCATCATTTTGCTGGCCACAGTTGATTAGGAAGAGGGAATGACTGGACTACGCTGGGCCAGTGGGGTCCTGCCTCCCTCCTGGGAATTTGAATTGTGAATTTGAATTATATGACACTGAATGCCCCTCAGGTAGCTGTCAGGTACCCAGACGCAAGGAGTCAGAGAATGTCATGGAAACCCACGGATAACCTGAAGTAACAACAGAGCAGAAAGTAAAAGACGGAACTATGCAGTTCCTATGACTGAGAAGGACGGAGGGCGGCTGCCTGGTCATTGCCCCGTTTCCCTAAGGCCTGGCTGTATTGCCTGCATTGTAATGATGTGAGATTGTCTGACAGCCTCATAATAAAAACTATTTGAACCATATACTCCCTACCCAAGACCTGGGTGACAAGTGATCTAAAATTGTCACACAGATTGGGCACACTGACAGCATGTGGCAACTGAATCAGGGGAGTAAATATTTCTACTGTACTCTGTGGTGTTCAGATTGGGAATATGGTTTTGCATCTGGGGAAGTGGCATATTTTAAGAGCATTACCAAAATATGGGATTTCAGAATCAGCTTGTGTGAGAGCATAGAGGTAGCAGAGGCTAGTGGCTGAGCTGTGGATCTTGAGTCAGACAGACTTAGGCAAGTTGTTTAATTCCCTTGGCCTCAGTTCCTTCATGTGTAAAATACAGACATGGATAAAACCCATCTCTTAAAGCCTGTAAAAATTAACACGCTTTTAATTTTTACGTGGGGCAATGTAAAGTGCTTAGCACAGTGCCTGGTGTGTTGTAATAGCTCTCAAAAAAAGGAGAATCATGTTTAAAAAAATCAAAATACTGGGAAGGAACAGGAGTGCTCTACACAAAGCCAGTAGCAGGGTAGGGAGGGGAAGGATCACGTGAACACTGTCAGATGGAGGCGGAAGAATATTCTCTCTCTTTTGCTCTGTGGATAACCATGCAGAAGTTAAGGAAGGCAGATCATGACCCGGTATTAGAAATTCTTTCCAATAATTCGATCTCAGAAATGGCCGAGCACTGGATTGCTGCCTTGGAACGTAACTGAGCTCTTCATTAAGTGTATTCAGAAGAGGCTGGAGGCCCATCTATCGGGAGATATTGAAGAGGATGTTTTATTTGTAAATTCATGTTGGCCTCCCAAATATTCTCTAATGTGCAATTATTTAAATGCACACATATGCATGCACGTGAACAGACATCAAATGGAGAAATTGCCAAAGACCTGATCAACTAATAGCATTACAAGCTCATAGAAAGGAAGCCATCCTAATGGAAGACATCAATGATCGGGGCTGGTGTTGATAGGAATGTTCCAGAAGGTGCGTTCTGCAGTTCTGCCCCTATCACCCCACACTGCTGACATGTCTGCATTACTCTGTCCTCCTTAGCATCTACATACTGATCTCATGGAGCACGAGAAATGAGTTTCCTCTCTCTTCTACACCACGGGCAGGCAAGTTCCCCTGTGAGTCCCCAGCATATGTACAGTGGCAGCTGTGAAGGTGCGGCTTTGGCAATTGATTGATTATGTTGTTTCATAACAGACAGGACAAGCTTATCTTCCTGAAGCAAAGAACATAGCACAGATGCCAGAGAAACTCTTTGGGGGTGTAGCTTTTTGCTGGCTTTCTGAAGCGTCTGGCTTATACCTTCACTGACTTGACATTGAGAACAATGTGACATTTTTAGCAACAGGATATCTGGTCACACAGTAACAGAAGGATAACATGCCTCATTTCTGGTCTGTTTGCAGGAGGACAATTAAAGCACATGCCATTTAGAAAACATTATGAAAAACTGTCAAATATGAAGAGAATTTCTAACAGTGACCTGTAGTTTTCTTCTTAAACTAATGATCAGACTTTAATAATAACAAAACTATGTAAATAAAACTTCTGGAACACTGAAATGTACTTTTCACATCTTGGTGTACTTTTATTGCTTGGGTCTGGTAATTCCTGGGAGCCTCATTCTTTATAATGGAGCACATATTTGGCTGACACAGTGTATAGCTTACAGCGCCTGGCATTGGCTAAGACTTGCCAGAACGTGGAGTGCAAGTGTTTAAATTGGAAAGGTCACCATTGTGAAAGATCATTACATGAAAATGAGACTTAAAAATGCAGCATATCACAATCATCAAGACGTAGAAACAAACCAAATGTCCACAGATGGATAAATAGATAAAGAAAATGTGGTGTATGCACCCACTAGAATACTATTCAGCCTTAAAAAAGATGGATATCCTGCCACATGCTGTAACATGGAGCAACCTGGAGGACGTTATACCAAGTGAAAGCCAGTCTCAGAAGGACAAATATATCAGCAGAGAGTAGAGTGGTGGTTGGCAGGGGTTGGGGGCAGGGGGGAATGAGTTGCTACTCAGTGGGCATGAAGTTTTAGTTATGCAAGGTGCACACATTCTAGAGATCTGCTTTGCACAGCATGGTGCCTACAGTTAACAACACTGCACTGCACACTTGCAAATTTCTTAAGAAGGCAGATCTCATGTTAAATGTTCTTGCCAAAATTTTAAACAGAGAATAAAAACTGCAACAGCTTCATGCTACCTTTTTCACAAAGCCTGAGGAAAGAGGACACACTATGTTGGAACAAACTGCAAGTCTGTTGAAACAAACTTTTACCCACCGGTAAAAAAAAAAAAAAAGAAGTATTGTTGAAAATAATATATTTATTTTTCCCAATCAGATGCATAATTTGGAAAAATATTATTTAATCATGATGACAGCTACTGTAGGTTTAGGAATTACTATGAAGCAGGTACCATGCCAAGATCCTTATATGCCTTACTCAAACCTCCCAGCAGTTCTATAGATGAGAAAACTGCTGCTCGGGGAGGGTGAATAACTAGATGAATGGATTTATGTTAATAAGATCTTGAAAGAGCTGACTGCCCAACCACTCTCTTCCCGGTCTGTCTCATACCCACTCCAGGAAAGCCTCCTTCCTCACCATGGAATCAATGGTAAGTTTTCAGATTTCATTTCAAGCCTGTCTTATCAACAGCATTTGTGCAGTGAACCATTCCTTTCTTTCCACACATTTTCCTCGCATGGCTTTTAGGATGCCACATTTTCCCGGATTTTCTCCTCCCTTAGAGGATGCTGCTTTCAGTCTCCTCGGCTGCTTCTTCCTCTTAATGCTGAGATTCACTCAGGCTCAACTCTTGGCCCTCCCCTTTTCTCTGTCCACCCCCCTGGTGATCTCACTCTGTCTCATGGCCACAAAACCCATCGACAAGCCAATGGCTCATATCTCCAACCAGGACCTTTCCCCGGGAGGTACAGGTTCTCACATCCAAATGCTTACTTGACCACTTCATGTGGGTGTCTAAGAAATGCCTCAAACTTCCTGTTTCCCAAATGGAACCTTTGAAGTTTCCACCAACCTGCTCCACCCACAGCTGTCCAGTCTCAGCTGAAGGCAACGCTATCTTCCAGTTGGAGTCAACCTTGACTTTTCTCTTCCTCACATCCCACATGCAATCTGCCAGGAAGTCCTGTTTGCTTGACTTTCAAAATACATTCTCAGAGTCTGATTTCTCACCACCTCCTCTGCTGCCCCCTGCTTTGAGCCCCCATCATTTCTCACCTAAAGGACTGCAGTAATTACCTAACTGGTTTGCCTGATCTCCTCCTTGCCCCACTATGGTACTTTTTTCACTGAGTTGCCAGAATGATTTTGTTAAAATATAATGGAAATAATAATGGTGGCAGCCTCAACATCCTCCAGTGGCCTCCATTATTATTGAGAGTAAATGTCAAAATCCTTGCAATGGCTCAC
The DNA here is from genome assembly GCF_024542745.1 of Macaca thibetana thibetana. Lineage (NCBI taxonomy): Eukaryota > Metazoa > Chordata > Mammalia > Primates > Cercopithecidae > Macaca > Macaca thibetana. The sequence goes on along the minus strand of NC_065582.1, from coordinate 4,375,836 downwards.
AAGGCCTCCCGTCGTCGGGTCTTTCTTACCTCTGACTTCACTTCCTATCACTCTCACCTCACTTACTTCCTCTCCCTCCCTCAGGCTTCCTTCTGGTCCTCCCACAGCCCCAGAGTGATCAACCTCAAAGCCTTTACATAAGACATTCCCTCTGCCTGGAATATTCTTCGCCCTTCAAAGCTGTTCTGTCTTTTCAGTGAGGTCTATTGATTGAGTTACCATACCTGACATGATATCTGGTCTCCACAACTCAGCTTTGCATGGCATAACTCAATTTCCATAATCTTCTAATATATGTAATTTACTCAAGTTCTTATTAATGTTTGCTCCTCCTGCCACACACAGACAAATTTTAAGCAGGAATGGTTTCAAATCCAACTCTGTCACTAGAACAGACTGGACATAGGTTAAGCACCCAATAAATATTTGTTGAATAAATAGCAGTGACAGGATCTCAAATCTTAACTTTTGGATGGTGCCGATACCCTGGGGATTATATAATCAAACCAACCGTCTCTGCTCAGCCTGGATAAAACCATGCAAAATGAAAAGTATCAGCTTGTTTTCAAACATCACAAAACCATTCTGAAGAAGCAAACCATGTTGGATGAGTCCAGTGACTGACATGTGTTCCTATGACTTCTCCTATGCCTGCTTCCTGGCATGCCCATCCTGGGACACGGGCGAGCCCGCTCACTGACACTGGCACAGGCCTGTCTGTACAGTCACCCAAGGATTTTGCTCCCTCAGATCTTCCTGGACTCCTGAACCTGATCAAGATGCACCTGCCTTAGCTTCCACCGTCATGGCGCCGTGTCTCCTTGTCACTGGTAAGTAACTATTTCGCAAGGAGAAGTAGCACTCTTTCAGAGTGGCGGCCCTGCAGCCAGTCTGCCAGGGTGTGCATCCTGGTTCTGCCTTGTGCCAGCTGCATGACCCCGGGGGAGCAACTTCGTGCCTCAGTTTCCTTAGCCATAAAATAAGGACAGTAGTAATACCTACTCCATGGGATTGTGGAAATCATTAATAAACATAAACAAGCTGGAACAGTGTCTGCATAGAGTAAACCCTTAATATCTGTTAACTGCTACTAATGTTGTTATTATTATTATCATCTGATTTCACAGGTGCTTTCAGAAGCTATTACCTTAATTAAAAGAAATCGCTCTACTGAATGAATTTTGTACATCTCGATTAGCTGATGGAGAAGATATTTGAGTAGAGGTGTGATAACACCAGTTTGTCCTTTTAATCATTTCTGTTTAAGGCTCTTCTGCTTTATGAGTGGGTGGGGAGATCTTGGTGTCAGTTAGTTATCTTTTGGAGATTTTCTGCACAGTTTAAAAATATATATCCTCAAGGATATGTTTTGGATGATCTTTAATAACACAGATACAAAAAGGAGTAGTATACAAATTATTTACTTAGACACCAGTGTTTTCAATATTAACACTGCTGCTGTTGCTGCTACTATTTTATCTTTTATTAACAGCTATCATTTATTGAGTGCTTGCTCTAGCCTAGTCTATGGTAATTCCCTAGTCTTATCATAACCTATGAATTAAGGATTAATTAGTATTCTCATTTCTTTGTTTGGACTCACAGGAAAGTTTAGATGAATGTCTCATCACATAGTGATGCCTGGATTAAATTCTACAGTTTACCCTTAAAGTTTATGCTCTTAGCACTACATTGTTTTATGGAGAAGTCAAAAAGAGAAGCACATTTCTCCTGCTGACAGACTAATACACGTAAGCAGAAGGATGCTATGAGAGAATTCTACATATATGGAAAGAAAGATTTACTTCCTGCAAGTCTGGATAATAAAAGTTGGCTAATATACTTTCTGAAATGATAAACTGATTAAGTTTTAGTGAAAATGAATATTGGGTTGCAAAGAAATAGACACTGCTTAAAATTAAGATAACCGTTCCCTGCCAAAGCAAATTATAATTGACAATTATTTGAAGAGATTTTACACATGTAAATAAAGTAAATCTAAGTGCAAAAGGGTCTCATATGAAAAATATTTCTTTGAAACCTAAACATGCTTTAAGTCCTGAAGTAGTTTGCAGTGTCTTAAATAACTGAGCCCTCAATGATTTTCCATAAATATCTAGAAGAAAAAAAATTTTAGAACATGATTTCTGGATGAAAGATCTGTATATGCATATTTACATTTAAAAATACCTAGACATTTGCTGATGAATTTAATAGGGTTTTAAATTTGAAAATGGTTTCTTTCTCCTTTCCCCTCCTGCTTGGAAACTAAGAAAGCATTAGGTCATATAAGAAGCCCAAACCAAAGGAGTTAGGGTCTCTACAACACACATGTATTAATACGAAGAGACTGAGAAGCCTAAGGTACCACCCTGCAGCCTGAGGACTGAGAGGCCACTGCAACTGCAGATTTTTGTCTCTCTTGCTGAAGAGGTATCTTTGCAGTCTCTGGAGAAAGCTCAGGTAGCCGTTTGTGGCTTTCAGGATCCTGTCCTGAAAGGGGAGCTATCTGTATGGAAAGAAATGCTGTGTGTGTCTCAGGCACTGGATTAGGGGTCAGTGAGCAGGGCCTTTTGAGAAATGATGGTACTTCAACAGATTTGGAAAACTGTGGAGTATTAATGGGGCTGCTACTTCCTAGATCCTTGTTATGGGTTAGTTTCAAGGTAGAAATCCTCCGCGTTTGAGAATCTTGCCTGTAGTCCTCTTGTAGAACTGGGGTGTTGATGTTAGTGAATGGTGCAGGATCCGTGCTGGAAGTTGCTGGTAGTGGATTAGTGATTTTTTGTGTATACGACATGGTTGTGTTAGATTCTTCAGAATATACAATTGTCTGTCTCGAATCTTCATTGGAATACATAGTTCCCTGAGGAAGTTTTTTGTTAGCAAAGTACTCTGTATTGGAGGGAATTTGTGTGTTAGTTACTAACTGGTCTAAAATGACACCCTTTGTGTGACTGGTTATCAAAGAGCTATGAAAGCTCTCTTTTCTGTCTGGTGGAGGGGGTGCCTGGATTGACAATGGGATCCAGAGAGAGAAATAAAGTTGAAAGAAAAACAGAGAAAGTCCAAGTTAGTCATGAAAGAAACCAGTGTCAACCTTGCCTTTACAGAAGTAAATCAATGCCACACCTTCTGATTATGCTATCCATTTTGTTAGCTAGATTGAGTGATCATTTTCATTCCCTTTAGAATGCACTTACATTTATTATCAATGTTTGCCCTTAGGGGAAAAAAGTGTTTCCAGAGAATACATTATAACCTTTGCTCCACCTACATTCTGGGAAATTATGTTAAAAGTGAACATGTGTTCTCTTGGCATATTTTTATTAGACTTTGAAATATATATATATATATATATATGGTTTGTTTAATAGCATTGTTTTATAACAATTTTCATGCTTGGGGCATAATTTTACTAATATCTCCAACACAGAGCTCCTTTAGTTAATATAATAGTTGCATACTCATAATTATTGAATACATAATGTATTGCTGACCTCATCAGTTTAAATCCAAAGCATCAGCTGTCAGCTTTTAAAGAATTAGAATATATGCTAGAGATTATGTTAGAAACTGATATACTTTTACGAGCTTAATCAGAAACAAAACCAAACCAAACCCTTGTTTGTTAAAATTTGTTCTCCATGTTGTAAATACAAGCCTGGCAAGTAAACTAAATACAAAAGGAAAAACATATTAAAAATAAAACGTGTATTGAAATATGCACACTAAGAAAGAAGCTGTACGCAGTGGTCTTTATAATAATCATGCCTTAAAATAATACAGTAGACAAGAGTGTGCAGGGTTACCTGAGTTGGTGATCTTTTATCTTGTAGGTTTGGTCGAACGCTTCTAAAACCTTTTGCTGCAAGAGAGGAATATGTAGCATCTCCGTTCAGTGTCTCTTGATTGCCATCATTGTAAGATCTCCAAGCTTTCATTAAGGGAAAACAATTGGATACAAAAATATCTACGTTCACTTAAACATTTTTTATAAAATTTATTTTTATTTCCAAAATTGTAGTGTTCTTAATAGAGGTGTAATTTAATATGCATAACAGTATATGAAATTTAAATTTAACATGAAGTCAGCACATGTGGCTACGAATATGTTTTTTAAAAGTCACAAATAATGTAATAGTTATTCAGAATATTTTTTCTGTACCTGAGTCTGGTGACTGAGAATCACGGCCTGAAAGAAAAAAAAAATGTTGAAATGAAGACTAAGGTGAAATAAATTAATAACCCAGTAAAAATAACATGGCAAAGAACTATATGCATTATTTTTGCAAACATTATTTCAGTTTTAAAATCTGGGTATGTCAAACATGCCAAAGGGAGGCTTGTACATTTATTCTTACTTCAATTAGAATGTCATTCATTAAATATCTATAATATATAAAATCTATATGGCAAACACTAATTTTTCCTGTCAATGATGTTGTAACATGCCATTTTAATCTTATTATGGCCAAAGATGAATATGTGAATTTCTAAACATCAAATTAAAGGATCAAAAGAGATCTGGTTTATAAACAGCACTAACTCAAACCACCAGATCCTTAACTTTCAATGCCCTGCTGTTGATAAGCATATTTAACTCCTGGGTTAGAGAACTGTACTCTGTAGTTTGCATTTTTTTTTAACCTTAGGAAACTGTAGACCTGTCTACCGTATCATGTGACATTTTCAAATTATTCTCGAGACTGAGTTTTTTTCTTATTGCCATATAAAAGTCATTTTACACTCAAATATGAAAGAGCTATTGCAATATGTTCCACTGTCTTTCAGCTAGTAAGCTGTGGAAAATACATTTCAGTACTAATAAATTGCTTTTGGTAAGGCAGTTGGCAAGTTATCGGTGATATATTTGTTATCAATTTTATTGAAGTTACATATTCCAGAATCTTCTATATGCAAATTTGAGGTAATCAGTTGGCACGTTTAACTCATGTATATTTGAAGTCATCAGCTTGTGTTGCCTGGTTTATTAAAGCACATGGTCAACTTTACTTAGATTCATTAAGCTTTTAGCCCAACCTGCTGTCCAGTCCTGGATTCCTTCTGCGTGTCCCCAGGACCATTATTAGATTCTCATTTCAATTCATAAAACAGGAACTTTACATGCTGAAAAAGTCTTTGTTTTTCTTTTAATGCTTCAGAATAGTTATTTTCAAGTTTAAACACAAGAATTTAGAATGATAAAAATGGGTTGAGAAATGCAAGCATCTGATTTTTAGATAAAATATTTGATATGGATTCTTTCCAAATCAAAGAAAGAAACACAAATGTGAGTCAGCACAGAGTATATTAGAATGATCCCAGCCCAGGTGAGCCAGAGAAGACTAATAAATTCCCATTCTTTATGATCATTGATAACCGTATGGATTTTATTTCCAATGAATTTAAAATTAGAGTAATAAAATGGGTACCATAGAGAAAAATCACTTTGATGAATTATGCATGAAATGCTTATTGGATCCTACTTCTAGAATTTGTACAATTTTTACAATTTTATTTTATTTTTTAAAGATGTGGTCTTGCTATTTTGTCCAGGCTGTCCTTGAAATAGTGGGCTCAAGAGATCCTATAGACTCAGTCTTTTGGTTAGCTGGGGCTACAAGTGTGTGCCACTGGGCCTGGCCCTCCTTCTAGGATTTGATGGAAGCAGAAATGATTGAAATTCTTTACCAGTTATATGATGAAGATAAAGAAAAACACAGTTTGGCAATATAGAGCAATCATCAGAATTCTGTTTTGGGGCACTCAGGAGAGAGATTTAACAACCACGAGGCTGCCATTCACTGTGGACAATGAACAAATTTTGGGATTTGGGAAAGGACAATGAAAAATAAATTTTGGGATTGGGGAAGAGGCAATAAAATCGCCCAAAGCTCCTTTATGAGAAGAGAAGCAGCATTAATAACAATGATTATATTCTGATTATTTTCTTGAGTATAGAGAGTTTCTTTTATGCTTGGTTTGGTAAAACTGAGATAAAAAAGAAGGCGTGCGGTATGTGCTGGGGACGAGGTAATGGGAGCCAGAGGCTTGGAGGTGCAAGGGGTGTGGGTGTGGTGAGAAAGAAGAGGGTGTACTGGGCAGGTCTGAAGGACACTGGAAATAAACTCCCTCTAATAGTCTGTAGGGGGCAGGCTCTGTTTCTTCACGCTGGTCACCGTGTTGAAGACGATGGAGCCCCAGGAAACGGTAAGCATGAGAATCAGAGGACAGTCACTCCAGGCTCAACTGTGGGTCTCTTCCTGGGACACTGGGCCCAGGGATTTCCAAATGAATCTGTCCCTGTGCCACTGGAAACATTACAGTAAGAGTGGTGGGCTGTGCTGAAGGGCCTTGCATCACACAGTGGACACGTGTGTGCAGAATTAAGAGAAAGGAGAAAATGGCCATGAATTCGAACTTCAGGATGAACCAATATTTTAATAAAGCTTATGTGGATGATTAAAGCCTGCCATGAAGTGGGTGGTCTTTCAAGGAGACTAAAGTACATATCATTTGTCTTTCTTTAAAATAAATCCAATTACAGATACTTGGAACACCCAGTCCTGATTTGCTCTTTATTACAGTCTCCTATATGGACACTGTTTAGCATAGCTCTGCTTTTATTTTATCCCTGCAGGAAAGCCTAGGAGAGGGAGGACACCTGTTCTTTGGGGCAGGTAATAGAAAGTATCATGGATCCATGTCAAGTAAAGAGAGCATAGGTTAGGAAAAAAAAAAAAAAAAAAAAGAGTCGGTCAGGTAAATGGCTTAGCAGATGTGTGGAGAAAATGGTTTTCCCCCAAATCTGCAACATTCTTGATGCACATTCACTTGTTAAAAAAAACACAAAGCTAGGACTAGGGGCCTGAGTCCTTCATGTTTAGTGTTCTTTAGTAGATAGTCACTGCTTCACTGATAATCCACTAATGACTAAATGGTGTACGTTTTTCCCTTTCCTGGCTGTTTTGCATGTGAATATTTTAACAAATAGGGTCTTGAAGAATGAAGACCTCCACATGCTCTTACCAGCACTTTTCCTTGTATCGAGGCGCAAACTAGTGAGTATCTGTCTGGAATTGTGTGCAAGACATTCCTGGTTCCATGTCAGGGGTGGAACTGAATGCCCTCAATGGCCCTTTCCACTGTTATGATTCTAACATGACAGCTTTTATGTAGCTGTGTTTGTGGTACGTGTCGCAGCATAGCCTCGCCTCTCAGGTTTTATTTAAATCCCTTTTAACTGATGTGCTATACTGACACTATCACTTATACTTTTCTTGAAAATTATTTTGATGCCTATAACTCATTTCTTTAGAAGACTCAAGTGTTTTTCAAGAATTATTTTGAAATGTTGATTAAATTCAAGTCAACTAATTGAGTGCCTACTGTGTTTCTGTGTACAAGTATAACCCTTTTCATTTATTTTCTTCATTTACTCTCATTTATTCTGACAAATCCTTGTGAGCCTGGGAAACGATTAAGCTTTCAGAGAGGTAAGAAAATGACAAACATTTTTTCTTTTGAAAAAAACGAAATGAGATCTAGACAGACTAATTTTCTTAAGGGCATAAAACATGCAGGTGGTATTGACAAGACCCTGCCTCTTGGCGGAGTGGTCCCCATACTGCAACAGGCCACTCTTGCCAGCGTTCCTTTAGGCTGCCAAGTGGTTTTGGTGAAATAAAATGTTTTTCATTGTTTCTCAATAGTCATTGTCTTGGTTCTAGCATAGGTTTAAAATATCCATGTGTGCTCTGATGGATTGTCCAGTGGGAATTTACTTCTTATAAAAGGAAAAGAGAAAGACAGAATGACTCAGGGGACAAAGAGGTGATGACTCAGATTGACTCTCTGATCTGAGAAGGGAGTGAAAATGGCCGGGGACCTTTTGTGGAGGTTTTACATAAAGGTCCCCGGCCTTTTGTAACAAATTACAAAATTGTTGTATTTTAACAATATCAAAGGCAATAAATATTTATCAATTCCCTTTTGATTCACATAAAGACACTGTATCATATAAGTTCTTATGAAAGCTACATAGAATGCAGTTGTGCATATTAATGCTGACTTCTTTATTCAAAAATGTAATGGAAACTTCTTTGAAAAAGGGGACCAGGTGTGGTGGCTCATGCTTGTAATCCCAGCACTTTGGGAGGCCAAGGTGGGCAGATCACTTGAGGTCAGGAGTTCGAGACCAGCCTGGCCAACATGGTGAAACCAGGTCTCTACTAAAAAAATACAAAAATTAGCCAGGCATGGTGGCAGACACCTGTAATCCCAGCTACTCAGGAGCCTAAGGCAGGAGAATGCTTGAACCTGGGAGGCAGAGGTTGCAGTGAGCCGAGATCGTGCCACTGCACTGCAGCCTGGAACACAGAGCAAGACCCTGCTCATCTCAAAAAAAAAAAAAAAAAAAAAACAAAACTTACTTTATGTCTAATTGACACAAAAAAAGGCTGTTTTTAAACAATTATGTCCAAAATTCAGTGGACTTCATTCTCTAGAAATCTTACTCCTAGTGATAGAAAACTTAAAATAACTGAAAGCTACATTGTTATTACTGAAGATTATTTCATATTCTTGAAGTGCGAATTATTATTATTATTTTTTGCTGTTGTAATTTTGAAGCGTTAAATCTTTTCTATTAAGTCGAGTTATATGAAATTGCGTGTATTCAGATAACTCTCCACATTGGCACTGTCGAAGCAGTGTGCCATGCCCTGGCATATGCAGCAAGGTTCACGTCTGAGTAGGCTGGGCGGAGATCCTATTTGGTTGAAATGTCGATGACATTCAGGGTATTGGCATTCCAATTACACGATGGCCCTGAACTCTTAACATTTATTGTCTTACTTGCCTTCCTTCCTGTTTCCCATAGTATCCAATGTAAACACATCTGTAGTTTTTCTAACACCTTTTTGTGTTTATACATGCATGAGCCAATACATACAAATAGAGATTTGTAGAAAGATGTTTTTTAACCAAAATGAGGTCATACTATAAACCTTGTGCATTTTCTTTTAACTTAATATATAACTGAACTCACTAGCCGGGCATTTAAACTTGGACGTTGAAATCCATTGTGGATTAGAGGTGGTGATGGAAGTGGGATTCTCCATATGGAAGTCCATGTTTGTTTTTGTTTTTTTTTCTCTAGAGAAACTCAGTAGTTTAGAATTAAGTGACTGTAAAGCGAAGACCACCGTGAGTATTTAATCAACTGCTAGATGTATGTGTGTAGAAGACTGTGATATGCGTAGTGAGAATTAAAATTATTTAGACTCCCCATCCCTTTCTCACTTCTGCTGTAAGATCCATTAATCTTATAAATAAAAGACAAGCAATCCCCAAACTGCAACTAACCAACCAGCCAACCAACCAACCAGTCACCAACAGGTGTGGGTCTATTTCAGGGTCTGGAGGCACTGGGCTTGCTGGCCTCCCTCCGACCTTCTAACAGCTGCACCCCCTCCCAGTGCAGACTGTGCCTTAGGTACTGTGCCTAACTTTGGTACTGTGCCTTAGGTAGTCACAACAGAGATTTATTATAAAGACACCACCTGAGTGGATGCTGAAATCTCGCGTCCCCAGTGACTTCCTATCTGTGGGCGCATGTTAATCTTAATTAGTCAAGATTTTGATATGTTTAAATATATATATTAGAAGGGTCTTTGCTGACTGGATTAAAGGAAAGCAAAGGTGTCTTTCAAAACTAATGTTCTATCATTCTGTTCATAACCTTTGACAAAGAATCCAGTTAATGAAGATTCAGTTTCCTACAAATCCCTTTTTCATCCTGTACCCTTGTACTCCTACCCCAACAGTTTTTAGGTTAAAAAAAAAACCCGAAAAACCTCTGAGTTATCTTAATGAAATATTATGTTACTTAAGTTCATGAGATAACAAAAACTTAAATAGTTATTAACACTTGCGGTTACTCAAACTATTTTTGGCAAGTGACTGTTGTTTTTAATTATACATTTGAAATGTTTCCTACAAGATCTCATTTTCCTTTGCTTTTTATGTTTAGAACAAAAACAGTCAGAAGAGCTAGAAGCCATTCAAGTGCGACATTCTGTGAGTTAGTGATATTATACCTGCAGCCAATAGGTTTGGAGAACTTTGCACTCTCTTCACAGATGTTAGCGTAACAGACATGGCGGCACGTTTGCGAGCACACCCACCGCTATCTGGAAGCAAAAAAAATGATATAGCAGAGGCCAAGGCAACGGGAAAAGCACGTGCAGTATCATGCATTTTAAGTGAAATGTGCCAGACATCCATGAGAAAGATGAACAGTTAGAATTAGTAACCATGGAATGCACCTGCCAATTTCACACCACCCTCAAACTAAAACAAACAAAATGAAGCAAAACAAAGGAAGATCAGGGATCTGTCTTAGAAATTGGTGTCACTGTTTTAGTGAAAGCATGGAAGACTTAATACTTAACATTTTATGGTTTTCTTTGTGAAAACTCAGGCACAGAACTCAATCTTGTTTATACCATTTAAATTCAATTTATACTAAATCTATAGGCATTGGAGCTGGCTTTCAGAGTCAAGGATCAGCTCTAGGTCAGGATTAAGGGCTACGGTACAACACACTTTTAAGTTAATATCATTTAAGTTTTACCATCTTCTAGCTGTTATAATTCCCAAAGAGAGCTTGAATAATTCTTGCAGTAAAAATTATTAGTGACACAGGTATGATATATTTTTGAGGATTCACAGAGGAACACATGGCATTATGGAAAGTCCATTCTTCCTGTGGTTATTGTTAGTTATGCAAATAACTAGCCTTATTAAAATAAAAGTATTGCTATATATGGTATTGAAATGACCATGTTTAAAGAAAGGAGTATATTGCTTTTACTTTTCAAATTTTTATTTTTAGAGCTGGGTCTTGCTCCATCCCCCAGGCTGGAGTGCATCATAGCTCATTGCCGTCTCAACCTCCTGGGCTCAAGCAATCCTCCTGCCTCAGTCTCCTGAGTAGCTAGGACCACAGGCACACACTGGCTCACGTTTTAACTTTTTGTAGAGACATGGTCTTGCATGTTCCCCAGGCTGGTCTCAAACTCCCTGGCTCAAGTGCTCTTTTCACCTCAACCTCCCATTACAAGCATGAGCCACCACACCTGGCCTCATTTATTGCTTTTATACTTTTAACAATATGTGTACTATGATTCATATATTTAAACTTATGCAAGTCATAATGTGAAATAAAATCTGTGTAAGTTCATCAGTCATTTTAATGTGCTATGAGAAGTTTAGACTTCTAAATTTGGAAGAGAAGTCTTTTAAAATTGGAAGGCCAATGTTCTATTTATGACCAGATTCAAATTCCACTCTTACATTCCTCTGTAATATGGTATGTGCAATAAATAGTTTTGCTCATTCTCCTCATTCTGCTTATTAAGTAAAACCAAATTAAATTAAATCTTTTTGAAAGTTATAAAAAAAAAGACAATATAACCACCGATATAGTAACATAATCATGATAAATTGTGACATGTCCATTTTTCCTTTTTCTTTATTTTCATAGGGAAAGTATCAAGTTTGTTTATCGGACAGGACAGAATTTAGATGAGTAAAGATGCTTGGAAGGATAATTCAAATGAATTTTTTATAAAATTTGTAAATAGTAAGATTAATAGAACTTAAAATCAGTGGAGTAATTCTTATATCAAAACTTCACTTTTTAAAAGTATATGTTTAAAGTAACAATTTCTTAATGTAGAAAATCATTAAACCAGAAAACCAACTTGAAAGAATATTAAAAGAAAATGAAGTAAATAAATCAAACATTATAATTAAGAACCCAAAGAAAGTGACACAAATGGTAGAAACAACTGAAGATTCCTTCAGGACAGGTTCCAAAAGGATTTCAGCAAACTCAGCAAACTGAAAGTGCTTAGAGACAAGGGTGTCTGATAAGATGGAGGAAATGTTATTGCTTCCAGGAGCTGTGAACTGGTTAAAATGGTTGTGTAGTCAAAGGTGTTGAAAGTGAAAACGGACATCACTCTAAAAGTGATTTTATTTCCTAGTTCTATTAATTCTGAACATCTAACAAGCACATAGGTGAAAAGAGAAAATTCCAGAATGAGAAGATCCAGGGTCACAGGTTAAACCTCTGGTGTCCACCCTGTGGGCTGAGATGCCCTGGGCTGCGCCGTAAATCCGCAAGGGTGTTGGGGGACACTTCCTGTTTTTAAGGAAAACACAGTGCTAACTGTTGGACCCTCGGCTGAGATACCCTGGGCTGCGCTGTGAATTCCCAGGGGTGTTGGGGGACACTTCCTGTTTTGAGGAAAACACAGTGCTAACTGTTGGACCCTCGGCTGAGATACCCTGGGCTGCGCCGTAAATCCGCAAGGGTGTTGGGGGACACTTCCTGTTTTTAAGGAAAACACAGTGCTAACTGTTGGACCCTCGGCTGAGATACCCTGGGCTGCGCTGTGAATTCCCAAGGGTGTTGGGGGACGCTTCCTGTTTTAAGGAAAACACAGTGCTAACTGTTGGACCCTCGGCTGAGATGCCCTGGGCTGCGCCGTGAATCCGCAAGGGTGCTGGGGGACGCTTCCTGTTTTACGGAAAACACAGTGCTAACTGTTGGACACTCGGCTGAGACGCCCTGGGCTGCGCTGTGAATCCGCAAGGGTGTTGGGGGACACTTCCTGTTTTGAGGAAAACACTGTTAACTGTTGGACACTCGGCTGAGACGCCCTGGGCTGCGCCGTGAATTCCCAAGGGTGTTGGGGACATTTCCTGTTTTGAGGAAAACACAGTGCTAGCTGTTGGACCCTCGGGTGAGATGCCCTGTGCTGCGCCGTGAATCCGCAAGGGTGTTGGGGGGTATTTCCTGTTTTTAAGGAAAACACAGTGTTAACTGTTGGACACTCGGCTGAGACGCCCTGGGCTGTGCCGTGAATCCGCAAGGGTGTTGGGGGACATTTCCTGTTTTGAGGAAAACACAGTGCTAACTGTTAGACGCGCCAGGAATTGCTTGCTTGGGGCAGTGCACGGTTTCAGCGTAATAGATGTGCTGTATTCCTTTTGATGACATCATATTTTTAAAAAACTGGGATTTTGATAGTTGCTGTGATAAAACGCAAGTACCCTCTGAAGAACATTTTATTTATTTATGTTTAGAGACAGGGTCTTGCTCTGTTGCCCAGGCTCAAGGGCAGTGACGCACTCGGAGCTCACGGGGCTCAAGCTGATCCTCCTACCTCAGCTTCCCTCATCGCTGGGATTACAGGCACATGCCACCACACCCAGCTAATTTTTAAAAATTTTATAGAGATAGGGTCTCACTATGTTGCCCAGGCTTGTCTCCAACATCTGCAGTCAAGCAATCCTCCTGGCTCAGCCTCCCAAAATGCTGGAATTACAGGCGTGAGCCACTGTGCCTGTCTGGCCTATAAAACATTTTAGATCAGTAAATGAGAGTGGCCATGAACAATCTAATTCTGAGGTCTGAGAAATTTTTCAGTGTGCAACAGGCACACACATATTATTAGTAAGTAATTCGTGTTATAAAGAAGGAAATAAAACTATTTTCTTTCAATTTATGTGTATTATTTTGTCAAATGGCTTCTAAGTTGTTAGAACAAAATATTTCTAAAGTAATTATTAAGTTATTAAGTTGTTAGCACCTAACTACTTAATAAATAGAAGTGTTACGTATTTTTGGCCTAGGAGCACAATGAAAAAATTACTGAGACATTAAAGGTCACTGTAAACCAAGAAAGTTTGGGAATCTTTGCCAATTTATGTACTTTAGGAAGCTCCAAGTCCTAGATGAAATAAATGGAGACTCTGTCTTTAATAAAGTTTAATAAAGAGCTGAATTATTAAACTCGAGGCATTTGTAAAATTGCTGGAACAGAATAATCTATTATATTCTGTTTCTACTTCCTTATGTATTGATACTTTCTGATACTCCTTGAAGATATTTTTAAGATCTTAAAACGAGGATGCTACCTTTCATATGTCGGTTTATCCTAAAGAATCCTAATGCTGGTTTTGCCTTTGGTCCTCATTAATGACCTACAGCCTGGCTGGGCTACTCTTCCCCTGAGCTGCAAGATTCCTGGAAGCTGTTCCTACTGCTGGAAACCACTCATATGGGTAAATTATACATGGAGAATTATTTGATGTCTTTCCTTCTCTCCTTTCTTTGATAGCTAAGATATGCCTAAGAAAGTAATGGGTTAAAAATTCTAAAAGTGGACATATAACATGTTTTGTATATTTTTTCTACATTGTTTAAACACTTTAGTATGAAAAATTAACCGCATTCCCCATGGCTAGTTTATTATGTACTGATTAAAAGCAAATACTTAACTTAAAAGAATGCTTTTTAACCGTAGTGACTGACACATGAAGATTTAAATAGGAATATATCTTTTTAATAATTGATATATTGGATAGATATATGAATCAAGAAAGATATATTCTTGTTTAAATGAATATTGATATCAATAAGACTGGCCTGTATCATCTTATCTATATAATCTATTTGCGTTATCTATCCATATATTATCTGCATTATCTATTTATCGATATTTTCTATCAATAGATAGAAAGATAGATAGATAGACAAAAAAGAAGAAGAACTAGAAGCTATTTTGGGGACTAGAAAAATAACTTGTGGGGCCACTTTATTCATCTCTGTCTGTCTGTCTGTCTGTCTATCTATCTATCTATCTATCTGTCTATCTATCTATCATCTGCCTATCTGAAGATAGATAATGCAGGCCAGTTTTTTTACTAGCTCTTTAGGAACAAATTCCTACTTCATTTTGTAAACACAGTAACAATGCTTTCAAATTTCAAAGGCAATATATGTGTGTATACATATACATATATATTTAAAAGTGGTATGTTTTTGTAAAAACATTATAATTATTATTTTGGAATTTTGAGCAAAAGTTTTCAGTCACTTTTGATCAATTTTATGCACAGTTTTGAATACCATATTTGCCAATCATTGTACATAAGTGGAAGTTCATCCACATAAGCGAAATAACCCTATGCAAACTGCATCCCATCCAGAGTCAAGCTCACTCCTTAGAAATGAGAAGATACTTTAGAGGGTTACATTTGTGCTACTAAACAGTAACTTGGCTCAAGTACCTTAGTGACTGAAACAAATTGGCAAATTTTTATGTGCTTACTTTGCTATGAGGGATTGAATTATATGAATAGGAAGGTCAATTATTGAATGTACTGCACATGAACACAGTATATTCAGTATATCATGTATGCATATCTCTGTCATAATAGGGTTATAATAGATAGGAAAATGGGCACTCAGTAAAATGAGGAATACTGGGAAGTTATGATCCACTTACGTCTATAGGGAGATGTCTTGGAAGGATCAGGAAAGATCACTTCCTCATGTGAAACTTCTGCTGGAGTGACTCTGTAGCTCCAAAACGTGGCTGATGCTAATCCAGATGTGGGCTCTACATTCTATTTGCTTTCTTTTGTCTCCTTTACCTAGTACTATTTTCTACTTCATTCCCCATGTCTAATTCTGGCATCTCCAATCATCAAGATGCCCTTGTGTGGTGCATTTGCAGGGTTACAACTTCTCTTGATTGCTGAGCCTTCCTTGTGTGTTTTGACTGTCTCCAGTATCCTCATCTTGCCTGTTGTCCACTTGTCTGCAAGGTGACAGCATCCTCAGGGGCCTGCCCACACAGCCTTCTCTGAGGCCACTATGGTACATGGCACATGGCACAAGGCTCTGCACTCAACCTGGGGATTAGGTATTGGTCCTCGCCAGTGGTTGGATAATCCTCCTGTAGGCACTTTGATGCAACAAGAGACCTCAAAAAGGCAACCAGCTGGACATAAGAGAATATCTTGGGCCATCCTTTCTACTCTGCCATGGGGTGACGGCTCCAACAACTTTCCAGTGATCTCTTGTGGATAGGAAATTTCAACACAAGTTACAAAATCTCAATGAGAAAGTTGTTTCTTGAATTACTTAATATTGTATATTTCAAGGAGGGGGGAAGGCAAAATTATAAGCCAAATTATGTCTACTGTGGAAAAAAGTTCATATGTACAAAGTCTGTATCATGAACACTTTTACAGTTAAAATGTATACAATACAGTTTAGAGGCACAGTTGTTAAGCTAGTTGGAGATACTATTCTCACATCTACACATATAATGCTTATAACACTATGTGAATTGTGACTATAGGTTAATTAAGCTGACTTTGTATAAAACTTTGGCACTCTCTCTGCTGACTTCTTCAACATTAATAGTTTATAAAACAGATACGTTTAAGTAGTTTCTACTAGAGCAACGTGCCTTTGAATTTAGCCTATTTTTAAGTGAGAGATTTTAAAAGTACACAAACAAATGACATACTACCTCTTCCAATTGTTTAGAGGAGTTCGTTTTAACATGTGATTAGAGACAAAGGGAGTAGGAGCAAGTAACAGAACAGAAAAGTCTATGTTTGGTGGCCATAAGAGTGGAGTACAAATACAAAGAGAGAAAGTAATGAATCTATGCTACGTATCTAATCAGAAACTCAGAATCACACCTAGGATCAGTGGAGTGCTAAGCTAATGATTGAGGGCCAACATGATTTTTAGAGAGCAAGGCTCAAAGAGTTGAAAACTAACAGACAGCATACCTGTGTTCATTTTGACCTTGGAGAGTTTGTTATTAAAGTCTTCAGTTTTCCTGTAGAAAAAAAACGGTGCATAATTTGTTCGCTAGCATGTGAAGAAAATATCATGAAAGCGTGTCTTGCTTTTGATGTACCTGTAAGTTAATATCACATTATCATTAGTTTTATTTAAATCAGTGTTTAATAAGGTAGGAAGAATTGATAATTTTCTTCATGTTAAACTTTAATTATTGGTCCTATGATCATAAAACAGATCATATTCTGTTTTTATGCTTTTGCTTTATGGTAAGCATTAATGGATGAAAATGGAGAAGTTTTGTGCTTGTTTGTTTCTTTTTCTTTTCTTTTCTTTTTTTTTTTTTTTTTTTTTTTTTTGAGACGGAGTCCCTCACTGTCACCCAGGCTGGAGTGCAGTGGTGTGATCTTGGCTCACTGCAACCTCCACCTCCTGGGTTCAAGCAATTCCCCTGCCTCAGCCTCCTGAGTAGCTGGGATTACAGGCACATGCCACCATACCCAGCTCATTTTTTGTATTTTTAGTGGAGATGGGGTTTCACTATATTGGCCAGGCTAGTCTTGAACTCTTGACCTCTTGATCCACCTGATTCGGACTCCCAAAGTGCTGGGATTACAGGCGTGAGTCACCTTGTCTGGCCTGTTTGTTTCTTTTCAGAGAGAGAGGGTTGTGCTCTGTTACCCAGGCTGGAGTGCAGCTGGTGTGATCATAGCTCACTGCAGCCTTAATCTCCCGGACTCAAGCCATCCTTCCCCCTGGAATTACAGGTGTGAGCCACTGTGCCTGATTGAGTTTTCTTTTTAAAAAATTAAATTTCTTTTACAAATATTTATACAAATGGTTGTTGTTCTCTAAGCCTGATATGACTATCTGTTAAGTGTACTCTTCTGGAGTTTTAAAAGTTACCCTGGCACTTTAAAATCATTGCCTTACATGTGCTGGTCTATTTACTACCGGGAATATGTAATGAAAGTAACACATATTTTGAGGGCACTGTCAAGAAAGATGAGATTCATCTGTCTCTTTTTTTAAGACACAGGAAATAGATGGTTGCTACAAAACCCATTTCTGCATTAGTATTGAACACTGATTTTTCCCAGTGAAATGCTGGATGCATAGCAATTGAGATTAATTCACTAGATATGGTTGGCAGCAAGGGCTTGTCTCAGAAAAATGTTTTAAATATTATGTATCGTTTTACGACATGTGAGATGACTTAGTTCTTTCTCTGGTATATTCTCTTAGTCCATTTATGGAGTTTCCTATTTATCCATACTCTGAGACCAAAGAGGAAACACATGCTGATAAGGAAGCAAATCTCCTAAGTCTCAGAGCTCCCTGCAAGAGCCGTCTGACCCCGGCCACTTGGCCTTTGCTCCTGAGTGGGCCTGTTGTTCAGGATCCATGAGAATCTCCCCCAGCACGACACACTCACGGCTTCCAGGAGCATTAGTACTGCAACATCTGACCATTTTCAAGACTTTTATTTATTCCTTTTGGATGAATGAGGATAACTTTGAAAAGAAATCATTGGCATGATCACCTGTCATGAAAGACTTTTCATAAATATAGTTTTTTCAGTCTCTAAAAAGAGCAGCAAATGAGCTTCCTGGCTTTCTTGCCTTTGTCTGCCAAGGTTCTCACCCTCTTCTCCTTTCTGACCATTTCCTCTGCTCAATTCGACAACTATTATTTTCTTTCAATGTGGCTATCTGATTCACCTCTTATGGAAAGCCTGACTTTGTTCATTACTGAGGTAAAATTATAATAATAAAATCAAAATGTGAATTTTAGCTAAATATAATGGTACTTCTCTCCCAGTGGGGGGAAAATGATGAAATAAAATAACATTAAAAATATACTTAAGTCCTATGAAATATAATTATAAAGCAAGATTTTATATATAGATATATATATGTATAATGTAATCCTCATTTTGCTATATACACATGTATATGTACACACACACATACATATATTTGCCTAGATTGAATTACTAATACCTTAGGACTCAATAAATGCTAAATTAATGAACATTTAAAATGGGCAAAATCACAGTACTGATAATCACCTCAATATATGTTTTTAGAGCTCTAAGCTGAAAACAATATAGATGATATCCTTGCTATGTGGTGTTTAATTTTTGTGTAGTCTGTGTTCAGTGTCATATCCTTGCCCGTCTGCCCGAGGCATCGTTGCAGTGTCGGGAGCAGGGCAGGAGCCATGCTTAGTGTGGCCAGGCCAGAACTGAGTTTCCACAGGGTTACGGGGAACTTCACAGTGACATGTCATAGGCCAACAGACTCTGAAAAATGATGGAGGGAAATTTTATGATGATAAATTTTATCTCCTATTTTTCAGTGTATGCAACTAAACAGGCGCATTTCTGTTTTACTTGGTTGTTTTGTTTTTCTCCAGAATTACACAGAAAAATGTGGCATATTTCTAAAAACTCAACTTGGTCGCCTTAAGACCGCCTATATTGAGGGATACCAATGAGGTCAGGGCAGAGGGCAGTGGTCAGCACAGGAGCTTTGGGAAAGCTCCTTCAAACATGTTTATTTTCATCTCTCGGTAGCAAAACTCCTAATATGTTAACCTTAAATGGACAAAATAAATGGAAAAGAAAAGCCTCAGGGGATGTGTGTGACTGAGACTGAGGCAACTTCTAAAACCAGAAGGGATAAACAACCTCCAGAAAATGCGGATTATAAGGACCTTTCCCAAATTCAACTTCGTCATTCCTTTTGAAACCAGGCGACGCTGTGCTTAAAACTGCTTAAGGTTTTACAACTGAATGAGGAAGACAGTATTTGGACTAGAATAATAATGATTGACAAAGACAACATCAAATACAGAAGGTTAACTCTCAGAATACAAAATCTGCTGATATACCGTAATAATGTTTTTGTACCAAGTTGCAGAACTAGTTATCAACATCTATTGTTTGAATTCAAATGCCAATATTTACAGAACATCTAACACTCAAAAAGTAAAATAGGATTAACAAGAACAAAGAAAGGCGCCACAAATCCTTCAGGTTTTCGTCTTTAAAGTGATGTATCCTGTTACTTATAAATGTAATTTGTGAGGTTTTTCAACTTCCCATTGTTTTCGATGTCAAAATGTGAAATGACTAACTTCCTAATTAAGCAAGACATTTTCCAAGTCGTTAAAAGAAGAACCCCAGTGACTGAGCTCTCAAGAAGAACCTGAAACCGAAAGGCTTCTTGGATGACTAATAAAAATGCATGATTCTATTTCCATTATTTGTGCTAAGTCCATTAACAAATCCACGACTGAGAACTCTCTTTAGACAGTTCAAACTAAAGTGAATCTAATCTCTTTTGTTCTGCTCTGAAAAAGTGTCCTTGATTGTACTTACATAACAAGCACAGATTATTCTGGAAAGCATCAAATTCCTAGAGTCTTTGCATGCTACTAGAAAACAGTATTTCAAGTATTCTCTTCACTTGGAATTGAACCAGGGACGAGACTATGAGAACTGACCATAACATGGTCATGAGCCTTAGCAGATGGTCCATGGAGCAAAGAACTCTCCGAACATGAAGGGATCACATGATTTTCAATAGGTGCTAGGGGGTTGTATTTACTTTTGTCAAAGTTTCATATAAAAAGCAACTTCATATGTGTCCTAATTTGTGACAACAATGGATTTGTTTTACTTACGGGTTAGAGTAGCCTCCACTGCCAAAACACATATGGCAATAGACTGTGTTGATTGTTTGTGGAAGGGCTGTTAACAGCATGACTTCGGATCTATAGTCTTTTAATTCTGCTTGAATTTCTTTTTTTTTCTTTTCCTTTTTTTTTTTTTTTTTTTTTTTTTTTGAGAGGGAGTCTCACTCTGTTGCCCAGGCTAGAGGGCAGTGGCGCGATCTCGGCTCACTACAACCTCCACCTCCCGGGTTCAAGTGATTCTGCTGCCTCAGCCTCCCCAGTAGCTTGGGATTACAGGTGTGCGCCACCACGCCTGGCTAAATTTTGTATTTTTAGTAGAGTCGGAGTTTTACCATGTTGGTCAGGCTGGTCTCAAACTCCTGACCTCGTGATCCTCCTGCCTCGACCTCCCAAAGTGCTGGGATTACAGACGTGAGCACCACGCCTGGCCAATTCTGCTTGAATGTCTTCGGATTATCAGACATCTCACTTTTCTCTGAGTCAGAGCAGACTGTGTTCTCAACATGCATAAGAGAATAGACTGGGTAATTTAACTTTTGAAAGAGGGTCCTAAGGAGTTTAATCCTGCATGGGTATGAACATGCCTTTGTGCCTGTTGTCTTATAACTCTGCTTGAATTGTTTTGATTACCAGGCATCCCATTTTGAAGAGCAGCAGAGACAAAATCCTTTCCCCAGTGTTGGCCAAGAATTCTATGTAGGTCATTTTATTTTTGTAGACCTGAATTTAAGCACCAAGACCATGGATGAAACTAGAGGATTGAATTTTATCTCAGTTAATGTGAGGAGTTGCCCAAAAGATAACTTAAGCCAATACATTGCTACAGTTATTTTGAAATTAATATATTCACAGTTCATATATTATTCAAAAAAGGACATATTGATGTTTAAGTAGTAGGAAAACATTGCAGGATGTTAGTTTTTTTTCACAGAGATGTATTTTAAACATGAGAATAAAAATACAATCATATTAAGGTTATGTACCAGATTTTAACTTGAATTTACTTATTTATTTTGAAATGGGATCATTTGTAGCACTCTTTTTAGATAAACTGTCCTAAGTGATCAATGTATTAATGCATCTCTCTGTCTCTGACTGTGGTAAAATAAGATGTATTCGTAAATGCCAAATGATTTCACCTTTCAATTATAGTCAAATGACTTAATTCAGGTTGACATTCATCTTCACCTATCTTTCCTATATGTCAACATGCTGCTTTGAAATATTCACAGGAAAACTCCAAGTAGTTTGTTTTGTGAGTTTAGAAACTCTTTTCTGACTAGTTTCTCGAAATTGGCTCAGAGAGCCTTCTGCCTCTGAGTGGGTGGCACACAAGTCAACAGTAATGACATGACTGTCCATGCTCCTAAGAACACCAAGTACCTCCCAGAATCCCTAACAGTGCCTGAAAATGTTCCTTAGTGTTCAGCAGCCAAATTACCCACGGCATCCATTTATCCATGCTGAGGCCAGAACACATTCAACATCATTTCTAGAAATAAAGAGAAATTATTACCACGAATAGTAAAGAAACAAATGAACATGAGGCTGTTGATAATTTTTTATGAGAATATGCAAAGCTTTCATTTTAATTAGACCAAATGTCCTGATATCTGGAAAAATTTCCTGAAAAAAGAGGACTATATGTCTTCCAAGGAAACCAGCAATTTTCCTTTTGAGACTTTACAATGTAAGCTGTTCAAAATACTTATCAATTTTCCCTAAAGACTTTACTGATTAGAAGTTGATCACCTGGTAAATGATTCCTTCTGATGTTATTCCAAAGTCTCAAAGTTGGTGAATCACTCATTTAATTATTTGCTTTAAATGGTCATGTGATTTAATATTGGTCCAGAACCTTTTTTTTTTTTTTTTAAGGTGGGGTCTTGCTCTGTTGCCCAGGCTGGAATGTGATGGTGCGATCTTGACCCACTGCAACCTCTGCCTCCTGGGTTCAAGTGATTCTCCTGCCTCAGCCTCCTGAGTAGCTGAAATTACAGGCATGTGCCACCATGTCATATTTTTAGTAGAGATGGGGTTTCACCATGTTGTCCAGGCTAGTCTCGAACTCCTGACCTCAAATGATCCACCTGCCTCAGCCTCCCAAAGTGCTAGGATCACAGGTGTGAGCCACCGTGCCCAGCCAACCTACTTTCATGGCGTTCCTTACTTTTATATTGTAAGCTTAGGGATAATTACAGAACTCATCTAAGTATTTTCAAGTGCGTCTTTTTTCTAAGACTAAGTCATTTGTTCAACTTGATAGTACAGTATTAGGAGAATTCCATAGGCTTATAAAGTGCAAATCAAAAGCAAAAAAATTTCTAATGAAAATAATGCAGATCCTGAATGAGGATCTCATGAGTCAGGCACCTTATCAAAGAGACATACGAGGAATTAATTAGAATATCCCTGTAACACATGTTACAGGGAGGCAAGCTGAATAGCATTGAATTTTGCCTACATTGAGTAGGCAAACTGAATAGCATTGGAAGAATGGATCAAGAAATAGGCGAAGCTTGACTCAAATCCCAGTTCTGCCCATTTCTATGCATCCAAACAATTTATACCAATGTCATTATCATCGACTCCCCCACCGACAGCAAAGCATCCCCAATCCGGCAAACTGGCATCGTTCCCATTCACTCATATTTCAAATATTCTGAAGCAGACCTTTACCTTTGATTGAGTCTTAAGAAGATAATCTAGACTTTCCTGAAAATACATGGGGCATTATTGTATTGCTTTAGATTGAAGCAAGCCATATGGTTTATTAGATTGATTTTTATGGATTTTCCCATCTCCCATTGGTCCCACACCCAGCTTAGCAACATGTTGGAATTGAAAAGGAATTCTGCGTTCCAGGCAGCTTTCTTTCTTCCTTAAAAAGATCCTTTATTTAGCTAAGATTTCTGCCGCCCCCCCCCCCGCCACCCACCACATTGCCATGAACAAGAGAAAATCTAAGAAAATAGTTGAATCAAACCCTTGCCTCCTAGCCCAGCTATAGACAATGCTACTGGATCTAAGGGAAAGTGACACTATAAAGGTTGTGACGATTAGCTTTTTTTTAAAAAAAATCATTCTCTTTCCCTTTGACAGTTGATAGCCAAAAGTGATGGCTGAAAGAAAAGAGATGTCTATAAAATGTCACATAACAAATTGTGTGACAAATTGCAGACTGATAACATCCTGATGGCAGCCTACTCCTGCTTAATTCAATAAGGGAGAGTGCCTCCGATTTCCCACCTCGTACTGAGAAGCACATATTTCTATTTTGAGGAGAAAAGCTTTGATCTTTTTAAAGAACCATTTTTAAAAATTTTATGCTTTGCTAAGTTTCTCACTGCTTTTAATTTTAAAATCTTCCAATTTAATTTTTATATATTGAAATATAAAAATCATCTGATATCAAAAGAATTATGTAATCTAGTCTAATTTTGCATGTCTCGTACTTAGACTTTAAGTAAAGGCAAGCATCAAAGGCTCTGGTAGGAATTGAGATCAATCAACTCATTTTTAGGGTTAGACATTTGAGGATAAGACAAATGGATGCCCCAAGCAGATACTCAAAAGTAGTTCCTCTCTCCCGACTCTCAGCAAATAATAGGCGTCCTCCTTTAAGGAATCTTAAAACGTCATTTGAAATCAAGATCTTGGCCAGGTGCAGTGACTCACGCCTGTAATCCCAGCACTTTGGGAGGCTGAGGCAGGAGGATCACTTGAGGTCAGGAGTTCTAGACCAGCCTGGCCAACATGGCCATAGAGACCCCCGTCTCTATTAAAATTCAAAAATTACCCTAGCATGGTGGCACATGCCTGTAGTCCCAGCTACTTGGGAGGCTGAGGCAGGAGAATGTCTTGAACCCGGGAGGTGGAGGTTGCAGTG
Organism: Macaca thibetana thibetana; assembly: GCF_024542745.1. Taxonomy (NCBI): domain Eukaryota; kingdom Metazoa; phylum Chordata; class Mammalia; order Primates; family Cercopithecidae; genus Macaca; species Macaca thibetana. The sequence continues at coordinate 4,351,561 of NC_065582.1, read as the reverse complement.
AGCCGAAGGCTGCAGTGAGCTGAGATCGCGCCATTGCACTCCAGCCTGGGCAGCAGAGCAAGACTCCATCTTGACAAAACAAAACAAAACAACAAACAAACAACAAAAGAAATAAAGATCTTTCCCTTTAAAATATTATAATACCCTGCTTAATTAAGTGCTGAATCATATGAGGCAGGGGTTAGGGGTTAGGGAAAAGAACAAAATACAAGAAGACAGTGCGGTAGAAGGCAAAACTGTTTGATGAATAAAATAAGAACTGTTAACATAGAACTGTATGTTTCTTCTTCTAGGACTAGCAGGAAAACAGTGGTTGCTATGACAAGGATTCCTTTTGCCCAATCACAGCACAAATCCAAACGGAAAGTGTTAATCAGGTCTGCTCACCCCAGAGCATCTTAGACCTTCTTGGTCTAAGCCTAGACCAACAGCTATTGATATTTTTTTTTTCTGAAAACCTTAGAATTTTCAGTTAATAAGTATATTTATTTTAAGTTATTTTCAAGGTAATATTACGTTGTGAAACTATTGCGGTTAAATAAGCATGCTTATTGTTAATTCACTATTTTTAAAAAGCCACACTTTTCTTCTGATTGAATACACCTGTTTCCTGAACACCTGAAACAACATTTCCATACCTTAGCAATGTCAAAGTTTGTCAGAATTTTTGACAGACCATACTGTCAGAATTATTACCAATTCATGTTTATATGTGTCTCAGATCTGCAATGGTGAAATCCCACTTGCTATGTGGAATTTAAATCTTGGGGCAGGGGGAAAATTTGCTCTAATTTGATCTTATAGTCTTAAAATTTAAGTAATACATTACTTACAAAATTTATCCAGAATGAAATGTACCTTTTTTTTTTTTTTTTTTTGAGACAGAATCTCACTCTGTTGGCCAGGGTGGAGTGCAGTGGTGTAATCTTGGCTCACTGCAGCCTCCGCCTCCCAGGTTCGAGCAATTCTCCTGCCTCAGCCTCCCGAGTAGCTGAGATTACAGATGTGTGCCATCATGCCTGGCTAATTGTAGTATTTTTAGTAGAGATGGGGTTTCACCATGTTGGCCATGCTGGTCTCGAACTCTTAACCTCAGGTAATCTGCCCGCCTTGGTCTCTCAAAGTGCTGGAATTACAGGTGTGAGGCTCCACGCCTGGTCAAAATGTATCTTAAATTGCATATCTTAAGGTACTTTGATTCATTTTAGAAAATTTGAGTGAGAAAATAATAAGTTATTTACTTCTGACATCAGAAATGTATTATTATTTATATACTGCTGCTCCTTTGTTATTCAGAAATTTGAGAAAATTCCTTATGTTTCTCTATGTACTAAATGTACAAGTGTTAAGCTGAATCATAGGTGAATAAAAGGTACTCAATTTGAGGAGTACCTTTTCCGACTGTGTCCTCCACATTTTTATTTTCGGGAGAACAAAGTGGTGTGCATATTGATTCTACAGAAGGCACACACGTGGGAGTGGGGTAGGTAATAAGTAGAAAGATGACCTTGACAGGCTGAATTAAATTTGGCTAAACTAAATTTCATGATTAGGTTGAAGAGATCGGCTTTTCAAAAATGTATATGGAATAAGTCTAAGGGCTTTAATGCAATTGTTGAAAAATATAATTAAATCAATGTCTAAATGAACGGTGGTTGCATGAATCAAAGAAGATTGGGCTACGGCTGCCTCACTTTTTTTTTTTGTTTTTTTTTTAAGATGGAGTCTTGCTCTGTCGCCCAGGCTGGAGTGCAGTGGCCGGATCTCAGCTCACTGCAAGCTCCGCCTCCCGGGTTCACGCCATTCTCCTGCCTCAGCCTCCCGAGTAGCTGGGAGTACAGGCGCCGCCACCTCGCCCGGCTAGTTTTTTTTTTTTTGTATTTTTTTTAGTAGAGACGGGGTTTCACCGTGTTAGCCAGGATGGTCTCGATCTCCTGACCTCGTGATGCGCCCGTCTCGGCCTCCCAAAGTGCTGGGATTACAGGCTTGAGCCACCGCGCCCGGCCCTGCCTCACTTTAAAGTGTCCACGTGTGTCTGTGCGTGAGTCAGGCTGGCATGAACTTGAGTCTCTAGGCAGGTTTGGAGGCGGTGCCTGGGGAGGCGGGGTGGGTCACAGAACAGTATGGCAGACACACTACGGGGAGTTTCCAGGTGACTACCAGCAGCGACAGGAAAAGTTATTGACATGTACTTGAGGTTTATTTTTTCTTTCATCTCATGGAACGCATCCCTTCGGGTTAATACTCTCAAATATACCAAATTCCTACTTTGAATTGACAAGAAGATGCAGGAATAACAGTTGCAGCTATAGAAGCTTCAATGTTCCCTCAAGACGTACGTGAATTTAAGAAACATGATCTCCCAATAAGACTGTTTCTCAAAGCTGGGTTTTTAACCACCTGGTTCACAACTGTCATCAGAAGGAATGAAAACAAGTCCATCCTAGAAGTAAGGGGTTTAAGACTTCAGAATTGTACAACGAAATGGGATGTGGTATCTACGTCCCTTTTGTTCAGCAAAATGCCAGCCCAGATGACCTCACTTCTAGTCCTCACCCCACACACGTGTTCCCAGCATTCTTCATTTTTCATACCTAATATAGTCCTTCATGCCCTGCCACTATTTAAAGCTAAAATTTTCACTCAATCCACCAAAAATAGGCAAGAAAAACAACACACAAATACAAATTTATACTCCACAGTTATACAGTGGAGAACAGTGAAACTTATTTGAACAAAGTTTTTGTTGTTTCATAATACCCTAACTTATTTGACATAGTGGCTAAACGTAGAAATGATCAGAACACCTTTTAAGATTGTTAGTTGCCATGTTTTAACATATGTAGTGAAACCCTACTTAGTCTGATCTTTATCAGTCATTTCTCTCCCTTTTATCTGCAGAAACAAACTCTCAACACTCTTTCTTTTATCTTTGACCTTTGCCGCTCTTGGAAAAGCAGAAACATTTCCTTTGACTTCCCAACTACACAAACTCTTTCAGGACAGCCTGGTTTTAGCTCCAGGGTAGGCCGCCAATGACGCTCAGGGCCATGGATCACCTGACAGGTCCAACCTGGGTCTCTTGTTCACACCGACTCTACCCTGGCACTCAGCCTGCTCTCCTTCAGGTCCATGGGTAGAGAATGTCTGCGTGGACATCTTCATGGATGGAGATACCCACTGACTTCTGATCTGACACCTACTGACTTCATTTCCATTTCTTCTTTTATAATGGAGAGTAAAGCACTTTGTCATCTGTGCTGCAGCATTTGCCAAAGGAGACCCAGAGTGCATGTTGGGACCACACGCAGTTACACTGATTCTAGTTAATTATGTTTGAGAGGAGTGACGACTTTTCTATAGTACATAGAAAATGTTAACATGAACTATTATTATTGGGATGTTGGCTGTCTGCCATTGCTAAGACAGAGCAGAGGGTAAGAAACTACATGTCACGCATGTTGGGAGAGGGCAAACAATAATGGATGGGCCAAAAAGTTAGCAAATTTCTTTCTTTTTTTTTTCTTTCCTTTTTTTTTTTTTTTTTTTTTTATAGATGGAGTCTTGCTCTGTTGCCAGGCTGGACTGCAGTGGCGTGATCTCAGCTCACTGCAACCTCTGTCTCCCAGGTTCACGTGATTCTCCTGCCTCAGCCTCCTGAGTAGCCGAAACCCCTCCTGAGAGATGAGGTTTCACCATGTTGGCTAGGATGGTCTGGATCTCCTGATCTCATGATTCACCTGCCTCAGCCTCCCAAAGTGCTAGGATTACCGGTGTGAGCCACCGTGCCTGGCCATAAATTTCCTTTTTGTGGGAGAGGCAACTTTAGAAGTATATATCTGCATACCTTGTCTAAGTCAATGCGTTGCTATAAAGGAATACCTGAGGCTGGGTAATTTATAAAGAAAAGAGGGTTATTTGGCTCTCGGTTCTGCAGGCTGCATGGGACACATGGCACTGACATCTGCCTGGCTTCTGGAGAGGCCTCATGATGCTTCCACTCCTGGTGGAGGGGAGAAGGTGAAAGGGAGCCAGCGTGCAGAGATCACATGGTGAGAGCAGAAGCAAGAGACAGCGGGAAGGTACCAGGCTCTTTTCAACAATCAGCTCTCTAGGGAACCCCCCCGGGAATGAATAGAGCAAGAACTCCCTCACTCTTCTCCGCCAGGGAGGACATTAATCTATTCATGAAGGATCTGGTCCCAAGACTCAAACACCTCCCATTAAGCCCCATCTCCAACTGGGGATCGAATTTCAACATGAGATTTGGAGGAATCAAATATCCAGACCACAGCACACATCAATAGCTAGGAGGTGGCAGAGTCAGCGTTCGACAACCTATGTTTTAGGGAATTTCCAGGTATGTGCTCTTAACACTACCTTTGTTTTATTGTACTAAAGTGGGTGTCAGTATTAAGCCTTGTGTGGGAAGGTATGCTTGGGCAAATCACCTCACTTTGATGAGCCTGAGTTTTAAAGTTTATAACATGAAAGACTTGATTTAAAATATAAAAGCACATAAGGGCCTTTTATGGTTTGAAATTTTGCTAAATCTAGGAAAGGTATATTCAACCAACAAACATTTATTGAACTTTAATGTGCAAACCGCTATGCCACTGTCATGATTGTACATATCAAGCAGAAACTCACTGGGAGCCAATATTTAATGACTCATTCAGATACCAAAATTCAGAAAAAGGTGATGATTAAAGACCTGTGTTTCCGATAGCATCATGATGAGATGAGATACACATTAACACATGTCCAAGCCAACATCCAAGGCTGTCTCCCTCTTTGTTGTCTAGTTTACTTAACTCCAGATATGAGATCTAGAGAATTGTTTATATATTACATGTCTTTCTATATCATCTCCAGTGTCCTACCCTTGAGCTTCTCAATTTTAGAATTTGATTGTTCCTAAAATAGAATCCATTTTATAAATCTGCACCAGAACAAACAGACAGAACTTCACTCCATCAATTTTCATTAATTTGTAAAGCTTTTTTCATGAGTAGTTGTAGGAACATTGGAGGTAACAAGAATCATTGATTTTTTTTTATTCTGTTAGAATTTACAGTTGAGGAGAACTTCAAAACAGACATCTCAGTCACTGAGGCAGCTTGGCGTTCCAAATACTATGTTTTAGAATAGCTCCTATTTTAAGGAGTAAAAGTCTACTGGCTTTTGAAGAAACAAAAGACTAAAAGATCTAAGCAGATTGTATTCCTAGCCAATATCCTCATCACATTTTTCTTACTGGCTGAATCAGTCATCCTGTAACTTGCTAAATGACAATAGCGTGGGAAGTACAATTACATTTTGAGTTATTTTCATGTGGATGGTTGCTGTCCTGTGCATTGATTACTGTTGAGAAATGTTGGCATCAGGCTCACAAACAATTACCAAAGTCTTATGACCCACAAAAACTTTAATCAACCTGTTCCCATGTCAGAAGTTTTGAAATTAGAATGTTTACTTCACATAAATTATGATTTAATATTATGGCTATTTGTAAGGCGACTATGTGATAAATGTATCATTAACTTCAGATGATTAAGAAAAGCAATCTGAATTAGGGAGAAGTGTGAATTATGAAGTGCTTGTGAAGAAACAATTAATTTTCCTTCAAAAATACAGATTAACTCTAGGTCCAGGCAGTAACAGCTAAATGAATCCTGCAGGGTCCTAGTTTAAGGAACACATAAGAATGATTTGTACTTCTAACATCCATTTATATGGAATGAATCCTTCTAAAAAGGTTTATTTTGTGTAATATAATTTTTTTATGCTAGCACTTTGCCTAAGACTATAGCTTTTAATATCATCAAAAGTAAAGACAGCCTAGACTCTCACTGAATTACCTCGATTTCTAAATTGTTATGTCTAAGTTATGATTCAGACATAATTCATATTTAGTTCCCATTTCATGTTGGGGTCATGATACTCCCTTCTCCCCAAACCTCACCCCATTTTTCCAGTATTCCTCACCTCAGAGAATGCTATCATTCACTCATTATTATTATTTTATTTTATTTTATTTATTTTTTTGAAACAGAGTCTCACTCTGTCACCCAGGCTGGAGTGCAGTGGTGTGATCTCAGCTCACTGCAACCTCCACCTCCCAGGTTCAAGCCATTCTCCTGCTTCAGCCTCCTGAGTACCTGGGATTGCAGGTATGCACCATCACACGTAGCTAATTTTTGTACCTTTAGTAGAGATGGGGTTTCACCATGTTGGCTAGGCTGGTCTCGAGCTCATGACCTCAGGTGATCCACCCGCCTTGGCCTCCCAAAATGCTGGGATTACAGGTGTGAACCACCACACCAGACCCATTCATTCATTATTCAATTCATTAATCAAAAAGTTTGAGAGCCCATTCTACGCCACAAATTGCCCTGGATGTTCCCTCTCCCTCAACTCTCCATGTTTTGAGAAATAAGACAAGAAACATTCAGCTCTGGGAAGGGCAGCATGCTTCTATCTCAGTCCCACAGTTCATTTGCCCAAGGGACTTGGGCATGCAAGGTAAGCATTTCTAGTCCTTTTGATTTTGCATAGGTCAGATATAGGTTAGGCATAGGTTAACATACAGAGTGGGCAGATGGGAGTCTCTGACCAGCTTATGTGGTGCAGGAGTTATACTGTTGCTTCATGTTCCCATAACAGCATGGATCCGAAATGGATGATGATGTTCCAGTGTCACACAGTTAGGTGAGAGAAAAAGCAGTGTGTGTATGCACATGTGCACACACACAAACATGCATGCACATGTACACACATGCACAGGCACACGTACACATGCCGTCCGTGTTCCCCACCCAGTTGTCTCAAAGGTCATGAGTTTGTGGATTTTATCTTCCTAGTTCAGTACAGGACTACCCAGAAATTGGTCAATATTAAAGCCTCAAAGAAATCATAATATCACTTTTGTCCAGATTTTATTTTCCAATCCTCTCTTTATCAAAAATATTTTAGGAATACATTCTTTCAGATGGATTATGTAAACACTGGACCTGTTCATTAAAAAAATTCCTTAAAGTTTAATATTGACATGTTCTATATGCAAACACGAATGAGGATTTTCTGTTTTTTCACTGCTATATGCTCAGCCTCTAACAATATCTGATACATATTATTTACCCAGTAAATATTTATAGAAAGAAGACGTTCTCATTTACAGACATGATAGAATGACTCCCATCGTGAAGTACTTTGTCAGGGAGAGTTAGACAAAGGAGCTTGAGGATTCCCCCTCATTTACCATTACAGTCCACCCCTTGGCTCTTCTAGTCTATTGAGGGCGAGTTCCTATTGGACATCTGGAATGTAATGGTGTCCCCAGACACCAGTTTACATTGTCTTCCGGCATATGTCACTTGAGGAATCTCTAGATGATTTAGAGGTATCAGGCTAACAAATCCACACTCATTCCTGAAAATCCCTGGCAAATGGCAAAGATAATTGAGCTGGTATTTTGGCAACTGGCAGGATGATTTTGTTTGAAGTCTGAAGTGTATTTTAAGAAGTTATTTACGTTTCCTGAATACCAACAGTATCATGAAAATGCTACGCTTGCACTGCTTTAATCAATTCTAAATCACCAATTTATATCATACATTTTAAACAAAAGCATTTTTACCATTGAACCCTAAACACTAATGTGACTTGTGATTTTGTTTTTCCAAGAGAAGACTAATACAAATATTTATTTTAGAAAAATTCTTGGTACATGGGCTGTTTGTATATATCTTACCACTCCATATCCCCACCAAAATCAGATCCACAAACAGCAAGAAAGCAAACCCCTGACTCTTTTATCTTTTAGTTAGTTGTAATATAACCTAAGTGATATTGACTGTAGCAATGGAGAATGATTATTGTTACTTTGGGGGTTGTGTCTCAAGTATACATAAATGGATAAACCATAATCCTTGGTGCATAACAAAGTCATGTACATCCCCCTCCCTCCTTTCCTTCCTTCTGTCACTAAACATCTACACACCAACCATCTAAAGCCAAATATAGACCTTCGTAAGAACCTGTGTCAATCCAGATGACTTTTGCTGTTATAACATCCCTCGGCTTCATGCATTTGAGTAATCATCATTCTGAATTCCATGCTTATCATTCTCTTCCTTTCCTGTTCATATAATTTCATTGTATTTATATGTCTTTTAAAAGCACATTTACTTTAGTTGTTTTAATCTTTATAATGATGTCAGGCTGCATATAATTGTATTGCTAAGATTCATCTATATTGTTGGTTATTCCTGTAGTGTGTTCACTTTGTCTCCTACACAATATTTAATTTTGTGAAAATACCACATTTTGTACATCCACATTTTGTTCAGGGGCATTTGGGTTGCTTCTAGATTTTTGCTATTTTGGAGAGTTCTGTCATAAACATGTATGTACATATTTCTTAATGCTTTGCTTGTTAATTAACTGTTTGGCAGACAATTTAAATGATATGGCTCCTACTTAAAAGTATTTTCTATGTGCCAAAAACTGTTCTAAGAATATTTACAGATATTACATATATATTAATTACATATGTGTTACATATATATATATTACGTATTACACATATATTAATTGACTTGAACCTCACAACAACCAAACAAGTTAAATATTATTGTTATCTTATTTTACTGCAAAGAAACGCCAAACCACAGAGAAGTTACAAGGTCACACAGCTATTAAGTAGTGAGTGAAGCTTGGGAATCCAGGCAGTTTGGCTTCAGAGTTTTTGTACTATAAGGTCTTTCTTGGATCTAAGGACATAAAGGATGGCAATGGTTTATAACACAAAACTTAGTTATTGACCAAAATTTGAATGTGAGTCTGTCATAATCGGGATTAATCAAGGTACAGTACACCCTGCAATGAGCAATATTGGCAATGCTCATGTATACTATCATTACTCGAAAACAAATTTCATACAAACGTCTTTATTTTTTATCATGGGTATAAGGCACATAAATTTATTTCAATAAGACAGCTGCTGTTTTTGATGCTTGTTCTCACAATTCTGTGGTGATAGTTGTATTTGTTTGTTCTCATGCTCCTAATAGACATATCCAAGACTGGGTAATTTATAAAGGAAAGAGATTTAATTGACTCACAGTTCCACATGGCTAGGGAGGCCTCACAATCATGGCAGAAGGCAAAGGGCATCTTACCCAACAGCAGGCTAGAGAGCTTGCGCAGGGGAATTCTCATTTATCAAACCGTCAGATCTCATGAGACTTATTCACTATCACAAGAACAGCACGAGAAAGACCCACCCCATGATTCAATTACCTCCCACCGGGTCCCTCCCAGGACACGTGGGAATTATGGGAGCTACAATTCAAGATGAGATTTGGGTGGGGACACAGTCAGACCATTTCAGTATTTCTCTGTGTTTCTCACAAACATCCCTGAGCACTTTATTCTTATCACCCACCATGGGATGGTCAGGTCCATCTTTCTTCCCCTTTAAGGAGCCCAGGCTTCTCCTAGGCTTCACTGTTAAGGGCACAGTGGGTTCTTGGTGACCCTCATAAAATCAATCATGAATTTAAGGCAGAGCTGACTTGGGCTCTCACTCTTCAGAGGAGAGGTTCTTAGATGATGAACAAAAATTCTCCTTAGTCAGAAAAGCAGCATCCTCAACAATGTATGGAATTGTGGCAAACATATTAAGCATGTCATTCCTTAAGTTTATATCTGTCACTACGTAATAACCCATGATAAATAAATGTGATCAAGAAACTATATTGTCACAGATACATGTAATAGATAAAGACAGGGAGCACAGCCGGCATTTGTTTAACTTTGCAAGGATCAAAACCGTCATCAGAACCACCCTTTGTGTCTTCATTAATTTTTTGTTCATCCTGATTCTGAATGTTTAGTCTCAAGAGGAATTATGAGCCATCAGATTGGATGAGTCATCTTTTAGTTATAATCACAGAAACATTCAAAAATGAAATAACTTTGTTCAGTTGGATGAACCTTATAAGAAGTAAATGACTTCATATACATTTGGCACGAGGCTAATGAGCTATTTTTAGTTTTTCCTGGAATTATCTTACCCATTCTTTCCACCCTCCATGATGCCTGCTTCCATGGTCTCCCTTCTCAGTGCTTTCTTGGTCATGCTAATCAAAAAGGAAAGGGGGAATAAACATGTGGTTTTGACAACCTTCAAATCACTAAGGCAAGGGGGAAAAGGCCCACAAAAGGTGGGTCTGAAAAGTGAGCAACTTTCCAAGATCCAAATAAAGTGTTTTCTAGACAATTTAATGTTATTTTTATCATGACTTTTATAATCTACTACTATCTTTTAAAATCTGCATTAGAATATTATTTCTGGATCTCCAATCTTTATATCTATTTTTATGTGGGTATGAATGTATATGTCTCTGAAAAAATTGCAATTCAGTTCTTGAGAACCAGAGAGCTCTTCAACCTTTTCTCTTTGTTTTGAGACGGAGTCTCACTCTGTCGCCCAGGTTGGAGTGCAGTGGTGGGATCTCTGCTCACTGCAACCTCTGCCTCGTGGGTTCAAGCAATTCTCCCTGCCTCAACCTCCCAGGTAGCTGGGATTACAGGCATGTGCCACCATGCCCAGCTAATTTTTGTATTTTTTAGTAGGGATGGGGTTTTGCCATGTTGGCCAGGCTGGTTTTGAACTCCTGACTTCAGGTGATTCGCCTGCCTCAGCCTCCCAAAGTGTTGGGATTACGGGTGTGAGCCACTGCGCCTGGCCCAATGTATTTTTTTTTAAATAAAAGGAAACTAAAATTACAATAAAGAAACATTTTGTTGACACTAAATGGCAGGTTTCATACAAAGACTAATCATTTTTATTAGGGTAGGAATAATTATTAGTGAGTTTTTCTGCCAATTTTCCAAGTGTTGGTAATGTATGTTGTTACTTTTTAAATATGTTTTTGTTACTTTTAAAATGAAATGAAAAAGACATCTAAATTATAGCATACGTGTCTACCCCTACATTTAAAACAATATATTCCGATGATAAGGCAGAAAAATTAACCTACCCTTCCCTAACACAAACTTCCCTTTAATGTCTGTGGCCATCTGTAAATCCCGTCCTCTGTTATCAAACTCCACTCATTTGCTTTTCGAAGTTGAGTTCAAGATCCTCCCATCTCCTCGCCTGCCCCGTCACCCACATCTCTGCATTACTGTAGGCTCACCACTTGTGCCCTTCATCTGACATTGAATCCTAGGCTCCCTTACAACATTTCTGATGTCACTGCCATTTCATTTAACTTTTTATATGCATTGCCTTTTTTTTTTTTTTTTTTTTAAAGACTAGTCAAGTGCAGTAGTGAGAAGGGAGAAAGAGTGGAACAAGGAGTTCAGCTGTAACTGACTGAGGTAACTCACTCACTCTGTGGACCAGCCTGCATTGCCTTTCTAGCCACTGGTAAGTATGTTAAGGAGAGGGACAAAGTCACTTGAAGTTTTTGGCCTTGGTCTCCTCATCTGTAAAATGAGGGGAACCAGCCTCCAAATGTTGTTAATCCAACACCTATAACTCTTTTTGCCAAGACTGAAGATCCCTAGTAATAGTTCAGATTTGCTTTCACTCAGTGTTCCCTGACTCAGAGATCTCAAACCCTAAGGGAGATGCAGAGTGTCCTTCAGTCTTGACGCCTGGGAGCTGTGGATGCCTCGTCTTGCCACATAAAATAACAGCATGCTAGTGGCCAAAAGGCATGAAGTGTTCAAACTCATTCAAAGCGTTCAAACTTTTTACTTATATGATGCTTTAAAATGAGGCAAAAGGGAATTGTTCTGTCGTCAATCGACTGTGTCTGAGTTCTTAGGATTTAAATTCGATCTACATTCCACCTAAATCTTGAAGCTGGAATGAATGTGTTTTCCTCTATATTTACCACTCAAGTTTTTCTTTCCTACATGCTGACTGTTTGTGTCATGGTCATGAGATTGTAGCACTGAAGGGGTTTTGGTTTTTGCCTTTGTTCTCTGTGTGAGTTACACAGTTGCTTTCGTGCTGAAGGAGTGAGCTCCTGTCTCATCAATTTCAGAACTTGAGTGATGGATTCGTCGTGGCTGCTGATGGTAACAGGGGGCACTGGCCAGCTTGTTGCTCACACAGCATGGGAGGTGAGCCGGCACAGGGCCAGTGGAGAGGTGGTGCTGTCTGATGAGCTTAGGGAAACCGGGTAAACACTGATGTGCTCTCACAGACGCAAACTGAGTCACATTCCTAACAGGAAACTGCAAATAAATAGGTGTGCAAAACATAACAAGGATCCTATTCATCAGATATTTGGAATAACTTTATTTTATATTTTATTTTTTTAGAGACAGGGTCTCGCTTTGTTGCCCAGGCTGGAGTGCCGTGGTGTGATTATGGCTTACTGCAGTCTTGACTGCCTAGGTTCAAGCCACCTCAGCCTCTTGAGTAGCTGGGAGTACAGGTATGCACCATCACACTCAGCACATTTTTTCATTTTTTTTTTGTAGAGCTGGGGTTTTACCTTGTTGCCTGGGCTGGTCTTGAACTCCTGGTCTCCCATCTCCACCTCTCCCATCTCATCCTCCCATCTCAGCCTCTCAAAGTGCTGGGATGACAGGCCTGAGCCAATGTGCCTGGACCTGACATGAGACTCTTAAGCAGGCCATTTTCTAACAAATTTCATGCATTCTACAATTAAACAAGAGAGTAATTATGTGACAGATCTAGACAACTTTTTCATACAGATATTTATTTTCCCAAGTTCAACCAGGGCTAGAGCGGTTTGTAGAAATGTGGAGGTCTAACCAATGCTTCAGTTCACATGGTCTCTTGCTGTACAGCATCAGCCAACTGAGTTCTAAGTGTCAAAGTGCCCACAAAAATTGCAGTGGAAGTGAAGCAGATCTTTGGTGTCTAACAGATTTTTACTGTGTATTCACTTCCCGTCATCTTTTTGCACTATTTTCTGTCTCAAAGCAATCTGTTCTACATCCCACCCCATCCAAATTCCCAACATATGTTGGGGTTTAGGCAATAATATTTGAGGTAATCGTAGAGTATGTACAAATGTGTTTGAATGAGGGGCTGTTTAACCTCATTTAGAGCTATTTGAAGATTCAGAAATGTACTTCTCAAGCCCTGGTCTTTCTTTAAAAGGCCAGACTTGGTATATCGGCTGCCTATTCAGCACACGTGCAAGCTGTCCAACAGCACCCTCAGCTGACCGTGCTCCCCGCCACCTATCCTCTCCTCTGATGGAGTTTCGTTTTCCTATAAAGAGCATCACCATTTTGCTTGTCCACCCCCAAAACACTGACATCATATTGACTCATAACTCCTACTATCCTCACGTTGGAGCAGATCCTACTGATACGAACAGAAGCCACAGAAATTCTAGGCAGAAAAGGGTGAGTCCCCAGGGAAAACCCACCCTCAAGCTGAAAAGCCTGAAACCACGGCCCAAAGCGAGAACTTGTATCCCTCTTTTCCCGCTCAAATGTTGCCTTTCCTAAACTATCCATAGCCCTGCCTCACCCCATCCTGTGCCTGTAAAAACCCCAGACTTAGCTGGTAGATGGGACTACAGAAGAATGTCAGAGAGAAGCTTGACTTCGGAGGGACAGCTTGACGGCATAACTCTGGAGAAGAATCCAGCCAGAGACAGCGGGATTCAAGAGGAATATTACCTACCTGCCCCGTCCCCTTTTCAGCTCCCCTTCCTGCTGAGAGTCACTTTCATCGGCAATGAAATCCCCCACACTTACCATCCTTCAATTTGTTCATGTAACCTCGTTTTTCCTGGATGCCAGACAAGAGCTCAGGAGCCACCAGTGCAAATACGAAAGGCTGTCACCTGGCCTTTGCCCTCGCTGGCAGCCTCACGCGAAAAGGCAGAGGGCCCACTAAGCTGTTAGCACTTAAGCCATTCGTGGACAGCAGAGTTAAAACAGCTGTAAGAGCTAGAACAGCACTGTACACGCCCGCTGGGGCTTTGGGAGTCGCAGGCACCGCCACCTGGACGCTCCCACGGGGCCTGCATAGCGTTCGCTCCTGCCAGTGCCAGAGCGGCTACCTGGTGCCCACCCTGCTTGCTGGTGCACTCCCTCCTGTGAGGAGTTGAGAGGGGCAGGCTGCGTAAACGAGGCACCCCTGCCGCAGGTCCCATGAAGGGGTCAGGGAACTATCCTGTATCACTACTGTCTCTTTGAAATCTCTCCAGGACCCGAACACTTCTCATCACCTTCCGTTTTACCACCTAACACCTTAGTCTAATTTTCCAGTAACCTTACAGTTGTTCTCCCTTCCTCCCCTGACATCACCTGCGTTCCACTGTTCCCAAAGTATCCAGAGTGATGCTCGAACATCTGAGAGACGTCAGGCATTCTCCCCTTCAAAGCCCTCCAGCCACCTCCCGTCTCCCCTCCTTTGTCGGCGGGCAGCATCCTCTGTGTCCTGGGCCCTCACTGCATCTCTAGCTCGTGGCTACCACTCTTCCTCTTTGTCCTCCAGGCTCGCTGGCCACCTCACTGAGCCTTGGACACTCCAAGCCCACACTGTCCTCTTGCTGGAGCCCCAGGTCTCTCCTAGAGTTCTTCAGATTTATGCTCCAACACCACCGTATCAGAGACCTTTCCTAACTGCCCCATATAAAATGCAGTCCTCCATATGTTCTTTGTCTTTTAAAAGTTTTTCTGCAGAACACTTCTTATCACCTCTCATCTTACATGTTTGCTTTTCATCTCTTTCCCACCATGAAGATTAGCTCAGAGGAGCAGAGACTTACATCGGGGGAATGTGATTCAGAGGCAGGAAACTTAATCATGGGGTGGAACCTCTAAGGACATTCAGTCCACGTACTGGCATCAAGTAGCTGTACACGGGGTAGTTGGGGAAGGGATGAGTATTACAAATTGCTGAAAACAATATATATTTTTTTCCTTTCGCAAACGCAAAGAGGTCATCAGCTTCATCACTTAGGCAACTACAGAAACATTGCTGCTGAGGAAGAGGGTGCAAGAGGAAGTCAGAATGCAACTCGGTGCTTTATAATTTGGTCAACAGAAACTGTAATCATTACTGTCATTTAACCATTACTATCATTTAGTTTCCCACTGTCATGATATTGCAGCCCGGTACACATTAATATTGCCATATGTTCATAGTGCACACCATTATTTGCCTTTGCTGTTTTGTGTGAAACTAGACAAACATCACAATGTGACTTTGGACTCTGATCATTAGCATTGATTTCAAACAGTGCTGAGGCAATTCCGTGAAATTTGGAATCACCACCACTACACATGGTCTTAAATTTCAATTCTAGAAATGGGATGGAACAGCCACCCACCTGTCCTTAAGTATAATGAAAAAATTACTTTCCTGGTGATAACATAACCTTCATTATTTAAGTGGATATATGGTTGATTTTCTATCTTACATTTAATTTCCTTGGGTTTTGTTAAAATTATGAATGATGAGGCATTGCTTTATCAAAATAATACATTTGCATTTTAACAGATTTTCTTCCACTTTTCTAAAGGAGTATCTTGAATAATGGGGGGAGTCAGCAGGCTGGAGTGCAGGATATTTTGCAGCAGTGTCTTGCTTTGAGCTTCAGGTCACACCATTGCTCCTTCGGCCAGCCTCTGATCCTATCCTTGGACTATACCAGGTTTATATATTGAGTTTCTTGAATACACTTAGGTGGCATCAAGTAGAATAATGGCAGATGTAATGTTTATATAACTTTACTTAAATTTACTTTAGCCTTTTTTTTTTTTCACCTCATCAACACACAAAACCTGTAACCTAAAATTTGTGCAGAAATGTGTTTCACAACAGCAACTAAGTATATGGATGTATTAATCTGTTCTCACACTGCTAATAAAGACATACCTGAGACTGGGTGATTTATAAAGGAAAGAAGTTTAATGGACTTACAGCTCCACATGGCTGGGGAGGCCTCATAATCATGGCAGAAGGCAAAGGAGGAGCAAAGGCATGTCTTCCATGGCGGCAGACAAGAGAGCATGTGCAGGGGAACTCCCCTTTATAAAACCATCAGATCTAGTAGATGTATTCACTACCATGAGAACAGTTTGAGGGAACCCATCCCCATGATTTGATTATCTCCACCTGGCCCCACCCTTGACACATGGGGATTATTACAATTGAAGGTGAGATTTGGGTGGGGACACAGCCAAACCACATCAACAGACTTGCTACCTAAACCTCTCACATCACATAAAAGTTTAACTTATCTTCAGAATAGATGAGACTATAAAGAAATAAGGAATTGTGTTTTGGGTTATAAGTTAGAGGCTTGTAAATCATTAAAAAAAAAAACTACTATGGCATTTTTCATGGCAGATTTTCTTAAAATATCAACATTTTCTCATAAATGTCCATGAATTTGTTCGCAAAGAATAAATTTACTTAATCATCAACTTTTGTCTGCTTTTGGATAGCATTACTAAACAAGTTGTCTAAACTGAAAGAGTGATGTTAAGAGTAAAAGTAGAAGTCATCAGTATTTATGCTGACATAACAGGCATAAAATGGGATTATGCCGGGCAATAAGGCAAAAAAGAGATGATGTAACAAAATTCCTTCTATTTTGATATTAATTTAGTCTCCAGCAATTTATAGCTTTTCTTTCCAAGAAACACCTCTCCTGTACCCCAACGAGATAGTAAAGTTGAGAAAAGGCCTATAAAAAGGTCAAAGGAACAGACACGAAATAAAAAATAAAATAAATATTTAGCTTAAAAATAATAAAAAATAATTTAGCCTAGAATAATTAAGACTAAGGAAAAATGCAACTGAAAATTTAAAATCAGAAAAAAACTGGTAAAGTTAACTCTATTTTTCCCTACACCCTAACTTACCATGATTAAAACACACTCCGTTGTATTTCAAAATTGTTTTTGATAGAAATAGATTAAAAAGTATTTTATGAAGTGAGCAGAACATTTCTGGAGCTCAACAACTTGAAATACAACAGATCAAAAATGTAGACAGAATCTAAATCCTTTAGAAGTATGCAGGAATGACAGCTCCATCCATGTTTTCCTCCCTCGACTACAAACGGCTTAAAGACAGAGGTCATAAATAAAAAGTGAAAACTATTAAATGCTCAATAGAAAAATAATAAATCTTAAGTGCTTAATAAATGTTGCTAGAACAGGTAACAGAACATTCTGAAAGGAAGTCTATTATTAACAGTCATGCCCACTGTGCCATGTCCTACAATGTGACCTCTGGAGAGAGATTAGAAGATCTTTTTCTACAGCAAGCCACACAGTCAGAGACCTAAGAGAAAGTAGTCCTCTTCTTCTTCTAACAAATAGAAATAGACAGTTCCTGTATCATCAGAGGATTTCATAGAAAAAGTATTTCATAACAAAGGTTTGTGATCCTGACTATGGGCTACTTTTAGGAACTGCGGCATCACCTGCTGCTTGGCTTCCAGACAGAGATGGGCGTGCTCTCCTATAACACCTGCTGCTGGGGCAGGCTGGTGAGGTAAGCAAGAGTGTAGACGCTGGGGCCAAGCCAGCTTTGTGAAAAGCCCATTCTACCATATCCAGATGGATCACTTCAGAAAGTGACTTGTCCTCTCTCTGAACCTGCCCACATTTCCTCCTCTAGAAACAGGGATAACAACGGTGCCAACCTCCCGGGGTGGTTGAAGGACCCAGTGGATGAGTATACACGAAGCACTTAGAAGTGGGTCTGGCATGTACTGCCAAAAATGTGACTCTTGCTGCTATTAAACAGGGAATGTTTCCTTGGCACTGACAGGTGTGACTAGCGGTTGAAACATTTCAGATATATGTCCCCTTCTTGCCTTGGTCATTTGTTCAAATGAATTCACGAATCAGGTTTTCTCTTGTATAAATGAGTTTTTTTTTTTTTTTTAAGGCATGTACTAAATCTTGGTTTGAAGGATGAATTCTTCTGCACTCACATTTGCTTCTTTACTTCACAGATGGTGGAGTAAAATCTGTGTTGATTGCACCTTCAGCTGGTGCTTTAGGCTCCAGGAGCAGCAGCTCCCTGGATTGAGTGGGAGCCAGTTCTGACTGACTGGTCCCACCAGCACACCAGACTGCGGGGGCGGGTCAGAGGCCCATGGGGAGGAAACATCAGTGGAGGGAGGACGCTGTGAGCAGTCCACCCCTGCATGACAGATGTCCCTTTATAGAAAAGAGGTGGGAAACAGACTCTGGCAAAGGGAAACAGCAGAGTAGCAAGATGATTTTGATTACTAGTGACATTTAATTGCAATTAGATTTTTAACCACAACAAAAAAGATGATAAAGCTTTTCCATGTCTTTTCCATAAAACTGTGTGAGCTTAGGACACGTTAGTGCTCATTCTTCTTGCAACATTACCCACCACAGTTTCACTGTATTGGAAGTATACTAAGAAGAGCTCGTGGCTAGCATGGGAGCGCCGCTGCCTTCAAACCTAGAAGTGAAATGCACCCACACCCAGCCACATCAGTGATTCCCTGGGAGTGACCTTCAGGGAGTTGCTAGGAGATGGCGGCTCTGTGTTTCCCTTGATTATAGGACATAACCCTGCCACTGTCAAAATGCCAAAAGAAAAGGGCAGTGATGGCTGGACGTAATTTTTTCCTGTTACTTCCTGTGAGATATCATTTTGCACAAACGGAGGAGGCTAAGGGAGCCACGGGTATCTCCGTAGCAGAAAGATGGCAACTGTTATCTGAGGAAGGCCAGTATCCTACAATAGCGATCCTGTGTGCAACATGTATTATTTGCTTCATCAAACTGAATCGTATGTTTTAGTAATTTCTTGAAACGCTAGGTAGTTTTACACATAGGCATGGGGGGTGGCTTCTGGTTTAAAAGCAGGGCTTACACATATAGGTAGAAGCCACATGTGCTCAAAGGAGATAAAGTGCCACAAACTGAGGAGTGCAGTCAGCTGGGTGCCCCGGATTGAGGTAAAGTAGAAAAAGACTAATCCTTCTGAGCCCAAGACATTTCACTATGCCACACTATCTCCTGTATATGCAATTATTAGATAGAGAATTATTTTTCCGTGACAGCCAATATCACGTAGGGCTTAAAAGTCACAAACTGGGTTTACAACACAACTTACTGCTTATTAGTCACACGACCTGAGGTGAGTTACTTTCTCTCTGTGTGTCTTGGTTTCTACAACTATAAAACCGAAATATGTAACAGTAAGTACTTGATAGGATCACCATGAGAACGGAATGAAATCATATATGTATGGCTGGGCACAGTGGTTCATGCCAGCAACCCCAGCACTTTGGGAGGCGGATCACCTGCGGTCAGGAGTTTGAGACCATCCTGGCCAACATGGTGAAACCCCATCTCTACTACAAATACAAAAATTAGCTGGGTGTGGTGGCGGGCACCTATAATCCCAGCTACTTGGGAGGCTGAGGCAGGAGAATTGCTTGAGCCTGGGAGACAGACACTGCAGGAAGTCAAGATCATGCCATTGCACTTCAGCCTGGGCGTCACGGTGTAACTCCGTCTCAAAGAAAAAAAAAAGAAGAAGAAAATATGTAATATACTAGAAAAATAGCTGGCACAGGACAAATGATTACAGGAATATCAGCTATCATTTTCATTATTTTGAGCAGCATAAACATTCTTTCGTTGTGCTCTGAATGCAGCTGAACAGTACTCAAGAGTTTCAGGATCAGTTGTATAAAATTACAAAGAGTGAGAAGGTCACCCATCTTGAGAAAAGACAAGTTTGTATAAACAGGCCAAACTACCAAAAGCAGGAGAAGTTCAAGGAAGCCAAGAGAAGCTGAGAAATTTTTCTTACATCTCATGTCTTGTTGGTTGCTGATCACCGCCTCATTCTCCATGACAGGTGCACAATTGGTGTACAGGTTACCTAGGGCTGGATACTGATGGGGCATATGCTGTGCATAAGGACACCTATGTTTACTCCACTTAGAAGTCTGAGGTTGTCCTGAATGTCAAGCAACAAAAAAAAAATGCACCTGTCTGGGAGAGCTGGGGGCATTCCAGATTCTGGTCATTAACTGGGTGAGTGTCTTTAGGTATCATTCTACCTTTGGACTTCTGCTTCCTCATTTGCAAAGTGAGACAGTCAGACACTCAGGTAATCTCCACCTTTAAAAAATACTGTTCTGATCTAGCTTTATAAGAGCAGTTGTGCGCTCTAATTTTCTTTGCAGGTTAGCTCTATGCAGACCTGTCATGTGGAAACCCAGAGTTATACATGAGAGACAGGTAAATGATTTACTTTTGCCCTGCAAATGAGTCACACTCTCTACGAACGGATTGTCAAATTCCATTAAATAACAAGCTTGCCCAGTAATTCTAAAATACCAGCCGGTTTTCAAAAAAATCGGTGTACCTGTTCTCTACTGTATAAAGAAAGGTGTGTGATAGCATCGTTAAATTGCATGTTTTAGAAACTACTCTGGCAAATAATTTTCTTAGAGAGAGGTTACCGAGAAAAGAGAAAAGAAAAATTTAGTTTTTCTGGTTTGGAGAAGCAGCAAGTAAAAGTCACAGCTCTGGAACCAAAGCAAGAAAGCTCCTTGAAGAATGAGGTAATCAGACTGGCCCGTAGGGACTCTCAAACCAGCGTGAACTGTACACTGCAATTAATTATTAAATGTGATCAAGCTAGGTCAGGCTATACTAACAGAATTCAGGCACGTTTTTCTCTCCAGCATTTGGTTATCAGTTTTGTGACATATAGAGTAACAGTTATAAGGATCAGTTTCTGCAACTCCATCCCTCAACCTACTTTTTTATCGTAAATAGACTGAATGAGGAGAAAAGGCAAAGAGAAAAAGTGTTATGCTTCAAGAACATTTGTCTTGATATTTTAGTGACAAGCGTAATCAAATTAATTCTATTTGGCTCTGACTAGCTTAGCATGAGATGTTAGATTTTGGCTGCAAATGAGTAGCACTTGACAAGGTGAGAAATCTTCCTTCAGTTGTTGAAATCATCCAAGATGTGTTTCTAATCTACATTTTGAAAACAAAAGCCCTAGTATAATGCAATAGGAATTCTTCTTGCCTATATAACTGGATTCTGCTCTAGGTTCTTGTGGGATGGTTATTACACATGGCAGAGAAAGCTACATGTCCTCTTGCACCCAATCCCTCTTCTTACTTTATAAATGAAGTTTCGGCCGAACACATGGCTTTAGCCAGGCTAAGATTACATTTTTCAGTTTCCCTTGTTTTATCACCAAATTTTGACCAGTGGGTGTGAGAGGAAATGCTGTGTGCATCCTCCAAGAGGCTGTGGCCTTAAGGCAAGAGGCATCCTCTTTGCTTTTCCCCCTTCCCGCTGGCTGGAATGCAGAACTGACGTCAGGAGCTGGGGCAGTCCTCTTGACCACCATGGGAAGCCATGTGTTTAGCGCTGAGAACTCTATATTCCTTCTAACTGTCTTGGGTTGAGTGACATGTTGGCTATTGAACATATTTCTGGTGGCACTATAACCCAGAAGATCACACCCATGCAAATGCTTTCTCTTCGTTAGGTCCAGGTCACTTCACCTGCACCTCTTTCAAGACTGTATTTCCTTTCTGCGTCTCTCCTTCCCTCCCTCCTCCTCTCCCTTTCTTCCTTCTTTCTGTGTATCTGAGATTGGCCTGGGCCCCTGGTACCCAGCTGCTCTGCCTTGTGACTCTACCTTATGTGAAAACTGTGCCAGGTGCCAGAAAACAGTTTGCAAATTATGTTTTGGTTTTGAGACCTTGAGGATGCATTGACTGAATTTTGTGACAGGTATTTACATGATCATCTCAGAGAATGAATTGCAGTTTTTTCACAGTGGAGGTACCGATAATTCATCCCTTGAAATGAGGCAGTGTGGGATGAGTAACCTTGAACCAGGAACTTAAAAGCTTAGATTCCAGCTACAGCTCCGACACATAACCACGTGACCGTAGGCACATCACTTTGTCTTCCTGGGCCTTGATCTTCTCACCTTTGCAGTGGGAATGATACTAAAGTTCCTCATCCACCAGCCTCATGGGATTGCTCAAAGGACGGTGTGAGACAATCTACCACAAAATACAACTCTGAGCTACTTCCTAACTCCTCCTTTCCCACCTATTCTTTTTTTTTTTTTTTGGACAGAGTCTCACTCTGTCGCCCTGGCTGTGATCTGGCTCACTGCAAACTCTGCCTCTCGGGTTCAAGTGATTCTTCTGCCTCAGCCTCCTGAGTAGTTGGGATTACAGGTGCCCGCCAGCAAGCCCAGATAATTTTTGTATTTTTAGTAGAAATGGGGTTTCGCCATGTTGGCCCGGCTGGTCTCGAACTCCTGACCTCAGGTGATCCGCCTGTCTCGGACTCCCACAGTGTTGGGATTCCAGGCGTGAGCCACCCGGTCCCCACCTACTCTTTAACTATGACAGGTGTGAATGTTTGGTCTCTTTGTAGACAAGACCAGCACGGTGACTGGATCTTTGCCCTACTTTCCTAAGCAAATGACAGAACCGGTAGCAGGGAGCCCTTTGAAGCTTCTGCAAGCAAACTTCCTGGAGCAGCGCAGGAAAGTCAGAACCCCTCCTTTTGGTCACATTCAGTTGGAATTTTGGAAACCAAGCGTCATGGAGAAATCACTTTTTTGGTATAGCCGGAAGATGAACCCTTGGGCACAGTTTCAAAGAAGTCAAATATTTGACTGTAAAGTGGAAGAAGAAAATGCCCAGATCTTTCTGCATAGTAAAGTGGTTTATGTTTTGCATGCATTGGAAAGAAGGGAAACAAGCTGTCTCAGAAGTCAAAATCAATGACATGAGGAGTGGCGCTGCTCCAGAGAGCTGAGGCCTTTCTCTTAGGAATTATAGACTTTCGTTCCGTATAATTAGGCCCTGTGTTGCTCAACTTCCAAATAATTTAGAGAGAATTATCATGTGAGGGTGCATATATATATATTTTTTCCAAAACAACCTTCTCAGTGTGTAGCAAAATGTTGTCAGGGAAGAAAAAAAATGGGAAGTTCTTTCGATTTCAGCCAAAACAATCACTTAAGCTCCAAGTCACCATATAAACACCATTAATACCTGTTAAAAGGTCGTGAATTCTGTAAGAGATGTTTGGAACAAACAGTACTTCAGAACTACCCACAAAAATAAATAAAAAAGAGATCAAATTATGTCACTGGGTCCAGACAGGATGATGAAATAGCTATGATCATGTATAAGCTTTATCTACCTTTCCAGAGAACAGTTTCAGGGACGTATGTGTCACTTTCCAAATTTTGTTTAAAAAATATGAAAAACATCTGTGAAATTCTGGTAAGATCACAAGAGTTTCTAATTCTTTGGATCTCAAAATGATTCTTCAGTTCTAATTAGCTATGATAAATTATGTTAATTCTAAATTATTATCGTTTGTGTGGGTATTTAATTTAAAAAGTGGCATTATTTGGAAAACAGTCTCTGCAATTTATTCCAATGTAGTTTAACACAAAGCAGCTACATTGCCTTTTTGGATATTTTTAGAAGTGTGAAAACTGTGAATAGAACTTCAGGCTTTGTAGAATGGTACTCTACAATGAATCTGTGTCTGGCATCTGATTTGGGGATAAAAAATTATTGGGAATAGATTAGTTATTCTGAGACAGAATTTTGAGAAATTTGTTGAAAGAGTCTTGTTTGAAGAGTCCATAAGGAACCTCCTCCTTCATACCTATACTCTGGCTAAGAATGTTGACTCTTTTTCCCCTTTATTAAAGGCGGAATCACTGATAAGATTGTTGATATTAAGTGCCTACTAACCAGAAGCATGAGCTTTTAACACTTTTAATGCCACCCAAAAGCCTACCCAAAGTGCCCAGGAAAATAACCACTTTTCTAAGATTCAGTATAATTTTATTTTGTTTTGTAGCTAAAATGAGCCAGAGCTGAATTCATGTCATCACAGTGGAAAGAAGGCAAACATCTGAGAAATTAATAAATCCCACAGCCACTAAAAGCATATTGTATTTTGGGCACAACTCTGGCCATAGAGGCAAGCACCTGAAATAACACAGATGCCTTCTCGCTGGCAGTGCGGTGGCAACTGCGCTGAAAACACAGAGTCAAGGACTGTTTCACTCTATCTCCCTTAAGAACTTGGAAGACAATTTTATGTCTTTGAAGAATGAGCACCGATTTAGTTTGCATCATGGATCATATAGAACAGGGTATGTTTTAATGTGCCAAAACCTAAGCAATGTATTTAACAGAGCAATCTATTTCCATGAGGGCCATGAGAAAATAATTCGGAGCCTCTAAGAGAAGTTGGAAGGAGAAAAGAGAGCCCATACAAGTGCACTCGAATGGCCAGAAAGAGCAGAGATGCTGACTGCTCCAAGCAGTAGTCTGAGGCTTATTCTATGCATTTCCTTAGAATAATTTCCAGTATTTGTTCAGGCATTACAGAATTAGGGGGCTTGAGGTAGGGAGTATGTCTTATCCATGCTTGGAAATATAACAGCTTTGGAAGTTTTGTAATGTTTCTTTTTAAAGCAGGCATCTTTCTAGTTCCATTATCTCTGTAGAGTCGAGGACAAAAAGTAATTCATAGACACAGGGCAGCACGTTGACCTTTCTTCAGTGAACATCAAGGTCCTGGGCTCATAAGGGAATTAGGAAGAGGAACCTCAGTATATGAATCCATGGGCTCCAGCCACGTGGCAGCTACATATTTACAATCACTTTGCTTACTTCAAACTTTTCTTGGTGCG
This sequence comes from Macaca thibetana thibetana, assembly GCF_024542745.1. NCBI lineage: Eukaryota > Metazoa > Chordata > Mammalia > Primates > Cercopithecidae > Macaca > Macaca thibetana. Next base: position 4,326,813 of record NC_065582.1, on the reverse strand, counting down.
CCATGTACATTAAGAACAGATAACCAAGAAGCAACCCTTCTCGGTGTTTTTGGCATCTACTGATTAGCACCTGACGTTCCGAGTTATTTCCTCCTCTACTCAGCAAGCCGATTTCTGTACTGTTGAACAGCAGGAAGTGGTTTCAAAGGTCTAATAAATTAGCCTTTCATTGTTTCAACTTCCAAGTGAAGTTAACAATAAAAGAAGCTTAGTATGAAAAAGATCCAGGGTTTCTTAACCTACCTCTTGTTTCTTATTTTCTTTCAGTATTGGCCTTTTTTTTTTTTTTTTTTTTTTTGAAGATGTTTGGGTGTTTGAGGAGGGAAAACACCATAAATTTAGATCTTAAGCTGTGCTGGGACAACTTTTGCATGTTTTTATTGAATACTTGGGATATTCCAGTGCCCAGAGAATTAAAAAAAAAGACAAAAGGATGAGCAGCTAGTTAATAGTCTTCATAGCCACCAGTTATCCTTCAATCTCGTATTTTCTAGAGTGCTGTGATATTTGCAGAATTAACCCACAAAACAGTATCCTATGGGCCAGCCGGTGATCAGATTGAGTTTGCCTTTGAGAACTCTGGTGGGTGTTTTAACCTAACTTTCCTACCTTTCTTCACTGTCATTTACATTGTTGCCTGAGGGTTCTTCCTAATACCTAGCCAAACTATGGGGGGGCTCTGCTGTCTGAGAGGTCAACTTCTAACAATTTAGTGTGACCTCAGGCCACTCCATGACCTGACTCCATTCTCCTTTTTCACTCCTGTCTTTGGCCACATCTCTCAATTTGCCAGCCTATCTGCTCTCCCTGGAATCCACCATGGATGCTCATGCTGTTTCCCGAATCTGGATGTAGAATTTCCCTGTCCTTTTTATTTACAAAATTCTACCCTCTTTCACGATTTTCCTTTTCCTGAGTTAATTACTCTTTATTTCTGTGTTCTCAAAACACTTTCCTTGAGCAATGCTAAATACTTGTTTCCTTCACGTCTTTCTGTTTCTCTCACCACAGCATCTGTGAGATTAAGGATAGTATCTTTTCCACCATTTATCTCTCACAGCTCCTAGTTCAGCATCTTGCATATCTTGCATGCTCAGTGTACTTAAAAACAAAAGAATCATACATAAGACCGTGTTGCCAGTTGATAATTTAATGAAGAGCCCTATTTCTTTTATCAATTATGGTAAATCTTTGACTAGTTCCAAAAATGATTTAGGCAGATCCGTTTTTGAGCATTTCTCCTGTTAATATTTACATTGAACTTCAGCCTTTTTGGGTCAACAGCTAGAAACCATCACAACCTGCTATAATCCGTTAGTTACAAAAGGATGGAAATTATCCTGCAAAAAGTGCCAGGCTGCAGAGGTTCTTGTTTGGAATTATTACACTACTGCTGGATATTCTAACTACCCATTTGTGTTCAAAGGGGAAGCGGCATTTGAGAAAGCTTCTAAATGTGGGTTCTGCCACCTACCATGTAGAACTCTATGCCACAGGGTCAAACATACTTGCCATCTAATTTAGCATCCTAATATAGATTCTAACACAGCTTCTTTGACAGAGCTAATTTCTCTGAGTTTCAATTTCCTCACCTATAAACTTGGGAGTAACAACTTTGTGTGGCAAGAACCCCAAGTAATTAATCAAAATTCTAACTTTGTGCTTCGACATAGGGATTGATCATAAATGTGGGCTATTATTGTCTTGATCTTTGTTTTTGTGTTGTCCATATAGTACTTATTAATATTGCTACTAATTTCAGGTTCGTCATTTCTGTCATTTTAATTTTATTTTGTCAAATAAATTATCATAAATAATCTTTTAATTGGCTCTCCTGTCCCTAGTTCTCCCCCCAATCTTGATCTCTTTCCTTTTTTTAATTCCAAGCTGCAATTGCAAGGCTAATATTTTGAAAGGAACACTGACTTCACATTATCTATTAATAAATTGTAAACTAAGCCCAACACAACATGATCCTAACTTAATTTTCAAGAATTTATAGTCTATTTTCCTTCCCAGTTTTTGTTTTTTAGTCAAACTGAACGTTTTGCTGCTCCTTTTTATGTACATTTCATGTTTTAGCCTTCATCTGAGTTTAATCAGCACATTTTAAGCAGGTGCCTACATTGTGTCAGATATTTTCTGCGTCGTAGGAGTGTCAGGATCATTCAGACAAATCCCTGCCTTCCAGGAGACCATGACTAGTGTGGCGAGGCAGGTGTGATGTTGATTCAACTTTTGCGAGATGTTTTATTCGTTGAGATTACTTCTAATTACTCTTAAAATCACACACATTTTTAGAGGTCCATCTCAAAGTAGTCCCCTATGAAAACTATATAAATCCCTCTCACTCATTTAAACTAATATAGTTCCTTTTCCATGCTACTTCATCTTGTCTTACTTTATGTTATTTATGTTGGTGTTTTCTTGAGGGCAGGGGTCATGCTTTATTCACGTTTGTGTTTTTTCATCGTACCTTATGTATAACAGGCTTGCAATAAATATGTGTTAAATATCAAAGGAATGTAACAGTACAATCTGACTTTAAATAGAACAATACCCAAAGTTTTCACGGACCATTTTTCAAAAGACCCATTCCCCCAAGATACTTAGCCTACAATGCTTACTTTATATAAGCTCTGTTACTTAAGCTAACAAACGATAGTTCTGGAAACCTCATATATAGAAACATAAGGCTATTTAGATGAATAATATATTATATATATAAAATATAGTTTGTTACATCACTAGACTTGGCTTGAATGGACAAGAATATTGCTTGCTTATTTTCTTGATGTTCTTTCCTTACACGGTTTGTTCCACAAATGTATAAATATTAATATATTAGAAAGTTACAGAAACAGATGCAGGAAAAATAGACAGACACAAATAAAGTATGGAAGCCCGGACATAAACCAGGGATTTCAGAAATAGAAGCTGTGGAGACGCGTCTGGGAGGAGGGTCTGTTTTAGCACCGTTGGGCATGCGTCTTTAAATAGGAGACACATTTCTGGAAGGAACATAGGGTCCTGTGGGTAAAGTATTGGGTTGCCTTGTTTTATATTTACTTGAGGCTATTACAGAGAATCAACTACAGTGTAAAGGGAGAGCAAAACCAAGCGAGTTTAGGTTGAGGGACATTAAGTATGCTTTGAACAGATCAGAAGCCCTGGACAGACGCCACCACAAAAGCAGCAGCATCTGGAAATACACGTGCTTGTCTCTTTGTATGGCTTGGTGTGATTTCCATGGTGACTAAAGGAGTCATTCACTTCAGCCTGCATTGATGTGACCAAAATAGCTTCATCAGAGCAAATTCTCATCCCGTCTGAAGAGTGGACAGATTCTTATGGTTGTCCACGTTTGCATTAACGACCCTACTGCTTATGCAGTCACAATTACAGCTAACCAAATAGGTGTAGTCAATGGATTTTGTTAATGATTTACGTTCAAAGTAACAATACTCACATATAAGTAGAAGTTAAAAGGATTTCAACAAATTAGGTAATTGGCTTTTTAGCTATACGTTTGTGTTGGGCATTTATAATGAGCAAATCTTATTTATTTCAATGTGTTTGATTGTTTTGAAATTAGGACAGGTTAATAACTTTGTTATCAGATTAACAAATTAAGCTTTTATCAGTTCATCTTTACATTAAAAGAGAAAAGCCTGAAGACATTATTAACTTCATTTCAACAAGCTTCTGTAAATAAATAGGTTTTCATTAGGAAACCAGCTTCATTTATCAAGGTTATTAAACCATTATGTAACAAAAAGCATGATTTCTAAAAATGTCCTATGATTAGACTTATTTTGATACAACCAGGTTTGCTACACATTTTAACATGAATCAAGACAAATAGTTTGTTCAGAAAAAATAAAACCTCAGAAAAATGCAGCTCAGTCACTGTTTTGAGTTACTGATTAATGTTTGTCCCTGAATCTGCTCCAGACAGATTGTATGTTTTCTTTGGTGACTTTCACTGGAATATGGTTGGCTTTTATGATCAAACCATCCTTATGGTATAATCCTTGACTAGGAGTTAGATATTGAAAAACACTTAAAATATACATGGTCAATTTCTTATAATTAACTTTTTCCAGTAAACTTATGGAGAATAACTTTTGTGGGGATTATCAGAATGTTCAAAAACATATTTCTATTGTGAAAACCAGGTGCTTGCTTTCTGAGTCTGCGGGTCTATTCAGCCTGCCCAAGAACTGGATCCAGCTAAGGTTCTCCCTTCCATTATGGAGCCTGGAAGGTTTTATGCAAAACCAGTGACTGTGCTCCCCAAAGAAGTCTACTGAGTGGTGTGCTGGAGAGAACCTGACCAGGAATTCACGCGTTCAAGCTCTGGTTCTACCATCTGTTACTTAGGCAAATGTTTTCACCCAACTGTAGGGTTGATTAAGGCTTTGGGCTTGCCCCCAGAAACCCCGTATTTGTGGATGGGAATCACTTGAAAGTATTTTCCTAGGGTCCTGTCATAGCCATTCCGTCTAACTCTAGTAATCCTGATGGCTCTTATGCTCTAGATGAATACTGATGATACCTCTTTCACCATCTGTTTTATGTAAGCATGGTGGTCGGTAAGATTATTTTAGGTGAAGCAGCAGAACCACAGGGCCTTGTTTCTAAATCTGGTTAACCGAATGCCTTCTGTATTCACCTGTCATCACAAAATGATGCACGGGAGCGCTAATTATTTTAATCAGAGTCATTCCCAATTCTAAAGTTAATCATGGCGATTCTCAGATCAGGAAGAAAATTAATTAAGATGCAATACTATTTTCTTGTCTCCCAGGGTGACATCTCCCAGGTTTCTCATTAAATCGCCCATTTAGTGTTTGGTTTCAGTGCTTTGGAGCCAGGCAGACCAGATGCAAACCTCAGCTGCATGTCCCGTCTGCTCCCTGAGTGGGCAGAGATGATGGCCTTGCTCCCAGCGGCATCTCCAGCCCTGGAACTGAGCTGGCTGCACACGAGGAGCCAAAGGCATGTTTCCTGAGGGGAGTAAGTGAAGAATGAATGAAGTCAGCCCTTCCATCTCTTCTTCCTTAGCTGTAAAATAGGATGACAACACCTATTTGCCAGTGGTTGTTCTGAGGCTTAAATCATAGATGTAATGCATTTAGCACAGTGAACGGGCACATGATAAGAATTCTATAAATGGTAGTTGTTCATCTTCCTACAGGAAGGGCAGATCTCTGAGTCATAGAAATTGCTTCTTATTTCCCACTTTCCTTTATTTCCTTATGTGGTAAAGTATAAGTTATACGTTCTACTGGTGTTCAACAAGGAAAACTCTTGTTCAGGGTAATGTGCAACTAACTTTTAAGTCCGCCTATTTTAAAATGACAGAAAATCTAGTTTTTTCATTAACTTTCGACTCATCTGTTTCCGGGCCCGCTCAGCAAATCCCCACTTTCAGAGGACTGCCCTCTAAGGAACTACAGACAGGGTTTCCATCTGTATTTCCATTTTCTGAATAAGTAACGAGGGGAACTAGACTCTCAGGGCCTCCTCTGCCTGCTTCGTCCTTGCGGAGCTGATGTGGGGAGAACAGTCCTCACTGTCCGGTCTAGTGATGAGCACACTTCTGTAGCCACGTGGACCTGTGTACTCCAGGTCAGTTAATTCCAGAAAATCATCCAGTCTCATGTTTGCTCAGATTCCCTCATTTCTACTTTGTGAAATACAAGGAATAGTACAGATCTTCAGTTTCCCGGGGGAGTGCTTCATTACTTTTCCTCTTTTGCTTTTTACTTAGTCTAATGACTCAGATTCCAGATGGGTCTGTCTAAGTTTAGGATTACCATGATCTACTTTGTAGAGAGAAAAGAAAATATTCCTTGTACAGTACAACTTATGTAATTTTTTTTTCAGGGAAGTGAGAAAAATATAACAGTGTAGAAGAATTTTTGGCTCTAACATTAGATGTCAATGTTTTGTATTCTGTCATTGGGGTGTGTTGTAATTTACTTATTTACTATCTCATTCCCTCTGTAGCTAGTGAAGTTTACATTTTCAAAGAATGTTTTAATGATACGGAAAAATATTCTCAAAATAGTGACATGCAAGTACAAGGTACAAAACAGGACAGTGTAATTCTAATTTTGTTTTTTTTAAACGTCAATATACTTTCTTTTCTTTTTTTTTTTCTTGGAAAAGAAATATTCGTAAGAGTTCATTTTATCATCTGGAGAGTGGGCTGAAGTTTTGTAAAATTTAATTTCTTCATTATAGACTGTATTATTTTAATAAAAGCTTTTCTTTGGTGTCACCCATTGTGTGCAGCACTGAGCTGGGGCCCTGGAGCCCTCATTATTGTCCATCTGGCCGCACCACGGTCAGCACTGCATTCAATTAATTGTAACAGAATACTGATGACTCAGCATTTCTGCTGCTGACAGGAAGTCCTTGAGCGAGTCTCTTTGTAGTTCCTCCAAAAAAGGATGCTCAGGGACTCCTTGGGTGAACTGCTGCAGGCCATGGAGAGGACAACCAGGTTGCAGTAGTCAGTTTGCACTGGGCTATCCCAGAGCTAGAACAAGGGAACAGGTTAACCCCTAGAGTCCTGGAGGTCACAGACTTGGGCAGGCTCAGGTGTTAGATGCAGCTCTGCCTTTGGAGCTGGACATCCTGGCTGCCTGCTGGGAACAGGTGAGTATGTATCAGGCATTGTGAAGCCTCGAAAGGCTTTGTTCTGATGTAGCTGCAGATCAGGCTCTATCCAAATTGCATTGTTACTGATGAAATAATTTTTTAAAAAACCAATGGTATCTACGTGAGCATTTTCCTCATGGAGACCATTCAACAGAATGCTGTTCTTGGAGAACAAATGACTCATGCCAACGACTAGTTTCTTTTTTTTTTTTGAGATAGAGTCTTGCTCTGTCACCCAGGCTGGAGGGCAGTGGCACGATCTCGGCTCACTGCAACCTTTGCCTCCTGGGCTCAAGCAATTCTCTTGCCTCAGCCTCCCACGTAGCTGGGATTACAGGGGTGCACCACCACGCCCGGCTAATTTTTGTAATTTTTTTAGTAGAGACAAGGTTTCACCATGTTGGCCAGGCTGGTCTTGAACTCCTGACCTCAAGTAATCCACCCACCTCGGCCTCCCAAAGTGCTGGGATTACAGGCGTCAGCCACCGTGCCTGGCCAATGACTATTTTCTAGGTTTTTCTCATGGTCAAGCAGCCATGATCTTTTAATAGCTTTGTTTTATTTTAACTCAGTCCCAACGGTTAATTTAAATCCTTTCTTTCATCAGTGATACAAAGAGCGAACTTCACTACGGTCTCATCTTGACAGAGTCAAATGCAGAGGCTCTAACGCTGCCCACTGGAGGAGGAGGAGCTGGAACTTAGGAAAACAGCTCAGATGCTTCATGCAAATGAGGAAGCTCAATTGGCTTCTCTTGAAAATACCTCACAAATCATTTTCTCTTGTTTCTACTTGCCAAAATATTTATAAAATATCTTTGCCCTGTCATACCTAACTAAGCCTCTTGGTATTTATTTTTTCAGTGAGATTCTCTGATGCAAGAACCAAGCACTGGCTTTTAGAAAGTGTTCTCTCCCCCTTCCTCCCTGCCTATCTCTCCCCCTCCCTCCCTCCCTCCCTCCCTCTGTCTCTCCCTCCCTCCCTCCCTCCCTGCCTATCTCTCCCCCTCCCTCCCTCCTTCCCTGCCTATCTCTCCCCCTCCCTCCCTCCCTCCTTCCCTGCCTATCTCTCTCCCTCCCTCCCTCCCTCCCTGCCTCTCTCCCTCCCTCCCTCCCTCCCTCCCTATCTCCTCCCTCCCTCCCTCCCTGCCTATCTCCTCCCTCCCTCCCTGCCTATCTCCTCCCTCCCTCCCTGCCTATCTCTCTCCCTCCCTGCCTCTCTCTCTCTCCCCCCTCCCTGCCTCTCTCTCCCTCCCTCCCTGCCTATCTCCTCCCTCCCTCCCTGCCTATCTCTCTCCCTCCCTGCCTCTCTCTCCCTCCCTCCCTGCCTATCTCCTCCCTCCCTCCCTGCCTCTCTCTCTCCCTCCCTCCCTGCCTCTCTCTCCCTCCCTCCCTGCCTATCTCCTCCCTCCCTCCCTGCCTATCTCTCTCCCTCCCTGCCTCTCTCTCTCTCTCCCTCCCTGCCTCTCTCTCCCTCCCTCCCTGCCTATCTCCTCCCTCCCTCCCTGCCTCTCTCTCCCTCCCTCCCTGCCTATCTCCTCCCTCCCTCCCTGCCTCTCTCTCTCCCTCCCTCCCTGCCTCTCTCTCTCCTCCCTCCCTCCTTCCCTGCCTATCTCTCTCCCTCCCTCCCTCCCTCCCTGCCTCTCTCCCTCCCTCCCTCCCTCCCTCCCTATCTCCTCCCTCCCTCCCTCCCTCCCTGCCTATCTCCTCCCTCCCTCCCTGCCTATCTCCTCCCTCCCTCCCTGCCTATCTCTCTCCCTCCCTGCCTCTCTCTCTCCCTCCCTCCCTCCCTGCCTCTCTCTCCCTCCCTGCCTATCTCCTCCCTCCCTCCCTGCCTATCTCTCTCCCTCCCTGCCTCTCTCTCCCTCCCTCCCTGCCTATCTCCTCCCTCCCTCCCTGCCTCTCTCTCTCCCTCCCTCCCTGCCTCTCTCTCCCTCCCTCCCTGCCTCTCTCTCCCTCCCTCCCTGCCTCTCTCTCCCTCCCTCCCTGCCTATCTCTCTCTCTCTCTCTGTCTGTCTCTCTCTCTCTCTCTGTCTCTCTGTCTCACTCTAGATATACATCAAATTAGTGTGCAGAGGGAGGACCAAGAGTATCACAAAATTATCATTGTAACTTGTGGATAATAAATTTCAAAATCTGAGGTCTGTGCTCCAATATCTGACCTCCTTTTCTGAAAAACATGCACATGTGAAACCTGATTTACAACTGAGGAAGTTAAACCTTTCCTTTTGAAAGTAATGTATCAGTAGAAAATGGAAAGTTCCATGGAGATTGGTGATCTTCTAAATTATTTGCATAAGAATAGGTCACTCCCAGGCATTCTGTAACTCTCCAAAGTCAGAACAATCAAGAGGACACATCAGGCTTTAGAAAAACTCATTCCCTTGGAAGATAATCTCAATAGCATATGTGAATAGGAAGAGCATCAAAGTGTGACAGAGTGTCAGAGAAGAGTCACCTGCTACAAGCATGATCATATTACCTAGGAAAAAGTAAGTTCCAGGCTTCTGTGGATATTCATATAGATATTTTCCAGGGTTTTAGAAGTTCACGATTTCTCAGGGAGACCAAAGTGCCTGCATGACTGTGAGGGGTTCTTAGTCCTCTGGGTTCTGGTTTCAATTAGAAATAGCCTGGACCACATGGGTCAGTCCTGCCCAACAGACATTAGGACCCCTCCCGGGGCCCTTGCAGAGTGGGTCAGTTCTGTGGATGTGGGAAGGGGTGAGTGTTGGGTTTGGGAATCAAAGGCTGTGTGTTGAGCTTACAGTAGAAAATTTGGAGCTGCTTCTTGCTTAGAGATGACCCAATATCCAGAAGTAGCTATTGTGGGCAAATGGTGCTTCCCAAAAAAGGTATATTGAAGTCCTTCCTAACCCCTAGTGCCTGTGAGAGTGATCTTATTTGGAAACAGGATCTTTACAGATGTAATCAAGTTAACTGAGGTCATACTGGAGTGAAGCAAGCCCTAAATCCAATGACTGGTATTCTTATATGGAGAGAAAGATTTGGAGACAGATACATAGAAAGAACATTGTGAGACAATGCAGGCAGAGATGGGTGATGCTGCCATAAGCCAAGGACTGCTGGCAACCACCAGAAGTGGGAAGAAGTGAGGAAGGATTCGCTGCTGGAGCCTTCACAGGCAATCCGGCCCTGCTGACACCTTGATCTCAGACTTCTACACCCTCACACAGTGTGAGATGATAGATTTCTGTTGTTTTAAGCCACCCAATTGGTTGCACTTTGTTGCAGCAACTCTGGAAACTGATACAGTGGCTCAAACGGAGCCTCTAGGTATCTCTTCTATTGCAACCCAAAGACTGCACCAATGTGACCTGAAGGGGTAAGAGAACTAAAAAAATTTGCTTTTGGGGAGATAGATTTGGGTAAATTTCTCTATGCTGAGTTAGAGGAGTGACATATGGTGGTAGTAAAATCCAGATAACCCTTGACTGTGGTGATTTCAGAAAGAGAGAGCCAGGAGGCCTGGGAGCCAGCAGGCCAGCAGGGGTCCGCCCACTGGCTCCGAAACAGTGCACAGCGACATTAGAGCAAGGGCCCATCCTGTGCTTCTCTGGAGCCCCACGAAGCAGAGCCAGGTGGAGGGGCAGGAAACTGCACATTGGTGGGGTGGAGGGGCTTGGAAGGGCTGAGACAAGGTGTGTGCATGGGGATAAGGGCATTCCTGGTCCCCTGTGAAGCGTCAGTGACCAAGAGGCATCCTCTAGAAGAGGCAGACACTATATGGGAAGGGAGAAGCAGCATGAAGGAATGTGCTTTAGCACAAGGGGATCAGTTACAGATTCCTTGCCATGTTCCTTAGACCCACGGCCTGATATTTCACTCTGAAATAAGGCAGAACGAAGAATTCAAAAACAATCACTCTGGGAGAAAAAAGCGAATTCTCTTGATATCCTTGCTTTCTCCTGGCCTCACTTCCTCTGATGTTCCCCTGGCCTCTTACAAATCAATCAGCCTACATCAAGGGTATCTATGACATGCTGCTGGGGGCGGCACAGAAGTGAACGTCACGGAGACGTCAGGGCATGCGCATATTCTTTGGCGCCCACCGTCTTATTTTCTTAACTTACTGGGAAATCTTTTTGTTAAAGTGCACGCATTAAATTTCTTCCTGGCCTCATCAGCCCCAGCCCAGGCAGTGGTGGTTCCCCATGAGGACAGCGTACCTTCTGAAGAAATGCACCCAGATCAGAATGGTATACGAGTCTGTCCTATTCTGGCTCTAGAAAAGAAATGTCACAATAAATAGGTGGGTGGGATGCTGCCCCACACTCCCCCAAACAACCGAAACAGCGACGAGATCGAACTGAGGACAAGGTTATCATCATACACTCTTTTCTTTACACCGTTTGATGCCTACCTGCTTCTCAGGACAAACACCGTGAAAAGGAAACTGGCTGGACACTTACAGTTTTCAGTTTGTCACATATTACAATTAGTCACCATCAGCTAATTATATGGAAAAGGGGAAATCTGGCTGTTTTACCCAGAGTTGGTTTCAGGTGGGGGTGAAGCAGGCAGTGTGATACTGGCAGCCCCATGGTTGGTTTTGCTGATTTGGTTCCTCTTTCCTTGCCCCCTATTTAATACAAAATTCCTCTAACGAACTTCCTGTGTGACCACTGGTCAGCATTTCAATAGAATGGAAGCACGCAGCACGGCAAAGACCATAGTGTTAATATCCTTCGCATCTGCCATTCCCACCTCCTCCTTGCTTTTCCAGTCCTTTCCAACTCTGCATAGGATGAGGGGGAGAGGAGGGAGAGAGGAAGGGTGAGAGGGAAGCAAAGTCATTTCCAGCATTTTAAAGTCAGCTCTCCCAAAATGCTCTCTCTCTCCATACCCTTCTCCCTGTTGGGGCTCCAGAGCCTTCCCTCTACCTGAAACCACTCAGGCTGCAAGGAAGCCTCTTCAGGTCCCCCTCGTCCTTGATCATTACACCGGCTCTTGAGGATCCTTTCTTTCTCTAAATTTGGCAACAAACTTCTGTTGCAGCCTCTTCTCACTATTGGAATTCCCTTTCAGGGACTGGTCTCTGCAACTTATAGAGCTGCAGCAGTGTATCTGACCATTTAAGGCTCTACACTGTGCAAACAGAAAAGGAGCGCACTCCTCTCTCAGACACATTATAAGAAACTTTATGCAAGCCCTGTGCATTTTCAGAACACAGGATTGACCCTCATGGACAGGAATTTGAGACTAGGTAGGAAAAGAGGGTCATGGGATGGGGGGAGCTGCCTGAGGGCTGGTAGGAACTTGCCAGGGGGTCCTCATATCCCTTCATGAGACAGTTGCCTCATTAACCTCTTTCAAGGGATGGCCCTGATTTCACGGTGAAAAGCAATGCATGTTTCTGCAGATACATCAATGCTCTAACACTAACATGTTCTCTGCTTTGACATCCTAGGAGATTTGCTTCCATTGAATCATAGTTAACTTTTTTTTTTTTTTTTTTTTTTTGCTTCTTGGCAGAATATTATTTGCAGATATCTGCAAATTTGGGAGGAAAGCTTTTTTTTTCTAAATGGAACTATCCTGAAAACAAAGGGAAAAAAGGGCAAACACACACACACATGCTCACACACACAAACACACACACACACATGCTCACACACACAAACACACACACACACATGCTCACACACACACACACAAACACACACACACACATGCTCACACACACAAACACACACACACACTCACATACAAGCCTTCCCCCAAATCCTTCCAAGTCTTCATTCTATTTAAGCTGTTTATAAATAATATCGGGTGATAATCTCATTGAAAATGCATCTGTTTTCATGTTAATTTTTGTTAATTTGACATCCCTAGATGATATCACAAAAATACTTACTGTGTGTACATTTGTGTGTGTGTGGGTGTAATGTATGTTTGTGTGTGTGTGTATGTGTATGTGTGGGTGTAATGTACGTTTGTGTGTGTGTGTATGTGTCTGTGTGTGTGTAATGTACATTTGTGTGTGTGTAATGTACGTTTGTGTGTGTGTGTGTGGGTGTGTAATGTATGTTTGTGTGTGTATGTGTATGTGTGGATGTAATGTACGTTTGTGTGTATGTGTCTGTATGTGTCTAATGTACATTTGTGTGTGTGTGTGTAGTGTACTTTTGTGTGTATGTGTGTGTGGGGGGGTGTAATGTATGTTTGTGTGTGTGTGTATGTGTAATTTTGTCCCCTTAGTCCGTGATGAATTAAAATAAGTAGTTACCTATAGATAACTAAAATTCTATACATGTCTTCGTGAAGTTGACCTTAGTTAACAGTTGCAATTAAGACATATCCCAGAAAAATGTTTACATTTTATTTTTAGTATGATCCTAATGTTGCTGAGTTCCCAGCAACACAATTACTTATTGCAGCCAACATCTACTGTGCTTACTATGACAGCAAGCTCTTTCCTACATTCTTATATCAACACCACACAAAGTAGGGCCCGCGATATTTCTGATTTGTGGATGGGGAAGCAGAGCCATAGACAGGTGCCAAGTCACCCAGGTCTCAGGGGTGGGGTGGGGTCTCCCCACAGACAGCCTGGCTCAGACACACTCTCCACCGCCACGGCACAAGGGACCCTTGTCATCATCCCACGGAGTTTGTCTTGGCATTGCTTCTTCGGTGCTTAGAGACTGTCAGTGAAGAAGCAATCTCAACAAACTTTGTGGTTTTGTCATCCTCAGAAATGACCAATCTTCATGAAGTTGTTGTCGTGCAAGCCTGGGCTTCTATTAAAATAAAAAAGCGTGCTTTGCACCTAAGGCAGTCGCGGAATAAAAGCAAGCAGCAAATTGATGTTCTCATTTAAAAGTCTTTCCTGGCCTGTGAGTGCCCTGGGCCTACAAAGGTAAAAGAAGCCTGACGTCAAAGGAACTGGGCATTCTGGAGGTTCCTGGGCAGACCTGAGACTCCAGAGAAAGTAGGAAGAGAAGGCAGATTTTCAGGAAAGGTTGAAGCCAGTGTCAGTTAATGATGGCAGTGTTCGTTTCTGTTTGTATACCTTTAACAGCCTAAAAATGGGGCTTCGGACACAATACCTTTCCTAAATGAAACCAATGCCTGCTTCGTTACAGGCACATGGTACGTACTGTGGGTGACATCCAGCCCCCTTCAGTTTTCCAGAGTCTTTCCTGGGGTCTTGCTTGGCTCAGGGCCACTGGGACACAACCCACCTGATGACACCAGGGTGTGTCAAGCCTGTGGTCAAGGTTCACACGTCTGTGTGTGCCACAACCACTGCAGAGGGGAAAGCTTTCATCCGTACAACATCCCGCCCTCAGCAGAGACTTGGAAAACCAGGAACCCGATAGTCCTTAGTCAGGAAGACGGAAAGGCTCCCCAACAGGCAAGGCCACTCCATGTTACTACACAATACCATACCTACTGACATGGTTTCTCCCTGTGCCCCATTGCTAACATTTCTCCTTCAAGTTGGCATGCCAAGTAAAGCACAGTGAAAAATGTCCGAGTTCCGCGTTGCTCTTAGCAACATCTATGAGTCTGAGCTTCTAACCTCCTTGCCTATAGAACAGTGCCTGAAGGAAGAACTGGCAGTGTTCATTGGCATCGGAATTGCCCGCGATTTTTCCCTTTTCAGCAATTATTTAAGTGCTCCAAAAGCATTGTTTCTTTACTGTTTTCAAGGCAAGATAGAAGGAGAGGTTAATCTTGTGTAGAATTTCCTCTGCTTTCAAGTTCCAGGTTGGGGGTGTAAAGAGGTTTGATAGAGAAGAACCGCAGCTGCCCAGGCCTGACTGCAGGAGAAAGCAAAGTGGCTGGGGACGGGGTGTGGAGAGCAGGTGGTCTCCCCTCTCCTCCATCAGGGTCAGGAATGTGTCTCTCCTTTACTGGACCCATTGCCCTCCCTGGATGGCTGTACCGTTTAGGGAGGCCTGTGCTGACAATACAGGTGCAGTTCGAAAGAAATTCCATTAAAGTGGGCAGTGGGGAGAAAAGGGGAATTCTGTCATGAAACATAAAACCTAAAATACTGTCTGGTCAAAACCTAGACAGCCTATATAAGGCCCATGAGAGCTCGGAGACCCTGCTTCTGACGCCTGGGTGGGGAGCTGAGGGGTGGGGCCGTGAGCAGGGTCTCAGCCCAGCCAGGAAGAAGGTGGCTGCCTCTGCAGGGACGGGCACTGCAGCGTGGGGGGCAGACGTGATGAAGGCAAGGACTTTCCCACTGACCGTGCAAAATCTTCACGAAGTCAGGGTCTGTCCACGATCTAAAGATCGAGACCTCATGTTGAGTTCTGAGGTAAAATGGGAAAACAATTTTAACAGTACAGTGAAGTTTCCTGCCAATAAGCAAACGCTTCCGCTCTCCGCTCAGCTACAGAAACATCTGGGAGCTCCAGGGAGGAGGCAGAGGAGCACAGGCGCTCCCAGTGTGGGCCGCGCTCAGGAGTCCCTGCACAATGGCAGCGACACGGCTTCGTGAAATGGACACCCTACGGGATGGAAAACAGGGAGAGGGAAGCCACGGCATTCAGAAGCAATAATCACAGAACGTTTCTGTGCTTTCCACGGCTCCCTCAACATCTGCCTCCACTTCCAAGTCAATCGAGGCAGCCTGTTTATGTGGAGCTTTGAGATGACACATAAACTTTGCTGACCCTAGAACGACACCCTTTCCACATTTAAAGCAATTTTCATGTCAATGATTGTGCCGTTAACCTTCCAGGGTCATTCCAATATTTTCTGAGAAATTGGCTGCTTTTGGGATTTTCTTAGAATGCCATGTGTTTCATTTTTGTGCAGAGCAGACGACAGGCGAGGCATTCCAACACGACTTCAGTCGAGTTAACTAATTCCTGTCAAGGGAAGTGAAGGGTTGGGATTCAGAGAGCCCGTAAAGCCCAGAGATTTTCCTTTTTCCAAAACAGAAAAAACAAAACATGCAGTGTGGTTTTGCAACCGGGCAAGTTTCGAAATATTTTGAAGCTTTCTGCTTTGCCAAGTATTTCATAAAAAAACTATTTTCTTTTTGTTTCATGCCAAAAAATGTCACCCCCAAATATTTTTTCCCATATCTGGTCACATGTCCAGGATTTTTTCTTTCCTAAGAATAAATAATTTTTCTGGGTTATAAAAATGCCACTTGCTCTATCAGATTAAACATATCTTTATATAGAAAAAGCATCTGAAACATTCCCCAAGTGGGTCTAAGAGAGGAGTCTTAGTACAATTTTGTTAAATTAATTTTGATTAAATATTAGGCCTTGAATTCTTTCTGCAACTATCACAAAGTTCGGGCTTATTTTGTTACACTTTCAATTTTCCCTTTTTTCACTATCCACATACTGTTTCCTTTTATTAGAAAGCATTCAAGAAGAACTGATTTCTGTGTTTGACCAAAATAATAAGTTGGAAATAATACCAGGGCAAGGGAGCCCTCTCTCTGGGCTCCATTCTCTATTTGCATAGTTAACTGGTGTTAGAAGGTTCGGCTGTCAGGGACTCAAGAACTCTAGCATCAAAAAAGTGTGAACTTGCAAATGAGCTGTCAAGGTTCCTAGCAGGTGACTAACAGCTGAGAGCTGACTTGTCTCCATCCTGGTGCTCTGCTGATCTTGCTGCTGGGTAAAGCAGAGGCACGCAGGAACACTGAAAAATGGCAATTTGTATGGGTTGGACTGGCATTTTCTTTTTTACCAGTTAAAATGGTAATTACACTCACAAAGTCAAAAAGCTGAATAAATGGTCTTAGAGTTGGAAATACGGGGCAAAACAAAACACAGGTTTGAAAAAGCAATAATAGCTATACACCTAAAATGTGGAAAATGTTCATAAAGAAATGAATTGTAGGGCGTTAGCTCTGGCAAAACCACCAAAGGCCTGGAGGGATTAATACGCAATAGATTTGAAAGTTAACACTGGGCAACTTGAAATGCATGTATGTGTTATTGATGTTTAGCTAATCATTGTAAGTAAATCTACTGGAAGCAAAAAGCATTCGAAGTTGATGTTATTGCTAGTTTGCAGGGTAATTCTGAAAGTCTGTGTGTTTGTCGGTGCGTGAGGGGATGTGTGTACTGAGGTATGTGTTCAGGCTGGGGGCTTCTGGTCCTTTAGAAACGGTTCCCTCGACACTTCCTGGTTTCCAAATCTTCATCACTCTTTTTAAAATCTAAACATGCAGGTTTATTTTATATGGAGAACACATTGCTATGAGGAGATGTGACATTTCAGAAACCTCACATGGCACTGATTCTGAAATGCCACCAAGTTCTTCAGAATATACCCAAAGTCTCTCAAAGATTAATGATACACTAAGAAACTGCAGGACGCGGCAAATTTTGTTGCTTGTCTTCAACTCACTGTCACGCTGCCACAAATCGAACCTAATAACATTTCCATCCCTCTCCCATCTTATGATTGCATGACCCTTCTCCCTCATGCACAGGGAAACTGTTATTTATGTTGTGAAAATATCAAGCATCTCCAAACACTTACGTTTTGTGGAGCCAGGTCTCCCATGGTAAAATGAGAGAGGCCAACACGGTGAGTTTGCTTCCTAGGAACGGTAAATCAGCATCGCGATGCCCTCAAACCAGAAATAATACCCTTCGTTTGCTGCAACTGGTTTAGTATCAGTGCTATAAAAAATAGATGATGGAAAACCGGAGCCCTTGACAGAAATGCAAGTCTGCTGTGTGTGGCTTGTGCAGGAATGGAGCAGAGAGAAGCGGTGGTCTTGTCTACACATCATACTTGGGCTTCTCCCATGCTGACACGCGGAAGCACGTGCACAGTGGACACACGCTGTCAGGACATTCATCCCTGCTGGCATGTAAATGGCAGGGAGCTCAACAGCTAGAATTCAAGTGGCACAGAAACTTGAGCCTGTGGAATATCACTGTGGAGTGGGCAGGTCAAGTTCTTTACAGTGCTCTTTGCTTTTGCAAAGAGGTAATTTCCAACTCAAGAATGCTCTGTGGCTTTGGCGTCAAGAAAGCTGAAAGTCGGTGAAACAGAGCCTTGAAGGTCATCCAGTCTGCGCTGCAGCAGGAAGTGCATGTTGGGAGTCCCAGATGCAAAACAGGCAGCTCAGCCCAACATTAACTCAGACCGGCGCTAACTCAGCCCGGCGCTAACTCGGCCCGGCACTAACTCGGCCCTGCACCAACTCAGACCAGCACTAACTCAGCCCAGCACCAACTCAGATCGGCACCAACTCAGCCCAGCACCAACTCAGATCGGCACCAACTCAGACCAGCACTAACTCAGATCAGCACCAACTCAGATCAGCACCAACTCAGATCAGCACCAACTCAGTCCAGCACTAACTCAGATCAGCACCAACTCAGCCCAGCACCAACTCAGCCCAGCACTAACTCAGCCCAGCACCAACTCAGCCCAGCACCAACTCAGACCAGCACCAACTCAGATCAGCACCAACTCAGCCCAGCACTAACTCAGCCCAGCACCAACTCAAATCAGCACCAACTCAGATCAGCGCCAACTCAGACCAGCGCCAACTCAGATCAGCGCCAACTCAGACCAGCGCTAACTCAGATCAGCGCCAACTCAGACCAGCGCTAACTCAGACCAGCGCTAACTCAGATTAGCACCAACTCAGCCCAGCACCAACTCAGCCCAGCACTAACTCAGACCAGCGCTAACTCAGATTAGCACCAACTCAGCCCAGCACCAACTCGGCCCAGCACCAACTCAACCCAGCACCAACTCAGCCCAGCACTAACTCAGATCAGCACCAACTCAGCCCAGCACCAACTCAGCCCAGCACCAAGTCACCCCAGCACTAACTCAGCCCAGCACTAATTCAGATCAGCACCAATTTGAACCAGCACTAACTCAGACCAGCACCAACTCAGACCAGCACCAACTCAAACCAGCACCAACTCAGCCCAGCACTAACTCAGCCCAGCACTATCTCAGCCCAGCACCAACTCAGCCTGGCACTAACTCAGCCCAGCACCAACTCAGCCCAGCACCAACTCAGACCAGCACTAACTCAGATCAGCACCAATTTGAACCAGCACTAACTCAGACCAGCACCAACTCAGACCAGCACCAACTCAAACCAGCACCAACTCAGCCCAGTACCAACTCAGCCCAGCACCAATTCAGCCTAGCGTGCACTGATCCTCTGGCATAAACTCAGACTCCAAAAATGTGTAGAGAAATTCTAACCAAAATTTGCAAAATTAGGACCTGTGGTCAGTACCTTGACTAAATATGACTCTGTCTATGAACACAAGTTGGCATAATGTAACGTAAGACAGTAAAGACAGGCATCATTAGAAACCTTTAGCATTATGTCAGAAGGGCAAGAGGACTCAAGTAGAAGAAAAGCAGAGAGAGTAACAGAGGGACATGTATGAAAAGTACTTTTTGCTTCTTCAGTCCTGCGATTGCATTAGGAGCAGAGGTCAGGCCAGAGAGCTGCCCTCTCCTCACTTTCCTTCTTTCTCTCTGTTTTTTTTTTTTTTTTTTTTTTTTTTTTTTGAAGGGGAGTCTTGCTGTGTCGCCTAGGCTGGAGTGCAGTGGTACGATCTCGGCTCACTGCAACCTCCACCTGCCAGGTTCAAGAGATTCTCCTGCCTCAGCCTCCCAAGCTAATTTTTATATTTTTAGTAGAGATAGGGTTTCACGGTGTTGGCCAGGCTGGTCTCAAACTCCTGACCTCAAGTGATCTGCCCACCTCGGCCTCCCAAAGTGCTGAGATTACAGGCGTGAGCCACCGCGCCCGGCCTCTCCTCAGTTTTCATCACATACTCCTGCTCTTCTGGCCCTCCTTCGACACAGCAGCAGGGGCTACATAAAATAAATTAATATACATTTTTTTAAAAGTATCTGCTTTACTTCTGGTCCATTACATTGGACATACCCAGCCAGAAATCATACACTGGCTGGTTTCCAGGAGCCAACTTGAATGTTTGGCCTTTGAGGTAAGTATTAAGGTGCTCGTGGCCTCCCGCCCCACGGGTCCTCCACTCACTGACCCGGCCTGTATCTCAACGCCTACATTTCCCAACCGTTCGTGTTTGATACAGCTGCTGATCCTGCCAAGGCTGGAGGCCCTCCCCATCTGCTGACTTGCCTTTCTCTGAAATCGGCATCTTGGCTCCCCTGCATTATTTCCGATTGGACTTGTCTCTCTGGCTTGTTTTCTCTGCTAATTCTGATGAAGACGATAATCTTTAGCTCTCAGCCAGCCCTGACTCCAACAGTTCGGGGGTAGTGTTCAAACAACCCTTGAGAATCTTATTTTTCAAGCCTGTTGGCTGGCACTTTAGGGCTAAAGCAAGCGGTGAATTAAAAAAAAAAAAAAAAAAAAAAAAAAAAAACAACTGGCCTAAGTAAACATATGCACCCAGGAGCACGACTCTGCAGACAGACTGCCTGGCTTTGAATCTCACCGCCACCATTGATTGGCCGCTTAACCTTGCATATCACAAGATGGGAATAATAATGGCACCTACTTCATAGATTGCTTTTTTACTCTCCCATCCATTTGTTCATTCCTTCAGTAAATATCCATCAGGCACCTACAACTTCCCAGATGTATGGATCCAGAAACGTCCAGCACCGATTAAGAGACCACAGCCTTGTGGATTTTCCATTCCAGGGCATTTTTCTTCAAGGATCCAATGAGATATCCCCCTAAACTCTACATCATAGAGCCTTTGACACAGTAAACACTCACATGCCATTAGCTGTTATCACAGTAACAAACATAAACTTTTAGCAAAGGTTTTAACTAAATGAGGTGAGAATCATAAATAAAGATATATTTGCTGTGGTGAAAAGGAGAGAAAATGTAGGGAAGTCAGGGAAGAGGAATATTTGCTAAGATCGTTTATGAATCCGACACAGTAGATTCTGGGCGTGTCCTAAGCTTTGACCTGTGCTATTTGATGTGGGATTTGCACACCTGGGAGGCATGAGCTTCTGAAGTTCAGACTGTCTGCACACTCTCTGACACACTCCACAGCTGCACAACCTGCAGCATGAGTCAGCACCATCCTAACCTCTAAAGAGCCCGGCAGGCACAGTGACCGACCTCCCAGGCCTTTGGGCGTGGTGGGGACCAGCTGGTTTCCTGGAGAGGCATCTCCTTTACGCCATCTGTGAAAGCAACCCAGATCTAAGCCTCCGATCTGAAGGTCAGAAAGCGGGTAAGGTTGAGGTTCCGGAGTGCTACCTTATCAGATACCTTGTGCTTTTTAAATTATATTTTTACAATAATTTCCATTTATTATTTTTTTCATGGTATCCTAGTGAGGTAGGCTAGTTTGACAACATGCTGCTTAGGGGAAGTTTGCTGTTGATAAGTCTTTTGAGTTCACTAAATTTTGGTGCAGCATGAAAACCCAGACTGTTTTCAACTCTCTCTTTGGCACACCTGCTTGATTCCTGATAGTGCTATTAATTTTGCACAGATTTCCCAATTTGCTCCCCAGTTGCTCCCTGGGATGGTGAAGAACAAATAGCCCTTCGGAAGCAAAAGCAGTCTCAAACCAGGCTGAGTTTTGTGATGGCTTCTTCCACATTGTCCTTCAGTGCCGAGGATGAAAACATAGAGCTAAAAACTGTGATACACAATCACTGGGTGTGTACACAGAAAGGAGATTTGCCACCTCCTTTCCGTGTACACACCCAGTAGCTTAGAACTCTGTTAGCTTCAAAATCTATTCGGTCACATAGTCACATTGCATTCCCCTCCCCAACTCCCACAGATTCTACATGAGAGACAGTTTAGGTAGTAAATGAGTGGAAGGACAGGGCAAACTAAGATTCCGATGATGAGCCCCTCCTCCTCCTCCTGATCCAGATGATTTCCTCCTCCTCTTCCTCCTCTGCTGGTTCTTTTTTCTCCTTCTTCTTATTCCTCCTCCTCCTCCTTTTTCCTCTTCTTCTTTCTCCTTTCCTCCTCCTCCTCCTTCTATCTTCTGTCCTCCTCCTCCTCTTCCTCCTCCTCCTTCTCCTCCTTCTTCTTCTTCCTCCTCCTTCTTCTCCTTCTCCTTTTTCTTTCTCCTCTTCTTTCTCCTCCTTCTTCTCCTTCTCCTTCTTCTTTCTCCTCCTCTTCCTCCTCCTCCTTCTCCTTCTCCTTCTTCTTCCTCCTCCTCCTCCTTCTTCTCCTTCTCCTTCTTCTTTCTCCTCTTCTTTCTCCTCCTTCTTCTCCTTCTCCTTCTTCTTCCTCCTCCTCCTTCTTCTCCTTCTCTTCTTCTTCCTCCTCCTCTTCTGCTTCCCCTCACCTTTCCCCTTTCCCTCTTCTTTCATTTCTCCTTTCTTCCCCATTCTCCTCCTTCTCCCCCTTCCTTTCCTCCTCCTCTTCCACTTTCCCCTTTCTCTTCTCCCCCTCCTCCACATTTTCCTCTTCTTCCTCCTCCTTCCCTTCTCTCTTTTTCTGTTATTTGATCTCCAATTTTCACTTCCTAAAATTTCATATGGTTGGATGCTATTATAATTATTCAATTACACAATGATTACATGTGGGCTGGTGGTTTTGAAACAATGTACCCCATTGTATGCGTTATTGCATTCATGTGGAACTTGAAACTGTAGGAGGTCCATGCAGGCTTTTCCAGGGTCCCCAAGAGTACTTTGTGGGTTTTGGATCTAGGTTTCTGTTTCACTAAATCAGCATGTTACTCTATAGTGTACTGTCGGGCTAGAAATAGTCCATTGACTATTTTAGACTCTGCATCATGAAAGGAAATCTATGGTTTTGGTTGAATTTCATAGGAGAATATTGATAAATTATCATTGTTTAGATCAATAATCTTCTTCAGCTCAAATCAAACAATGAAGTGATGTTATCTTGCAAACTGTGCAGATAGGCGGTGGCACTAATGATTCTGCCACATCGGATTAATCTTTGAATTTTCAGAATCTCAGAATGAGAACTTTCCACAAAGTCAAAACCGTTTGGTGGACTGACAATGTCCGAGTCCACCAAATGGTCCAACATTCAGAGATGAAATCATATCATGACATAAGAAGCCTAATGGAATGAATGGCCACCAAGGATTAAAGACCAGGCTGCAAAAATCTGGCTCCTACCATTCAGACTTGCCTGAAATTGTGAAACATGGTTTTCCCCTTCACCCTAGGGAAGACCCTTCGGCAAAGGCCCATTCACTAAGGGCGAGCCTTCCTTTGGATCGGGGGCTCAGAAGGGAGAGTCATATTGAAGTCACCCAAACTGTTCTTTGCCCCGGCTGCTCGCTGACTTTGTTAGGCAGCTGGTGCTAAGGAGAGGGTAAAGAAAGCAGAGGACACTTGTGGGCTGGCTCAGGGATGGAGAGTACCTGGCCGTTCTCCCTGTGTGATGCAGGTGGCTTGTTCTGAGACGGGTGGGCATACAGGCAGTGAGCACATCTCCATTGCAGCTGGGGAAGGTTGATGTGGGACTAATCAGGGATGGAGAGGGAGGGGCTGCTGCAAAGATGCCTGAGCAGGTGCTGTCAGCGGGGACTAGGGAAGCAGAGTCTCTATCCAGGAGTGCATGCCGGTGGTAGGGGCAGCACCAACCCCAACGTGGCCAGTAAGAACACAGACTAGGCCTCCCAGATGCCTCCCGCAAGTAAGGAGAGATCAGGGACTGCTCCAATTTTTGGCTTTCGTATTTTTTAGACAGATGTCTTGAAAAATGTCTGCTGCACTTGCATTAAGAATTAATTAATCATGGTCCAGACTTATGCTCAGGTAGACAAGGAGGACTGGAGCCACGGTGGGCTCCGTCCAACCTCACATTGCATCTTCCTCATAGCACCTGTGCACCCAAGGTGCAGATCCTGATTTGATGGTGACCTATTACAAATTTCCCTAGACTGCAAGCAATCACACTATACTTAATAGCTCTATTTAGTAGAATACTTAGATTAATTCTTGGAGAGAATTTAAATTTAAATATTATTTCCACAGCTAAAAGACAAAAATAGCAATAGACAAATGTACTCTCTTTTTCGTTTTCTTTAACTGATATATTTCATTTTTAAGCCTATCTACCCGCTCCTCCGATTTGAAGACATCCTTCGGGCTGTGTGGGGATGAAAGCCTGTGTGACTGATCACTGCAGTGACTACCTCTTGGCCATGACCGTTACTGCCATTTTGGCCTCTCTGAAAAGTGAGGCAGCCTCAGCCCTCACAGATACGTTTTCTGTTCATATTTTGGTTCTCTCTACAAAAAGAGAAGCAAACAATGTCACCAAAGTCCTAACTATATCCTCCCACTCTGTGATCCACAGAAAACGAAGCAGCAGAAGAAATAATAGAGGGAATAACAAAATGACAGAAGCACAGAGGGAAAAGTAGCAGGTGGCTTTTCATCAGGGCGGCCTTTGGGTAAGATTTACAGGAGACAATGTTTTCTCTGCACCTCTGGGGCTTGAAAGGTTATGGAAAGAGGACTCAATAGTGACAGAATTCAAACACTCACAGTTGTGACTCAAAGTCCTCCCCGGACATCACCATAACGCATGGTCTTAGCGGTGTTTTTCAGAAGGGCGATGGATTTCTATGGATCCATGTTGTCTCTTTTATCTGGTTAGAGTTTCTTTTTTTTCTTCCTTTTGTTCTTTTTTGAGACGGAGTCTCACTCTGTTGCCCAGGCTGGAGTGCAGTGGCACCATCTCGGCTCACTGCAAGCTCCGCCTCCTGGGTTCAAGCAATTCTCCTGCCTCAGCCTTCCGAGTAGCTGGGACTAGAGGTGTGCACCACCATGCCTGGCTAATTTTTGTATTTTTAGTAGAGATGGGGTTTCACCATGTTGGCCAGGCTGGTCTCCAACTCCTGACCTCAAGTGATCCTCCCGCCTCGGCTTCCCAAAGTGCTGAGATAACAGGTGTGGGCCACTGCACCCAGCCTTATCTGGTTAGAGTTTCTTAGGTGGGAATGGAGTTAGTGGTCCCAGGCCAGGCCAAGTTAGGACAAGCTGAGACATGCATCCTGCGGCTGACATATGGTGAGGAATAACCAAGCAAAATATTCTTGTGTGAGGCTTTAACTCTGTGAGAAACCACCACATTATGAAGAGACTTTCTTCTCCCATCAACCAGGTTTTCCACCAAATTTGTTGCAGCCTTGTTACGGGCTGAGTTCTGCCCTCTCAAATTCATATATCGAAGGACTGGCCCCCTAGGACCTCAGAATGGGCCTGTGCTCTGTATTTGAAGACAGGGACTTTAAAGAGGGAAATAAGTTAAACTGAGGTCATTAGGGTGGACCTTAATCCAATCTAGCTGGTGTCCTTTAAAAGAAGAGTGTCGGGCATGGTGGCTCACGCCTATAATCCCAGCACTTTGGGAGGCTGAGGAGGGCGGATCATAAGGTCAGGAGTTTGAGACCAGCCTGGCCAACATGGTGAAACCCTGTCTCTACTAAAAATCCAAAAATTAGCCGGGCCTGGTGGCACATGCCTGTAGTCCCAGCTGCTCGGGAGGCTGAGGCAGGAGAATCGTTTGAACCTGGGAGGCAGAAGTTGCAGTGAGCCGAGATCACGCTACTGCACTCTAGCCTGGCAACAGAGAGAGACTTGTATCAAAAAAAAAAGAAGAAATTTGGACACCCAAAAGAGACACCAGACACCAGGGATGCGTTCATAGAGGAAAGGCCATGTGAGGTCACAGCAAGAAGGTGGCCGTCGGCAAGACAAGGAGGGAGGCTTCAGAAGAAACCAGACCTGCCGTCACCTTGATCTTAGACTTCAGGCCTCCAGAACTTTGAGAAATAAATTTCTGCCATCCAAGCCACCAGTCTGTGGTACTTTGTACCCCAGCAGACTAATAAAACCTGCAGGCTTTAAACGATGAACACGGGGATGCGACTTTATTGTAGGACCAGTAATTTGAATTTCTTGCAAGTGCTTGAGTGTAAGCATTAGTCAATAGTCAGTGATCTGACTGGAAAGAAGTGGAGGGCATGAGTTCACGGCAGTGTGCTCAGGGTACCTGGCTCCTCTGTGAAGAGCCCCATAGAAGACAAGGCACTCTGGCCCTGTCTCGGGGCAGCGGAAGCTTCCAGGACACCACCGTCACTCATCTCTTGCTGCTGTCCACCATGGCCCCGGACAGATGAGTCAGGCGCATGGTGGTCAGGGCCGTGGTTTCTCCTCATCGTACCCCAGCCTGCGCAACTCCGTGCCTGGAGTGGTGAAAAGTTGGCCTTTGCTCATGGTGGCTCATGCCTGTAATCCCAGCACTTTGGGAGGCCGCGGTGGGCACATCCCGAGGTGAGGAGCTCAAGCCCAGCCTGGGCAACACAGTGAAACCCTGTCTCTACTGAAAATACAAAAAATTAGCTGGGTGTGGTGGAGGGTGCTGGTAATCCTAGCTACTCGGAAGGCTGAGGTGGGAGAATCGCTTGAACCCGGGAGGCAGAGGTTGCAATGAGCTGAGATTGTACCACTGCACTCTAGCCTGGGTAACAGAGTGAGACTCAGTCTCAAAAAAAAAAAAAATAAATAAATTGATCTTTGCTGCTTCCACAGATGCTCACATTTCTCCCCGGCTCATTTTAAGCTGTGCTGAAATCTGGTAACAAAGCTTGCTTTTATTTAAGGTACATTTTGTAAGTTTTCGGGTGGCCCACTCTAAGGTAGAGAGGCCTGCTTTTGGTGACTTGCCTTGGAACTAGAAAATTAGCATCTAGCTGTACCATATCTGGGCCTGTGACCCTGGCCTCATCGGTTAGGGCTGGGCTTTCCTGAAGTAAGCTGCAGCCCAGGGCCTCGGTGTGCGAGGAGTGCAGTTGCTGTGTGTGACTGGCTCTGTTATCAGAAGCCCCAAGTATTCTCCAGGGAAACTTTTTAATCATGCTGCTTTTGATTTAGGCAATATGTTCTTGAAAATATTTTCATAGTCTAGTCTCCATCAATCTTATTCTTCCATACTGACATCTGCTTCCAGAATTTGCAGTAAGGTGAGTTGGGAAGTAGGGCCCTGAAATCTTGAAGGACTGCCTAAGACCCCCACACACAGAAGCAAAGCAGCCTCCACAGGATGCCAGCTTAGCAAGGGAGGGCTCATGGGCAATTTTAAGGACCTCAACACTGATGCTGAGAGAAGGTGTGTTATGGATTTTGCATCTGCAGTTTTGACATTAGTGGCATTTTACGCATAAATAAGGTTGATATGTTAACCACCTCAAAATAATTTTCCTGTTCAATTAGATTTTGTTAGTGAACTCATTCATCAGTTTGAAGAGTTCAAGTAGTCTACTGAAAAATGATCGCTAAATCTGGCTTATGATTAGAACTGGTTTACATTTTGCCTTTGGCAAGTGGAGGATTTCCCTAGGCTGTTTCTGGAGCCTCATGTATTGATGAGCTTCTGTGCCCTACTCCAAGAAGCATCTTTCCACCTGAGAATGAGGGGCCCCACTTACAATATTCTTGGAAGAGGACCTGGGGAAGAATGCAGGAGGACTCCAAGTTAAGATGGTGTTCAAACTCAGCATGGCAGAAAGTACCCAAAAAGATGTTTAGAAGTATGGCTTGGCTTGCTGCTGCTATGGCTTAAAAAATAAAAAAAAAAGGTTACAGCAAGAACCTTTTAGGGATCTCCACAGCCACCAGTAGGGCTCGGCAGGCACACTGCCCCAGCTAACCACGGGAGTAGTACTTAGGGAGGGCTGGGATAGGGATGCTGCTCCAGGCCACCTGGGAGGGAGAGAGGTGCAGGGACAGTTGGTATAAAAGCAACTGGGGACTGGGATTGCCACAGCCCAACAGCCTGATGATGGCTTGAGGTTGTTGCCAAGAGCAGCTCCTAGGAACTGCTCCTGCTCTGAGTCACCCTCTGCGAACAGCAGAGGCTGTCAGAGAAGATTTAATTGTTTTGATCTTCCTGCCTTCTTGATATCCCATTGAGAGTCACCCTTCAGGGAGAAGCAGATAGAGTCGTCATTTTGTATTAAGCAACGACAAGAAAGAAAGAAAGCTTTTAAGATGAAATCTTGATGGGATTGGAAATCAATTAATCAATCACACAGACCTTTGATTCCTGGTCATTCTGACTCAGAATTACAGACGTAAGTGTGCAAAATCGTATTACCTTAGGGCACATGGGCTTTTAGACCAGTAGAATTTTATGGAGAGAAGAAACAGTAAAGATACATTAGTTCGATGTATGCATGAGTGTATGAGGTAATAATTTTGGTGCAAAAGCAGAATGGGCCAGATAGGCCAGTTTGCCAGGAGTGCATAGATCTAATGAAATAGTTTCAGTTGCTCATTTAGAGAAAACAAATGCAGAAATAGCGACCAAAGCTCTTCATGCAACCAAAGAGAGAAAATGCATGCTGACTAAACGTATACCCGTTAGGCTCCATATTAACAAAAATGAGAAGTTATTCTTTGGGGCCTTTTGCTGTCCTGCTGCCCTGTCGTGGTGCTATGGCTTTGTTTTCCATCTACAAACACCAAACACTGGGAGGCTGGTTGCTAAGAGAACTAATTGGGGAAATAATTAACTGTTCAAATCTCCCCACTTATATGGATACATGCAAATACCACCCTCTGATCAGACCAGTATGTTGCGGAGAGTCCACTACCTGCAGTGTACTAAAGCTGGATGCCGGCGCGTCCCACAGACCCAGGTTAGCACCCCTGCCCTGCCACTCACTAGACATGTGACTCACGGCAAGTTCTTAAGAACTCTTTCGAAACTATTCCTCGCGGGCAAAAAGGAAAGGATGACAAAGCATGATTTTTTAAGTGTCACTGTGTGTACCAATTATGAACAAATTGTAAAATCCTGCTTCATTTCATCACCATCAAACCACAGGCTGAAATTCGCTCATAATCCAATAACACTGTCTGTTTGGAAACAGTGGAAACAGGAAGAACTGAGAGCAGATCTGCATTCAGGATCCACGCGGCTGAAATCACAGGTGTGAAAAGACTCTCACACATTCTGTAGCATTATAGTACCCATCAGAGTGTAACAGCTCAGATTATTAGCACGCTCTGTTCCAGTGTCCCAGCCATACTGCACCACAGAAAGCTCTGCAGTGCTGCTGCGCAGTCCCCAGCATCTGATCTTTCCTGAAGTTTATTGATTAAGCTGGTGCACTCCTTACCCCGTTATTTGGTACCATACTGAAAACACATTAACTAATTCTAAAGTAACAAACAAGCACCACTTTCAACCACTATTGCTAGTTTGAGAATAAAATGCTCCCTTTGGTGCAATGAGTAGTGCTCATGAGTGACAGATAATTTGAATAAGAAAACGGGACTCTTTACTTAGATTTTTGGCTTTCATTTACATTTGGAAAGTTGGGGGTAAGGTACAAGCTGCTTTGGAACACTTATTTCTACTCCCTGCCCTTTTGATATCATTTCTCTCTCTTCTCCTTGACCTTAGGTGGGTATTGGAACTCAAATTACATGAGCAAATAGCATTCAAATTTACAGGATATATAAGGCACTTTAGGGATGCAAAAAAAAAAATTTACAATATAGTTTCTGTCTCAAAAAGTTTATTGCCTTGTTTGGGGAGACAAAACATACCACAAGAAAAGTTCATGATACAGGATTTAAACAAGGGCTCAACAAATCATAGAGGAATTGTTATAGAACATGGGTTCTTCCATTAAATGCTAAAGGAATGCTCTCAGCTCTAAATAAAAAAAAAAAAAAAAAAAGAGAGAGAGAGAGAAATTCAGGAACTTCCCAGGTAGGATTCAGGTGAAGGACAGGCATGAAGTGAACTTTCTGAGAAGCGTAAGAGAGAGAGAGAAATTCAGGAACTGTCCGGGTAGGATTGAGGTGAAGGACAGGGACGAAGTGAACTTTTGAGAAGCATGTAGGTGGCTAAGTCAGTTTGGATGTTAGGAACTTCACTGAGAATCAAGAGATGAGGAAGGCCAATGGCAAACCGAAATGAGACAGGCTGAGACAAAGCGAGATGAGATGAGATAAAGCGAGATGACAGAAGTTTGGTGATCATCTTGGACATTTTGCTAAATTAAGTGGCAAAGGAGCAAGAAACAGGTATCATTAGGAAAAGGCATCCCCTGACCAAGCTTGATGAGGGCAGATTGACTACTGATTCTAGCATGAGAGGGAGGTGCAGGAGAGGCAGCTGCTCAGTAGGTCCTCAGAAGACGGTGAAGGCACCACTCTGAATAGTGTAGATAAATACTGACCACAACAGACACAGAATGTGTGTGTGTGCACACGTGCACATGAACGTAAGAGGCTAGGGCGTCAGAGGGGAGAGGAAATACAGGGAGAAAGGAAGTCAAAGAAAGATGCCTGACATTCCACAGGAGAAGGTTCTGCACAGGAGCAATCGGGACAACAAACTCCAAGACGCATTGGAGAGGGGTTTTTGCTAGACAGTCAGCATCGCAAACAAGCAGAGTACCTTTGCATTAAGGTGCGATTTAAAAATATGTTATTATCTAAGATAGTGGTGCTCCACCATGGTGATTTTGCTCCCCAGGGAACATTTGACAACCGGGAGATAGGTTTGGTTGCCACAACTGGCAGTGGAGGTGGGGGTGCTAACTGCCATCGTGTGGGTAGAGGACAGAGATGCTGCTAAACACCCAACAGCATGCAAGAGGATCCCACGACAAAGAATGGCCTAGCTCCAGATGTCAATGGTACCAAGGTTGAGAAACCAAATTCAGAGGATCTCAGGGAAAACAGAAAAATATCTCAAAAATAAACGACATTACTCAGTATTGTACAGTTGACAAATGTTAACATTGTGCATTTATTTAAAACAAATGTGAGCAACAATTTTTTTTTGCCATAGTTTTATCTTTATTTCTTTTCTTTTTATTTTCTTTTTCTTTTTTTTATTATTATACTTTAAGTTCTAGGGTACATGTGCATAACGTGCAGGTTTGTTACATATGTGTACTTGTGCCATGTTGGTGTGCTGCACCCATCAACTCGTCAGCACCCATCAACTCATCATTTACATCAGGTATAACTCCCAGTGCAATCCCTCCCCCCCCTCCCCCCTCCCCATGATAGGCCCCGGTGTGTGATGTTCCCCTTCCCGAGTCCAAGTGATCTCATTGTTCAGTTCCCACCTATGAGTGAGAACATGCGGTGTTTGGTTTTCTGTTCTTGTGATAGTTTGCTGAGAATGATGGTTTCCAGCTGCATTTATTACTGTAGTTAGAATTTTTAAATATGTACATATGGTGCAGCAGACTTTTAAAAGGATATATTCAGCTTCATCACCCTTTTTTTTAAAAAAAACTGAAATGAGGCCGGGCGCGGTGGCTCAAGCCTGTAATCCCAGCACTTTGGGAGGCCGAGACGGGCGGATCACGAGGTCAGGAGATCGAGACCATCCTGGCTGACATGGTGAAACCCCGTCTCTACTAAAAAATACAAAAACTTAGCCGGGCGAGGTGGCGGGCGCCTGTAGTCCCAGCTACTCGGGAGGCTGAGGCAGGAGAATGGCGTAAACCCAGGAGGTGGAGCTTGCAATGAGCTGAGATCCGGCCACTGCACTCCAGCCCGGGCGACAGAGCGAGACTCCGTCTCAAAAAAATAAAAAAAAAAAATAAAAATAAAAATAAAAAAACTGAAATGACTTCTGTCAAAATTATGCCGATGGAAAGCAATGATATACTAAGCAGAGTCCTTTACAGAAAGAATTCAGATATAACGAGTGGAAAACAACCTTAAAGAAGACTGAAAGAAGCGACAGCTTAATGAAACCCAGCTACTGGTTCCATTTTATATTTATCTTTCCAAACTGCTAATGAATTCTGACCCACTTAGTCATGACAAAATATATATCCTGAAGAATCTGTATCCCTTTTGAGGTACTTAATGGATGTTTAGCAGGTAAGAAAATATGGCATGCCTGTTATACATAATATTTGATCCTTAAATGGACATTAATATGCCACATTTAGAGTACTGGGGAGATGCTAGCCAAATATTTAAAGCGGCTACTAAGATGAAAGACATTCCACAAGGAGGAAACTGATCTCAGAACTAGTTACCACAGCCATGAGGACTTCATGGCCGCTACAGCACATTAGCCACAAACAATTTCCATCCGGGGAAGTGCATTTCATGCAGCTACTGAGGCATAATAAATATTTGATCCTAATTGGACCTAATGATGAATTTCAATTCTGTATTCACCATTCTTTTGTAGGACACCAACACATAAATATAAAAAATAAAAAAGGTTTTGGGGAACATTTTTCATTTCCTTAAGTCATTGAATAATGATGAATTGCCTGGGAGGCTCTTTGAGAAGACAGATGAGGCTAAAAAGTTGTTGGGAGAATTAGAAATTGCATAAGGATTCAATGCAAAATACTTTGTAAAAAGAAATTTTAACTTCCTTGTTTAACTTATTTTAATTCATTGAGAAATTAAAGGTAAAATATACTTTATAAAAATATAATCTGGCAAACTTTAATTTGGGTACCAATTTGGAATTCGATTAAACAGGTTCAAGTCTATTTTTATAGATTATAAAAATGCTCCTTTCAGATAAAGTAAACAAGATGATTTTGTTTTGGGAGTTAAAAGAATAAATGTCTGTGCATCCTTTAGTCTCAATAGAATAGCTCTTATTCTATTAGTAGGCAGAAATGTTTAAGCAGTACGTCCAAAAGACATACACGTAACTTAAATGCTTTTAAATGGAATAGAAAAGTTTAATTCTCTGGTGTTTTTTCTTGTATTCTTTCAAAATCATAGCACCAATGGATGTCAGTTTCTAACATTATTCACCTATCTTTTTAAAAATTTACCCCTGAATGCTTATACACTGCTGGTGGAGATGTAAATTAGGTCAACCATTGTGGAAAGCATTTGGTGATTTCTGAAAGAACTTAAAACAGAACTACCATTGACCCAGTAAGTCCATTATTGGGTATAGACCTAAAGGAATATATATCATTTTATCATAAAGACACACGCACACATATATTCATTGCAGCATCATTCACAATAGCAAAGACATGGAATCAACATAAATGCTCATCAGTGGTAGACTTGATAAACAAGATGTGGTATATACACACCATGGAATACCATGCAGCCATAAAAAAGGACAAGATCATGTCCTTTGCAGCAACATGGATGGAGCTAGAGGCCATTTCCTAAGCAAACTAACACAGGAACAGAAAACCAAACAGTACATATTCTCACTTACAAGTGGGAGCTAAACATTGAGTACCTATGGGCACAAAGAAGGGAATAACAGACACCACGGCCTACTTGAGGGTGGAAGGTGGGAGGAGGTGAGGACTGAAAAACTACCTATCAAGTGCTATGCTTATTACCTGGGTCATGAAATAATCTGCACACAAAACCCCCATAACACACAGTAACCCCTGTGACATGCAATCAATCTACCTAGATAGCAAACCTGCACATGTACCCCGAACTTAAAATAAAAGTTAAAAAAATGATAAAAATAGAAAGTTTACCCTTGACAACATGTCTCATATATAATCACTAAATCCACTAAGGCACATTTGCATATTACATTACGGAGTCTGGTGGCGCCACAGTTTCTCCATGTGTGCACAGCTGGCCAGCTACCGAAACCCACACCTTCCAAATCCTAGTGGCTTGACAACGGAAAAGCGAATACCCAGTGTAGCTCAGGGCAACTCAGCGGAATGTGTGTGTCGGGGGGTGAGGGCTGGCAGGGGGCTCTGTTCCAAGCAGCCATTTAGAAATGAGGCTCCTTGAAACTTAGTCCACCATACCATGGGGTCTCAGAGTCCTTCACATCCCCTGAGTCTAGCTGTTGGCTGAAAGGAGTGAGAATGTACTGGATCAGGTATAGGCTTCATGAGGCAGACCCGGAAGGGCAATACATCGCTTCTACCAGCCAGAAATTGTCATGTGATTCCTTCTAACTGCAGAGGAGGCTGAGGAATGTAATCTACCTGTGTGCCCAGGAGGAAGGGAAATGGGCTTTGTGAAAATGAGCAGCATTATCTCTGCCAAACTGGCAGGAAAAAACCCACCAATGTCATAGCTTTCTATGCTTGAGAGATGGACCACCAGTGACCAATTCTCTGCCCTTGGCAGAGTGCTGATTGGAAATAAGGCTTTGGACAGGGCCAATATTAGGCTATGTCAAGATGACCAGCATGTGTCCTGGCAAGCTGACAACAGACTCTGTCAAACGTCAGCAAGGCCAGACTACCCTCCTGGTCTTCCAGGCAATCATGCTCCTCTTCCCACTCTGGGACTGACACCTTTGCTTCCCATTGCAATTACAGCCAATTTACTGAAAAGAGTTGACTAGTGTCACTTGCATTTTCACCTGAATAAGGGAAGAGTCACTGTCACTTGGAATGTGACCATAGACTCCACTATCCTTAGACTACATCAGAATTACGCTCCTTTAAACTATTTGGAGGTAAAAGTCACAAGAAAATAATAGGCATCAGAAACATACACAAATGTGAGATGTTTGGCATGGAAGACAGTTTTCTACTCATCAAATACACAACTTGAAAGTTGGTATAAATATCAGATCCTGAATCATGCCAGCCACATTTTTACTGGCAGGCATAGCAAGAGATAGCACAGTGAAAATTCTCATAGAGGTTGGAAGTAGCAACAAGTCTTGAAAACTCATTTGACTATCAAGGAGGGCTAGACCACACATTAACGCAGACCACAAAGGCTAAAGGTCTCACTTAGACTCTCTTATCATTCGCATTTAGAACCAGAAGAATAATCACATTCATTCTTTCAAGACTTTCCTTTTAATTATACATAAGAAAGGAAATGTCTTTTCATTCCTCATATCTCACTTGGCATAAAATCTAATGTTTGTTCATCTCACTTATCTTAATCCCATACCTCCTCATGTTTATTAGAAGAAAAAATATAACTCTGCATATCAGAAAACAGATCTGAAGTAAATACCAGTTAAAATGCAAAACAAAAAGCAAAAGAGGTCCCAGATTTTTATAAATGTTGTTTTATAGAAACCATAAGATTAAGGCAACTTGATTTGAAACAAGTGAAGACATCCAAGAATTTTAATAGTATGCAAGTGATTTGGACTGGTGGTTGGCAGCATTGACATTAAATCAGCTGAATTTTCATTGACAGCTCATTAGAAAGATGTTCCAAGAATATCAAATAGAAGATGCTCAACAGAAGCTCTTCTCCAGGCAGTTCATAATTGTTACTTAATTTATGTCATTGCAAGTCATGACTCAGAACACACAACTCTGTAAAATTTAAAGATTTTTATAAATCACATGAAAAATTTCCCCTTAGTATAGCTATAATTTTGCTGTGTATGTCACATGGATTTTTAATTACATTTTCCAAACACTAAGGCCATCAATTTGATAAGGAGAATATTTCACAAAATTCACTCTTCTGTTCTAGGATCTTGGTTCTAGGTAACTCATTCTCCAGAATGAAATCATATCAGTCAGTTCCCAAAAGAAAAAAAATATTTAAGCCACCTAAAAACTCAAGTACTATTCATTGTTGATTATGTCTGGATCTTTACATCATCTTAACTATATGGTCAGTCTATAAAAATTTATCTGTACGGATGCTTACAGGTGATATGTTATATAAGTAACATCCAGAGCTGGATCCTGAAGCGGGCTTCCTTTTTTTTTTTTTTTTTTGACATTTGTATTTTAATAAAGGACAATAAAAGCCATATTACAGTCAACTGTTAAAGCTTTCTTTTTTTTTTTTTTTTAATTCTGTAGTACAACAAAAGCAGTTCAGGGTTTTTTCTGAACAAATGATTCCTCGGTCTTTCCCGTGTCACGCTCCTAAAACAACTAAAACAACCCTCTACGTCTAATCAGTCACCTAAGATATCGAGTGGCAAGTCTTTCACATTTGCTGCTTATAATTCCTAAATGGTTCATATTGAGTATTTTCATTTCTGGGTAAGGGAAAAAGCATTTTGGTCCATTAATTCACCCACTCGCTCCTGGAGGACATTAACCAGTTCTGCTATTACAAAGACGTGAGTGCCATCATGTCTTGAATGATGAACTTTGCAGGCTTCCATTTTTTCTCACTTTGGGATGGTTTTCTCGTCGAGTTGCCTGGAAAAGCAGGAAGCACACCGTCCACTGTGGGGGTTCCTGGTCCAGCAGAAGACTTTCAGATATTGTCAGGTTTAGTCCACTTCTTTGAATCTCAGTGGCTTTTATTATGACATAAGATATTTAGATGATGCAAGCCCCTTCAAGAAACATTATTTTATAAACAGAAACATTCAGTTGTGTGGCCATTTCATAATTAGCTTCCGAAATGGACAGGAACGGCACCTACGTGAAGAAGGTAGAGCAGGGCAAAATGCCTTTACTGCTTTTCAAATTTGGATTTCTGAGTAGGAAACACAATTAAACCTCCTATCAATTTTTAGTCTTTACCTGTACATTTCTAACTTTTAGAGATTTTTGTTAATGTTCCTTTCTCTTGTTAACTTTGTATTTGATATTTAAGACACTTTAGAAACGAACGCCTGAATAACATAATTTCAAGGTATTAAAATAGCATTTATCGTTAAGACCCCTCGCTTTGTCCCAGCATCACAATTCCGGTTGAAGAGTTAGTCCGTGTCTTGGGAAATTAAACCACTGTCTCAACTCCTTCCAGGTGACACAGGAAGCCATGGAGGCATGACGGCCTAGCAGACAGAAGCCTAGGCGGTCTGGATTGTTCCATGTTGGGGGACATACCACAGGGACGAGGGTTTACATTAGTTCAGCAATTTCAAGTTCTTAAAACATCTGCTTTCTCCAGAGCTAGATCTATACAACCGGATGGAGAGGATTGGGCTTAGGTGTTTTGTAAAATTTAAAGATGAGTTCCCTAATGGCAGCTTTCCTGTTTTACTCCTGTTATTGGACTATTTGCAAGCAATTGCTGATACAATCTGGTGAGCCACTGATGGGATTGAGTGTAAGAAATGGAGACTGCTATAGATTGTTAACACAGAGGCTGATGGCCAGACTACTGTATATTTTGTTTATCTAGAGTTGTGTGGAGGCTGCTGTTCAGAGCATTGCTGACACCAGGGCATGCCACTAGTTACACAGTTAGTGAGGCTGGTGATGAAGAAACTCTCAGGTCCTAACCAAGAATTTCACATAGCTAGTAAATCAGCATGATTTCATTTGAATTACACTTGACTTTTTAAAATTAAATATCATGCGAAAGCCTTTCCAGAATTATAGCATTCCACCAAATTGCTCTTGCCAGGACCCCATTGAGCTCCATATTGTAAAATTATCAGGTTATATCTAAGCCGTCAGCCGTCATCTTTCTTGATTGCGCCTCCCCCTTTGACATACTTTCCTCTCTTGGCTTTCAGCACACTGTGCCCGCTTGCGTTCCTCCTATCTTCCTGGGCATGCTTTCTCAGTTTCATTTCCTTTTCCTCTTCCTCCTGGCCTCTCAATCTTGGAGTGCTGCAGGGCTGAGTTCTTAGCCTTCTTTGTCCTCTTTCTATGCTCACTGCCTCGCTCAGTCTCAAGGCTTTAAACACCATGGAGAACCAGCCACCTCTGCTGTCTCCTCCACTTCCACCTGTTCCAGGCACCATCCTTCCTCACCTGGCCATTGCAATAGCTTCCTAATTAGTGTCCAGCTTCCACCTTCCCCCGCTTTACCATCTACTCCCTTCAGTGTGAAGGCCTCATTCTCTGGCACTCAACCCTTCTTTCTCTTGGTTGCAGCTATCCTGGCCTCCTTGCTGTGCCTCAAGCTGGGAGGGCACTCACATTTTAGGGCATTTGCAGAGGCGGTGCCTTCTGCCCCCAGATGGGTGACTCTGTGGGTAACCCCCTTCAACTTCCTGGCTCAACATTTGAAACTCCAAGCTGCACTGCCCTCAACACAGACATTCTCCAGATCCTCTTTACCCTGCTGTATTGAGCCCCCTTTTACTCTCTTACCTACTATATAATCTCTTATCATGTTTGTCTTTCACTCTGTGTTCCGCCCACGGGGATTTAAGCTCTGTGGGGGCAGGAATTTTTACCGAGGTTATTCACTGATGTGTCCCAAGCACTCAGAACAGTCCTTTGCTTTTGGACGGTGCTCGGATTTGCATGAGTGAATGACTGTGCTCTCTCCGGAGTGATGAGGATGTCAGTGTTGCTAAGTTTAGGAATGAAGGCACACCCTATGGTACGACAGAACCCACAGAGAGATAACAGCTTCTCACTTAAAGATATGGAGTAGGCGTTAAAAGTGATTTCTGCCCAATATAAGAAGAGCACTTTGCAATTATCAACCAGAAGCAGTTGCTTGCTCTTTCCTCAGTGGATTCTCACAATACCATATGCTATTAAGTTCCATTGTCCTCTTTGTATATGTGAGGGGTAAGGTGCTCCATTGGATGTATCTTGAAACAGAACAGAGTTTGTGTATGTGAGGGGGGTGTGTACCTTTTTCTAAGGATTGAGCTGGATGACCAAAGGATATGGCATATTTAATGGGTAGGGAGAACACAGGTGCAAGAATTCACAAAAATCTCATAATAGTGAATGATGGTGAATGAATAGAGAAGACCTAAGAAATCTCTCAAATGGGTGAGTTCTCCAGGAATTGAAAGGTTTTTTTTTGTTTGTTTGTTTTTTGTTTTATCCTGTACAGTTTTAAGAGAATGTGGAAATAGAATAATTTGATAAGATTTGGCTGTGGTTTTGATGAATGCTCTAAGAATTATCCCCAGTGATAAACATTCAAAGATAAATGGTGATGTTTTAAATAGAAGTCAATAGCTATTCTATTGCCTGTAACAGGGTTCCTTAATTATAATTCTGTTAGTTGTGCTCATGGTCTTATGTTACTTATATAGTCATTATTTCAAAGCTTATCACATTCAGTAAAATCCTATAGTTATTAGCAATAATCTAAGTCAACTTTAGCAATCAATTAAGGTTAGAAATTTAACTTCTATAAAACACTCAATGCCACAGTGCTTTCCTATTCCTATGGGGCAAATTTCTGTTATAGACTCCATGGTGGCTCCTTGAAATGGTGTGTACTCAAGGATAGCCCAGCTTAGGGGACTCCAAATGCCATTTCAATTTTTACTTTACACAACGTATTCTCGTTCTCAGTCCACGCTTAGACTTCCCAGCTCTCAGGCTCAACTCTCAGATCAGGAACAACCATATGTACTACGTTTCATTTCCATCGAATTGGCAGTGACTCATTTAATTACTCTCCATGTGTTGGCCAAATATGAGGAAGGAATACTCTGAAAAATTAACAAAATGCGGCCAGGTGCAGTGCCTCATGCCTGTAATCCCAGCACTTTGGGAGGCTGAGGTGGGTGAATCACCTGAGGTCAGAAGTTCAAGACCAGTCTGGTCAACATGGTGAAACCACATCTCTACTAAATATACAAAAAATTAGCCGGGCGTGGTGGTGGGTGCCTGTAATCCCAGCTACTCGGGAGGCTGAGGCAGGAGAATCGCCTGAACCCAGGAGGCGGAAGTTGCAGTGAGCCGAGATCGCGCCATTGCACTCCAGCCTGGGCAACAAGAACGAAACTTCGTCTCAAAAAAAAAAAAAAAAAAATTAACAAAACACATCTGTATAGGCATCCTATGTCTACATACGCATCTACACAGGCTTTATGATGCAGCAGCATTGGATAGAACAATACTGATCCCTGAAAAAGATGCACCACAAAAGAGCTCGGCTGCCTTTCACAAATATGAGTTCCTGGACACATCCAGGAAAATCGAAGTGTGCAATGCATTAAAAACACATTTCCTTCTCGTTAGTTGCATGAGGATATAAAAATTAAATCTAATCAGCTTTGTTGCCAATTTCAAGAATGTGACTGAGGACAAGGAGCAGACGAAAGCAGCGTCACCAATCCTACTCTGAATAATCTGTCACCATGCTAGCAGAGCGGAAAACATTTCATTTTAAATGATTGCCATTTCGGTTACATAATAAAAGTTAATAGATATAACCCCAAACACAAGATTTAATTCATTCGGACACACACGTACTTGTGTTAGTCTATGAAGGAAATATATCTTTTATGTCAAAATTATGTACTTCTTTGAAATGTGGTTCAAAGTGAAGAAGAAAACTTTAAACATTTTCCTTCACTTTTAACTCCTTCCATGCCCCAAAGCAAACACCTGAACATATGTTAAAATACTTGAATTCATAGCTGCCATCAGCAATGTCTTTATTCATTCAGAAATTTTGTTTCAATATCCCTCTGTTAGACTTTTTCCTGAATGTTGATCTTGAAAATCTGTACTGAGAGCTTAAAAGTGTTTCTCCAATGTCACATTCAACTTCCATAGATCATTTCAGAATAATACTCCTTTGATATTTAAATAGTAGCAAATACAACAATATCTCTACAATCCATGGATAATGTATATATGCTAGTGTAGATGGCTATCATTCTGAAGAAATTTTTCCCAAGGCACAAAGGCCAACACATAAATTCACCTGCATTTTTAGAGTGGATGTTCATGGCGATGTCATTGGAGAAAGGCTATGCTCCCAGTGACAGTCACGGAGGCCAGTACAGGGTCTTGAGTAGGTTCTCAACAAATGATTGTTGTGCTTATTAATTGAAGAAGAATGATCTTATATGTGAATCAGAAAGGAAGGAAGTTAGGAGGTTACTAGTAAAACCAAATAGTTCGATAACTGTTTTTTAATACCTTGATCTATTTCATATTCACCTAATCAACTATTGGCATAAGGATCCCTTTATGTTGCTTCAGTCATTTATTTCTTAAAGACTCCTTTCACTATCATTTATGAATCATATGATTTTAGGCTTTCCAGCTTTTTTTTTTAAACAAAACTTTCATTATTTAGCATTTGCTTCCACAACCATCACATCAGTATATAGTAAGTGAGAACGAAGCAAGTGATTTGTGAACATTGTCAATACTGTGTCCAAAAGAGAATCTGAGGAAAAGGGTTCTCTGAGGTTAGTAGCGGGGCTGACATTGAATCTGAGTTCCATGCCCAGCAGTGAGCCACACCCTTTCCTTACTAAGGAGTCTGGAAATGTTGCCAGCCCTGCCTTTTATCTTTGAAAACACAGGACTATTTATGTCTAAACACAATGAATTTACCTTCATTGGTTGACACAGTTATCTTTCCTGACCCTTAAAACCTCAACAGACAGCAAAGTGCACACACTTGCTATATGATAGAAGTTTGGTAGATGGGAAGTCTACATGCAAAGTTGATTTATTTTGGCAAGATAACCCAGCCGCAAGGGGTTACGTGGAAGGCAGAGAGAATGGATGCAAAGAGCAGTCAGGACACTACTGAGAAATCCTAGTCAAGAATGTTGCAATCACCTGTGAAAGTGAGTTGAAGACATGCGTACGTAGGTAGAATCAATGAGTAGGGACTAAGTTGGTACGAAGAAAAATTCGAACGCTTGTCTAAGATTCTAATTCTCAGTAACCGGGTGGTACCATGGTCAAGATCCAGCCCTGGGCAGGAAGAGCAGGGCGGGAGTTGGAAAGCGAGTTTTGGACGTATGGAATCTGAGGTACTCAGAAGGCGTTCGAAGGAGATGTTCGCCAGCTTCTTGGAAATGCGAGTCTGGAACTTTCACAAGAGATCAGGGATAGAGACATCAGCTTAGGGCTTATCACGAAGGAGGAAACAAGTGAACTCAGGGAAGATTATGGAGATTTAGACGAGAGGGGCAGAACCCAAGGGAGTAACTTTAAGGTAGGGCAAAAAAAAAAGGCACCTGTAAGCGGAACTCAGAAGATGTAATCAGAGAGACTGAAAGTAAATCAGAAGCTCCAGTGTGACAGAAGGCAAAGGGGAATAGACTTCATGAAGATGCGAGACGCAGCAGCGTGTAATGCCGGTAATCTAAAAGACTTGTCCACATTTGTTTCCAAATACTACTTTATGTTAATTATGTAATGTCTGGCTTCTCAGCTTTAATACCAATGACATGAGAAAATTCAAAATTACTTTTTGTGTCATTTCTCTCAGTGTGTTTATTATTATTTAAATACATTTATATGCTTTCATGAACTTTACTTATGAAGGAGTTAAGAACATGGCATCCCAAAATACACCACTCTGGCATATCGAGTATTTTTATAAAAGGCACTTAAGAAAAAGCAGGTGAGGTTGGGCGTGGTGGCTCACACTTATAATCGCAGCACTTTGGGAGGCTGTAGTGGGTGGATCACCTGAGGTCAGGAGTTCGAGACCAGCCTGGCCAACATGGTGAAACTCTGTCTCTGCTAAAAATACAAAAATTAGCTGGGCGTGGTGGCACGTGCCTGTAATCCCAGCTACTCAGGAGGCTGAGGCAGGAGAATCGCTTGAACCCAGGAGGTGGAGTTTGCAGTAGCCGAGATTGCACCACTGCACTCCAGCCTGGGTGACAAAGTGAGACTCTGTCTCAAAAAAAAAAAAAAAAAAAAAAAAAAGTGCAAGATGGTCACTCTGACCTTCCTTCTGTTTCTTAAAAGCAGGAGATGAGGCCGGGCGCGGTGGCTCACGCCTGTAATCCCAGCACTTTGGGAGGCCGAGGCGGGTGGATCACGAGGTCAGGAGATCGAGACTATCCTGGCTAACATGGTGAAACCCCGTCTCTACTAAAAACACAAAAAACTAGCCGGGCGTGGTGGCGGCGCCTGTAATCCCAGCTACTTGGGAGGCTGAGGCGGGAGAATGGCGGGAACCCGGGAGGCGGAGCTTGCAGTGAGCCGAGATCGCGCCACTGCACTCCAGCCTGGGAGACACAGCGAGACTCCGTCTCAAAAAAAAAAAAAAAAAAAAAAAGCAGGAGATGAAATTATCGTGTGAAAGATGTCCTCCCTTGGCCAGGAGGGAGGCATCATTCTCATGGGCAAGGACCAGAAGCTGAGGCTGAGGGAAACCTGTACCACCTGCTATACTGGCCCTTTCTTCCCAGCCATTCTCCTCCAATCACCTGCCCTGGCCCAAGCTCTCCACCCCCAACCTCATCACATTTCTGCAATTTACTGCTCTTTGTCTAACTCCTTATGTAAGTGGTCAATGCAAACTGCATCTTTGGGTCTTCACAGATTCTGAAGGTTTTCATGCCACGTAAACTGCTATTAAATAAATGTGTATGTTTTTCTCCTGTGGATCTGTCTTATGTCAATTTAATTCTCAGGCACACCACCCACGCACCCCTACCCACTAACAAACCCTGACAGAGTAGAGGTATGATTTTGCCTCCCTTACACCTAGAAACATAGAAACCATCTTTTCTTTGAATTTAATGATTTAAAATTATACAGACTTTTGGCTTGCACTGAGTTTTCAGATCACACGTGAAATTACTTGTAAAGAAAAATGATTCAATATTATCCATCATTTGTCAAAACTCTTAAAAAGATAGTGATGTCTACCAGCTTTCCTATTTTAGCATATTGGAATGAGTCTATGGATAAAAAAATAGAAAAAATTGGAATAAAAATCCTCAAAATTAAGCACTGGTTCCTGCCAAGTGGTAATGAAAAGTCACTA
Organism: Macaca thibetana thibetana; assembly: GCF_024542745.1. NCBI lineage: Eukaryota > Metazoa > Chordata > Mammalia > Primates > Cercopithecidae > Macaca > Macaca thibetana. The sequence continues at coordinate 4,283,644 of NC_065582.1, read as the reverse complement.
GTTTTTTCCAATTACATTAAGGAAGTGTAAATATTATTAAGGAACAGCTGTGTGTATATAAGTTTTTCTGAATAAATTAAATTATAAGAAATATATAAGCTACAGAATGAAGTCTTTATATTAAAAACAGGTAGTCCCACTTTGCCTGGTATCGTGTTAACAGGAAACTGAAGCATATCCAGCCATACCATTGCTCTCCACAGTCCTGTGGCAACTGAGAGGACTGCTTGTATGTTTTACTCACTTTTCATACATTTATTACATAAATTCTCTTAAAACAGAAATCCTTTCTTCTCAACCTGTTGACCCAAAACCAATGTTAAAGAGGTTAAGATAATATATTCACTGCTAGATTCAAAGCCCATTGTAAATTTTCCTAAAACATAATGACAAACTATTTGATAATTTAAAGAGTAAACATCACATTTATAACAATGCCATACAAAAAGATACACAATACAAAAACCATCTTGAATGTAGGTTTACAAAAGATGTTTGTCTGCTAAGGAACTACATTCATTTTCTCTTGGAATTCACCATCTATAGAAGTTTTGAGCCCTAAGCAAAAAATATAGAAGTATAGGCCAAACATTATACTATCTATGATAAATTTTCAGAAAATTTGGGCTGCTTTAAGTAATCTATTTATGTTTTATATAGTCTCTCAATGTTAGCAGCTGTGAAAGAGATTTACAATTTACTTCATATGTAAAATTTATCTTAAATTTAAGAAACAGCAAATAGAGAGAAAGATGTTTTAATGTAGGTCTGTATTCAGTCATTCAACAGATAAAGAGAATAATATAACAAATGTCCATGTACCCATCATTTATCTTAAAATAGAAGATATTAATTCAATTAAAGCCTGCTGCGCATGTCTTTAATTGACAGTGCCTTCCTACCTCTAGAGGTAACCAGCATCTGAATGTAATATTTATCAGTCCATGTATTTCTTTACATTATGATGATGTAGGTTTTTAATGAATATTCTTTTTAAGGTTAAAGTAATTCCTTCCTTTGTCTGGTTGTGAGTTTTTATCTTGAAAGCCTGTATTGGGTGTTATCAATTTTTTTCCTGCACTGATTGAGACTGATCTATAGTCAGAATGTGAAGTTTTAAACCACAAAACTCATATGATTCATATAATGGTGAAAGAAGTCTTCAATAAATTATTGAAGCAATATAAAAATATCCTTATGAAATTTTTTATTCAATGAAAATGAAATTGCTTTAGGCATTAAAAATAGTTATCTATGGTCACCTAAAACACTATTTGGTTTTACTAGTGAATTCCTCATTTCCTTCCTTTCTGATTTATATGTTAGATAATCCTTAAATTAATAAGCACAGCTGAGGATGAAATATACCAAATGGTCCTCTGCCAAATGTTTTTACACCTATGCTTTTATTAAGTATTTCAAAATATTGATTAGAAAAATAATACATGTGAACATATAAAATTATGATGTGGACACAAAATGATTTTTAACATTAAATATTTTTTATCTTAATATCCAAAATACATAAAATATTGTAAGGATAAAAATCTCACTGCAAGCAAGCTTTCTCACCTTTGCATACAAATTATCACTTTTATTTCAGACACGTTTTTACAAGCTGTGGTTATTAAGAGATGGATCTCACCATGTGAGACAAAAAAAACGTGTGTGCCAATTCTAAATTAATGTCCAAACATGAAATACATCCCTTAATTCTTAAAGATGCTCAAACACAAAATAAAATAGATTTTGTATGTACACAAGTAGGCATCATCACTTTTTTTACTACAGAAACTCATAGTATTTTATTAATTTTTCCACAAAAAAGTCTACCTCTGAATTTACCTTTTCACTCAGTTTTTCATTTTTACTTGTTTCTATTAGTTTCCCATCATAAGCCAGTCTTCTATTATATCAATACAGACTTATAAACTTGTTTACACTTAATTTTTGTCTTACTCTGCCTTGAATAAAAATAGTCATAGTAGATAAAAAATAAAATTTTAATGATTTAATTTGATGTCAGAAATGCAATTTTTTAAGAAAACATTGAATTTCTGCTGCTAAGAGGCATTACTCTGTAAGCTTTTTCCCAAAGTGAGTGTTTTACTCCCCTTTATAAACAGGGGCAAAAACCACCTTCTACTTCAGAATGAGGCGTGGATCCCTTAGTCTGACATCTGACATCCTCCTTGAATTTGCACCGAACCTCCATCTTTATCTCCAACAATTCCTGGCTGAGTCCCTTCACTATGGACCTACACATAGATGTGCCCATGAGGTGGACCATCTGGTGTGCCAGGCCATACCTTCCAACGCTTGGCTCTGCTAGGACCATAAGGATAGGCTTTCTCCTCTCACTCTACATTTAGATGGCCACACTGGGTTTTGGATAGTTTCCCATTCTTAATCAAAATATAATAGAAATTATATTTCACATTTATATTTGAAAACCATATTTAATTGTATATTCATTAAATTCACATAAAATGTACCCATAGGTAACTTTTCAACATTCTTGAGTGTTTTGAAAATTAACCATTTGTTCTAAAACTTGAGTGTTACATAGTTTTGAAATATTTCAAAGTTCAGTTCAAACACACACAAAACTTCTGGTTACCACTTGGAGCTAAATTCAACACCAACCAAATTTTTTAGGTTTGCAAAATTGAACTAAAGAAGTACCTCTGAGTTGAGGGCATGTCAAGATCTAGCATTAAACTCCATTCAGAGCTGTACTTGGACCAGAATATTCCAGGGGTCACAGTAACCAACATTCAATGCCTTAAAAATACATGCTGTACGTGTGTTTTTCTATTAAGCTAAATTCAATCTCTTTGTTTTCAGGCATAAATTTATTTGAGAACAAGAGATGAATGTTTCTATTCTATCCTTTCTAATATCAAGTTGGTCTTTACAATATTTTTTTAAAACTGTGTTAATTTCCTAACCCGATTCTTTTTGGTATGTCGACAGGTTATTTCAACCAGCCTCGTCCTAACTTTTGGCTCTTTATACTATTGGCACATTCACGTCTTTCTCTGTCATCTCCGCCTCTCATGCTTGTTTTTCTCTCAGTGAAGTACAGAAAGCCAAAACTTAGGATCTGAAATGTCTCCTTCATTGCCTGGACCAATGGTTTTCTTGTGTTTTATTGAAAATGAAAGAGCTATGCATTTGATGAAACAATAAAAATACAACTTTTCATCTCTGATAATACTGAGCATTAAATAAAATTATAGGTGCAGTTATTTCGCAGGTAGAGTTTTACTTTCTAGGACAAAGTCTAGATACAGAGGGCAGTACTGACCTGCCCCGAGGCCTTGGTCTCTGCACCGGTTGGTCTCATCTTATTTCAACTGCTCTCATCTTTGTCCTCTTCTTCTCAGTTACATCCAAGATACAGGGACTGTCCAGTGTTTCATTTCTCTAATCCCTTGAACATTGTTCAGCAGTATTACTAACATATGAGCCTGATTGTGAGACTTTTGTTCTCAATAAATAAATACAAACTTAATGCACCTTCCCAAGGGCTTTGCATGGGACCTAAATATTCTTTGAGTCCTGAGTTTTCTCTTCTCTAGGTCTTTGCCCTCCACCATTTTCTGCGATTTGAATACCCTCTTATCCAAACGAAAACCCCAATTCCAGTACAGCTTTTCCTTTGTGATAATACCATTGATTTTCTAGTACAACATACGCCCAGCTCCCAATTCCAGCTCTGAGCCCCTAGAGTTCTGGAGGACTTCGCATTGCCTATCTTCTTTTGCAGAGTGTTACATCCAGGTGCATGTGTCCAGCTCTCCTACCAGACTGCTCAGCTGCATGTGGCATGGCTCCTTGCACACAGTACGTAGAAGGTTTGGTAACAGAATCCCATGTTCATCGAATGGCCTAGACTGATCATATTTTAAATAATGCACAATGTTCTCACATCTATTTAAGGAAGAAACAACTGATTTCTATCTTTTAAGATTGCATTTTAAGACCACATCAAAGGCTTTGAATCTCTCACCAAAACTAACAATAAAAAACAAATTTGGCCAAGTGCAGTGGCTCACACCTGTAATCCCAACATTTTGGAAGGCTGAAGTGGGTGGATCACTTGAGGTCTGGAGTACTAGACCAGCCTGGGCAACATGGCAAAACCCCGTCTCTCCTAAAAGCACAAACATTAGCTTATGTGCTGATACGTGACTGTAATCCCAGCTACTCAGGAGGCTGAGGCACGAGAATCGCTTGAACCTGGGAGGCGGAGGTCACAGTGAGCCAAGATTGCACCACAGCACTCCAGCTTGGGTGACAGAGTGAGACCCTGTCTCAAAAAAAAAAAAAAAAAAAAAAAAAAAAAAAAAAGCATATATAATTGAATTTGTTTCAAAGTAAGGGAAAGGGGAGTATGCAAGGGCGACATGTGGCCTGTTCGTCTGAAAAAGCAAGAAAGGTTATCTTTATATACCAGATCAAGGTATTGCCAGCTACAGAGTGAAATTCCATACACAAAAAGAAAATTTTCTTCAAGCAAAAAAAAATAAGTGGCCAATAAGGTCACATTCAAAAATTAAACTGGTCTTGATTACTGATACCATTTTTCAATAAAAGTAACCAGAGCTCCTTGAAGAAATAATTGATTTTAGGACTGGGACATGAAATATACAAAATGATGCGGGAGCATCTTGCAGTGCCAGGGAAAAAAAAGTCAACCCTTAAAATGATAGCTATAAGTCAAAGGCACATGGGAGGTGGGATTTCAGATTTTTTCAGATTTTGGAATATTTGCATATCTATCATGAGTTATCTTGGGGTTGGGACACAGATCTAAATGTGAAATTCGCTTACGTTATATGTACTGTATCCAAATAGCTTGAAGGTAATTTTATACAATGTTTTTAATAATTTTGTGCATAAAACGAAGTTTGTGTACATTGAACCATCAGAAAGCAAAGACAGCAATATCTCAGCCACTCACATAGAAAATCTGGTGTTGTTTGGCATCACCATCATTCCTGACTGAATTTATTTGCTACCAATCATTTTCCTGCTCTTACTCACATGTAAGTACTTAACAGTAGAAAATATTACAATTTTTTTTTTTTTTTTTTTGAGAGAGAGTCTTGCTTTTGTTGCCCAGGCTGGAGTGCAACGGCACGATCTCGGCTCACTGCAACCTCCGCCTTCTGGGTTCAAGCGACTCTTCTGCCTCAGCCTCCTGAGTAGGTAAGATTACAGGCGTGCACCACCACACCTGGCTAATTCTGTATTTTTAGTAGAGATGCGGTTTCTCCATATTGGTCAGGCTGGTCTCCCGACCTCAGGTGATCCACCCGCCTCGACCTCCCAAAGTGCTGGGATGACAGGCATGAGCCCCTGTGCCCAGCCTAATATTACTATTTTTTAAACAGTAAAAATACATACTATTAATACAGTGAACAATAATGTGTTTAGGTAACTGAGCGGCACAGGAACAAGACTATTTTCCTTTATCAGCTGTTAGACAACAGCAGCAACGAACAACGCAGGCTTTCAGTCGCCACCTATGATGCTGTGTTTTGAGTAAAAGGCCACTGTACACTGTATTTTTTTTTTTTTAAGGTGGTAAGAAACATCAGAAGCAGTTGACAGACCAGGAAGCGGGTCCTCTAAGAAATGAGGAGGCATTCTGCCGGATGGCTTTTAAAATATTTTCTCCAGCGTCATCTGCCTCATTAACGGCGATTTTTGTCTTAGAAGTCTCCCTTTGAGTTTCTACACAGACATGACTGCTTACTCTGTTATGAATGCCCTCTGCTCTAGTCCTTTGGTTAGCCCATCACATTGTCACTGTGGCATCTGTATGCACATTTTCTGCAGTGTTAACGTCATCTTCATTGTCCAATTGTGGCATCATGTTGGTGCTCAAAACGTTTCAGATTTTGGAACATTTTGAATTTCAGACTTTTAGAGTAGGGATGCTCAGGCTCTACTACTTCTTATTTCAGAGAAAAATATAATATCCAAATAACTAATAAAAGCTTGGTTGGAGAATGAAGACTTCTAAAAATAACTGTTTAATCTGCTTCTGATAAATAATCCTCTTCTCTGTACGGCAAAGGGGAGGCCACTGCTGTTACTGTTTGTGTCATCACCTCCTGATCAGACAGACACTGACTTTTTTTAAAAAGAAAACAAGTACATCGTATATGTAAATGTAGACTGTAATAATATATCCTTGAGAAATAAATAAATATTACATGGACTCCATTTTTTCTGACAGTCAATTATGCACAAAAAGATTTTTAAAGCACTGGTTTTTGCATTCTTAAATGACAAATGAAGTCTTCTTGAAATAACATTTTTAATGATTTAGAGAAACATTTGCACCTACACTAGCGTGGTGTTGATTCTCAATTTTTAATTTTTTTTTAAAATCCTTTCCCTTGCGTTTTTATCCTTTCCCTTGATTTTTTTTCTTTTTCTTTTTCTTTTTTCTTTTTTTTTGACAGAGTTTCACTTTTGTTGCCAGGCTGGAGTGCAATGGTGGGATCTCAGCTCACTGCACCCTCCGCCTCCCAGGTTCAAGCGATTCTCCCACTTCAGCCTCCCATGTAGCTGGGATTATAGGTGTGCACCATCACACCTGGCTAATTTTTGTATTTTTAGTAGAGAAGGGGTTTCACCATGTTGGTCAGACTGGTCTCGAACTCCTGACCTCAAGTGATCCACCTGCCTCAGCCTCCCAACATGCTGGGGTTACAGGCATGAGCCACCGCGCCCAGCCTATCCTTTCCCTTTTTCTGTTTTGTTATGGATGATGAATGTCTTAAAACTACTGAACTCCTTATACTTTTATATGTTTAGTGAGAACTTCCTTGTGGGATGGTTCTGAATGATTTCTCTAGAACCTCCATTTGAACATCTTCCTTTCCTCTGCTCATGGTACCAGTCTGGGGCTATCAAAATCATATATGCTGATAAATGCTACACTATGACTAGTGGAGTCAGTGCTAAAAAGCAGCTTCTACATATGGCACTCCCAAGTTGTGTTATTGCTGGCTTTTCCAATGCTTTCCCTACTAGGTCATCTACTGCATGTCACTGCTAAAATGCAAACCATATCTTTAATGAAAGTCTATTTTATTGAATACGTAAGTGACTATGAAATTTTAAATGAAAATTGATGGCCATTTAATTTCATAATAAACCTATATCTATGTATCTCACCAAAGAGAGTCTAAATCTTTAGTGAGGCCACAAATTCATTTTTATGAAAATTCTTCACACGAGTTTAGAAAGCTTCCAACTAAGAAAAGGACAAGTCAAATCTTAGTGTCTTGGGTGGCCGAGCATTTCACAGCTGCCAGAGAACCATGAGGGCCTTCCTGAGACTGACTCACGGGAGTTATCTGTAATGATCTGTGTCTCCCAATGGGTCATATTTTTATTGGAGATTATTTACTATGCCTGGAATCCTAATGCTTGGTGTCTCTAATGAGAAAAATAATACAAAAAAAAATGTCAATATTCAGCCAACACAAATTTCTATGATCTACAAAAGAATGTTTCCAGATCCTGGGCTTGATCATTTTTTGTTTTCGATGTCATAGATTTGCTGAACAAAGCTTCCAAATCCCCCTTTTCCTCTCTGCTTGCTACTACCCCGACCCAGAAAACACACACACACACACCTTCCCAACCAGGTCCCATGTGACTGTTAACACCCACATCAGCTCTAGGCCGCCATGCTTTCCTGAGGGACGTTGCCTCCACTGAGGGCTCCTTTATTCTCAGTATACCTTACATTCCCAGCCACAGTACTGAACTTCTCAATGCTTGCAATGTTCCCTTGGAGTATATCAGTTGAGCAGGAGGAAAAAAAATATCTGGAAGTTTATTATTTTTCCACCAATATATTTGACACCACCTTCGGAAAGGGAACAAAAGGCATACTGTCAAGCGGATAGACCTGGACAAAATGTTACTGTTTGTTCCTCACGAGCACAGAGGTATATTTAAGCAAAGAAAGGCATTCCATGGCTCTCCTGGGACTTCCTTCCTTCAGCTGAATTATACCAACATGTTCACACCACTGGGGCTCAGGCTGCTGGAATTTAGAACGCAGACCTCTATCTGCCAGTGCTTCAATCTCACGGCTACAAACATTCATATTAGGATTGAACCCGGCTTTCAAACATCATGAGATAAATGGGAGTTTATTGGGGGAAAAGGTGTGCCCCCATGAAACTACAGTAGGAGATGTGGAAATAGGACTGTCCCTGTTCAGCAGACTCTACACTAATACAATAAAGCCTAAAGTCACCAGAAGTCACCTGGCCTTGGGTTATGTTTCCAATTCAGGCTCACTGACATTCATGAAACCTTTGGCAACACAGGCCAAGTTTCGTGCAAGGCTGGGTAGAATACTTCTTTCATGTGGAAGCCGGGTGAAACTTGGTGGCTTTGGCTACATTTCACCTGAAGTTTCACATTCAAACAGTCCAGAGTTTCAACGTAAAATTAAGGGGTGAAGAGAAACAGAAAGAAAAAAACAAAACAAAACAGGGGAAAAATGGCTTGTTTGGGAACGGAATGATCACCTACCATTCTCCAAAAAGATCTCATCCTGGCGCCCTTTAATTTTACTGCTGGAGTATCACCTCTAGCAATATATTTGCCCCCAGTGACCAAGGCTTCCAAGTACTAAGGGGGAGTGAGTATTCTAGCTAGACCACCCCCCCACCCCCTACAAAGTCCAGGCTCAAAATAACGGGAGGATTTAAAATGTCAACCATATACATAAATGCAATGATTAACATGCTTCTTATAATGTAGATTTGAAGGGGAAAAGAGGCAATGAAATGCCCAGGTTTGCAAAATTAAAAGATTAGACTGAACATCTCTAGGTTTTTCTACTATGAATCCAAATTTTGAGATTCTATTGCATCTGCTCCTAATCCAGGGGGATCTCTGCCGTAGCTTTCCCCACAGTTCCGCCACTCTGGAGACTTGTCCTGTGGCCACTTGCGTCTGTCCTTCTTAGCAAGGTGCAGAGGACAGGGGGCAGGCTGCGTCAGCGCTGAGGAGCTAGCGTCCTTGACTGGGACTTAAACAGCCTCCTGACAAGATTAGGCTCATTCTATTCCTAACCTTCAGCAGAATACACAACACACAGGGACCGTTTGCCAGGGAATGTCAAACTCTGCATTTGGCTGAGGACTGTGAAAATACCTTGTGCTTGGGGTGGGAAAGAAAAGGGGAACAAATGTCACACATGCTTGTGCCTTCTTTACAATGAAGAGAATATTCCAAAGTTGACTGAATGGCTAGTAAGTGCAACATTTTGCCCATTTTAGGAAATACATTTTTAAGAAATCCCTTATCCCTTACACAGCAGAAGTTTCACTCGTGAAACAGACTTCTGGCTACTGAGGGTTTGTTTTTGTTTTTGTTTTTTTTTCCAGTTTTCTTTTGATTTTGGTTTTCTTTTTCTTTGTTTGTTATTTCTTCCTCTGTTTTTGTTACTCAGAAGATCATTATGTGGTTAGAATGCATGCTTTCCTTTGACATGTGGTCTGCGATACCAATAAACTTTTCTGAAAAAAAAGTATCTCTGACCTCTGAAGATTTCAGCATCCATGTTTTAAAAAAGCACCCATTGGGCCCGAAGGCACATGGAGATTCTGAGGCAGCAGGGTAGAAAGATTTCAGCATCCATGTTTTAAAAAAGCACCCGTTGGGCCCCAAGGCACACGGAGATTCTGAGGCAGCAGGGTAGCCAGCCTGGGGTTCTGTGCACTGTCATTTGCTGCTGGCTCTTACACATCTGCCAGACAGGGGCCATGAACTGTCATGAAGTCTGTGTTGGGGGAACTTTACCAGAGAATACCTTTCTTTCAAAGGGGGGTCCCTCTAGAAGTAAAACCGAAGACAGATCAGTGAGGAAAACTAAAGCTCCAATAAATTATTGAAAGGAAATGCTATCAAAGCATTAAACCAAAAGGAAAAAAAAGGAGACATTTTACTGAACAGAGTAAATAGCCACAATCAAAGTAAATGCTGTGTTTGAAGTTAAAGTCCACAGATCAAAGTACTTTGCAAAATGTCAAGTGCAAGCATAACAAGGGGGAGAGGGAGCCACCGAAACTGACCCAAAGTATCACATTGTCACGTTAGAGAAACCTGCCAGCAAGTGTACTTAGCAAAAAATATTCAGCTTAGTAAGGAATCCTCAAAACCGTCCCCTAAAGTGTGCTAGGAACATACAAAACAACAATAACAAAAACAAAACCCTCGAAACCCTCAAATCAACCACTCTGATTCCACACGAGCAATGAACGAAACAGTGATAAAAGAAGAACATTATAAAATACAGCTCACTCATTGCCCTTAAAGAATAATTGCTTATAGATATTCTCTTTACTCAGGTGGATGGCATTTTTTCCTCTCTCTCTTTTTTTTTAATGCCCCTGGAAAGTTAAAAATAAAGCAGTCTAAACAACAAAAGTATGATGTCTGAAAGATCCTCTCATTGCTCTGGCAATCAGGCTTAATTAGACCTCTGATCCGTGGTTCAGTCAGAGTCAAGTCTGTACTGCAGGTCACTATAACGAGAGCTTTAAGCAAAGCTTAAAATGTGCAGCCACAAACACGCCCAGATGCTCCTGCTGTATTCTGGAACACAATGTTCACCTGGGAACTGTTCACAACTCCCCTGATTATTTCCACTGTAAGTAAGTTATTTTAAAGACATTAGTCACGAACATATCAGAAAACAATGAAATAATTCCGGAATAAAAAGTCTTACCTACAGCCAGCTGAGTTCAACAGTTGTTCTATGCAGAGGAAGTAGGAGTCAGTGGCCTTTTACATGTAGAGATTGTTTATTTAGCCCTTTTTAAAAGGTCTTGAACTCCAGAGGTTTAAGATTAAGTCCAATCCAAGTGTCTGAAGGAAAAAAAGGCAAGAGAGAGGCAAATAAGAGAGGGAAAGAATCCCAGCTGCTGGGTGGTGCTACTGTTCTGAGAGCATTTGAGCTATTTTCAGCATTAACAGCAGCCGGGGTTGTCTGCAAAGGGATGAAAATGCCTTGCCCAGATCGCCACCCCCCACTCCAGGGGGGGAAAAAACACCAACCAGGAAACCCACAACAACTTGGTTCATTGTGCAAATATTCATTTAAATTTTAAGGAAAACTGCCAGCACCATTGAAAACAAAACAAACCCAAAGTTGACTGGAATCTTAAAGAAACACAGTGCTCCTCAAGTTTTCAATATGAATTACCTGATTCATTGAAAATGAGATGTCCTGTTTATGCTTTATTGGGAAGGAAGGCTTTTCTTCTGCTATTTCCTAAGGGGTCTTAAGAAATATTTGAGTGCTCTCTGGTCAGCAGTATCTGTTGCCAGTCTATTCTTCTTAAGAATGAGGACAAATCATTTCTTAAAAGAGCCCGCACCTAAATTTCCAGTTTCATCAACTATGCTATTTTTGAAAGCTACTGGGTTAAGCGTTGACACCTCTTATCTATTGGCAGAGACTGGGGACCATTCAGTGACATGAGGCAGACAAACAGTGACCCCTGCCTCCGCCTCCACAGGCCAATGAAGAAATCATTCTGGTTGGGTCACTGACAATGACTGACAAACTTTGAGCCTTCATTTTGTTTCTAGAATTAAAAATTAAGAAGTTGTATTCATTCATTCATTCATTCAGCAAATGTTTATTTGGTGAGCACTTCAGAGCTTACTATAAGCCAAGCACTCTGGGAATACAGTGGCGGGCAGAATGAAGTGTCCTCGCCTTCAGGGGTTTAGAACACACAGATGCAGCGAGAATAAATAAAAACAGAATGTTTAAGTATTTTCCAGACTTTTTCACATGATGAGACTATTCACATCATGGCAGCTGAAGACTGAGATCTCTTTCTACTATGGATGAAGGAAGCTACTATGCGTCATCAGATCCACTTCAGGCCTGCATTGAGTCATTGTGCCTTTACAACACCACCGGGGAGGAAAATTAGTTGCTTTCTACCAAGGAAGCAGTTAAGTATTTTTATGAACGCTTTCATTCCACATAGACGAAATCCCTGTGTTTTTTCAACCCCCTACTCCCCATAACAAAAAGAATGCTGCGGTAGTCAGAAAGTACTACTGAGAGAGGCTTTCCATCGGGGGATGAAAAGAGAGTCTTCGACCTGAATCCACTATAAAAAACCGCCGGTGGCTCACGCCTGTAATCCCAGCACTTTGGGAGGCCGAGGCGGGTGGATCACGAGGTCAGGAGATCGAGATCATCCTGGCTAACACGGTGAAACCCCGTCTCTAATAGAAATGCAAAAAATTAGCTGGGCGTTGTGGCACGTGCCTGTAGTTCCAGCTACTCGGGAGGCTGAGGCAGGAGAATCGCTTGAAGCTGGGAGGTGGAGGTTGCAGTGAGCCGAGATCGCACCACTGCACTCCAGCCTGGGCTGGAGACTCCATCTCAAAAAAAAAAAAGCTCTGATATATTTTATAATTAATGTGAGGGTTGGTTGCTAGATGCTCGTATCAAATTCAATTCTTTCTTTGCAATTAAAGACACTGAAATAGATTATGGAAAATACTGAGGATTATGCCATGTAAAAACAAAAAAGGGTTACATGACTACTATTTCAAGTACTATTTAAAAACAGTGAAATCCTTTGGCTCAATAGACTTTATATTAAAATTATATTTCAAATTTTAAAATTCTAAATTAACTTTGAAATCTCTAATTTGAATTTTATAATAAGATCAACTTTGTTTTAAAAATGTATACCAGGCTTTAAAAAAATCACCCTAGAATAATGCGTTTTTCTGTTCATTTATTTTTAAATGGTCACATTTTACTATGTCTTAAATACCTGCCAATCTAACATGGGATATTTGGCCTCAATGTGGAATGGTAATTCTACTGGTAATAATTGGAAGCCTAGCCTCAGATAGACACATTATTTTTAATTGCTTTTTTCTTTTTCCCCCTTATAATAGTTTATACCACAAAGGAAAATGCATTTAAATATTGGCCTTCCTCGAGAAGCTGTGGCGTTAAGGAAACAAAGATGAGCATAACCCGCCCTCGTATAAAATGGGGACAATAATGAGCTGTCATAGGGCTCACAGGATAATGCACATAAAATGCTTAACTGGGTAATGTCTGACACACAGCAAGCATCCGATGGAAGTCAGTACCATCATCTCCGCGGTGAGTGTAAAGCTTTGCTATCCAATATGGTGGCTACATGTGGCTACTGAGCTCCTAAAACCTGGCTAGTCTCAACTGAGATGTCATGTAAGTATAAAATGCATGCTAGATTTTGAGGTCTTTATACAAAGAAAAGGTGAATTATGAGAAATTACTCAATGGGTATGACGTTCATTATTCAGGTGATGGATACATTCATTAAATCTATGACTTTACCACTATGCGGCACATCCATGTAACAGAATTCTCCTTGTACCCCACAAACTCGTACAAATAAAAATAGATTAAATTAAATGTTTTCTCTTCCTAAAACATGTAAACCATCATAGCATTTTTATATTGATTGCATGTTGAAAAAAGAATGTAAATTATGACATTAATTTGTATATTACGTGTTGAAAGGACAGTATTTTGGACACAGTGTGTTAAATAGGATATTTTGCTGAAATTAATTTCACTCGTTTCTTTTTTACTTTTTCAAATCTGACTGCTAGCTCATTTAAAATTACCTATGTGACTTGCATTCTGTTTCTACGGGGCAGTGCCATGTAGGCCAATGGTTCTGGAAAGGTAGTGAGCATAACTGACCCAGAAGCTTCGTAAAAACAGATTGCTGGTTCCACCCCCAAGTGTCTGATTCAGTCGGTCTGGCAGGGGGTTGAAATTTTGCATCCCTAACGAGTTCTCAGGTGATTCTTGACCTCACTTTGAGAACCGCTGGTCTTGGGCCTTGCTTCTTAAAAAAGCAGTCCGTGGACCAACATTAACGTCATCACTTAGGATCTTGTTAGAAACACAAAACCTCAGGCCCCACCCAGACCTACTGAGCCAGCATGCGCATTTTCACGACATCCCCGGGCTATGTGGAAACATGTTGAAACTTGAGAGAAATTGATGTAAAGTAGTGTCTGTCATCCCTGGGTGAATATAAGGTAAACTTTTACAAACACCAGTAGCCCGGCCCCGCCCCCAGAGAGTCAGATTTCATGACTCTGGATGTGACTCAAGCATCTGCATACGTGAACAGCTGATTCCAGGTTAAAGCCAGCACTGGGAGTCCCATCAGACTGGCTGTGGAAAGGCCAGGATCTAGAAACCAGACACTCGTGCTAGTGAGGGGGCAGATGCTGGGGGACTGCCAGGTGCTGGAAAGACAGGTCCTGTGCTAGGGTGAAGAGAGTCAAACCCGCACAGCCAGGGCAACGAGTGGGTGCTGTGGCCAGTGGAGGGGAGCCATGCAGGGGGCCTCCATGCCTCTGCAGGTGTGACAGAAGTCCCAGCTGCTCCAGGTGTGGCCTTTCAAGGAAGGCTGGGTAAAGCAGAGCACAGCCTCGGTCCTGAGAAGCTAGAACCCTAGGGTAAGTGATGTGGGCAGAGATGCAGGCTCTGGGGAAAGAGATAAGAACCTTGCTAAAAGAACCCCGGTATACATCAAAGTGGGCCCAGGAGCCCTGCAAACTGAGTTTCTTAAACGCAACATATCCACAGGTTTGGTTTCAGAGGCTGGAACAGGAATAATCTTTTGGACAGAGATAAGGAGGGAAACAAAAGGATGAAAGTGTTGAAAGCCAGATTCATTGAATATATTTTTTCTCTCCCTCCCTAACGAAAACCGAGAGGGTTTGTACATCATTAAGGCATAGTAGACACAGATCAAACCATATTAGAGGGTATTTCCATCCCAAAAGAGGATCTTGTTAACCCAAATAACTCTACAATTGTTAGAACTGGTGAGAGAGACCCGTATTTTGGAGTAGAGAGGCCTTCTGTTACTCACTACACCTCTGTTCCGGCCTTAAATAAATGAGCACGCCAACCTGAAGAGTGTGTCTGAATAACCTCATTCGTTTGCCAAATGACTTCTCACATTTTCAGGCGGCACCTGAGCTTTGTGTGTTTCACAGAGCTTGGTAAAAATAAAATCCTCACTATAAGAGAGAATCTGGGCTCACACTGGTAACATTTAGAACTTCCAATTCTGTATGCAGAAACCATCTGCGGCTTTGCTTCTCACTTTCTTGGTTGGTCCTTTCAGAAAACTTTCAAAAGTGCATAATACTTCCGAGTGGAGAGTCTGCAGTCAGGGTGCCCGGGTTCGAATCCTCATCCTGACACTTAGGCGTGGCTGTAGCCGTAGGTCACTTTCTTAGCCTCCCCATACCTGTTTCCTCCTCTGTAATGAGACCTTTCTGTATTCGGTTGTTGGAGGGTGAAAATTGTTATTTGAAACGGCCATGGAAAAGTCTGCTGCTTTGTAAATTTTATATGAATGTTGGTTAATCAAAATATATTTGAAAAACTGTGCAGATTTCCATATGTGGCTAAATTTAGTAATTTTTTAAAGATACGGTGATTTCCAACGACTTTTTGATTTTTTGAACACATGTATTTAGAAGGTTTCTTTGAGTGTTGTTTTAAATTTTTTTCCCAAGAGAGCACAGAATTCTCAATTGATTCCTCATCGCTTCCTATGATTTGAGAGGATCCCAGGAGGAAGGAAGTAAATGTAGTTTTCCCATGAGTATTGTTTTCTAGAGAACATTCTTTACCCCTGCAGTCCTTTGAAAAGTGAGTTGTGCTATAGATGTTTAGAGGCCTTCCTGCCCCTGTCATTCTAGTAGTATTGTCTAATATCCCAGGAGAACAATGTGTCATTCTCTTAGTCAAATATTTCAGTGCTTAGGGAGAGGCAGCAAGACCATCTCAAACACTGGCGTGAGTTTCAAAGACATACTAAAAGAGCAGTCAGATTCTCCTACAGAAATCAGCTAATGCTGACTCAAAGAAGAAATGGACACTGAAGTCAAGCACGTTGTAAGCAAAATGAAGGCTAGACTAAGTGAAGTAACATCTTTTTTTTTGCTTTGAGATGGAGTTTCGCTCTTGTTGCCCAGGCTGGAGTGCAATGGCACAATCTCAGCTCACTGCAACCTCCACCTCCCGGGTTCAAGCGATTCTCCTGCCTCAGCCTCCCGAGTAGCTGGGATTACATGCATGTACCACCACAACTGGCTAATTTTGTATTTTCAGAAGAGATGGGATTTCTCCATGTTGGTCAGGCTGGTCACAAACTCCCGACCTCAGGTGATCCATGTGCCTCGGCCTCCCAAACTGCTGGGATTACAGGTGCGAGCCACCGCACCTGGCCTGGAGTAACATCTTTTATGCTTGTCTGCTTCAACCACACTCAACAAAGTGAAGCATATGCAATAAAAATAAGGATACCTGGTAGCTTCATGCACGTAGCAAGCATCTGTCAG
The DNA here is from genome assembly GCF_024542745.1 of Macaca thibetana thibetana. NCBI lineage: Eukaryota > Metazoa > Chordata > Mammalia > Primates > Cercopithecidae > Macaca > Macaca thibetana. Next base: position 4,267,183 of record NC_065582.1, on the reverse strand, counting down.
GTCATCTACAGGAACCTCACCCATGGTATGCCACTTGCTGAACAATGCATGCATGCATTGGGCTGGGAAACTGAAGCCCGTACGTTGAGTGACTTTAGACCAGTCATGCAAGCTCCCTACACTTGTGTCCTGAAAGGTAGGCAGAGGAATGGGACTGTACCCGCCTTACTGACTCTTAAACCTATGCTTTTGCTTGGGCTTATCTGGATTACATTCGGCAGTCGCCATGATTTACACCTGTGGGCGGTAACAACTGTTTGAAAGGAGTCAGATCATGTGTCCAGTGACTTCTACTGCCTGGTTATTGATGTTAAGCAAATATGTTTTAGGAGGCGATTTGTCATCACATGTGCCATTTTACCATCTGGGACTGGGGTTTATCAAGTGAGGAGAAAATCTTAACCAAAGGTTAAAGGACCAGTATCATTGAAAGAGATTATATAGAAATAACTTCTTAAAACCTTTGTTAAGCTCAATTTTCTAGTTGAAACTTTGTTTTATTTATTTTTATTTATTCGTTTATTTTTGAGATGGAGTTTTGCTCTATCACCCAGGCTGGAGTGCAATGGGGTGATCTCAGCTCACTACAACCTCCGCCTCCCGGGTTCAAGCGATTCTCCTGCCTCAGCCTCCCAAGTAACTGGGACTACAGGCATGTGCCACCATACCCGGCTATTTTTTGTATTTTTAGTAGAGACGCGTTTCACCATGTTGATCAGGCTGGTCTTGAACTCCTAACCTCAGGTGATCCTCCTGCCTCGGCCTCACAAAGTGCTGGAATTACAGGCGTAAGCCACTGCGCCCAGCCTGAAACTTTGTTTTAAACTGGCTGCCTGAATTCTTTGTGTATTTAAAAAGCACCTCTGCTGTTTACGTAACCATGACTTAGCTTTTCTTGTTATTTCTATTCCATTTGAAATTGACCATATGCAACGGTCGCTAAATCTGCTATGAAAATCATGAACTAAGCCTTTTCCATGCAGCCCACTGAAGGCCCTGCACAATCTGGTGTCCTGCAGCATTTCCCACCAATCTCCACCACCTTCCTCCCAGAGCCATTGCCTCTGGCCTCTCCAGCCTCCCTTCCATTCCTGGACCGTGCCTCATGCAGGTCCCTGGCTTGCATGGCTCACTCCGATGGGAATGCCTTCCCTGCCCAGTGGCGAATGCCATGCAACCTCCAGCTTTCAAGTGTCTCTTCCTCAGGAAGGACTTCCCTGCTCCACCGGCGTAGCCCCGCCACTCCCCCTCCCTTTTTTTTTTTTAACTCATAAAGAATCACCTTCCTCATTCCCTCTAAATTCGGGCTCAGTTGCTTGAATTTGCTGGAGTAATTGACTGGAGACCCTCTCCTCCACTGGCCTATCAGCTCCCACTTGCCCCTCACATTACTTACGTTCCTCACACAGGGATTGCATTTGTGCCTGGCCCAATGTCAATGGGGGCCAATGCGTAGTTGCTGAATAAGTAAATGATTAAATAAGTTCTGCCTAAGGCATGAAGCAACACAAGAGTACATTTTTTGGTCCTATATTTATCAGAACTTGTGAAATAAAAAGTATCTGATCATGTAAAAAGCAAAAATTATGTACTCTAATTAAGCAGCTGTTTCCAACCCAGACGATTCTCTGAAATATTGCTTTGTAGCTACATATGTGGTTTAGAAGCCATCTTAAGAGGCAGATGCCGCTTGCTCTTCCCTTCAGGATATAATGTGTTCTGTTATCTTAATTTGCATCTATTCTAAAATAGATTTCAATAAAGCAAGTTACTTGCATTCATATATCATATTCCTAGACCTTTTTCACAACCATGTGATACTCTACTAGGGTAGAGTGAGGTCCCTGATAAACATTTCTTCTGATTAGGGTTAGTGAGAGAATTATGTATTTGTCTACCTATTGCTTGGCAGTTACACCACCTGAAACCCTATGTGGTTATTTATAATGTAGTTTTATGAGCAGACAGGCAGGTATAAAGTGACACACCAACCACGCCACCTGGTCAGGCCATAGTTATTCCAGTGGTATGAAACTCTTTCTCGTGGCCATATTATGCATAAGTTTTAAACAGACAATGAATGAATAGTCACTGATTGAGAAGACTGGAGATTTGCAATCTTATTTTCCAGCAAATAGCCAAGTAATATCAACAGGGGAGAAAAGGAGAGTTTTGTATGTCACAGACTACACAGCAGGGGTCAAAGCCTGGGGTAGGAGAGGGCTTGGTCTCTGCTGCACTGATCTGAAAGGAGCTATGGAAACTTTTATTCTACCACTTGGGCAGAGGAAAGCTTGCTATGGCCCAACAATGTTTTAAAATGTATTCTTTATACATGTGTAAAACACTCTGAAATCACCAAGATACAGCATGAAATGTATCTTTTCTGAGACATTAAAAAACTGAATGAATTAATCAACAAGCCATGGCACAATTCCATAATTACTATGACCACAGAGTTAATTTAGCAGGGATAGTACATAATACACACCATGCTAGAAAACTGTCCTTGAAACTCACAAAGGTAAAGGATGAATTAAGAACAAGGAAGGATAGTTGACCAGCATTCAAGAGTTAGAAGGAACTATAGATTTCTTATACCAAGTGCATGAGAAAAACTTCTTCCTAAATGAATGAGGCTGGAATCACAAACCCTCAGAGACTGGACACACAAATATTTTCTTTCTTGTTTTTTGTTTTTTTTTTTTTTTGAGATGGAGTCTCACTTTGTCATCCAGGCTGGAGTGCAGTGGCGTGATCTCGGCTCACTGCAAGCTCTGCCTCCTGGGTTAACACCATTCTCCTGCCTCAGCCTCCCCAGCAGCTGGGACCACAGGTGCCTGCCACCTCGCTCGGCTAATTTTTTGTATTTTTAGTAGAGACGGGGTTTCACTGTGTTAGCCACGATGGTCTCGATCTCCTGACCTCATGATCCTCCTGCCTCGGCCTCCCAAAGTGCTGGGATTACATGCGTGAGCCACCGCGCCTGACTGGACATAGAACTATTTTCCATGTTGTCTGTCTTCTAACCAGACCCTCTCTACTTCTGTGCGTGGCAACAACTACAGTGTTCTACACTATTGATCTCCTCAGTTCTCAGGTGGTCAAGTGAGGCCTTGGGCAGCTAAAGCTCCTGGACTGGCCACCTCTGGCTATTAGCAACCTCATTTGTTTACCTCTGTGCCTGCAAATATTCTTGATTTTATGTATATTATGACATAGAAAAGTCTGGAAGGGAATGCTTTAACCAGCAAAGTCAATCTACTAAACTAAAAGGTATGGGAGAGACACATTAAGAAATCAGTAACCATGTTGTAGTTTAAAAAAAACAATGCGAAGTCTTTGTTCAGACCCTCAGGGCTAAGCAGAAGTAGACTGGTCTTCAGTGGCGGGCATGAGAAGGAATATCCTGCCCGCAGTGATGCACACTTTGGATTCCGGCAGAGAGGCGGGAAGCTGCCCTCTGAATCAGAGTAAATGCTCACATTTTTACCTTCTAGCAAGGGCCCTCCTTTTTGTGGCAAGAATTCCTTTGAAGATCATTTTCAGTTTGAGATTCTGTCTGATATGTTTTATTTTACAATTAAGTCACTATTTCCATATTCATTACTCTGTAAAATAAGTCAAGTATGTAAGAGGTGTGGTAGCCACTTCCTTCTGCCTCCTGAGGATCCATTTTGCAGTCTCAGTCTTCCTCACTGCAGAATCCTGACAAGACACCCAGTTAATAACTGACCTTCCCGGATTCCTTGCAGTTTGTTCTGACCAATAAGCTAAAGGCAAGGCATCCTGTTGAAAATTTCACATGCACAATAATGACACTAAACCTCCAGAGAAGAGGGCTTCCTTGTCCTGTTCTTTCTTTTTTGAGATGGAGTCTCGCTCTGTCGCCCAGGCTGGAGTGAGTGGTGCGATCTCGGCTCCCTGCAAGCTGCGCCTCCCGGGTTCACACCATTCCCCTGCCTCAGCCTTCTGAGTAGCTGGGACTACAGGCGCCTGCCACCATGCCCGGCTAATTTTTTGTATTTTTAGTAGAGACGGGGTTTCACCATGTTAGCCAGGATGGTCTCGATCTCCTGATCTCGTGATCCACCCGCTTCGGCTCCCAAAGTGCTGGGATTACAGGCATGAGCCACCGCACCTGGCTGTCCTTTTCTTTCTAACCTTGTTCTGCTCCTCTTTTTGTAGACTGAAATGCAGATGTCATTCTAGGGGGGTGCATGCTAACAGAGAGATGACAGAGCGGAACCTACCCCGGGCTACCTGCCTGTGGGATTTCTTGTTATTTGAGGCAAACCCAACCTGGTTAAATGACTGTGTTGAGGTAATCTGTTCCATGAAAGCTAGAAACAGAATGAAAACAATCATCTAAAAACAACCTTCATTACATTAGACTGGCTGAATGACAGCAATAAACTATTAGGCCTGCTATTAAGACATTAGTAAAAAAATAGTTCCAGAAGTTTTGAAAGAACTTCTGGACATCAACAACCAATGCTTACAACAGTTGTGGCATTAAGTCTCTGGCCCATTATTTCCCAATGGAGCAAAAACTGCCATGAAAAATGAGCCGACATGCCTAACGCCCTGGGAGCTGCATCATTGGAATATTTTTGACTGTAAATATAGTAAAGTAGTTGACTCTTTTTTCTAAAACTACCATTTACTGATTGGCGATGTCAAGAGAAATAAGAACACAGCAATAATTGACAGGAAATACAAAACAGGAATGCATTGTTTATTCTGTTCTCAGTAGACACTGCCAGATCATTGTTCAGAGAGCTTCGAACAGGGTCACTTCGATGGAGTTTAGGGAGTTTTTAAAATCTAAATTGAATGATGAAATGTGTCCTTGGGACAGAAAAAGCAATTTTGAAAAGATTATTCAAGGCCATAATGTATTGGCTTTGAGTGTTAAAAACCTTTAAGAATCTTACGATGGTTTCTTAACATGGTGAATGCTGTCAGTCGTAATGGAGGGGAAGACAGGTTTGATTACGAGGCCAGTGAATTTTCAAATTAAACAAAGTTAAAAATACACATGCAACATGGAAATTGTTCTAAGCATTCCTGTGTCATGGTTTCTGATGATCATGAATGGAAGAAATGAATATAAATCATAACAATTCTGTTTTATAACAGACAGTCTCACATAAATATTTTGTCTTTCTAGTCACATTTGCCAAGAACTGTGTTAAAGTGTAATGATTGAGAGCGTGGTCAGTAGTTACCTACCACCATCAAACCCGACTCTATTGTTGCCAGCTTCTGTGGCTTCTACCATCTTCTTTGGCTTCAGTTCTCTTACTCAGCAAATAAGCCCTGTAGTAGTCCTTGACTCATAATTGTTGTGAGGCTTAAATGAGTTAATATATGCAAAGCTCTTAAACAACACCAACACACAGTAGGCACTCCCTATGTGTTGGTTGCTGCTGTTTTCATCCTCATCTTAAGAGCATGGGCTTAGAGAAAAAAGAGCTCTGAGTTAAATTTCTGGTTCTTCCCCTAATGAGCTCCCTGGTTTGGGCGTAATCGTTGAGCCTCGTTTTCCTTATCTGAGCAATGGGAATAGCGTTCATCACCTTAAGCATTAAGAAGGGGGTTGAAGAATATAGTGCTGGAAAACCACACCTGGCGCATTGGAATCATTAGATACAATTTGTTTACATTACATAGAAAAAAATTATTTGCAAATTGATCTTCAAAAATATAGGTACTTTTACTTTGCTGTTGGGGAAAATGAAATGTATTGGGCACACCTAGATATTGAATTTAATTTCCTTATCATTTATTTCAGATAGATCACATTCACAGTTTTATGTTTTGGGGTTTTTGGTCTATTTTAATTTGAAACAAGAATACATGGGACTGTCAAACACCTGGATTAAGAAAATCCCCACATCTGAGCTAATCACTTTGTCCTGTTTGACATAACAGTCTCTTAGAGCAACAGCATTATCATTGCTTCATTTAGTAAGTGGAGAAGGCTAAAGAGGAAAGATAGTGGCATGAAAAGAAATGACCTGGAAGAAATAGAGAAGAACGGACTTTGTAAGGCCCTGGGAGAGTCTATCATTCCTTTAGTAGGTGGGAGGAGGAGCACAGTTATAATCCTATCCACATTGTTACAAACAAATACACACTAACTTAACATTGATTGACTATGGTTATAATGAATGGTAATTGAAGAAGTATCCCTCTATCACAGCAGTGATTACATTGCAAGGAAAGAACTGAGGCTTTGGAACCAGGCACAGCTGATCTCAAGGCGTGGCTTCTCCCATGGCAAGCCATGTCACTTTGGGAGAGTTACTTAATCTCCCTGAGCCTGGATTTCCTTATCTATAAATAGCAGACAGGCTGGGCATCGTGGCTCAGGCCTGTAATCCCAGCATTTTGGGAGGCCGAGGCGAGCAGATTGCTTGAGGTCAGGAGTTCAAGACCAGCCTGGCCAACATGGTGAAACCCTATCTCTACTAAAAATACAAAAATTAGCCATGTGTGCTGGCGTATGCCTGTAATCCCAGCTACTTGGGAGGCTGAGGCAGGAGAATTGCTTGAACCCAGGAGGCAAAGGTTGCAGTGAGTCGAGATCATGCCACTGCACTCCAGTCTGGATGTTCATCCTTTTTTTTTTTTTTTTTGAGGCTCTGTCTCAAAAAAAAAAAAAAAAAAAAAAAAAAAAAAAAATAGCAGACAACCCCACCTATCTCTCTGGGAGGTTTTTGAGAGGATTAAATGAGACTTTGCATGAATACTGGCTACTCCATCGAGTGGTTGCAGAGGACGGGGTCAGTAGGCTATTGTTGCTGTTTACCTCTTTTTCCTGCTACACCGTAGGCTCCTTGAGGATAGGATTCCTTTAAAAACAAAATACAACCAGTTCCTAGCACAGTGGCTGGTTGCTGGAATGTACTGAGTGAATATACACCAAACAAAGCAAGCCAGGGATACGCTGAATGGAAAGCTCAAACAACAGCAATAATGAATAGAAGGTCTGACTTGTTTAAGTGAAAATAGTTAAGAGAGACCGGCATGGACAAACTGAACTGATGCACTGGGGAACAGATTAAATAAAAAGGACGTAAAGGACAACATCTTCTTCACACACATATTTAGAAGGGAAAGATAAGCTGTAAGGGACAGAGAAACCATTATACGACCTGAGGGGATTATAAATAGCATCCTTAAATGGGGCTGTTTCTATATAGCCTCTCTATTTTTTTTTTTTTTTTTTTACCTTGTAGGAAGATTGTAATGACTTTAGACCTATGATTTCTGTGAGCTCTGTCTGATTCCTTTTTTAATTTACAAAAGTTTTTATATTAAATTCAGGTCGTCTCATTTCTCTCTGAGGCTCCCTCCTCCCATTCCGTCTCCACCCTATCCTAAGTGCCTCTACTTTGGGTCCTCTCGGGTTTTATGGCTAAATCCAGCAATGCAGATTGTGGGCGGGCAGGCTTCCCGTATTGTTCCTACCGCACATTTCTCTACAGCATTTCTTAAACAGGGCCTCGTCTGGAGACTTTCAGGATGAATATTATAGTTCTTACTTTTCATTTAACCTTGAATCATAGCTGGAAAGAACATTACACAACCTAGGTAATCATCCCTTCACATTTTGAAAACTGGGGAGCTGAAGATGATTTTACAGCTAAAGCCATGACTAGGGCCAGGGTCTAAGAAACATTATTGCAGTGAATGGGCAAATGACATCAAATGGTGCAGGCAGCGTGTTCTAGATCTGAGACGGAAGAGGGGTTTCCACGGGTCCTACCGGTCCGTCCCCTGAGCACTAGGGCTGCTCCAGCACCAACTGCTGCTTTGTTCTGCCTGGGAGCAGCTTTGTTGGAGACTTGCTATTCAAATCCCTGATGAACTAAATTAGCTGTTAATGCTCTTCGCAATCCTAGACTCATTTAAGTATCAGGTGATAGCGTCAATGGAGCAACACAAAGAAGTTTTCATAGAGGAAGAAAAGAGATACCGACACAGAAAATGAGGTTTGCAATAATTTTAGTAAGAATGGATTCAGCGGGGGAAAGAAATTAATAGGCTGTATCTAAAAAGAAAAACAAATAAAATTTGGTGCTTCAAAGTTTAAAATTAGGCACATTTCAGTTGAGTCATAGCCGACACTCAAGTAGAGCAGTGTGATCTCAGAATCAATCAACTATCAAAGGAGAATAGCACCATTTAAGATAATGAGAAAAATGACTTCAGAAATGAGGTAATTCTCAGAGAGAAATTATTCATACAAGGCTTGCTTGTAAAACTTCTGAAAAAGAGAAACTTGCAGCCGAATTCATTTTATAGCATTATATTAGGGTATGCTTATTTGGTAAATTTTATAATTATACCCTGTAATGAATCTTACCTGCAAAGACAGAGAAAGACTCAGTTCAAGCCACCCTTATATTTGCATATATAATGTTGGGTAAGAGAAGAAGGAACTGGAAAGTTCTTCACCAACGGTGCCCATCACTGTGGCCAAACCTGGTTCTAAATTGCAGAGCCTCCGCCATTCTGTAACTTGAACTCTGTTTTCATGTTACAGATTAAGATCTATCCACTTGGCCTATTTTAAAAACAGTTGTACACATTTGAACACACCTTTGAGACTCCAAATTGGACTTCTGTACCACCTTCTATTTTGGGTAACCACAAGGGTGCTGGAAATTTCAAGTACTAACAAACGCCACGACCTACAAACTTAAGAACATGAGCTGGAGAATACATGATTCCTGGGCCGCAGAACACACCTGAGCTCTGGGCTCCAGTTATTCTCTGGGGCATTGGACTTACGAATCAAGACCAGGTCAGGTCATCTTTGTTTGGGATGTTTATACTCTTTTTTGTGATGTCCTCAACATTGCATTGCTCTTTTTTTTAAAACACTCAAACGTCTGCTTAAGATCCATTGTTAAAGCTTATTTTTGTGTTTCTTTGAGATTAATATGATATTTCCATTTTCCATAAGAAATGAGATTGCTTTCCTTCTACTCTTAAGCAGTCCTGTAGAGAACTCCTAATATTCATTCATCCCCACTCACCTTATCCAGATTCGAATTAGCTACAAAGATACTCAGGAATTCTATGTAATAGTTATTCAAAATAAAGTCATAACAATTTTATTATTTAGCAAACTATAATTTATCAAATAAATCATATTTATAAGTATAATTAAATTATATAATTATGTATTATATAATATAGTAATCAAATATATAATATATACAATCAATAAATTAAATATAATTTCTTATAATTTTTAATATAATAAATTAATATAATTTTAGCAAATAAAATCATAATTTCATTCTATAGTCTCCTCCATTTTTATTTTTAAAAGGATAATTGGTGTCCTCAGAATATACCAATTTTTTACAACAGAATCATTCAAGAGAGGCATTATAACATTTTAGTGATCTTGATTTTTAATGCAGTATTTCATTAAACTCCTTTGAAGTATTAGGAGTTTTTGAAAATGTGCCAGGTGAGGTATTGTTGGGTAATTTTGCTGCTATTCTTGCTTCTCGACCATTTTCTCAGTGTTTTAGTGCATTTGGAAATGAGTTTGACCTTAAATTTCTTCCTATCTATATAAATACTTAGAAACTCTTGTACTATTTCCAAATCAGCGGGAGCAGGACCTCCATGGGCTACATTTGCCATTATCTGTTTCACTGAGAAACACTATATCTACTGTAGTTAAAAGGTTTATGAATGGTCTTGGCTAATTTCTAGGCTGTTGAAACATGTCTCTAATTTCACAGATTTTGAGGAGGCAAGAGATTTGGAATTTTATTTCTTAATGACACTATCTCCACTCACTGCTTTAGTAGTTAACTTCGTCCTGAGAGGAACTAGCATTGGGGTAAGACGTAAATCAGAAAAATAATGACATACTATTTAATCAGTCTATTAACCCATACTGATTAGTGGCCACACTCAAAAAGACACATTAGAGCAAAAACATTCCCAGTTCTCACTCACAGGATAACCACCCTGGCTCCACAAGTACAATACATGTATCTTTGCCACTTATCTGTTGAATGTGTACTAATAGCTTCCTCCAATGAATAAGAACTCTAAACTTCAGGGTTCGTTACAAGGTACCTGAGGAGCTGGGCGACTCTACAACTGGAATTGTTTTCACATTAAAAGAGCTAAGAAACCTACGAACTCATATTTCACTCAATTTATTTGTGCAGCCACATATAAATAGATGGTCTATTCATGTAAAAGAAACTATTATTTTAATTCTAAGAATGTTAACTTCATTATTCATAAACTAGTCCATTGATCTGATAGAAAGCATCTCTCATCTCACAGACAAATACTCTAAAATATGTTTATCACTAAACAACTGACTTTGTTAATTTAGGAAACAATTCAAGATTCCCTGATCACATTTTCTGAAATGATCCAATTTTTCACTCAGCATTGACTCCGTGCCACGGAAACTGCATTCCTGCTCCACAATGTGTCAATGGAAAGGAAGGCTGACTTTGGTACTTAGCTATGAATATTCCATACTGTCTGTTCTCTGAAAAATGTGAACATTGAGTAGAAAATCGTGAGTATGGGGGAAAAATAATATATGAATGTGCTTTTAAGAGCATAGCAATGTAATGAGGCTTATTAAAATGCCATTTTTCATAAAAAATTTTAAAAGTTTCTCTAAGTACTAATTTGGGAAAGTATGCTAATTTTCAATACTTAAAACCTACATCTGTTTAAATTAGAATGAGCACATTTTTGCCACATGCCACATTTTATTACCATGCAATGGTAAGTATAAATTTACCACCTACATAAGAACAAAATATGGGCAATACGTTTATGAATACATTAAATGTTTAAGAAGATGCTTTTCTGTACTTCACATGATCTTGTTTTGTTTGTACAGACTCATGTTTGTGAACTGGACAAGTTAGCTTCAGATACAACGTATACATAGACCTTGTATACGTTGAGCATGGAAGGTCCAGGAGGGCAATGACTTCGTTTTGTTCATATAGCACAGTGTCCGCCCCATAGAAAAAGCCTAGCTCATGGTGGAGAAAAGTGAATGATGGAATAATGGATGCACAAAGCCAGCCAAGGTGAGGCTGTACAGTGTATATCAAACAGTGGATGTTCCGAGGATGACCTCTTGACTTGTTTTTTATTTTTCTTACTTTAAGTGCCTTGGGTGAACTCTTTCACCTAGCATGTTAGGACTAATCTGCAAAATGGAATTTATTATAAAAGTGAGTGCTCATACTTGATATTTGTCACACTAGATACTCTCTTAAAAATGTGAAAAAAAATAAGATTGTTTTTACCCACAAGTACACGCCGTCAGAGTAACCATTTTCTTCTTTAGATCAGAGTGCTAACAGTCAACAAAGGGAAATTGTTCCACATGTACAGGGCCACAGGACTCTGGATTCCTTTTGAACTCCATGTGAACTGTATTTGGTTCCAAAGTAGAGCTAATCATTCTTAATCCAGGGGTAAAACCACCACCGCTAGTAAACAGGCCCACTGGCATTGAAGAGAAATAGCCCACGGGCATGGAAGATCAACTTGGTGATAATCAGTTTTCTAATGGGACAGCTTCTAAATAATGTCCCAATTTAAAATTGAAGCACATTTTAATAATGGAAGGCAATCAATAAAATATTTATATTCAGAGGCTTAAAAATTTGTTTTCTCTTGCTTAGTCTTGTAGCATCCTAGTTAAATGTCTAAACATGCTTGGTGTTACCTAAATTTCCTTTGGCCCAATTCTAGATACATCTCCTTATTTTGAAATTTTCATCACGTTAAGTAGATTTAGAAAATATGGGATGGGCACGGTAGTTCACGCCTATAAACCCAGCAGTTTGGGAGGCCAAGACAGGAGGATCACCTGAGGTCAAGAGTTCGAAACCAGCCTGGCCAACATGGCGAAACCCCGTCTCTACTAAAAATACAAAAATTAGCTGGGTGGGGTGGCAGGCGCCTGTAGTCTCAGCTCCTCAGGAGGTTGAGGCAGGGGAATTGCTTGAACCTGGGAGGCAGAGGCTGCAGTGAGCCAAGATCGCACCACTGCACTCTGACCTGGGTGACAGAGAGTGACTCCATCAAGAAAGAGAGAGAGAGAGAGAGAGAGAGAACAAGCAAAAAGAAAAAAATAAAAACTTTAGAAAAACAATCATTGTTGACATCCTAGATTGTTTTTTTCTTCCTCCTTCTTTTTATTGTCATGCTATTTCTGGTCTTGAGGATAAGGAAATTTGGTGTTCACTTATAAATAACGGTTTCCATAGAGCTCTTGAGCAAAAAACACAGAGAGAATGATAAAATGAGAAATGTAACATTTTCTTTTGGCTGATCTGTCGTTCCCACAAATGGGCAGTCTGGAAAACTGTTGGAAGTGCAGGGCTTGGAATCTGGCCGACTCAAACTGGAATCCCACTTTCCCCACATGTGTGACCCTGTGCAAGCTGTTTAACTTCTCTGTGCCTGTTTCCTCTGCTGTAAAATGAGAATAATGTCCTCATCAGAGCGTTCGTGTGAATAGTCAATGAGAGGTATTTAAAGAATTTGGCACGCTGCCCGACACAGAGTGCATTGAATGAATTGTGGCCATTATTATTATTTATAAGAATACTTACTGTTATTTTACATTCTTAACTAACCCTGCAGATCACAAAGCTCCAATACCATGTGATGTGAAGACTCATTTTAGATCAGCCCAAGAAAAACACCATTAAGCAGGTAATCCAAATTCTGTTGGGAAAAGATCATATGATGCATTCTTAAGCAAGTGCTTCAGGATTGCGGCACTGCAGTCTCTGTCAGCCTAGGCAATGGCGGGATGGCTGTTCTTTGGGAATGAGGCCTTTAGAAGACAGTGATCTCCCATATTCTATCCTATCATCATTTTTGCCGTGAATACTCCACGTAATTTATCCAGATGATTAGTTTGCCTCAGTGCAATGTAATCAGTTAGGACCAGAAGATACAAGAATATGTTTGTTACCCTCTAATGAAGTTTCTTTGAGTTTTAAGTTGGACTTCAACAGTTTAAGAACAACATGATCATGGAAAGTCAAATGGATTGTGTATTAAGAAGATTTTTATTTAATTGTTTATCTATTAGGGAAATTTATTTTTATTTTGTGTATTTTTTTATTGTTGACAAAACAAAGCTTGTCTGGGCCAAAGATGTCCCTTCCATCTCTGGAGATTGTTTTATTGATGATGAAGTTATTATGGATTGAGAGCCAGTTATGTGCCAGGCCCTGTGAGGTATCCTTTGCACAAATTATTTCATATAAGAGAACGATTGGTCCTATGATCTAGGCACAGCATCCTTCTTTATGGAGACCAAGCCTGTGATTGAAAGATACAGAGTCACATGGCAGCAGCCACACCTCCTCGAAGGCTAAATCCATGACCAGGCCTTGGTCTCCACAGGCTCCTGCCCGGCCTGCCCCCTCCTGTCCTGCAAAATTGGAGGGACATTGCTGCAGAACTAGGGGAGTCCTGCCTTTGACAAGGCACATACAAAGGGAGAGTCTATCAAAAAGCACTTGTTATACTTTCTTTTCTAAAAGAAAAAAAACGCTGTTATTTACTGACTTTTAAAACTAAGTGACCAAACGCTGGTGACATAAAATTGTTTCTTAAGTATAACAAATGGCACTTCAAATTATTTTTTGGATTTTAAAAAAACCAGGTAAAGAAATGACATTAGGCTGGGGAGAGAGGGCAGTAGAAAGAGAGTGGAGAGACAGATGGAGGAGGAAGAGGAGGAAATCCAGGCGGTGGGTGGGGACAGCCACACTGATGAGTGTCTGAGCCATGGGTGCTTGGTGCTATTCAGGGAGGCAGGTCCTATGTTCATAAATAATGTACTACAGGGAAAGTCTGAAAGTGATCATTAAATTTACATTTTTAAAGCAGGGGAATTGCAGTCACAGCCACAAATATAAAAATCTAAATAAGGTGTCTTCAAAGCACTGCTCTGGGACAAGAACTGCAGATACATGGCCCAGCCTCAGCTCTCTAGATATCCTGCTGATCTCAGGGAATTCAGATGGTGGTTCCTGGGTCCAGTTCTCCCTCCCCGACCCCTCTAAGGAAGCCCAATCTAAAGCGTCCGTGTTGGCTGTTCTCACCATGACAAGATGTGGAAAAAGAGGAATTTCTACAAGTAGAATGATAACGTGGAGCTGCCAGATTTCTAGCAGGCTGGGGACTCGGTGGGCCCCCTTGACATGATGCTTCTGGGCATGACTGAGGTCCTGGGTGTGTGACTGAGGGTCAGGGCGATGGCGTCTGGGCATGATTGAGGTCCTGGGTGTGTGACTGAGGGTCAGGGCGATGGCGTCTGGGCATGACTGAGGTCCTGGGTGTGTGACTGAGGGTCAGGGTGATGGGTCTGGGCATGATTGAGGTCCTGTCTGTGTGAGGAATGTGGGAAGGATCTGACAGGACTGGTGCACCCAGACCTCCGGCCTGAGGAGAAGCTGCTTTCACCTCCAGCCAGGAAGAGTGGCTCCCAGCAGCAACACCCCACAGTAGCCCAAAGTCATTAATCACCTCACTAAGTAAACTGTGTTCACAGATGATGCCTAGAAACGCAAGTGGTGTGTACAGGGCGGGCTTCCCGAGCTTGCAAACTGAGCATGTGCACGGCCCCTGTGCTTAGAACGGCCAGGTGTTCTGTTTGATACCCCGCTGTCAGCATCTATAACTTATTCATCATAATTTTGGAACTGCCTTTTCATCTTGCGCTGGGCCCTGCAAATTTATATAGCAGGTTCTGATTGTGTAAATTCCAACAGAGATAAACAAAGTTCCCAACATTTCTGAGACTCCAATCTCACATCCTACACTCTCAAAAATAGAAGAACGAGGTCGGGGCAGCTTTGGCAATTCCTTCCTCTCTCCTGCCGCTGGGACAAGCGCACCTCCGCGGCACCCTCCCTGCATCAGCTCTCTTGGATCTGCACCTTCAGAGAAGGCTTTTATCCTAGTCACTTTCCAGCGGACGCCTCCTGCCCAGCCTCTGAAGGTCTACACGGCAGCCACGGGCCACGTGTGGCTCCTGGGCACTTGGCTCGCTTGCACTGAAATGTGTTATCCTGTAAAATACACGCTAGATATATAAAAAAAAAGAATGTCAAGTAAGTCGTTACTATTTTTTATACTGTTGAAATCTTAATATTTTGGTTGTACTAGGTTAAAAATGTTATAAAAGTTGGTGGCATCTGTTTATTTTTACTTTTTAAAATGTGGCTGATAGAACATTAAAAATTACATATGTGGCTTCTCTTTGCTGCTCAATATATTTCTATTGGTCTAGACCTTTTTTTTTTTTTAAACCACATATCCATGTAAGTGTTCCACCTGAATCTCCATCTCAGAAAGTCTCAAACCAACTTCACTATCTTCTTCCCCCAAAATGCTTTTTCCATATCTTATTTTCCCAAGACAGAAACCTGGTAATCAAACCATAGCCTGCTTTTACTCCCAAATGCCGACTGAGAACTGTTGGTTCTGTCTCCACAATCTCTCCACGCCGGCACTTCCCCCCAGCCCTACTGTCCTGTCCTAGCTGGGCTATTCGCCCTCTTCCTGGATTACTGTACTGTCCTCCTATGGGAAATTCCCTTTTTTTTTTTTTAATTTTCCTGTAGAGACAGGATCACTGTGTTGCCCAGGGTGGTCTCAAACTCCTCGGCTCAAGTAATCCTCCTGCCTCTACCTCTGAAAGTGTTGGGATTAACAAGCATGAGCCACCCCACCTGGCCCTATGTGAAATTCTTGAATTCATTCCCACCCTACCTCAGTGGTGCTCTCACACCAGAGTAGCTGCCTTATAAAGGAAATCCTACTTCACCTTCCTGCTTGAAATGTCTCAGGGCCTTCCCATCTAGCTTAGGGTGACGCAGTGGCACCACCATCTGGCTCTAGTCTGCTTGCCCGATTTTACTCACTATCTCTCCATATTGGGCATCCTGCATTCCAGCCATACCAATGGCTCCCAGGGCTCAGAATCCATCGCTCCATGCCTGGGTGCTGTGGCCACGCTGTTCCCTGGTCACGGCGGGGCTGGGCATGCCTGGGCGCTGCGGCCACGCCGTTCCCTGGTCACGGCGGGGCTGGGCATGCCTGGGTGCTGTGGCCACGCTGTTCCCTGGTCACGGCGGGGCTGGGCAGCTTCCAGGGCGAATGTGGACATATTCTTAGGCCCCACCTCACGCACTTCTTCAGAGAAACCTGAGAGGCTCCTCCACAAGCCACGGGTACCCCCAGATTTCCCTCACTCTGCATCCCGGGAACCTCTAGCAGCGCAGCATCACACTCAAGTAGAATTGCCTGTTTTGAAGACTGTTTGGCAGTCACTGTTTCAGACGCGTTCCACTTAGAAGAGCGACTGACACAGAGCAGGGCCTGACTGATCACATTCCTCGCTCGTTTCTCCCGGCCCCATCACCTTAGCTCATGCCCAGGGTGTTCTCCTGTCTAATTCATTGACACCATCTTTTCATAATCTTTTCCTGTGCTCTTCATTTAATTTGATACTGCTACCGGTTACATATTTTTCACCCACAAATATGATCATTACTTTTCCTCTATAAAGAAGCTCCAATGGTTCTCCCTCTCTCTCTCTCTCTCTTTTTTTTCCCTAAAGAATTAACCCAAACTACTTAACATGATGCTGATCCTGATGCTGATGACAAAAATAGGCATAGGTGACCATTCATTCAGCCTCTGATGTGCCAGGCGCTATGCCGGTCATTTTGCAATAATCTCATTTAATCCTAATGATAATACTCAGATGTAAGCGCTATTATCTCTTCCCCCTAAGTAGGGAAATAGGAAAAGCCCAGGAGCCTGTTCCCCAAGACCAAGTTAGCAATACAGAGCTGGGAATGAATTCCAAGTTTATGTGACTGCAAAGCTCTTCTATTCCCCCCACACCACCCCATGCCCGGTTCTCCCCACTGTTCCTACTTTCCAGACACCCAGACTGCAACATGCTTTCATGCCGTGTTCACCTGCAGACAATGCTTTCTCCATCTAAAGCCCCTGCCTTCACCATGCACACACTGAAGTTGCCCAGGAGGGTCAGTCACACCCTACTCTGTGCCTTCCCTCTGCCTCGGCACTTGTGCTGCTGCGGGATTATCAGTTTCCCCTCCCTCATCCCAAAGACTGAACAGTCACCAAGAGCAGCAAGTCGACTAGTCACCACTGAACATACACAGCCTGGAGAATAGAGGTGCACAGTGTGTGCCTTTTACATGAACGCATGCATACACCAAGAATGATAGTAATGCCGGCTCACATTTGTTCAGCATCTCCCACACGCCAGACCTCGCCCTGCACAATTAGAATACATAATCCATTCAATCCTCCCACAACTCTTTGGGACACTGTATTATCTTAATCCTTATTTATTTTTTCCAGAATAAACTTGCAATTCTAACAACTTCAACAGAAAATAAGTAACTTTTGCTCAATATCAAACTCTATAAAATCACTAAAATTGGCCCAATATCCTGGGTTTTTTTAACTTGCATTATTTCTTCCTGATAATGACATTTAGGCTGGTCAAATCCTGTATTACTTTTTTAAACAAAGAAAAAAAGATTACGAGTTGCTTTTAAAATTCATGTGTGACAAGCAGGAAAAAAACTCATGGAGGCAGTTTCAACATTTATCCTAAGTATACTTAGCAACCACACTTAACAGCTTTTTAAAACTCCTCGTTTTTTAAAAATGTGGCTCTTTCTTTGCAGGGTGACTTAAAAGACATCATCATAGTCTTTTATTAATTAAACATGTTCTTATCAGAAAAAAGGCTCTTGAAAGCTAGTATATATGCTTAATTAAGCTATATATATACAACCCTCAGTCCATATCTTGAATTAGGCTACGTGTGAGGCCCCTATTTGCCCCACTTCTTTCTGATAACCAGAACAGCACTGCCCACTGCTCACCAGTGTTTCCAGCAAAGATAGAAAGTTCTACGTGTCTCAACGTTTTCGCCCTGATATCAAAATCAAAGCAAACCAGGTCTTCTCCATTCCCACTTTGGTTAACAGCATCACCATCGACCCACTGGCCTGATCCACCCAGGAGCCTAAGTCTTTTTCTTTTTCTTTTTTTTTTTTTTAACTTGAAATACTCATGTGCTTTATTTATATAAATTCCCATTATTCCCTCACTGCTACGAAACTAGAGAAAAATGTAACATAAATGTACTGACATCAATTTGAGAACGGGAACGTGTTACCTTCCCAAAGTATCCATCTTGGAAATAGGGAAGGAGACTTCGCCTCGTAAGAGCTCATGAAGGAACGCTCAGAGGAAACACTCTAAACCCAGTTTTCTGACATTGGTAAGCAGAAGCTCTGGAGTCAGTCACAGGTGTGAGCCTTCCACCAAGAAGAGCCACCCAACATGCCAAAACGATAAGCATTAGATCCACTTAAAGTTTGACAAATCTAGCAACTCCTTTCTATTGTCTGCATTCTAGAGAACCTGTTGCTGCTGTTGTACCAGCTACAGTCAGAGAATAGTGAGATGCCCAGTGCCACTGGCTATAGTGGTAGCAGACCGGGCACATAGTTTGGAGAGTTTTCTAACAAATAGTATGTAAGAGGGGAAGCCTGAGTCTTTTAACACCACAGATCGAACACTGCAAATGGTAGGATGAGCATTAGAGTCCCGCTGAGGTCGCTGAGACTTACACTTCACACGAACTGTAGTGGGGCCTAGGATCTCCCTAAAGAGTGGCAGAAGCAGCTGCTCATCCCTTAAACTACACACGTGCATGACTTCTCAAGACTCCAGAGTTTACTTAGAGACGAGTAACTAGAGCACGGGAATTTGGAAGACAGTCTTTCTATAAACTCCCAGGAAAAACCAACACCAGCAGTGGCTGACGTGTGTGAGACCCTTCTTTATGTCAGATGCAGTGCTCTCATCGATATCCAACACACGTATCTTTAATGCCTGGGACTATGATGACACTCAATTAGATGAGGGAACTGTGGCATATCGGGTTTTGTACCTCGGCTCACTTCACTGCAATCAGGTTTCTAAACCAGAACTCCCACCCGACAATGTGTGAGTCCAAAGTCCATGCTTCTATGTGCAGTGGCTCACACCTGTAATCCCAGCACTTTGGGAGGTTAAGAACGGATCACTTAAGGCCAGGAGTTCGAGACCAGCCTGGCCAACATGGTGAAACCCATCTCTACTAAGAATACGACAATTAGCTGGGCATGGTGGTGCACGCCTGTAATCCTAGCAGCTCAGGAGGCTGAGGCAGGAGAATTTCTTGAGCCCGGGGAGGCAGAGGTTGCAGTGAGCCAAGATTGCACCACTGCACTTCAGCCTGGACCACAGAGCGAGACTCCATCTCAAAAAACATACAAAAAAGTTCATGCTTCTAACCATTAGCAATCATCCTATAACATATTCTCCTCAATGAAAAAGACTGAATCCAAGAAATCTCACCTACATCAGACTTTCTAAGTCATAGAGATTTATATAATAATTTTAAATGCGTCTTTGACTTTCAGACGCAGTATATAAAGGAGGAAAGTGTGAGTCAGTGCCGTTCCTGGGCGTCCGCTGGGAACTTCTCTGACCATCCTTCTGGCTCTCAGCAGTGGAGCTCATTGCTCAATTCATTCCAGTGTCCCAGAGGTCGCAGTCTGCCCTCTGTCAGCTGGGCTGTCCTTGGTCCCTGGGCCTATCTCTTTGCTGCCCTCCCTGGGATCTTGCTGCTGGGGTTGCCCTGCTTCCCTTGCAACTTTCTTCTCTGCTGCTAGTGCCTTCCCCAGGGCTCTGTGTGGGCTTAGCTCTTTGCCATCACAAACCCATTTCTTCACTTCTCTCCCTCTCTCCTCTTTTCTTTCTGCTCTCTTAGCTGGGCCCCCTCCATCCTTTTATTTCCTAGTTGCACCTGTTTCTTCCACACCCTTAAAAACATACTCCATTTTCTCCCTAGATGTATTGAAGTATAATTGACAAAGCTGCAGACATTTAAGGTGCACCACGGGCTGCTTTGATGTGTGTACTGTGAAATGATCACCACAATCAAGTTAGTGATCACTTCTCATCGTTATCTTTTTTGTGTATGGTAAGAACATTTAGGATCTACTCCCCTAGCGAGCTGCAAGTGTGCAATGCGGTTTTATTAACTACAGTCACCATGCTGCATGAGATCCTCAGAACTTATTTGTCCTATAACTGAAAGTCTGTGCCCTTTGACCTCATTTTCCTCCCACCACCAATTCCCGGCAACCACCACTCATTTGACTCTGCTTCTATGATCAACATTTAGACTCCACATGTAAGTGAGATTATACAGTATTTGTTTTTCTCTGTCTGACTTGTTTCACTTAGCATAATGTCCTCATACATGTTGTTGCAAATGGCAGGATTTTCTTCTTTCTTAGGGCTGAATAATTTCCCATTGTTTGTATATACACCACATTTTCTTTATCCATTCACCCATGGACAGGTCCTTAGGCTGTTTCCATATTTACTCATTTCCTTTGTATGTATACCCAGAAGTGGGGTTGCTAGATCATATGGTAGTTCTAGTTGTAATGTTTTGAGGAAACTGCACAATTTTTTAGAATGTCTGTACCAATTTACACTCCCATCAACAGCTTACAAGGGCTCCCTTTTCTCCACATCCTCACCAACACTCGTTACCTTTTGACTTTTGGGTGATAGCCATCCTAACAGGTGTGAGGTGGTGTCTCATTGTGGTTTTAACTTGCATTTCCGTGATGATTAGTGATGTTGAACAACTTTTCATATGCCTGTTTGCCATTTGTATGTCTTCTTTGGAAAACTATTTTAGCCCTTTGCTCATTTTTTAACTGAATTATATGTGTGTGTGTGTGTGTGTGTGTGTGTGTGTGAGATGCTCTTGAGTTGTAAACAGAGTTCTTAATCTTTCCGTGTGCTTTAATCTCAGCACTTTAGCAACTGTCAAGAACAAAGTTCTTTCCAAAAAGTTCATCTCAAAGTTGGCCACTGACTCATAACAGGTAAAACCCAATGAGCATTTCCCTGAGCCTCAGTTTCTTCTTTTCTCATGTGAAACAGTGACGATAGTGCGTACCTCCCAGAGTTGTTGAGCCAGACTCAACAATTTACATGAAAGCACTGAGTGGATGCCAAATAAATGTGAGTTGTATAAAACAATTCTTGATGCTACAAAGCTTGCATTTCCAAACTATTGTCAAACTCCCACCTTGTTCAAGCCCCAATTAAAATACCATTTTCTCTAATTCATCTTTCCTGATCCTCTAAGAAACTTCCCTTCTCTGAGCAATGTATTATCATCTTCTGGAACTCCATTGCTTGAGATGATCAAAGAGTTTCTTTATTGTACAAGTTACTTCTGTGCATGTCTTTTGAAGGAATAAATAAATTGATTATATCTCCCTTATAGCACTCCATCACCTTCTATCTTAAATTATAGTAAGTAGCGTTCCTGTCTTCCTGCACTAAACTGTAAGCTCTTTCAATGACTTCCTGGCTTATTTTCTCATCTTTTCCTCCACTCTAAACACATAGGAGGTCCTTGATGGATGTGTAATAAATGAATAAGCAAATGATGTGAAAATGCAAGTATCTTTTTTTAATATACAGTTACAATTTCGACATCCACAGTTGGGTCTGGCCACTTGTTATGTTTTACCCAGAACTTAGGTCTTTCTCATTCTCTACTTTCCCTATCAAGACCATCCTTTCAATACCAAACAAATTAGAAAGGACACATCAGCTAACTTACATTAACATACTAACAAATGGGACAACAGTCTTCAAGGTCTGGAAGAGGAGAGCAGAGAACTCGTCACCGCCTGCTCAAGCCCATCTACCAGGAGGGCAAACTGCAGATACTGTGGGCCACTTGGCAGTTAGGAACTCATGGTACTGATCTGTTTGTTGGGCAGATATAGTTTGGTGACAGTCTTAAAAATCATTTGTCACCTGTCATGACACTTGCCTGATGAAATTCTGATTTCCCAAGAGAATGCACTGACAAATTAATAATCTGACGTTTAAAGGGGTGATATTTCTCCATGTCAATCAACAAGGGGCCATTCTGTTTTGCTGACCAAATAAAATACTCTTTCACTCTCTGAGGGGTTAACTAGAGTGTATGCAGATTTCTCCAATGCTTTGCTTTTGATTGGAAATAGAAACATTTGAATTTCAAAGCAACACTTTTCCTAATTCCTACTGAACTCACAAGCTCTAGTGGTTGAGTGATCCCATTGGTAACAAATACTTAAAGGGCCAGAGTCACTCTGGGTCCTATCCTTAAGCTCCTGTTCTGTCCTCCTCTCAGGCCTTTTCTGCACCATGCAAATCCAACACCTCTTCTCACAGGCTGGGCTAAAGGCAGAAGACAATACCATGACTGAGGAGCCTGGGAATGAGGCAATTCATAAACAGAACATTCCCCAGGAAACATAATTTTATGATCATAATCTTTTTGTTCTTGACAGTTGCAAAATTAAATACCAGAGCCACAAAAGGTGAGGCACAGTGTTAAGGGTATGTTTTCCTAATTCGATCTTCAAAGGAAGCACAAGCTTAGGGTTGAAAATCATTATGATGTAATATTATACCACATAGTAATACATAGATCCAATCATTTTACCAGATAACTATCAATATAAAGCACTGACAGGACATTTGGGACTTCGGGTCAACAGGAAGGTGAGTTTTCAAACTAAACTATGTTATTTATGGCTTTGATTGTCATTTGCTTTTATAACATGAGGGTGATTCTGCTCTTCTGCCAATAAATCTAAAAATTAATTTAAAATGTAGTCAAACTTCTTGGCACACGTTAGAAGGAAGACTTTTTTTAATTAAAAAAGCCATATTAATCATTATATAAATGAGTTATATTAGTCTTGTAAAATTAAATCTGTGGTGGAAAGGAAGTCAGTGAGTGACATAATCAGATTTCAGAACACATATCATATAAAAAGTTATGTTTCTAAATAAAGTGAGTGTGAAAGAATTCAGGATATATTATCAGTCATCTGAGTTATTGCCCTAAGAAAGCCCTTTTCCCAAAATAGATATGGTTTCTCTGACAAAGAAGATAAGTATGCCTTCTCATATTTTTATTATTTTCTTAACTGTCAGACATAACTCATGCGTAGTTAAGTTGTTCAAAAGGTTAAATTCTGAGGAAAAATTCTACAAGTGGTTTAAATGAGCCAAATCATTTTTGGTTGCGTCATGATTTCCTCTGTTGAAAAAGTCTCGATGACTTAAAAAGGGTTGCTTTGATATTTAGCTTAGTGTTTTATCCAAAAAGCACACTAACCAAAAACAAACAAAGAATCCATAACAAAACAAACATTTAAAGATACGTAGACCAGATTAGTTTTCTCATGATGAAAGTCACATGGAATTACACACAGTTTACATTGCTTTCACCACGTCCCTTTCCTCGGGTGTAAATTTTATTTATTACAATAACCTGCTTGGCCTAGTTATTCACCCATCCTTCATTCAGTCTTGGTAGTGGACATGGCAAGATGATGGGTAAAAACACGTAAACAACACGGCTCTCCCATGGAGGTCACTTTCACATGGGAAGACTGGACACGTCAAAAAACTTCATTAACATGATATAAAAATAATACAATATGTAAAGTGGTATCGGAGCATCTAAGACAAAGTGATTAAATGTGACGTTTGTTAAATCCCACTCTGGGAAATAACTTAAGATTGCAGAAAATGTTTCTGAGAAATTCCAATGTAAATGTCCTTAAAAGTCCCTACTTTTTAGTATTTGGTATTGTAGATTTTGTGATTTTCCAGATTTTTCATTAAAAGTTAATATACATAAAACTCTTGGGATAGTAGCTAGTACAGAGTAAAATCTATATAAATTATTATTATTATCAATATCCTTTGGAGTGAACAAATTGAACATTTTTTTGAATAATCTTTTGCGTAGTTGATTGAAACTAGTTAATAGGTTTCTATTGTTTTCTTGAGTTAAATCAGAAGCAGATATTTTGATTGACTATATAAGGTCTTGCAGCTTCTATGGTTTTTTTTAACTTGAAAAGATCTTCCCAGACTGATACCTCTTTCTATCTTGAACTCTCTGTTCAACTATATTCTAAAGCCTTAAAATAAAGATCTTCAATTTTACAACTCTGGATTTAAACTTTTCTTTCTTATTTTAAAAAAGAAAATTTTAACTCTTTAGGTTGATTATATTTCTTGATGAATGTGACTGTACCAAGAGGCTTTAAAAAAAGTAGAGATTAGAAATCAGTTTTTCTTCTCTTCTGAATTATTCACTATATGATGTGCTGCATTTGAGCTTTATCTATGCTTCTGGTAATATTTCTGTCTTATATAATTGTTAAAGTATAGTGCTTCTCACCAGGGAGACTATATATCTATATATTTTTAATAATAGCCTTTTAAAAATTTTCATGCGTTTTTTCTCCTCCTTTGTTTTATGATTTAAAAAAAAAATCAGAAAAATGTCTGAATTGTCACTTTATCTCTAAATTCAAAGAGCATTTTCTAATCTTGTGTTAGCATGAGCACAACACTGGGGAAGATCTGATTGCTGTAAGCCATTCATTCATTCATCAAATACTGACTGAATATGCAGTATGTTGACCTGTTTGCTGAGGGCCTGTCTGTTCCGGCTGCCATTCTAAAGCGAGTTGATTTTCCCTGTAACTTTTGTTCTGCAGAAGTAACCTGTACCTTTTTCCATTCTCTTGCCATTCACCACTCTCCTGACCTCCCTTTGTGTAAACTGGTTTAAGTCTGGTGCTCTAGGTACATCAAACAACACCGGTCTATTCACACTGTAGCAGAGCAACCAAGTAGTTACACCATTTTCATCTTAACTACTAGTAATACTATGCTATAGAAATTGTGAAACCTGGATTTGAGATATTGAGCAAATTAAAACACATAGTATTTACTATAGTGCAAGAATACATCTGACAGGTTAAATGTACGTGTTTTGGAAAGCGCTCAAACCCTGCACCAGATGACACAGTTAGCACAAGAACGGCGGAGGTTATTGTTATCTAATCTCCTTTCCCTTGTTAACTTTAGCACAGAGAACTGAAATAATTAGGTGTAAAGGCATCTTGATAATCTACCAAAAAGGCTCACTTTAAGCAGCCGAGTGTCGCTTTCTTAAACTCTCATTGTTTGGTGGTATAAAGTGTAGGCCACCTGTATGAAGTATAAAGATCTGGTATTAAAAAGACCCAATGAGGCAGAAGTCACTGACTCCTCTCAATAGGTGGAAGAGGATTCTCCGTGCAGCCGAAGGTTTAATGAAGTGTGTCTCCGCCAGCCAGGCTGTGGCCTCTGTGGTGTCACCTCTTCAGAGGACTCAGTGCCTCCAAGAAGCTAGCTGTCCTCGGCGGGAAGTAAGTACAGGGACTTCTGTTTACAGGAGACTAGCATGAACATTTCTACTAATAAATTTTCTCCAACATAGCTACAATCTCATTTGAATGTATTTTTTTTTCTGTGCATTTAAAACACTTGCCATTCTTCACAGCATCCCATGCTTGTACTCTTTCTTATAGGATCTTCACAAGTGGCACAGCTCTTGGCTAGAAGCCTATTTTTGCTATAGTTCATTGGACTCCTTGCAGCTGATCCTTGCAGCTATATTAGTCTCTGAGGGATGCTGAATTGAATAGACCATCAGAAGATTTGGAACCTGACAGGTGTATGTTGCCCCTGTCCTCAAGTTCAACTATTCCAGAAAAAATGTACTAGGACAAGGAACCGGAAAAGAAGAATTATTTCTAATAATGGATTGGATGAACTCTCCCATGCAAAGCAGAGGATATAATTCATTATAAGATTTGTAATTTAAGCACTGGGAAAACATCTCAGAGGGAAGAGAGAAAAACTGAATTTCTAATTGAATTTTAAAAATCAAAAATTTAATAAGCAGGCAACAGTATAAATGAGCAGAAAAAAAATCACTGAGACTTTCAACTAATGTTCTTTATTACAAATAAATTTCCCTAAATTATAATATGAATATATAAAGAGAAATTAGAAACTATAATGAGAACATTACCAGGGCTTTTTGTTTTCTTTCTTTTTTATTTTGTTTTTGTGTTTTCGAGGTGGGAAAATTTTCTTTGAAAGTAAGACCCTTGATTGGATTCAGGAAAATGAAAGCTTTCTGAATTTTTGATCAAATAATGCTTCTTGAAGGAACAGAATTTAATGCTGAATTTATGTAAGCCTCACCTGTATAGGGAAGAGGAAACCACTGCTTTTTTTGGCCAAAATTCCTACTTGGTAAACTAGTAGATTTCAGTTTTGAAGGTCAGGGTGTAGTGAAGTGTGGTAGCGCTCCCTATGGATATATCATGCTGCAAAACACCAAAAGAAAAACCTGTCTTTGCTGGTTGCCTGTCATTTATTCAGCAAATATCATCTTAATTGAACTTAAGCTGAAATTCTTATTTGCCAATATTCAGAACTCAATAGTTACAGAAGGGTTTCCTTTTTACTACATGCACATCTTGAGTTTTTCAGAAATAATACAGAAAAACATATTTTGAAAACACGTTTATCTGTATTTTTCCACTTGACAGTAGCAGTTTAGAATTTAATAAGCATATCCATAATTAAATTGTTAGTTTGAGGAACTTGCAGAAAGTTATCTAACACAATCATATATCACAACTCTTCTTTATAAAATCCAAGTGCAACTCATTTCATTACGCTATCAATGTAGTTAGACATAACTGAGGCCTTTAAAAACGTTGTAAGTGACTTAAAACAGAAAATGTTAGAAACAGTCCAGGCATATTACAAAATCATGGTTTCTGAAACCTAATTACTATATACAATTTAAAATAATTGATTAAACATGATTAGTCCTTAAGATGAATAGAACCAATTCCAACTTTAGCTATTATTTAATTATAGCATGCTGTACACTAAAATCAGCTGGAAGATAGCCAAAATAAAGCTTTAAAGGACAGCATGATAATTAAGAATTGCTATTTATCTTACTTTTATTGGAAAACTCAATGCTGGAATGAATGCCATAATGTCTAGAAATATGAATTTAAATAATTTCCTAAATATTTCACTTTCTCATTCCAAATATCAGGACATTTTAAACTTCCTCATCAGTTCTACTTCATATGCAAAAATTCATACAGTATTAATTAGAACTTTTGCTTTCAACACAGTTATCTTAAAGACAAGGAATTATGTATAACTTCTTCATAAAATTATGGGTACATTTTTATTTTTGATTGTGGTAGCTTTTTCATAAAAAGACTACTGAAATCAGGCTTATTTAAAAAATAATAATAATGTTATCTAATATGGAACAGAGGGTAGGAAGTATCTATAACCAAACCTATATCTGTGTCAAGTGTGACACTAAGAGAATATTCGCTGCCTCACCCAGGTACTCAAGTTGTAGGGTAACATAACTAGTGTAACATAACTAGTGATTTCCAGTCACCTTTTAGTTTATTTAGGAACATTAAAAGAAATGCTGCTATTGTAGACTTCGTTTCAATTATTTAATCTCTTTCCAGTTCACGACCTTTACTTTCTCCTGGTTTCAGCATGAAAAACAACCTCGTAAGTGTCTTACATTATAATTGGCTGCTAATCATCATCAATTCAGCATTAGTTCTAAATAGTCTGATTCCACAACAAATTTGTAATAGGGATTTTTCTATACATTTTATAATAGCTATGGATAGAAAAATACTATTATCCATATACTAAAACATTCAAGTTGTTTTGTTTAAAACATACATTGTAAAATTTTCCCTCAGGAAATTTGGATCTATTATAGGACAGTTGTAGCTTTCATGAAATTGGGGTCCTGAAGTCATATTTTTAAAGCAGAAAAATGACAGCCTCATTGTTTTTCAAATGTTTTGAGTTTCTTTGATAAAAGGCAGTATTAGGACTTTATTTCTAGGTCAAGTGTATATTTACAGTAACTAACAGGAAAATATTGAAGTCTGAAGTTACCAGTACAATGTCTGAATGCCAAATTCTGGACACGGGACAAAGTACTTTAGAATCAGAGGCCAGGAAAGCTCTGGAAGGCTGTGAACAGAGACAAATGCAATATGGTGCAGTAGACAGAAAGTTAGAAGTAAGATTCAGATACAGCCAAACAGGGTGGGGGACAGTTTGTGGGGGGATGTCTGAGCTGGACTTGAAGGGCGTATGAAAGCAGCTGTCACTGCAGGGGAGATTTAAAGGAAATGACTCTTCAGGGGGCATTGCATTTGCAAAAAAAAAAAAAAAAAAAAAAAAAAATCTGATACAGTGTGTTTTGGAAATTCCGGAATATTTGATATTGCCAGCAGAAGAGTTGGAAAGTGGCAGAAAATAAGAGTCTAAAAATAGCCATAAGCAAAGGTGCTAAGTCTTGAAAGATAGAGATTATGTCTCTGAATCTGGTTCTCAAAATTGTTGAATTATTAACCATGTAGATGCGCTATGCAGAATTGAACTTAAAATGCTTATCTTTTTATAGCAAGTCATCTTAAAAGGATACAAACATAGGAAAGAAATTGCACAAGAATAAAGTGTGTGCCATTCTTCCCATGGGCTAAGGTTCTTGTCTCACCTGGTGCCACCATCAAGGCAACAGACACAGCAGTCAGGTGTGCCCTGGATATTTCTACACCTCATTCTTCTAAAGGCTCCCCCAAGAAAAATTAATAGGAAATCAGGTGCTTGCTGCAGGTCTTTGCACTGTGTCAATTCTAAGGAATCCTCTGGCAATGCAAAGCTTTGAAGGAAATTAAACTGGAGAGAGATTTTCTCTACCTTTCATTCAGCTCATATAGAATCACTTAGCTGATATTTTTACTCATAGAATTGGACTCAGAATTAAGTCTGTTCATTTAGTTTTCCTTTGAATGTTAAATATAACGAAGTACAAGGCCGTCATGTCACCATTTTATCCCCTATGACCCACATAGGCATACACTTATCATTAAACATTTGAACGTGGTTCGCTCCACTGAGATTCTTAGTCTGTATCTTTATAGTTTGACTATTTTGACATTTAGAACAAAAGTTTTGAAAACTATTTTCCTATGCTTTAGTACTCTCTTATCTTAGGACATATTAACATAGCTACATCTGTGAAACAGGTGGTTCATGCTCATATCTATCAGTGAAAATTATACTTAAAATTCTAAAGAGACTCTCGTGTCATCCAGATTTTTGAGGAAAAAGGTAGCAAATAAAAACAAACTTCTTAGAAGTAGATCTCAGTTACTACTTATTTTAAATTTCGTGGTAGATTCCATCTTTTGGAGACAGGGGTTTTATTCAAAGTTTTCAACCAAACATTTTTATTAAATAATTTCAATAGTATTATAAGTGATCTGACATTTTTGGTAACAAAACAACAAAATAACAAAAGAACTGACTTGGGTAAAGCTGAAAAGTTTGCTGAAACAGAATCTGATCCTTACTTGGTCATTTCCTTACCAGGGATTTTGATTTGACTGACCAGTTTCAATCCACAGTAATAGCTTTGTTCCTAAGAGACTATAAATCAAGGAAATACTCACTACAAGGCAATTCCTCCTGCAATTCAGGGTCTGTGCTGTTATTATGAAGCAACTGACAGCAAACATTTGCTGCAAGTATGAGCGCACATTTGTATGAGGTGTGTGGTATTTTTGGTTTCACTCTCTCTGAAACCTATCTGCTTGTGAGAAAAATTGTGCAAGAAAAGAAGTTTTACTGCCACATACCTCAGCTGTCCTACAGCTCAATGCACAGACTTCGCTTCCTTTCTTTCCTTGGATTCTGAGCCGGGGGAGCACAATAGGGGTCTTGTGCTCTGGGCCAGCAAGGCATGCAGATACTCGGGAAGGAGGTGTGAACAGCTTCCAATACCTACACTGTTTGCTTTACAACTACCCCAGCTAAATCAAACAGGACACCAGGACACTCAGTCCAGGGTAAGCAAGTACAAAATCCACTGGCTATTATGACCTACATAGAGAACAGCATTCTTTAATTTAAATGTGTACATAGGTGTGTTAAGAGTTAAATAAATCATTTACGAGGCTTAAAAAGAAATGCTTCACAATTTATGTGCCACCGCTTTTTCATGTAGTTCTCTGAATACAAGTCAAAGTGCAGGTCACAAAAGAATCCATTGTTCACAAGTGAGAAATGTTGTTGGCTGTGAAGACGGTTCAGAACAAGCTATCGTAGTCTGTTCAAACAGCAAACACTGGTTTTACACCCCAAAGCATATCGGTAATGTTTTTTATCTTCCAATTGCTAGAACCAAAATTCATTGAAACCACTCTGTCTCTGATACTATTTTCTAGAAATGTGTGTGTCTTGTATGTGTGTGTGTGTCTATGTGTGTTTGGTAAATCCAAATCACACAATCAATGTAAATCTTTCAGGCCAAGTTTTGCCCCAGTTATTTTTATGCTGTGCTTTCCAAAAGGTCAAAAAAGCTTACCTCTGTCAGTGTGGTGGGATGCCCAGGAAGCCCTTTCTCCGCCTCGGCCTCAGCGTGCAGACATATGCCCTGGGAGCCCACAATCTGTTAACAGGAAGCAGGTAAACCCGAGAGCGTCCGCCTGCGTTCCAGTCCAGTGCCCGTCCCAGCACACACCTGCTTTTTCAGACCTGCCGCTCATATGCTACAACCACGCACAGGACCAGCCTTAGCAGAGAGAGGGCAACACCCTCCGTTTGGATCCCTCGTTTTCAGGGTAAGCAGCTAGGGAGCTGCTGAGATAATATTGCAGGGAAAGCTTGCCTTCCCAAGACAAAAACCTGTGCTGCTGCCTGATAGCAGATACGCAGCATTATCACTCTGCATTCCACGTTCTCCAATCAGCTAATTGGAACAGCAGTCAACAGCCTGTCCAAACGGCAGTTTGCAGGCCTGCGTGGCTGTGATCATTGTATACTAACATGCCCATTGCTTCTCTCTTCCCTGAAGAGATGTATAAAAGAGGCTTCTTCCAGGGTGAAGCTCAGCAGAATATGCCACACTGTTTTCCATAAGTAAAATGGCTGGTCCTCTCAGCACTGCTGCAGGCAGCTCATTGGGTTCCACTGGCTTTTCGTAGCCATAGCAACAACCAACAGACAGACTTAGCAAGCATGGCTGATCATGTGCCGCACACCCACACAGCTTGTTAATTTCTTTTCATCAAACTCATCATTTTTCTGAGGAGGGTAGCTTCTGCTATCTTTCTACACATTTCACCGATAGTGGAAGTGCTCTGATTTTTCCGCTCTCCTGAAGAACTCTTTTTTATATGAGCCAGGGCTGTGTATGAAATCGAGGAAGCGAAGCCCTATTAGTGGCTATCCAGGTTAATAACATGCAAATCACTTAAGAGACCCTAACTGGAAGCATTGTCAAACAAGCCCCGCCTTCCAGTCAGGGTGAGTGTGGAGAGCTGCACATCGGAGAGTTACACTTTTTGTTTTTAAATGATAATCTTAGAGCCACTTAACTGAAACAACACCCTGGGAATTGCTGTATAGGGTCAGAATAATAATTAAATCAGGTAGAATATTTTAATAAGATCTTTAAATATCCATTTACTTATGGCTCAACTTATCTGATTACTTTAAGATGCTTTTTATGCAATTTAAAATAGATTTTTTTTTAAATCCTATTGTTTCTGCTGCAGAAAATGATTCTTTAACTCAATCTCATTTGTAAATTAAAAATTCTTTTTAAAAACTCCGAACCTAATTAAAAATTCTTTGACTTTAAACATTACCTTCAAGGCAAGAATAGTTTTACTTCCTTAGTAAGATGGATCACATTCCACCCGTTCATAAAATTTCACCCCCTCTGGGAATCGACGATGATTAATGTCATGAACAATTTCAATCTTCTACAAAACCCCCAGCCTTGTCTTCTCTTTCAGGACTGTCTCACCAGTCATATTCTATCTGATATATTTCCAAGGCACTGTCCCATTTATTTTTGTTTCTAGCAATCTGTTTGAAATAGTTATGTTAACACTTTGGACTTGTAAATACAGATGTTCTATTTGCTAAGTAGTCATTGATTTAGGATTCTGTTAGTATTGCGTTTCCCTACCCATGTTAACACTCCTGCCTTCAGTATTAATTCCCGAATTTTGGCTGCGTAGGAATCCTGTGGATGTAGATTTGGGGATGCCCGCTCTCCTTCCTCCCCAACCCGATTGACATTAGGTAGGTCTGGGCCACCCAGGGTCAGCATATCCATGCAAGACAAGTGGATGGTGCTTTCCTGCTTGGGAGAGTCCTCACTGCTTGCTTAGGATCGCCTTTTTTCACGGAAGTCCCCTTTCCTGAAGTTATTTTGCATTTGCTGTTGCTGACCGTGCCCCCCGCCTTCACCCTCAGCCTCCCATTCTACTCTTCACTGCCCACATTTCAGAATCCTGAATTACATATACCATTTTACGCTTCCTTGCCCTGCAGATGCTGCTACTATTAAAAAGCTTCTCAATCTGACTGTTCCTCGCCCCAGCACCTTTAACCTCCATCCCAATCTGCCTCCCCTTTTATCTTCCAACACCTGGCCCACACTGACCACCTCGCTAGTGACTCTCCCAGGTGGAGTCTGAGCGGCCTCTTCCGTGCCTCCCCTGTACTGGGGTCCACCTCTGCTATTACAGGCCTTGTCACACCCTGGGACTTCTCAGCAGTTCTCCTTTCATGTCTGACTCCCAGACTGTTCTGTCTACTCTCCGAAAGCCAAGCTGGTCCATGTCTTCTTTGCCCTCCATGCTTGGAATATTCTAATTTCTCAATGCCTTTGAATGAGGACCTACAACACTGTATGAATAGGGACTGACGACTGGCTGGTGTGAAATCTGTGTTTTAATTCACTTTTCAATATCACCCATTTGTTGACTTATCACTTCAGAAGAACTTAAGTGATTTTGACAAAATGCTGGCATGTTACAAAAGGATATCAAGAAAACTCTAGGTGCATTTGATGTTTTAGGGTGCTTTTCTTTTCATTGTATCTCTGAAAATGTCTTTATACCCTCACACTTGATTGGTTGGCAAGGTATAAGAATCTCTGACCATGGCTCACACCTTTACTCCCAGCACTTTGGGAGGCTGAGGCAGGTGGATCACTTGAGCTCAGGAATTTGAGACCAGCCTGGGCAACAGACCCCATCACTACCAAAAAAAAAAAAAAAAAAAATCAAACAAACAAACAATTAGCTAGACATGGTGGTGCACGCCTGTGGTCCCAGCTACTCGGGAGGCTGAGGCAGGAGGATTGCTTGAGCCTGGGAGGTCAAGGCTGCAGTGAGCTGAGATCACGCTACTGCACTCCAGCCTGGCAACAGAGGGAAACTCTGTCTCTGTTTTTAGTAGCAAAACAAACAAACAAACAAATCTCTGAAGTCATTTTCCTTTGGAATTTCGAAGGCCTTCATCCTTTTTCTTGTATCTCCTCCTCCCCTATACCTCCAATTACTGCGCCTCCAAAGAGAACTGGAAATCCCCAGGCATCACTGAACCAGAACTGGGAAGCTGGCAGGAACGGAGACGAATCCCTTTCCGCTCTTTGCCCCGTGGTATGTCTGTCGGCATCTCTACTGGTCTTCACACATCACTCTGCCGCAGCTCTGTTCTTCCAAGGCTCTTGGCTCCTTCGCCTGCTCAAAGCCCCTCCCCTTGTAACGTGGTGCACTGAGGCCCATTGGCATTGCTCTGGCCTCAGGCCCTGCCTAGCCCCGGTCCCTGATGTTTATTCTCCTTCCGAACGTGTTTGTTTTACAATGTGCTAAATACAGATTTCCAAGAGACAAATATGACTTTTCCAGCCCATCTTTCTGAGTCAAATGAGATACCACCTATGTGGCCAGCAGCTTTATATGTGGGCTGCCCTGTGCCTTGGTCCAATCAGATATGACAAGGACACTTGGCATTATCTAGTTTTAAAATTTTGCTAACATAATAGGTGCAGAGTAATAGCTCACTATTGTTTTAATTTGTGTTTCTCTAATTACTGACAAATGGAACATCTTTTCATTTTCGATGGTTTTCGGGGTTCCCTCTTCTGTCAATTTTCTGTTCATAGCTTTTGCCTGTCTTCTCTATTGAGACTGTCTTAGTGTGAAATTTTAAACAACATGGTCATAAAGGTATTTTTTATATATTTAAACATTATAATTAAATTTGTGATATTATTAAAGGTTACTAAGATATCCACTGACATATAAAGGGAGCTCTATAATTCACAATGCTAGTTGTTTTGGTTTTTATTATGAAATGAAAATACAGAATGTGTGTGAAAATCTGCATTCAGAAATTATGTTCAGTATGAAAGCATAGAATACCACACCATAATATGATTTTCTAAAACAAATATTTGTTTGGAAGGATTTTCAAACAAAGATAATACTATCAGAGAATACATATACACACACATAAATATGCTCTAATAGTATATACACACACACACATATAAATGGAGAGAGAGAGCTATCTATTTATCTAGCTTCTATTTTATGTTATTCCATATGCACGCCTACACATCAATCAATCAATCTACCTATCTATCATCTGTCTATCATCTATGGAAGGCAAACACAAATGTGCAAAATGCTAACACCTGATGAATCTTAAGTGAGAATATTTTCAGTTTATTTTACTCTTATCTTCACTTTTCTATAAGTTTGATTTCTTTTTTGTTTTCAAGATACAAAGTTTTAAAAAATGAAATACAATGAGAATAAAAATAGCGTTTAGAACAGACACAGAGTTAAGGTTAAGATTACTTGATGGGGACATAACTATTTATCAGAGTTGAAACTAACGAAGGTGATAAGTGATGGAGTAACTAAAGTGATTACTGCTATTATTGTTATCATGAGGGGGCTACTTTGGTAGAGAGGATCGGAAGCATTTTGCACTTTCTTGAAGTAAGTTTGCTATTTGCCTACATGTACTGCTTCCCTGTATTCTGTTCTTAAACCGTTTATCCTCTGGTTCCTATTGTGAGACCCGTATTAGTCTGTTTCCTTAATTCAACAAAATCAACACTGCTTGAAGCACTAGGTTCTTCTCTAGTCACATCTGCTCCTGCGGACTCCACAGCTAGGACCCACCAAAGGATCTGGTCCTTGGCACAGCAAAGAAACATGCTGTATGACCTAACTTAGAGACTGGAATTTAAGCATGGTTTGTTTATGAGGTAGCAAAGACTTTTATAAAGCTTAGATTGAATTTTCTAATTCCTAAAACAAATAAAATAGAATATCCCAAAGGTTATTCCTAAACCTTGCATATTTAGTTACTCTCACAATGATATGAACAATGTCAAAATAGAACATTGATGGGAAATGTGACAACTGACTTAGGAGGAGGATTGAAGTATCTCAATTAAGCAAATTGGATTTATTTCTATGATTCCAACAGCAAGAAATATACACTGGAAAGAAGACTGACCCACAGGCTACTAATCAAATGCCTTCATATCCCCTGAAGAAGTATGACCCTGATCAGTAGCCAGAATGATCTTTATAAATCAGAGGTGCCCAAAAGCAAAATAAACCCAGCAGAGTTGAGGGTTTTTGGAAATTCACTGATCAAATGAATTTAAAATGAGAAAATGATTATAGAAGAACAAAACCTTGCCAGAGGGCAAATGATAGGAATGTAAACAGCAGCAGTACAAAACTGTTTAAAAAGCTGGAGAGAAAGCCAAACGTATTAACACAAAGGTACTGTGTGTAGCCCATTAGCAGTTACTAGAACCCCCTAGAAGTTCTGTATACTCTCTAGGTTAAGAGGAACAAGGAAAATGTGGCAAGAGGTACGGGAAGAAGTTTCAGGTAGTCCTAAGTCTGGAGAGCTCGGTCTTCACTGGCTAATAATAACAACATTGTTTTAAATATTTCAGGTTTATCAAGCTTTGCGTTTGCAAATGACTATGACTGCAGCAGCTTACAGGAACTACTTTATCTTAAAATGTGTGTTAATATGTGCCAGTACCAGGTGGGGAAAAAATAATGGTGTTATCCAATAACAACAAAAGAAAAAAAAAAAAAAACAGCCCACAATTAACCCCCTCCCACAACCCTGCGAACCAATCCCAAAACACAGATACATCTAGGTGTGGCTGAAGAAAAGTACTCCTGGCTTCTATTAAACCTGCAGTGTGCGATTCTGCAAGCAACACAGAAAACACTGCACTTGCTCCCAAGGAATTTGACTGTTTATACTTCATAATGATAAGCTTAAAAAGCGACCTGGAAAGAGAGGGCTGGCTGCTTTCACGCTCCTGTGAGGGGCCATGCTTTGTTCTTGGAGAGGCACTCTGACCACATTAATAGAGTGTATCTCCCATGACCTTTCCCACTTAGCATTGTGTCCTGCGGCAGCAGTGGCCCCCAGGTACTTCCGGGCAACGTGCCACCAAACCCAGTACAGAAAAAGCACTGGGCTCTGCCGTCACGGCGTTATTGAATTAGTAACGAAACACACCAGGCTCAGCAAACAAAACCTGGCAAGAAGGATTTTAAAACAAATGCTTCTGGTTTCACCTGAGCCACTGAAACAAATTACGAGGTGCTGGGTGAAACTGGGCAGCTTCTGTAAACTCTGAAGAGGCTCATGCTAAAGCCCTCAGCTGCCAAATGTCCAAATCTCAGAGAAGTGAAAATTAGAGGGTCATCTTGTGTCTTCTAGAAGAGTTTCTGAAACACATGTTCAGTAAGATTCATCGATCAAGATAGTAAGATGGGCCTGAGTGATGTATTAATACAATCAGGTACACGTTTTAGAATCCAATGGTCCAATACCAAGTGGAAAATATTGTTGAAAAACAAAAATCCCCAAATCCACACTGGAAATAGTAGATGCTCAGTTAAAAGTCTACCAGTGAGAGTATGCGCAGGTAGGAAAAATAAACTACGCGTGCTTGCAGAATATTGGATGGGAGCTATAACCCAGAATGGTAATTATTTTACTAAGCCTACCCAGGTCAGAATTCAGTGCCTATGTGTTTGTTTCTTTGTTTGTTTTTGAGGCAGAGTCTCGCTGTGTCACCCAGGCTGGAGCACAGTGGCACAATCTCGGCTCACTGCAATCTCCGCCTCCTGGGTTCAAGAGATTCTCCTGCCTCAGCCTCCCAAGTAGCTGGGATTACAGGGGCACGCCACAATGCCAGGCTAAGTTTTTGTATTTTCAGTAGAAATGGAGTTCCACCGTGTTAGCCAGGATGGTCTTGATCTCCTGACCTTGTGATCCGCCTGCCTCGCCCTCCCAAAGTGCTGGGATTACAGGTGTGAACCACCACACCTGGCTGCCTATGTTTTTAAAAGTCAGACTCTGGCATCCTAATTGCTGGATCATTGCCTTGAACTAAGAACATTCTTCTGGACATCTCCTGCATCAAAGGAAGACGATTAACTTTAGAAACATTCTTCTGGACATCTCCTGCATCAAAGGAAGACGATTAACTTTAGAAACGTTCCTTATGAGAGGTCAGGAGATGGAGACCATCCTGGCTAACACGGTGAAACCTCGTCTCTACTAAAAATACAAAAAATTAGCTGGGCATGGTGGTAGGTGCCTGTAGTTCCAGCTACTCAGGAGGCTGAGGCAGGAGAATGGCGTGAACCCGGGAGGTTCTTGCAGTGAGCCAAGATCATGCCACTGCACTCCAGCCTGGGCGACAGAGCGAGACTCCGTCTCAAAAAAAAAAAAAAAAAAAAAAAAAAAAACAAAAAACAAAAAAAAAAAAAAAAAAGAAAAAAGAAACATTCCTTGTGAAGTTTAAAGTAGCATGAAAAATCATTTCACAAACAACTTTCCTATAGGCATAAAGGTGGATTTTAAAAAATTATCTGAGCTGATACCTGAGCTGCCTCTAGGACCCGTTATTCTCTTGGCATGTGGACTCTTTCCTATATTTTTCCTTCATTAAAGACACGGTTTGCTTCCAACGATTGGAAACAAACCCAAGTTGTGTTTCAATTTTTGGTAACACATGAGAAAGTCTTATCACAAGATTAAGATTGGCTGCAGAGAAGAGAAAGCTCAAATAACAGGGCTTACACAAGACAGAGGTATATTTTTCTCTCAGTTGAAGGAGTGAGAAATAAGGAGTTCAAGGCTAGTAGAAAACTGGCCTCATGATTATCAGGACTCCAGCTCCTACCCTCTGTTCTGCCATCTTTTGAAACTGGTTTCTATCCTCAAGAATCCTCGTGGTCCAGAATGGCTACTTGTGCTCCAGCCATCAGGTCCATGTTCCAGGCAAGAAGAGGAGAGGGAGAGCCAAGAGGCACATTTTCCACTGGAGTTGACCTCTTTGAAAGAGCTTTTCCCCACCTCCCACCCAGCACTTCTGCTGATACCTCATTGCATCCTGAGTGATAAGTAAGTCTCAAAAATGTGGTCTTTTCAGCTGGACGCCTAGTGGTCCCAGGTAAATCAGTGTTCTACGATTGAGAAACAAATCGGTAATAGGGAGTGGATAGACAACAAGCTGCCTCTGCCCGCTCGTGTCAGCCTGGGTACAAAGAAAGTACTACTCATTTCTTGACATTGTCAGTGAGCCTTTAGTCGTGGCTGGTTACCTGCCAGTGCAGGGATCACCCAGGCTGACTCGGTGGGTTGAGGAAGCACCCGTTCTTCATTCCTCCATGAGGCTGTCCTCGTCTATCCAGCCACTGTGCTTATCTTCTCAGCACAGACTCAAAGCATTGCCATCTCTCCTTATACTGGTTTCATATCAGTATCTCAAAGTATACTTGTTCATTCACTATGGAACAAATAAATGGTGTGGATTCCAATATTCTGCAATTTGTTAGCTGTGTGATATGCAAATTACCTAACCTCTTTGTGCTTCCGTTTCCTCAAGAATAAGAAAGGATGATAATATTATCTAATTCTGAGGGTGGCTGTGCCAATTAAATCATTTAATTAGTATAAAAGGGTATTCGATTTTTTTTTTTAATTTTGTATCTTTGATTTATGGTGCAGCACTGGGTGGGCACGGACCTCTGGGACCTTCTAATACTGTGGGAAACATCCAACGGACATAGACCAGAGCGTCAAAAAGCAACACAGATGCATGCGTTGATCAAAAGAATGGTCCAGACGGTGAGGGGCAGCGGGCTTCGGCAAAGGAGAAACAGGCGCTAGGGTCACCAGTGGGAACTTATCGCAGATTCCCCGGAACTTCACCTGGACAGCTCAAGGCTGCGTGAACAGTCGGCAGGAGGACTTTTCACTTCTGCCTCCTGCCTCCCTTCCTGGCTGATGTCCTCCCCCACCCTTTAATTTAAATTGGCACCAGTTTCCTATTCTCTCGGTAGCCCCAGTTCTTTCCCTCATTTAACATTTTTATAGAATCTAGTGGGGGACTTTATTGACCCAGGGGCTGCCAGGGCAGGGCTGGCCTTCAGAGGAGGGGCGTGGTGTGCCCCAGTCCCGCAGCTGGGGAAGGAGTAGGGAGCTGAGGCCACAGAGGGCCAGGGACAGCGGCTGGGGAGCAGCGCGCGGACACAGAGGGCCCTGCGGGGACGCGCCTAGGGCCGGAGGCCTTGCAGACAGCGTCTCCGCGGACACAGAGGGCCCTTTAAGAAAAGCGCCACCTTGTTCTTTAAGACTTCGGTAGCTGAGTCCTGGCAGTCCCGGGGCTTCACACGCTGCACGGTTCTATCTACCTGTGCTTTTGTTAACTTCATCTCTGTCTGTCCTGCGAGATTATAAACTGCAGGCAGCAGGGATCATTTGTGTTCTGTCTTCACCCTGTTTCCAGGGCTCAGCATCGTACCTGGGCTGTGGATACAGAAGTGCCGAATGAACAAACGGGTGGATGATGGGGCCACGTGAGTCCCAGGTGAACGAATTCTATCTGCCCCGTTAAGGCCATCCCTTGATTCAATCCGACAAGCATTTCTTCAGCCTGAGCTAACCCAAGAAGACCCGCATCCAGGGTCTAATTAAAGCACTGCCCACCTTCCGGGTGGGGGAAACGTGAGGGAATATCAAAGAGTGATGTTCCAGTGTGACTTGTCCATGCCCAGGGAGCAAGGGGAGCAGAGAGAACAAACGAACAGTCCCGCGCCTCTCCAAGGGGCCACACGCGAGCTGAGCCGAGTGGCTGACGAGGAGGAGGAGCTCGCGGCCTGGGAAGCCAGGGACAGGACTTCCAGGTGGAGGAGGTGGCAGCTGTGACCGCAGAGAGACAGGGAGCAAAGGCAGTGCAGGGGAGACCGAGAGTGGAATGGCACTGAAGCCTGCGTGGCGGCAGGAAGCAGAGGTGAGGTGGACAGGGTAGATGGGTCACTGTTTCTCAAACACCTTGTTCTTCATGGGAAGAACTTTGGACCTTATCTTCCTGGAAATAACAAACCAGTGAGTTGTTTTTTTGTTTGTTTCTTTTTTTGAGATGGAGTCTCACTCTGTCTCCTAGGCTGGAGTGCAGTGGCTTGATCTCCACTCACTGCAACGTCCACATCCTGGGTTCAAGGGATTCTCCTACCTCAGCCTCCCGAGTAGCTGGGATTACAGGCGCGTGCCACCACATCCAGCTAATTTTTGTAATTTTAGTAGAGACGGGGGTTTCACCATGTTAACCAGGCTGGTCTCGAACTCCTGACCTCAGGTGATCCGCCCGCCTCAGCCTTCCAAAGTGTTGGGATTACAGGCGTGAGCCACCACACTCAGTCCCACCATAGAGTTATAAAAAGAACACAGGCGTGATCATTCTTGCATTTTAGAAAACTAGCTCTAGGACCCATTTACCTGGGAAATACGTTTTAATGGAGTAATTCACATGGTTTGATGTTTTGGTCGCTTTTATCACTCGTCACTATTATGCAACATTTCTCAAACACCTTCTCCTGTGCAAGGTATTCATATTCGTTGCCTGAGGAGGTATCAACAAAATGAAGGACTCCTAAATTATAAGACGTACCACTATTACGTTCCACTAAAAAGGCAAAAAACTGCTGCCATTGACATTGTAACACGATGTTATTTTTTAAGTCATTTGTTGGAAGAGATCTTTCAAATTGAGATTAAATTTCATCCTCTATCACTCTGTGTATAGAAAAAAGAAAAGTGAAATTAGCCGGTTACAATATTCTTAAAATTCTTCACCTTCAGGGTTCAGCTCTTCTGAATGACATTCACATTTAGGGTTTGACAGTCATCCTTTATGTAGTGTTTCCCCAGTTGGGTGTGCATCAGGATCACCAGGAAAAGTGGTGGAAATGGAGGCCCAGGCCGTACACCGTTCCAA
Source organism: Macaca thibetana thibetana (assembly GCF_024542745.1). Taxonomy (NCBI): domain Eukaryota; kingdom Metazoa; phylum Chordata; class Mammalia; order Primates; family Cercopithecidae; genus Macaca; species Macaca thibetana. The sequence continues at coordinate 4,225,851 of NC_065582.1, read as the reverse complement.
CAAGCCTGGAGCTCTGTGTTCCTTGTTGGTAACCGAAAGATCCTGAGACCCCCAAAGAGGAGGAAACGCTGCCCAGCACATCAGGAGAGACGGCTCAGCAGCGCTTCTGAAGTGAGTGTCGGCTTCTGTTTTCAGTAGTTTTTGTATTCAGTGAGTTTTCACAGACGTGCACAGGACAAGGCTGGCACAACTGCCATGTGCCTGGCACAGACATTGTTTCTGGGATATTAGAAAAGAAATACGATGGGAACTTTAAAAAATATGCAAGAAGTATATTAATGATAATAACTTGACTTCTGTGATCAGGGACTAACTAAGTAGATTGTGGCACATCCACACCAGGGGAGACACTCAGTGTTGGAAAGTCGTCATGTAGAATGATCTTTTCCACAGGCTGTTCCAGGACAGGCTGTTCTACAAGGGCACCACAGGCAAAACAAGGTTGGGAAATCCTGCAAACCATGCCCCTCGTCTAGAGTTTCAGAGTGTGCTCAGCATTCTGAAAGTTCTGAGAACGCTGGGAGTATAGTGATTTTACGTTTTAACCTAGAATTTTCCAATTATGGCATTAAAGAAAAGGAAAATAAAAACTCGAGACCCCAGTTTATGATGGCAAAGGAAAAAATTAAGCCGAAAGCTGAGTCATGCAGGAAGCTGCTTTTCCTTTCGTTCCTAAGCAGAAGCTACAGATAGAAGGTTCGATATCTCCGCAGGTAGCTACTCTGTGTTCATCTTATCTTATGTGAAGTGCCAATTTACGGAGTGTCAGAGGATTATGTATCGACTCTTCCCCTGCCTGCTCCTTTTCTCTTGCAACAAGTAGATTCAGTGACGTGACCATACCTTCCTTCTTTCCCTTCTAGCCCCCGTTTCCCCTTTAAATACTGAAGCCCTCAAAACCATCTTTGGAGAAAGGCATGCCTCCCAGGCATGGCCTTAACCTCGGCAAAATAAGCTTCTAAATTGATTGAGACCTATCTCAGACGTTTCTGGTTTACAATGTTCACATTATACTTTAAATAAACAGCAACAACAATAAGCCCATAAAAAGGTATGGTGGCACCATTCCATTTTTGTAAGTAAAATTTTGGATGTATAGTCATAGGAAAAAGACAGTGAGGAGGTATACTCAACAATAACAAAGCTTAATAAGGAGGGCTTGAGTTACATATAAAGTTTCTTTGGTTTATTTGTATATTCTTCCATGAATTGACACATTTTCTGAAAGAAAACAGTTATTAAAAATAGCAACAGTAAACTGACTTTATGAAAACTCAAAGAAAGATTTGAGTTTTCCTGATATGTTCTGTGGAGGAAGCTTTGATGAATATTAAAAAAAATTCAGTGAGAAGATGGAGACTTGTTTTATGAAACTTCTCAATTTCCATGAGACAGGAAAAAAAGTGTTATTAGTCACAAATTATAGTAAGAGCAAAGAAGAATGGAATAAATTCGGCATCATGTGTGATTTTTATTTGGTCTTTTTCAAGGCCACGCACGCATGAAATAGAACATTTTAAATAAACAAGTCAGGCTGGTTTGTCTGTGGTTCGATATAAAGGCCCAGCAGAGAAGTCAGCTGATTGGATCTCAGGAATCTGTGAAGCTACTAAGAGAAGTCACCTTAAAGATAGCAGCTGATACCGTATCTCAGGGTAGGAATACCTCTTACAAGTTAGGTCATCGTGGGCAACCTACTTAAATCTCAGGATCCTCATTTTTTGTATTAAAATGGCCACGCTTACTGCATTTGTTCCCTGGGGCTGTCATGGCAAAGTACCCCAAACCTGGTGGCTTAAAACAACAGACATTTTTCTCACAGTCCTGGAGGCCAGAAGTCAGCAGACGAGGTGTGGGCAGTGCCATGCTCTCTCCCAAGGCTCCGGGGAGGAGCCTTCCCTGCTTCTCACCAGCCCCTGGCTGCTGCCAGCAATCTTGGTGTTTCCTGACTTGGCTTGTGGCAGTGTAACCCCAATCTCCGCCTCCGTCTGCAAACACATCTTCCCCGTGTGTGTCGGTGTCCAGATTTCTCTTATCTTATGTGGACAGGAGTCATTGAATGGGGGCCCACCTTAATCCCTATGACCCCATCTTGCCTTGTTACATCTGCAATGACCCTATTTCCAAATAAGGTCACATTCACAAGTCCTGGGCCAGGACTTCAAAGTATCTTTGGAGAGGACGCAATTCAACCCATGGCAGTTATGGGGTTGCAGCTATTATGCTTTTTGAGAAAAAACTGTGGCTCCCTGTGCAGTTGGGTCTGTGAAAAACCAACGCAGGGACAACTCAGCTGAACTCAATTCATACATCGAGGAATTCCCAGGGTGCTGGTGGAAAAGATCAATTAAACTGCATCTCTGGATGCTTTTTTTCCTTTTTTTACTGAATTGGCAGAAAGACTCCTCTGCTGGATTTAGAGTGAATCTACCATTATAAAGTTGAATCAACAACAACAAAAAGGGATAGGTGTAATACATTGAAAAGATTCTACCAAATGTCCTCCAGACTGATTACTCTTTTTAGAAGAATCTTCCAGAGTAACATCTCCCAACCCACACTCTCATGCCAAAGTGCATCCTGGGCCCACGTGGGTGGTAGGCAGGCTGATCCCTACACATGGTTTCTGAGATTGATCGGGGGCTTCCAGGCTCTCTTCAGCCATCAGTTTCTGAGAGGACCACATGCGGTTTCATTGCATCTCCAAATACAGGCATTGCTTCTTAATCAGGCTCTCCATGATTGTGCACCCTCCCCTGGGTGTAGGTCAGGCCCTTGCGGCAGCTTCAGACCACCAGTCATCTAAAGCAGTTATTGCAGCTTTCAAAGGCCTAAAATCTCAGAGAATTATTAGGCACATGGAGAACATCTTTATTTATTTGTTCACTTTGTTCTGTTTTTTTCTGTACCGAGTATCATTTATAATTTCGAAACAGTGTAATAACAGTCAATGTAATTTATTTAGCAGATTACTATGTGCCAGGCACTAGCTACAAATTTTAGAAATATTAAATCTGTTCCTTATAGAAGACCTGCCAAGCAGGAATTATTTTTATTTGACAGATGAGAAATTAGGCTTAAAAAATGTATGACTTCCAAGGTTAAAGAATCGCCTGATTTTAATACTATGCAGAATTTCTTACTTCAGCACTGTTTTAATGAATTGTCTGTAAATGTGGAAACTCCTGTTTGTTTTATTTGGATCAGATTCCTGAAAGTCGATCAGAAGGAAATGGTGATGTTCCCAGCATTTTTGTTATTTTTCTTTCTGCTATTGATCTAGGATAAATCATTTTGATCATTTTTGTGATATTTCCTGTATCTCAGAATAATGGTATTATGTTTTTTGTTGTTCTCAGGTCCTGTGTACAGGCCTGTGGAAGGGGAGAACGCATTATCATGATCTAGAGGCTAGATGACTTGATTAGCAGCACTACCACTTGAAAATCTAACTACAGAGTCGCTCCTGAGTTTAATGAAACGGTTTTTGTTTCCAGATGTTCTTTACATTGGGCCTAAGTCCACTGTGAAGAAAAGAAGAATGGTTTTGATTTTCTTGGTTGCAATGACCTAGTTGCTCAAGACTTCCTCACTCGGTGGCTATAGACTATCTTCACCTGAAACTGCTATGAAGTGAACCATCCCAGGTCACCCCGGGGAGTCTTTCTGTGGCTAAACAAGCTGGCCTGAAAGCATTTAGAGTCCGTAGCTTACCAAGCCAAACAAGAACTCCATTCAAGCAAAATCTAAGTGGAGAAGCATCATTTCAGTCAGCCACATTTTAATCAGCGACACCTCATCAAATGTGGACTCAGACAAAATATTTTAAAATTCATTTTGCCACATCAATGCATTTATATCGTAACCAACATCCCTCAGAGCTCACGTGCTCTGCAGAAGTAGGGGGATTTTCTCCACAGTTTTTCTTCATATTGAGGACTAGGTGGAAATGTTGTCACTCAGAGTGGCCCCTTGGGCACCCTCACCTATCTGAGGTACCTACACTCATCAACCACTTCTACCTGTTATTCAGGCTACCCTGGTCTACGATCAACGCAAATCCAGGACCTGAGCAGAGCCTAGCAGCATGTCATGGAAATCTTTCTTGAGTTGTCTTATGAATCTTTTCATTTTTCTTTGCCCTGTGCATTATTCATAAACAAGTCATCCTGGTCTCTAAACAGAACAAGTTAGTCCTGGGAGCTGGTGAGGATATGCAAATGCACTGCAAGACGTACTTCAGGATATCTGAAATCATGATTACCTGCAAAATCAGCACCATCAATGTATACTGTTTTTTCCTCTTTTTTTCCCCTGATCCACTGGGTCAGTAGGAAAAAAATGGAAGGAGAAGGGGCCGATGAAATCACACTAATTTATTCCACAAATGCTTTTACTGACTTCTGTGACGTATACGGCACTGTCATCAGGTGAAATAACAGGAAAATGGGAATCAGAAGGCAGGATTTACTGTAAAATTGATCCCTAATTATGTGACCATGAGCAAATTCCTGAACTTTATGTCCCTCAGTTATTTTATTTGTAGATTGGGAGTGATTTAGGCCTCTGCCCAATCCAAGCTATTACGAGGATCAAATGAATCTTTTTACTTGCTAGTATAAAGGACAATGCAAATGAAATGCAGTGGTTTTCCTCCTCCACTGCTACCACTGTACCCCACCCCGACTATATCATCATCATCACCACCATCATCACCACCACCACCATCATCATCATCACCTCCATCATCATCACCTCCATCATCATCACCACCATCATCATCATCACCTCCATCATCATCACCACCATCATCATCATCACCTCCATCATCATCATCACCTCCATCATCATCATCACCACCTCCATCATCATCATCACTTCCATCATTGTCATCACCACCATCATCATCATCATCACCTCCATCATCATCACCTCCATCATCATCACCACCATCATCATCACCTCCATCATCATCACCTCCATCATCATCACCACCATTATCATCATCACCTCCATCATCATCATCACTACCATCATCATCATCACCTCCATCATCATCATCACCTCCATCATCATCATCACCACCATCATCATCATCATCACCACCATCATCATCATCACCTCCATCATCATCACCACCACCATCATCATCACCACCTCCATCATCATCATCACTTCCATCATTGTCATCACCACCATCATCATCATCATCACCTCCATCATCATCACCACCATCATCATCACCACCATCATCATCACCTCCATCATCATCACCACCATCATCATCACCTCCATCATCATCACCACCATCATCATCATCACCACCACCACCATCATCATCACCACCATCATCATCATCACCTCCATCATCATCACCACTGTCATCATCACCACCATCATCATCACCTCCATCATCATCACCACCATCATCATCACCTCCATCATCATCACCACCATCATCATCATCACCACCACCTCCATCATCATCACCACCACCACCATCACATCTCAATCATCATCACCATCATCATCATCACCACCATCATCATCATCATCACCATCATCATCATCACCACCATCATCATCATCATCATCCTCTGCATTAGGTTGGTTCTCTGGAAACACGGTAAGGAGGGGATTTACTGAAGGGGCTTTGGGGATATGTCCTTAGTTATCATATCTGTAAGGGAACAGGAGAGGAAAAATTGGACAAAGGGAGAAGGTGAACTTTGATAAAGCTTCAGCAGAGGCCACAGGATGCTATGGTGCTGAGATAACACCTTCTAGTTGTCCCAGAGGAAGACAAGGAGCCTGGACCTTGGGAGCCCTGCATCCACCCACTGCCTGCAGGCTGCCCACACTGGGAGAGGCAGAACTGGGGGAGATCATTCTTGGAGACAGACTCACTTGTGAGCCCTCAGCAATGCACACTCTGAGGGCTGGGTGAGTGAACACCTTGGTTCTGAAGGGCAGAGATGAGGGATTGTAGCATCCACTAAAATCATCAACATCATCATCATCATCATCATCATCATCATCATGGGCTTGAAATGGCCTTCAAGAAATCCTTGAAGGCTCCTGCTCATTTCATTTCTTTCTATAACACAACGAAGAAAGAAAAGATAGAGTTTCCCTGACAGATAGCACAAAATTAAAAATATTAGAGCTTAAACTCAGGGAAGGCAGGGAACCATGGCCCACCCACCGATCACAGCAACACCAGATCCTAAATGGCCCAAGTGGCAGACATTGTACATCAATTCCATATCAAATATCCCTCCTGCCCACATTAGCTGCCCCTCTACTGCCACTCCTTTTATTGAATGATAGATTCCCAGGGTGGAAAAGGGCTTTGTAGGTCAGGCAATTCAAGTCACTATACAGTCACACTCTAAGATGGGCCGTCCCCTGTGATGGAGGCAACTACAGTTTCAAGCAGTCTGTTCTTTTCCAGAGACTTCTCCAAGTGTGGCTGGAATCTGCCTTCTCACAGCTTTTACCATTGGTCCCATTGCTGTGCTATGGGACAACACAGATCAGATTTAATCCATCCTCCATATGTGACACATACATATTTTGGAACTGCGCTTTTTTTGAAATGTGCTCAGTTTCCAAAACTTGTTCCTTTTCAAAGCCAAAACCTGGCCTCAATCCTTGGAATATCTTCTTTTCCTCTTAAACTGCGAAGATTGCTCCAAGTTTTTTCTAATCCATGTAAAACAGGATGGGGCAACCATCATACTCTTGCTGTTGGGCCCCTCTATACATGTGATCTAATATTAAAATACTGGACTCTCAGCTCCATGGGTAAATGGTGTGATGTGGTTGGCAAATCAGGCTCTGTTTTTAAGCTATACCATCCCTACCCTTGTACTAACGCAGCTGGCTTTTTGAACAGTAGCATGGTATCTATGAGATCTGTGTGAAATGCAGATTCCAGCTATTGAGATCTTGGTGTATACCAATCTTGTTTCAGGGTTTTTTTTTTTTTTCAATACCTTTAATGTGATTACATACACACAAAATGAATAGAAATATTGGGCAAAACAACAGAAATTTAGAAGAGAGAGAAAGAGAGAGAAAAGCATTGCTACTCCCATCCCCATCCCCACTCCCACTAGACACAAAGAGACACAAATCAAGGGATGGCTTTGAAGGAACAGATGAGGCAGAGTGAGCATCTCTCTTTCCAGAAGGTAGAAGAGAGAGTTTTCTTTTACGTTTTGCTCTTCATTTATGGCACACAGTCATTATTTATTAAATGTGAACACCTACTCTGAACGTATGCATCAAGCTAAAACATCCATGAAAAATTATTTCATAATGTCACAATATATTTTTTCATTAATTATTAATTCCAGCCATCTGCTCTATACAACCCATGGTTGCTAATTTCTCTACCTAACTTCTTCAGTGCTTCCAAAAATGCATTGCTCAAAATAAATAATTGGATTCTTCAGATTTAAATCTTCAGCTCAAATGACTTTAGTGAACTAGGAAAAAGAAGAGTATGGGAAGGATATCTAACTCTCCTGCATTCCCTATATATTAATTAAATTGAAAATTTAAATTTCCATTATAATTTTCCAAAGAGTTCCAGGCCCCAGGTATGACATAATGTTAAGAGGCACAGTTGTAATTGCATGTTATTTGATGATACATTTGTACTGGTGATTTTTCCGAGTCAAATGGTGACTTCTTCATGCTTTTTTCCTTGATTTCCCTGATTACTATTATTAACCTAGATGTAGCACATTGAATGGTGCTTAGGAAAATAGTGAGAAAACGCACATTCTGGTTGGCCCTCTAGATGCTCTCAGATCAGAGTTTGGAGAATGAGCCACTAAGCTATTGGAATTTTCCCAATGAATGGATTTGCAGGATGGCCACAGAGAGGTCTGAAACCCTGCACACCTAGATGCTGTGCGGTGGGTCAGCACATTTTTGCTACATAGCTCTTTGAATCACCCACTATCTGATTTTGATTCTGCAAACAGAAAATGGTTATGGAAGGAAGCAGCTGAGCAAATATCAATATAAACGCTGAAGAAATAGGAGCCTATCTTTCGTGTGTTGGAAGAGGCCTCCTTTTGATCTCTGAAGTGCAACCAGGTCCAAATTAAGAAAGGGAGTGGCTTCTTTGGGAAAGTAAAAGCTCAAGGCCAAAGGATCAAGAACATTTTCTCAGGATGGAGACTTGCTGGTTCCAATGCTTCTTTTTTCAAGGTGTAACCCAAATGTCTTGGGTTGGTGCTGTTTGTTGAAGTAACATGGTTAATTATTGACCTTTCTCACCGTTTGGCTAAGATTCTTTTCTTATCAAATTGCTGTGTCTGAACCCAAAACAAACAACCCCCTGAGGGCAGTTAGCCATTACCTTAAGCTGGGTTTGTGTGAGGGTGGCGGGACGTTTTTCTCCTATTTTTCTCATGGCCTCTGTTGTTTCCAGTAACCATTCTGCTAGAGACGGCCAGAGCTAATTTGTGCTGTTATGTGGGTACTTAGGGTTTGCTGTGACTTGGTTCTTTTTTATTTTTTTAGAGCTGCTCTTTATAACTCTTCCTTTTTGGGGGGCTATTCTAATTCCTCCATTCGACACGGTGTTTCAGATTTCACTAGAGAAAGCAGCCTTTTGTTTTCCCAAGGTTTTTCTGCCATTAGGACTTTTGATCGTACGCTCTAAAATGGACCCAACATGGTCATCTAGAACTGGGATGACTTAGTCATTAAAAATAATTAGACAGCAAAAGGGATATTTTGGGCTCTTCTCTTCTTTCCTCCAAGACTCCTACAGGAGCAGATTGCTCTGGCCAAATGTGGCAGAAGAAGAGCGGGTAGGTGGGGTGGTTTCAATCCACGGAGGCTCTGTTGCTGCAGCAACTTTCAGTCTAAATTCCATGCCCAGACGAGGCAGCTATTCTTAGCCTTGACTTTGGAAATAGTTTTCTCCCTTCTTAAAGTACATCACTCTTGACCTTTTATCTTTACTTTAAAGGTCTTGTGCAGCTGAATCTTTATTTGGTTCCTCAAATCATTTTTAGAAGCAAGGAAGAAGTTAGAATAGGAAAGGAATAAGAAATGGATAGGGCCCTGAGGGGTGAAACCACCTGGCCAGATCACACACTGAGTAAGCAGCACCTGCGCTCCTTCAGTGAGGCCGGCATTCCATGAAGGGTTACTAAGTTTTATTATGCCGGAGGTATGTGGACGGTGTTGGCCATGGAGTGGTAACCAAGACAGAGTCCCTCCCCTCAGGGAGCTTACAGTGGAGACTAAAGCACAGCTCTCCTGACCCCTCAAGTTCTGTTCTTTCCACCACACTCTGAGATGTTACCAGTGCTTTAAAAAATACACTTCCTGTTTTTCTAAATAGGACTGAACTGAGGCAAAACTGTGAAGTCAACAATACCTCAATGCTCTCATCTCTAAATTGGAACTAATACTAGCACCTTACTAAAACGGTGAAAGATTAAATGAAATAACTCCTTCAAAGGGCTTGGCATAGTGTCTAGCACATACTAACCGTTCAATAAATGTTAGATAGTATTCCACGTATTGTGTTCTCTGGTTTTAATATGATCAATCCCCTTATTGAAGAGAAGCAATTTCAATGTATTTGAAACTTATGAATATTAGTTCTTTGACTATTAACACTTGGTAAGGCAGCACGTTTCATGCACTTATGCCATGATAGATGGTTTCCCTAAATTAAGCTGAGTCATGTTATATGTAGACATTCCCTTGTCTGGAATCTTTTCTAGGCATTAGTTAAGATTTAAAATAATCTAACTTTACGTAAAAACCGCATCTGATGCTGTTACATATGTATAAAAAAGATTGTATTATTTTCTTAGATTTTAAGAGTCTACCTTTGCTTAAAGGCCTTAGAGTATTAAATAGCCTTAAATAAAAAATTGACCCTGACCAACTATAATAAGATTATATTTACATACTTTACCTCTATCTATCTTGGCTAGTTAAAAATAAACTCTACATTTTGACTTAGAAGTCAATGATTTTGATTGTGTCAAATGAGAGTATGGGAGAATTTGGTCACCATGGACATGGTTTGGTCACAATTTGTTTTGGTTATTGTAGATTAAAGCACAATTCAGTGATAGGTGAGGAAATGGAATTATTCCTTTTCTCAATTTCAGTTTCTTATATCTTAAAGTTATTCTCATCCGAAGCTTAAAATTGGTCTAGGATTTGTCCAGTTGTAACTTTTTTCTGAAGATTTATTTAAAAGAATGTTTGGTTACCATTAGTCTATGAAACCTTTCTTGTAATAATTCAATTCGCTCAAAGTTTTCCTTCGGAAAAAAATATATATGTATCTTCCCCATAAAGGACTTTGAGAGAACAGTAACCTACTTTCACAATGTAGGTTGGAAACTGTTTCTGAACAAAATGAAACTATCATTCATGATTAGTCTGAATTCAGGTGTAATGCTGAGGTCTAACATGCTTTGAAACTTTACATCCTTGATAACATTCTTTTCTTCTAGTGATGGCAGAAACCTCAAGCAGGTTTGATACTCTAAGATCCTTCCTATCTAGCTGTTACAGCGTGTACTGAAAGCACTGCCGTACTGAGTTGGAACATTTTTTCTTATCACATTTTCTTCATATGTGGTCTTAAAATGGCTAATTCCAAAGAACAAAAGATAAGTTATCCATGGAAAATGAAGTCATGATTTTATCTGTACCACCCCATCTGACTATAACTACCATGCACATCATGTCCAAGTAATGTGAACGTGTCTGGTTGGCACGGCTACAATAGCAGGGCTGATAAGTAACTGATCAGCTTATCCACAGCATTCCTTTCATGGGAGGTCACTGTCCCCTTTGTTTCTAAAAGTCCAGCAGAGCTTAAGCATTCCAGAACCTGGTAATTCAAATTAATTACATGGCATCACGTACTTGGCTCCTGGGATTATCACCTTGTAATACTGTGGCTTCTATGCTTTTAAGTTTGCCTAATTACATCCTTTCAAATAAAACCAGTTAAGCAATTAGTGCTACTAAACTATGTAATTAATATATGCCTTAAACATACTTTTTAAATGGAATGATTTGAAAAAGAAATACTTTGGCTAATAGATTACTACAATACACAAAATACAAAAGGATTGTCAATTTTTAAAATTACGTAACTATGGGATTCATCATATTTCTCCATATGAAAAATGGGAATTATAGCATCAAATTCATACGGTTTTGTAAGGATTTACACAGGACATTTAATTCAATTAAATTTAATGTTTAGTTTTCAATTAATATTTCATATTAATTCTCAACTAATCTTTATTTCAGTTAATATAAAAATGAAAATGTAATAAAATGCAACACTATAATCATAATGGAAACAATTCGTTTCAAATATTGCATTCAGAAGGCACTTGATGTGTTTGCATCACATAAATAGTGTCTGTCTCCTTCATTGGACCGACAGCTCCAGAAGTCTGATTCCTGGAACGTAACATACGCTTCACAGAGAGTTCTAGAATTAACCAATGGGCAGTATGAACATAAATTGTGACACTGGAAATGCCAATTAATAGATATCCAGATGATAAGATAATGGTTAAACAGCCTTCAAATGTATGCTTCATAAGTAGACACAAAGTATAAAACATATACACTTGTATTAGTCCGTTCTCACGCTGCTATAGAGAGGTTTAATTGGCTGTGGTTCTACAGGCTGTACAGGAAGCATGATGCTGGCATCTGCTTCTGGGGAGGCCTCAGACAACCTACACTCATGGCGGAAGGCAAAGGGATGGTGTTAAGCCATAGAAACCCCCCCACGAGCCAATCACCTCGCATCAGGCTCCATCTCAAACACTGAGGATTACAATTCGACATGAGATTTGGGCTGGGACAGATCCAAACCATATGAACACTTAGGACACATTAATTAGATAAGACACAGACTTTATGGTGTATTGTTAGCATGTATACATTTCTATCACGTGCTTAAGAGCAAAATATACCCCACCTACTCTTGAAAAGTTTACATTCATAGAGAGAAGAAAACAATAGTTAAATTGTTCTCAAATAAGGCAGAATGGTATCAGTGCTCCACATACGCCCTTCTACCAGCCATATGGAGGAGCAACCAGATCATGAAATGAGAACTGTTCTTCTTGTTCCCAAAATAGTGAATGTAAATATTTCTATTTAAAATAATATATTCCTAGGTTGGGCCTTATACATTTTAAAACTCGAAAGTGATTTTTTAAATTAATATTATAGAATATCAGCCTACGTTTTATTTGATTTGTACATAATAAAAAATAATCATGTTTTGCTAGCCCCTACACTATTGTTTTTCAAAGCATATTCCCAAAGATGTTTATATAAGTCATAAAAGGCACCTGACATGCAAAGTTATAAAATAACCAAAAAGCGTTTCTGATATGGTTTGGATCTGTGTGTTGCCGCCCAAATCTTACATTGAGTTGTAATCCCCAGGGTTAGAGGTGGGACTGGTGGGAGGTGATTGGATCGCGGGAGGCAGGCTTCCCCTTGCTGTTCTCGTGGAAGGGAGTGAGTTCCCTGGAGACCAGGTTATTTAAAAGTGTACGGCAGCTGCCCCCAATCTCCCCCTAAGTCCTGCTCCTGCCTGTAAGATACCTGCTCCCCCGTTGCCTTCCGCCATGAGTAAAAGCTTCCTGAGGCTTCCCCAGAAGCAGATTCTTCCATGCTTCCTATACAGCCTGAGGAACCGTGAGCCAATTAAACCTCTTTTCTTGATAAATTACCCATTCTCAGGTATTTATAGCAATGCAAGAGTGAACTAATACCATCTCCAAAAACAAGTTTTAATCATTTTATGAGAAAGAGGAAATAAAATAAAGCATAGAATTGAATATTAAAAATGTTGCTTAATCACAGAAACATTAAAGAACATTTCAATTCTAATGGTGTTCAAAATTTTATTGTCTTGTTTAATACAAGATTGAAGGAAACCATGTTATCTCACATTCAGGTGAACTTATGACATTTTTTCCCCTGAGGAATCTAGATTACAATGGAAAAATAATTTGTCAACAGAACATTAGAATGTGCTTACGTAAGTAAAAATGCCAGTGACAATTCATTTGAACACTGTTCAAAAAAAGTGATCACGATAGAAAGATTTTAAATTTTGTTGTTTGTGTTTTTGCCAATTTTGAAAGGATTTTTTGTGTTTTTCACCAGCAGTGTTCAGCTACTGGGGACTAAGTATTAGGAAACCCTTTAGCCAGTTTATCTCCTCTCAGCAACCAACACGATGGGACTGGAGCCAACACTCATAGTTTGGAAAATCTCCCTTGAAGGTGGGACACTTACTTTCCCAAGATAGAAGTGTCTGAGGAGGCTCAACCCGGCCTGTTTCCCTGAAGAAGTCCCATAAACCATCTATTACAGATGTGAAGGAAAATATCAAGCCTGTTGACATGATAATCCAGCTTATTGTTGCTCTTCTTGTTCCCAAAACAGTGAATATAAATATTCACTATTATTAAATATTCACTTAAAAAGTATTATCATTGATAATAATATTGTTGGGGATCCCAAACACGAATGTAATAAACAGGGACCCAGATCTCCAGTGTGGTGCTGATGAAAAGGTTTAGGTGAAGAGCTTCAGATGTCGGCTTGGGACTGAGATCGAGAACCGATTTCTCATTTGCTTAGAAAAGCAGCATCATGGAGCATTTCACAAAAGCAGCTGGGAAGTGAATGTGTGAGCATCACACTGACCTGCTGGGACTAACGGAGAGCTTCCCTGTCACACGGTCCCTCTGTGCCCTTCCACACGCCTTTACTTTCTGCTCCCAGCAGCAGCCACTGTGCCATGGCTCTCGTCAGAGTAGACAGACAAAAGGTCAGTTTGTAAGAGATGCCAGGTGGGACACAGACAAAAACAGTAGTGATCAGAAGGACAAACAGTAGAAAAGTCTTTCATAATCGTTTATTAAAGCAATTTAAATAAAAACAAACAATATTTACCAAGTGCTTATAATGTACACATCGCAAAGTGCTTTAGGGAAATTGCTCATGTCTTTTTCACAATGAACCTATAAATTGGGCATGGATTTTATCCCCATGTCACACTGAGCCTCACAGAGTTCAATAATTTGCCAAGGTCACACAAATAGGAAGTGGCGGAGTCTCTATTCAAACCCAGCTCATGTGGCCCCAGAGCTTGACACCACACTGTGTAACTATAATGTCAGTCACACCCAAGGATCAAACACCTCTTGTCCATTATTTATAGAATTTTTTTTTTTAAATTTTAACACTCAAAAGTGTAGAGACAAAGAAATTATGTGAGAACTTGGAGTTTAACAAAGGGTGCATTTTTGCTAAAAACTGGCTCTGTGATCTAAGAAGAGTCACTCATGACCTCTTGGCTCCAGGGTCCTCCGTTCACAAAGAGAGCTAGGCTGCCTCGAATTCTAAAGTTGTGTGGTGTTTCTGTTCACACAGCACTTGGTTTAACATCTACTTACTGCCCTTCACTTACAGATATTTGATTATGAGTCAAGGTTTTTAAAACGAGACTTTATATTATTCACATTACACCTCTTGCCTCTGCATAGGGCCTCACATTCAGTCCTAATCTTTATACGCACAAGAAACAAAATTACATGAATCTAAGTAAACTTGCTCATATCAAATGTGCTCCGGAAAACTGCCAAGTTTATATGGATTTTTGAATTTTACATAAAACAGATCCTATCAACTATTTGTCCTTAGAAAAAAAACATGATGAAAGGCCAGAACCGCTTACAGTTTGCAATATCATTGACTTCCCAGCAAGCTTTGCAGCTGTCCTGGGGAAACGGAACCTGAAATATGTTTTTGCAACTGCTGAATTTCAGCTTCTAGTGTTTTTCACATTTTAGAATCAGCTTTAAAACTCTTGTATTTAATACTTTTTTTCTTAAGCATTTCAAAAACCCCAGGTGAAAAGCTAAGTATGAGAAAGGTTCTCATGCAATCATTAATCAAATGCAACTAGGTTGGAAGAAGATACATGCTTATTGCTTTGCCGAAGTGGCTTTTGTCCTAAGTGAATAGGTTGAGGTAGATTATTCCTATTTAGACTCAGGAACAGAACCTCTAAAATAATTGTTAACATTCCTGCAGTCAGGTCGTTTCATACAAATATAACTGTGACAGGTTGAGATATTTCTTTAGCAAAGCCTATAAATCTCTATGTAGTTAATTAGCATAAAGTATTAAAATCATAAATATGAAAAGAATCTCAAAAGAAAAATGATTTCAATTACTCTAAGACTATACAGACTATCCCTAAAGGCATAATTTCTTTAACAGAAAAAAAAAAAAAAACCCACATTGCTTTGAGAACAAAAGAGATTCTGGATTCTTTTGTGGGGCTGCTTGGGCAAGTCCCGCCTCTTCCACTTGAAGTTTTTTGGTTGTTTGTTTTTCTTTTAATGCGGAGAAAGTCTCCAGCAGCCTTCCATTTACTCAAGTCTGAAAGTCTGTGTCCTACTGAAGTTCTACAGCTTCTTTTATCACATTTCCCATTTGACACTAATTCCAACAGATGATGATTTTCTAAGTTTGTGTTGTTTATAATTGACCGAACCTGGTTGTAGCCAGAGTCCCTTGCATCTCCCCAGCAGGGTGTGCGGGACCCGTCCTCCCTGCACCCAGGCCTGACTGGCCCCGCCCACAGGCCTTAGTTTCCTGCCCAGCTTCCCAGCTGCAGTGGGCCTAGCTATAACTCACTCTGTTCTGATGGCTGTGAAGCCATGGCCGCAGCCTCTGCTATCTCATCTCCTCACCCCATGGGCTGCCTCTAGCTCCCCTGGGGGCTTGGGCAGGCCACCATCATGCCAGGGGTGTCAGAGCCCTGGAAATCCTCCATCCTCCTCAACTCCCGGATGCTCTGGTTGCCCCAAAGGCTGCCTGAGAGGCTCACAGGGGAGAGCCTGGAGGAGAGGAGGAACTGACACCGGCCCACAGAGAGGAGACGGAGGGCGGAGCCAGCAGATTCGAGGTGCAGTCGTTCCATTAGGGCCTCACTCCCATGTGACATAACAGCCACCCAAAATGTCTTGAGAAACTAAGGGCAGCTCAGTGATGTGTCAGCTTGCATTTGCTTTGCCTTTTTTCCTGCCTTGTCTTCAGTCTCCTTTCACTCTTACATCCTGGGATGGCATGTCCCCTACGTTCTCCCATCAAGTATTAGCATGTAAGCTTTGCCTCGGGCTCTCTGTCCTAGGGAAACCGGTTAAGTCCTAGTAACAGTAACAATCCAGATCTCACTGTCACCACTTTGACATGGAACCTCCTATCTCTGATAGCAGCCAAGAGGGTCAGAATCCCCAGAAGGTATCACATACGCTCACAAAGACGTCTGCTCAGCCACCACAGGGCCCTGTCATGTTCATTTCTATAACGTTTCTTTGTCCTTCCAGCAGGCACCGCTGCCTTCCATGGGGCATAAACTGGACATCTCTTTGTCACCTTGCCTTTGAGGCACTGAATCGTCATGGCCCCAACACCGCACGTTGTTATTTTGCAAGGAAGGAGAGAACATTGCTGTCTCTCGTAACAATGTAGTCCGTCTTCAGAAAGATCCAGTGATGGTGGGACTTACGCTCCCCATTGTGAAAAAGACTTTTAAAACTTGCCGAGGGGAACTCAGTCAGAAGACAAATGGAAATGGCAAACACTCAGGGTAACTTGGATACAAGCCTCTGATTTAACCTCAGCCGCTGGCTTGGAGCAGAGAAAGAGGGCATGGAGAAGATGAATAAGATTCTAAGAATTTCCAAATGAGTCATTAGACCAAGACTGAAACAGACTGAGAACACTGCGCTCGGGTTCCTCAGGCTATTTTACCCAGGACTCAGTTCTGAAGACAATGAGCCTGGCCCCAGGGCTCAGTCCAGTAGGAGGGCTGCAAGGGATCCTGTCTGCTGCATTTACAACATCCATGTACTCGGCAGTCGGAGTTCCCAAGAACAAGCCAGAGAACACTGAGCGCTCCCTAGGGAGGAGGCCTGGGGAGAGCTGAGGAGGGGAATGTATTCCAAGCTTTATGTGCTTGTAATTTGTTTATAGTGCTGTAAAGAGTTGTTTTTCGATGGGATTGTCTTCTGAGTCGTGTACAATACAGGACACACATATAAAACTCTAGCATGTACATTAAAAGCTGCACCACCATAAAATGAAGGCAGTTTGTACAAACTGAAATATTGGGTGCTTTGGGTCTGGGTGAGGTGGAACAAGAAACCCTCAGTGAATTGTAGCAGCATTAGATGTTTGGCCTGTTCAGAGAGGGATCCTTAGAGGGATGGAGTCATAAACAAAGGGACACTGGCCTCGGAAGAGAACTGAGAGGGCTCCAGTGAGCAGAGTGGAGGCATGAAGCATCTTGCCACGTGCTTATGATGTAGGATATTGTCAGCCTCTCAGCATGAGTCTCACCCTGTGGAAGAAATGGAAAGAGAGGAGAGGAGCATCTCTGACCAGCATAGCTCCAAGCAGAGTTTCACACCAGTGCTTGTCTGTGAGGTGTAAATACAGCTCTACAGCCTGAAGGACTGGCAGAGGTCACCAGTAGCAAAGAGTGATAGTGAGATTCCACGGTCATTTGTGGATGAACAGGGGCTGCTCATTTTAAGAATATTGCTTGGGTAAACAAATAAAAGTCAAATCTTCCTGTATTATAGAAACGCTCTGAGAAAGGCAACCTCACACAAATGGGTCGAAGAGAATGCCAAGGTATGAAAAGCCTGCTTATTTGCAGACCAAAAATATCTCTCATTCATACAAGATAGAATCTGGCTGGATTTTGGTGTGGTTCTTTCATAAGCATCTCTCTTGTGGAGCCAACTGCTCCTATTCAAAAGAATAACAATGCTAGTATCTTCTATAGCTGATCCATGACCCTGCTATTAATTTCCTCTAAGCATGTCTGTAGAATATCTGAGTGGTCCAAAACCCTTTTAGTTCCATTCCAATCTTCTTTTTCTATCAAATCCAACTAGGCAGGAGGAAACAAGATGTGTGACTCTTGGAAAAGAAATACCAGCGAGGATCTCTGAGATGTGTGAAGTACTGGCCCTCTTTCAAATACAACTCGATTTCTTTCTCACACCCAGCCTTTCAAAAATAATTACGGGGATCTAATGCACATAGTACTTCTGTGTGCATGCATTTAGTCATTCATTCAACCATTGCTGTGTGCTTTGTATTGCAGGTACCTGATACCAAGATGAAGGCAACAGAATCCAGCTCTGGAAGATGTCCACTCGCTAGGAGGGAGGCAGACCCATAGACTGACTCATGTCATCAGAACAGAATCACCAAGGAGAGATGCTCCAAACTCAGTTTGGGTATGGGTGTTAGCAGAGGGGCAAGAGGGAGGGAGGGAGAGGGCATAAAGCAAGGTGTCCTGGGGCAGGTAACAACTGAGCCATGTCTTAAAAAACAAGCAAGTTAGGTGGAAGAGGGCAGGAAGCTTAGTAGGCAATGTGGGTGAGACGAAGCAAAGCAAAGAGGCCAACAAATGTGTGGCGTGCAGTATTGCAAAAGAACAAAGATGTCAAAAGGCCAGGCCTTTCTCCCTCACCTATGGAACCTGAACTCCCCTTGTGGGTGATGAAAAGCATTGATGACTCTAAGCTGGGTAATAACACAGTCAGAGGAGTATTTCTGGTAGATTATTTTAAGAAAACAAGGCTGAAGAAAAGCACAACAGTTTGTTGTCAAAGACAATGAGGGCCTAAGTGGAGGCAAAGGTTGCGGGGGATTAGTGGAGGTGAGACATTCAGATATTTGAGGGAAATGTTGGGTAAAATCGATTGCCCTTGCTTGCATATTAGAAGTGAGTGAGTTCCTGGGCTGAACTGTCAGCGTTTCAATACCTTTCTTCGCTTCTATAGTCTCCTCTGTATTGAAGGTACCAGAGCCCCGGACTATTACACATTTTCCTCACTCGCTAGCCAGCAGGATCTCATGTTAGATTCTTCCCGTGGAGGCCCCCATAAAAGATGCAGAAGACAGAAGAAAAGGAAACCTATTATTTTGCAGCAATGCTGAGTAGGTGCGTGGGTTTTGGCAGATGGCAAAATGAGGTTTTGCTGGGAGCTTCTGCACAATCTCCTGAGAATCTACTCCCTGCTCAGGGATTGGTACAGGCACCAGAGACAGTAACTCCCATCAAAATGACAGATGCTCCAGCCCTCAAGGAGCTTATCTCCTAGATGAAGAAATAAGTGATATAAGAAACTAATAATGAAATAACGTCATTTCAGATGATAATGTCAGGAATAAAATAACGAGGAGCATAGGAAAGATAATGTGTAGGTGGTAGAGTGGTCAGCTTAGACTGAATAGAGAAAATCTTACTAAGGAGGTCCCACATGAGCCTAAATGACCTAAATGTCCAAAAAGCTCTAGTCATGTAAGATCTACCTTTGGTTTAAAGTGAGAACGAGCTTGGTTGGCTCAAGGAAGAGACTGGAAGTCCATGTGACTAGAGCACAGTGGACAAGAAGGAAAGTGTCAGAAGATGAGACCTGAGAGTTAACTAAAAGTCAGAGCATGTCGGCCTTCTTAGCCATGGTAAAGAGTTACCTACCTGATTTCATGGCCTTACTGTAAACCTACAATGTTGAAGACTGGACACTCCATGAAAGTTACACCGTACATTAAAAGGTACACTGCGGCTAAGGGGCAACTTGATCAGATTTGTGCTGGAAAATAGTCACTAGAGAAACCAGCCCATGGAAGCAACAGAGATGGTAGGAGTGATGGAGTAAATATTAAAAATATTAAATGTGGCCAGGCATGGTGGCCCACACCTGTAATCCTAGCACTTTGGGAGGCCAAGGTGGGCGGATCACGAGTTTAGGAGACCATCCTGGCCAACATGGTGAAACCCCATCTCTACTAAAATACAAAAAATTAGCCAGGCATAGTGGTGCACGCCTGTAGTGCCAGCTACTCGGGAGGCTGAGGCAAGGGAATTGCTTGAGCCCGGGAGGCAGAGGATGCAGTGAGCCAAGATCACGCCACTGCACTCTGACCTGGTGACAGAGAAAGACTCTGTCTAAAAAAAAAAAAAAAAAAAAAAAAAAAAAAAAAATTAAATTTGACGTGCTTCTAGGGCAGGCAGCTGGCAGGCAATTGGATAAATAAGACTGCTGGAAAAGGTCTGGGACTGAACATGGAATTAGGAGTCTACACATGGGAGACACTGGGTACACCACAAATATACGTGACAACACATGGAGTGTAGGTAGAAAGAACAGAGCACGGGGTTATGGAAGACTTTGTGGAACAACTGCCCTGAAAGGCAGCTGGAGGAAAAGGCCCCTGCAAACGGAGGCTGATTCAAAGGGAATCTGGACAGTGTGGGGTCACAAAAGTCAAGAGAGTTTTACTAAGAGAAAGTGAAACAGCAGCTAATACAGGACTGAGACTAACACAAGTGCTAAGGCAGTTCAATGGAGAAAGGGTAGCCTTGTTAAACAAAGACTGGAACCATATGTGTAAAAATGAACATTGATAGATACACTGGACCCTATACAAAAAGAACTTGAAACGGGTCATAGAGCTAAATGTAAAGCTCAAAACTATAAGGCTAACAACAGAAAGACAAAGATGGGCAATTCAAAAATGGGCAATTCAAAAAT
Source organism: Macaca thibetana thibetana (assembly GCF_024542745.1). Classification (NCBI taxonomy): domain Eukaryota; kingdom Metazoa; phylum Chordata; class Mammalia; order Primates; family Cercopithecidae; genus Macaca; species Macaca thibetana. The sequence continues at coordinate 4,205,173 of NC_065582.1, read as the reverse complement.
GGGCAAAGGACTCAAAGAGACATTTCTCTAAAGAAGATAAACGAATGATCAGCAGACACGTGAAAAGATGCCCAACAGCATTGGTCATCGGTGAAATGCAAAACACACCCATAATAAGATACCACTTAACACCCATGAGAATGACAACAATAACAACAACAAAACAGAAAATAACAAATGTTGCTAAGGATGTGAAGAAACTTGACTACTCATATATGGCTGGAGGGATGTGAAACAGTACAGCTACTGTGGAAAACAGTTTCGTGATTCCGCAATAAATTAAACACAGAATTGTCATATGACCCAGGAATTCTACTCCTGCGTAAAAAGTGAACACAGATCTTCAAAGCTTGTACACCAGTGCTCACAGCAGCATTATTTACAAGAGCCAAAAGGTAGAAACAAACCAAATGCCCACCAATTAATGAATGAATAAAGAAAAGATGGTATATTCATACATTGAAATATTATGAAGCCATAAAAGGGAATGAAGTACTGATACATGCTCCAAGACGGAAAAACCTTAAGAACTTTATGCTAAATGAAAGAAGTGAGACACGAAAGACTATATATAATATGATTCCATCCCATTTATATGAAACACTCAGAAGAGGCAAATCCATACAGGCAGGAAGTAAATTTGTGCCTGCCTGGGGCTGGGGAAAGAGAAGAATGGGGATTGGCTGCTTAGTGGGTATGGGGTTTTTTAGGGATGATGAAAATGCTTTCTTTTTTTTTTGGACAGGGTCTTGCTCTGTCATCAAGGTTGGAGTGCAGTGGGGCGATAATGACTCACTGCAGCCTCGTCCTCCTGGGCTCAAATGATTCTCCCACCTCAGCCTCCCTAGTAGCTGGGACTACTGGTGGACAACACCACTCCCAGCTAATTTTTTATTTTTAATTTTTTGTAGAGACAGAGTCCCACTAGGTTGCCCAGGTTGGTCTCCAATTTCTGGGCTCAAGTAATCCTCCCACCTCGGCCTCCCAAAGTGCTGGAATTACAGGTGTGAGCCACTGCGCCTGGCCATGAAAATGTTTTTGAATAGTGGTGATGGTTGTGCAATATTGTGAAGGTAGTGAATATCACTGAATTACTTTAAAGTGGCTAAAATGGTAATTTTAATAGGTGCATTTTGCAACAATAAAAATCTATAAACCTTATAGAAGAAAACAAAGGAGAAAGTCTTTGTAAATTTGGGTTAGAAAAAATGCTTTATATTGCACACAAATTGCACAAGCCATAAAAGGAAAAATTAACACACTGGACTTAATCACAATTAAAATATTCTGCTAAATAAAAGGGAAACTGCAGACTGGGAGTAAATATTTACAAAATATGTATCTGATAATAGGCTGGTATACAGAATATATAAAGAATGTATACAACTCAATAATAATAAAACAAACAACCCAATTTAAAAAAATAAGCCAAAAAATAGGCAAAAGTTTTGAACGGACACTTTAACCAAAGAGGAGATGCGGATGTAAATATGGACATGATAAATGCTCAGTAACATTAATCATTAGGAAAATGCAAATGAAAACTATTACGCACCTTTAAACTGGCCAAAATTTAAACAAAACAAAATCTGAAAATGCCAAATGCTGACAAGGATGTGGAGCAACAGGAGCTCTCATTCACTGCCAGTGGTGATGCAAAATAGTACAGACTCCTTAGAAGATGGTTTCTGATACAGGTAAGCATGAACTCCATGCCACCTGGCAGTCCCACTCCCTGGTATTTATCCAAGAGAAATGAAAACATATGTTCATACAACCTGAAAGTGAATGTTTATAGAGGCTGTGTTCATGATCACTAAAACCTGGAAACAACACAAATGTCCATCAGCTGGAGAGCGGATAAAGAAATGATGGTACATCCATACAACAGAATGCTGCTCAGCAACAAAAAGGAAAAGGCCGCTGATAGTTGCAACAAATGCATGCCTCTCAAATGCATCACGCCACCGAAAGAAGCCAGACCCAAAAGGCTATGTATTGCACGTTTCCACTAATAATACATTCTGGAAAAATAAAACTATCGGGACAGAAAGCAGAGGTTTGCCAGAGACTGGGGTCAGGAAGAAAATCAACTGAACCAGCCAAGGACCCTTTTTGAAGTGATGAAAATTTTCTATACATTGATGTGTTGGAAGTTCTGTAATTTGATGCATGTTTCAAAATTCATTTATCTGTACTCCTAAAAAAGATGAATACTGTATATAAATTATACTTTCATAAACCTGACTTTAAAACATGACTGAGACTGCTACTTGGTTAAGGCTAACCAAAAGGGCCTTGGCAATCCTACTGGGAACAATTTCACTGGTAAAGCCCGAAGCAAGACTGAGATAATAGCGTACATGTATTCAATGAGGTAGAAAGCAAGGCAGAGAATAGGAAGCATGGACCTCTGCTGAGTGCTCCATTAATTAACTTAAACTGCTATTTCCTTCCCCCAGGCGTGTCATTCAAACCAGGGAAAGTTTGGGAGAGAGGGGGAAGGAGGAGAATGGGGTTATGATTCAGAATCTCCAAGGGCATTTGTGTTTGAAAATTTCATGTATGATATTTAAATTTAGAGAAAAAGCCAAACTAGGGAAAGGAAAGAATGACCACACCTTTTGTTGATGAGAATATCCAGAATAAAAACATGACTCACTGGGACCATGCTCCCTGCCCTTTCTTTGGTGTGGCAGGAGTGGCGATAAAGACAAGATTTTTCATAATAAAAGATGGCAAAGGATAAAACAATTAGATAACTTCTGTCCCCAAAACTTACACTTATCTTGTGTTTAATAATAGATTGAATGTTGATGATTCGGAGAGTATTCCCGTCATAACGTAAGTCCACCCCAGTGGACTTTTACCACGTTGTATTTGAGCCTCAATTAATAGGAAACAATCTGTTCTAAGAAATCCAAATCTAATTTTGTTTTTTCTCGCTAGTGAGTGGACACTTTCTTTGGGATTGGAGAAAAGGGACTGAACTGGTTTCCTTTTAAAATGCCTTCAGTATCTTTTGGATCGGTGCACCAAATTCTCACTCTGCCCAGTGCAGAGGTGACTGCTGAGTGCCGAAATGCCGGGACCAGAGAATCAAGCTGAACACGTGCGTCAATGGTGAACAATTATAGCTCAGAAGCCATTCTCGCAGGCTCTGGGGTCCCTGCGATTGTATCATCCAGACATACCTCCTCCTCTCCTCCCAACTGCAGCAAGTCCAAGCCAGATCTCGCAGGATGAGTAAGCGACATATGGCATGTGTGAAATTCCACTCCACCCTGTTGCCCTTCCCAGAGCTGCTGTAGACGGCAGCAACGATTATAGCAACCTTGACTCCATAAGGAATGTGACAATTTAATCCCTGCAGACTGCTTAGCAATGAGTTATTCCAAGTAGTAAGTTGTACCCTAGAGCCCTGGAATGAACTGAAGAAGTGCTGGGCTCACATCTAAGGAGATCTGTTCATTATAATGCAGAAACTGGCTTCATAGGCGAGGACTAAGATTTTTCTACTGTCATTTTTGATGGCTAGTCTCATCAAAGAGCAAAGAGCATGTCTCAGATTAGAGTTATCAGTCCTTTGGCATTCCACAGGTTTCTCACATTCATGCCAAGACGTAGGGCTGACCTGGCCTGCATTGTGGGATCTGAACTCTCCCAGAAATTTAAGAACCCCCCAAATTTGTCCCCAGGTCATGGTTTGGGATTGGGGCCACCCAGAAAATTCGATAGACTCAGAGACTCCTCGAGAATTATGCTTTAAGCTCCAGTCTCAGATATCCCAAATTATCTGAGTACAGTGGAATGGAGGCAGAGAAGGGGATGTGTGGTGATGACTTTTTCATAAAGGCTCTAGGATCCAGGTCAAGTCTGTAGTGGTCCCCATGATGATTCTGGGCTTCAAGGGTATTCTGGGGAAAGCCAGTCTGCAAGAATTCCTGAGTGCCTTTAACCACAGAACCCCCAGTATCATGGAATAAAAGAGAAGTAAAAGTTATTGAACAAAGAATGGTAACTTTTAGCTCATGAAAAACTATGTGACATGCCATCTCAACTTTTGCTTTGGCAAATTTTTTTCCATGTCAACAACTGCTGTGACTCTGATTTTGAAACCAGGAAATCAACTTGAACGCAAATGAAAATTCAAATGGACGCAAATTTATGAAAGGCAAACTTTTAAAAAGTATTAGAAAAACTGTCACACAAATGAAAATTCTAATGGTTCAGAATTAAGTCCAAGTTTTAAATGTTCTTTACAAGGATATCTCTTTTTTTTTCTTTTTTTGTTTTTTAAGAGACAGGGTCTCCGTACATTGCTCAGGCTAGACTGAAACTCTAGGGCTCAACGGATCCTCCTACCTCAGCCTCCCAAGTAGCTGGGACTATAGACACCCACCACCATACCTGTCTAGGACATTTCTTGACAGAGTTTGAGCCTTTTATCTGATGGTTAAGTCTGCTGGGTTCAGTACTAAGTTTCATTTCTATAGATAATATGTCCTAAACATTTTCAAGTTGCTTGAGATTATTAGATGTACTGAGATGAACCAAACTAAAATATCTCTTGCAGCCCATTCACTAGCTGTGGCTTATTTATATTAAAGAAGCACAGAGTAGTGACACATCTGTGTCACAGTGACTTGACCGCCGCTAGGTGGTACAAAAAGGTTGGTTGGTTTGTTTATTTTGGGCAATGCCCATCAATCATGAGAATGATGTTAGAACCACCTCTTATATAGCTGGCCCTTACTGAAACAAGCACTGTTGTTCCAGGACCCTGTCCAGTTAGGGCTCTATCAGACTGAAAGAGTAGCTTTTTCCTGCTCAGGGTCTAGTAAAGCTCCTGGCATCTTGGGACACCCTTGTTGGCCCTGTTGCCATTGTGGAGAGCAGACACTACACAATGGAGCCACCAGAGCTTCACCAAGGCCACTGCGAATGCTGACTTGAGACGTTGCAAGGCTCAGCCCATTGTATTTTGAAGTAGGATTTTCCTTAATGAAAGATCTTTTTCATTATTTCTGTCCAATCGACAGATAAAGAATTTATGAATTCCAAGTCACATTCTGAATTGACCACTCAAACTGGGTTAGATTGTCGCTTGCCATTCTCCCTCTCCCTGCCTTTTTTTTTTTTTTTTTTTTTTTTTGAGATTCTGAGAGTACTCCCATCATAAAATGAGTCCACTCCAGTGCAGCTAATTCCTCACTCATATGCTCTGAAATTCTTGCTTCTGAGTAAACCCTCTCCTGTCTCTGTGATTACTCTTTTAGACATAATCTTTGAGGCTTCACCCCTTTGTTGCAGAATAAGACAGTAGCCAAGCAGGCCACACTCTCACAGGGGCAGGCCTGGGACTTTGCCTATAAAATAGAAAATCAGCAGCCCATTATTTCAGTTCCAATGAATGTGTAACTATCAAAGAGCTTATTCCATCTGGTCCTGTTCACAGGAGACGGAGAGACGACAGACAGGAATGTTGATGGCCAAACCACTTAATTTCTATTGAGACTAAAAAAGAAATAAAGAACAGTTCTAGGCTGCCAGAAAACAGAAGATAAGCATATGGTTGTTAAAATTACAAGAACAACTGGGGCAGAGGAGACAAGCTGCTTGCGATGGCGTAAGGGTTTCTACGTTGCTTTTTGATCCACACCCACGCTGGCAATGACTGCAATTGCATAGCCTTCAATTCTTCAGGACTGTGCAGATCCTGATTTAGAATTGATCTCTGGCTTGTTATGAAATGAAGCTCTTTCACGGCACAAATGTGGAGCAGAGGCGAACCTGGTTTAAAGATACCTATGAGACCTATGTTCTCATCTTGCCCCGCAGGCATGAGTCACCACTTCCCCCTAAAATAAAGAAAAATGCTAAAGCGACTTTCATGTGGGATGTATAATTGGTAATGACTGGGTTGGGAAAAACACTCAACTCCCTGAACCATCCACATGCCATGAGTTCTCAAGGCAGTCTTGCTGAGATATTATAGGAAGTCTAACATTCTGCTGGCTTGTCCCATATGTCGAGAGTCTAACAACTTTACAAACAAGTGTCCTCATGGTTGTCAGAGAGACTCAAGCAAATGACAGCATGTAGCTCCTTGGTATCCTGGCATCACTGGCCTTGGAAAACTTTTGCTGCAATGATAGCTGTGTTCTCCTACATCAAAAAAGGGACTTCATGAATTTGATTTGTGAATGATATTAAAAACCCATCTTCTCTCCTTTGAGCAAGTAAGCCCGGTCAACTGCCTGTGCTGAAAACCACTGAGGTGTGTATATCACGTGTTTTACGAGACTCTAGTTTTATTTGGTGTGGTTGAAATATGCTTAAGAGCATGTGATGGTTAATTTTAATGTGGCAACTTGTTGATTGGACTATGGGATGCCCAGATAGCTGGTAAAACGTGATTTCTGAGTGTGTCTGTGAGGGTGTTTCTGGAAGAGATGAGCATCTGAATTGATAGACTTGAGTAAAAAAGATCCACCTTCCCCAGGGTGTGTGGGCATCATCTCATCTGTTGAGGGCCTGAATAGAACAAAAAGGCACATGAGGGTAAATTCACTCCCTCTCAGTTTGAATTGGGACACCAATCTATCTCCCACCCTCGGATGCTGGTGCTTCTGGTTCTTGGGCTCGCAAACTCAGACTGAGATACCAACGGCTTTCCTGGTTCTCCAGCTTGCAGACAGCAGATCCTGGAGCTTTCCAGCTGCCATAATAACATGAAGAAATTTCTGTAATAAATATCCATATATATGTATAAAACATATATTCTCTGGGGACCCTTGGCTAATACCAAGAACACTTTTTAAAAATCATTAAGAGCGGAGAAGATGAGTGGCTTATCTTCCGTATTTTGCCTCTGACGTGGCTATTGTTAAACTCAGAAAACCTGTATCTTTCCAGAAATGAAGAAATTCACCTTCAACTACCACAAAGACCATGATTTGGTGTTTACAATTTTATTTAGAAACAGGTATTTTAAAAATTGTCCCATGTTTTTACATCTCTTTAAGGAAATATAATAATATGATTATAAAGTAAAAGTGGATTGATTCATGGTCATCTCTATGAGACAGGAATAAGCAAGGGGTTACACTTACAAGCTGTCCTTAGGGGATTTTTTTTAAAAATCCTATTTACTTTTTTTTTTTTTTTAACATTACATCCTGTAGAAGACTTGTGATGGTTAATACTGAGTGTCAACTTGATTGGATTGAAGGATGCAAAGTATTGATCCTGGGTGTGTCTGGGAGGGTGTTGCCAAAGGAGACTAACATTTGAGTCAGTGGGCTGGGGAAGGCAGACCCACTCTTAATCTGGTGGACACCATCTAATCAGCTGCCAGCACAGCCAGAATAAAATGCAGGCAGAAGAATGTGAAAAGACTAGACTGGCTTAGCCTCCCAGCCTACATCTTTCTCTCGTGCTGAATGCTTCCTGCCCTCAAATATGGGACTCCAAGTTCTTCAGTTTTGACACTCAGACTGGTTCTCCTTGCCCCTCAAGCTTGCAGACAGCCTATTGTGGGGTCTTTTGATCATGTAAGTTAATACCTAATAAACTCCCATATATATATCTTATCAGTTCTGTCCCTCTAAAGAACCCTGACTAAAACAAGACTGTAGAGAAAAACTTCATGTATGTAACAGGGACCCTTGCATAACATAGAGCTTAGCTCATACCAGAAGATAATTGTTTGATAAATGAACAAATCCTTTCGGGGTACTATAATTCAAAGCTTTTAATACATTTAGCCTAGTCACAAAAATCCATGGAGTCAACACAGCTACAGGCAGCTGATCCCTGTAAACATCCCCAGGGCACTCTCTAAAACTGTAAATTCTGCTCCTATTTTGTACATTCTAACACACCCTCTGTTAAGGCCACTAAGTCACTCATCACTCAGGCAGGATGGAACAGAAAATAGGTTAAGGACTAGTGCTTTCGGCCCATTGCTGTAGGTTCACCAACCTCAATGCTACCTCTTATTCTAGACTGGTATCTGCAGAGTGAGATACTATTCTCTCTAGTCCCAGATCATTTGCTTCTTCCACAGGTATAGGTAAGGTCACCAACCAAAAAATGGAGTCCATAGTCTAACAAATACGATCATATTCGTGGGAACATTTTAATTTGAGTCCATCCTAGAAAACTCAGGTCATGTGGTTGTTTTGCAGTGTTGTGTTCCACAGTTTTGATACGGCTGTAGCTTTCTAGAGATTTCCTTGAATGATAGGAAAAATTTTAAAGAGAAAAACTGATTTCCACATTTGAGTTGCACTTCAGGTGGAATTTGTGGGCTGTCAGATTCTAGCCTCTGCGGTAGGTTATTCTGCTCACGGCTCTTTCTAATACTCAGTAGACCAGGCTTCTCAAGTCCACCCAAGACCCTGAGAGTAGAGGCATGTGGGCTCAAACCCTGGTGTCTGGGAAGAGTTGGCACACAATGTTTTTGTGGTTTCTCTTTTTGTTTACTTGCCTTAACATAAAAACAGTGCTTTAAATTATTTACCACAGTGCAAATCACCACTTGAGGATGCTGGGTCTTTGTTTGACCCCTTGGTCCTGGTGTTCACTCTCCCTTTGTGCCTGCCACCCTGCAGGGGTCCTTAGGAGATCATGAAGGTCACCACACTTTAAATATAAGTGATGGGAGTGGATTAGTGGAAATAAACTCCCACAAATACACACGAAGAGAGGTGCGTATGTACAGCATGTAAAATACCTTCTCCCTGCTCATGTCTAGTGGTGACCCTGAGCTGGCTTCTCAGTGCCATCCTCAACTTGAAGAAGAAGGGGAAGGAAATGATAATATATGCTTGGAGTTTCAGATAAATAATAGCAACCATCACAACCATCTGGGGAGTGAAGTACGATGAAGCTAATTTTATGGATGAAGACATCAAAGCTAAAAGAAATAAAACCACTTCTACAATGTTTCATAGGACAAAGTGTATGTATCCTTTTCCAAATATGTATGTATAAGCACAAAGTATGCTGTGTTTGAGGTATTCTTTAAGGCATGATCATGACTTCTTTTAGTTCATTCATGTACAGAATTTCTACGACACCCCAAATGCACCCCAAGAAACATGCTTGGGATAGCTATTTACACGGGGACAGATCAGGGCAGCTAGATAATGCTTTCTTTCTTGTGAGTATAAAAAGGAGAACATAAGAGGGATACATCAATGAGGTATACCTTCTGCCCACTTTTGGGAAGAAATATGCAAACAAATAATGTGAGCTGTAAGTGCAAACTTTGTTTCTCTGTATTGTATTTGTAAAAGTTCTCACTCTCCCAGATATGTGTATATGGTATTATAAAAGAAATAAATCAAATATTATGCCTCAGACTTGGAGTGTTCCAAAATATGTATTTTTTTTTTTTAATGGAGCTGATTGTCTAAGAACCTGGAATGAGTTTTGAGGAAGAAATAGAGGGAAAATCATTTTTGTATTTTCTAAAATGAAGGCAAAACTATGAAGTCTTTGTGTCCGGGACTTTTGGTAAACCTTTCAGTGAACACCAAATGGATGAAGGAAATAAAGATGTGTTATTCACATCTTTACTTCTCGTTACTTATAGGAGTCAGAGTTTAAGAATAGTCTCTGAAATGAAATACTCCATAGGTGGATCATCCATTACAGTCTTCAAACAGGTTCTATACTAAAGGGCGTGACAAGCGTTTCTTTAAAGAATGAACAATGAGGTGTCACGGAAGTACAGAGGAGAGTGGTTGAGGAAGTCAGCCCAGAGGAAGGAGAACCTAAGCTGAGCTCTGAGGCGGGTGGTGGGTCAGCAAGGGGGTGGCAGAATGGACATTTTAGGCAGGGACAAATTCATAGGGAATATGAAAAAGACTAATAGTAACAACTGTTCATTTTTAAGCTTGGCTACGAAATGCAATGGTCCCATTTGAACTAAAATCTAACTATAAGAGGTCACTGAAGTAGAAAAATGGAATTGTCCTCACTGCTTCTTCTTCTTGAGGGGAAGTGAGCCTGTCCTCGTATCATTAGAATGGCCCAGTGACATGCTCCTGGCTACAGCTCACTGTGTGGGGGAACGGCAGATGTCTGAAGCCAGGCAAGGAACACAGTTGGTGTGATTCACATATGGGATACTCTTAGCATTGAAATACTGTTTTCTTTCAGTCACTTAGGGTATAGTATGGTTCTCTGTCAAAAGATGACAAAGCGCTGCCTTTGTTATTCAGTTTGTGAAATGAATCACAATGCTTTCATAGAATGAAATCTGTCTACTGTGAATCTGCATTTGAAGTTAAGAGATTCTACTCTCAAAGTGTTTCTCTTAATGGGAAAGATGCCCAACTAGAAATTGTGGAGGCTACAGAAATCCTCACAAGAAAGAGGAATGAAGGAGCTTCACAGAGAGAAATAAAAAAGAGAGAGAGTTAGTTAGCTAGTTAGTTAGTTTACTGAGAGAGAATTTGCTAGTCCCTGATTCCAAATGCATCCTTGCCCTTGAGTGCCGTGAAACTCTCCTGTAACACTAAAACGTTTTCCACTAGAATTAGTGGGTTTCTAAGACTTAAAATAAGAGTGTTTTGTACACACACATTTATATGAAGACATCATAAAGACAATAAAAAATCTCATTATATATTTATAGACACATTTAAATGATGTAATAATAAAGACCAGTCTAATGGTTTATTTGCCTCTGTAGAAACCATCAGAGATTATTAGTTTCTCCAAGAATTAATTGCTTTATCTGATCCAGGGCATACTTTTCCTTGAAATACAGTCTTACATTCTCTCCAGGATTTTAGGAGCTATTGCTGTTTTCAGGTTAGTAAATGAGGCCTTCCCCTCTGAAGGTGTCAGGTTTATGAAGAGTGCATTTGAAGCTGTGTGTGTGGTAAATTTACCTTCAGCTACACAGCTCAGGTGTGGGATGTAGATAAAGCTTTTGCTCCAGTACATATGTGGACACACACATTCATCTATTTTGGGGCTCCACTTAATGTTGTATCAGTGTTTACCAGTGTACCTCAACACAGCACATAGCAAACATAAGCACTTTGCATTGACAGCACTAGATTTTATTAACCACTTGAAATCCCTGGAGGGAAATGTCAATTCATTAGGAGGCTCCTTGGCTGCTAATCAAGCACTTTTCATTTCCTTAAGTACATTGATCTGGTAACAAATTTTCTTCTCTGGAAAACCATTCGAGAAAGCATTTTCTAAAAGCACAGTAAGAGAGGTCTATTTTTCTTCGGTAAATACAAACACTGAAGAATCACCAGGAATTAAGACAGAATAGAAACCATGTGTCTATACCCTCATTAGATATTGGGACTCCCACCAAATCCATCCGAGAACTTATTACTCACCAAAGTCTTCCTTCACCACCGTACATCCTATCTAAGATGTCTGCTGTTGTCATTTACATCTGAGATCCTAGTTAGCATGAAGACACCATGTTCTTTTAGTTACTTGAAGTAAACTATGGTAGTTGTCAAAAGATGACAAGGCACTGCCTTGGTTGTTAAGTTTATGGAATGAATCACTGTGTTTAATAAAATTAAATGTGCCTTTGTGATTCTCAGCACATAGCACAATAAATGTAAGTCAGGTATAAACTGACATTTTGGATTACAACACTGTTGTATTTTCCACTCCAATTTAGCTGTTTCTTAAAACGTATACGATTCAAACAAACACTGGAGTTCAAATCAGTGCATTTCTCACATTCCGTTCTGTTACTCATTTAGTCCAATGTCCAATTTAAAGCATGCATCTGAACTAGGATGTTCCTAGTTTAGAGGAAGCAGTGTCATGCAGTAGAAAGGTCATGGGTTTCATGATCAGGCCAGATTCTAATTTCATTTCCTCCCACACAGCTATGTGACCAGGGGAAGTTTCTTAACCCATTGAGTTTTCACTTCCTTTTAGGTAAAATCCCAAGAATACCATATAGCACATAATAAATAAGATTAAGAATTAATATGCCTAGACCACTGCCTGGCATGTAGGAGATACAAAATAGAAGTCACTTCTTCCCTGCAACCCCCACATTTATGACCCCACTATCTTGCCTACAGCTAAATCCTTTGTGAGCTTTATAAATCTCTAGATTTTTGATAGCATTAAAGCATCTCCAGTAACTTTTTTTTAAAAAGGGTCATAAGTTAAAATATTCTATTTTCCTTTACTATGGCTATGGTTTGAAATATTCCCCAAATTTAATGTGTTGGAAATTTAATCCCCAAATTTACATGTTGATGGTATTTGGAGATGGAGCCTTTGGGAAGTATATTAGTTCATTCTCATGCTGCCATAAGGAAATACTCAAGACTAGGTAATTTATAAAGGAAAGAGGTTTAAATGGACTGACAGTTCTGCCTGGCTGGGAAGGCCTCGGGAAACTTAGAATCATGGTGGAAGGTGAAGGAGAAGCAAGGCACACCTTACAAGGTGGCAGGAGGGAGTGTGTAGGAGAAAGCGAGGAAGTGCCGCACTGAAATCATCAGCTCTCATGAGAACTCCCTCACTGTCATGAGAACAGCATGGAGGAACTGCCCCCACGATCCAATCACCTCCCTCAACACCTAGGGATATAATTCGAGATGAGATTTGGGTTTGGACACAGAGCCAGACCATATCAGGAAGTGATTAGGATTATCTAAGGTCATGAGTATGGGGCCCCCATGATGATGGGACTGGTGGCTTTACAGGGAGAGGAAGAGAGACTGGAGCTGAAAAGCTCTTGCTTTCTCATCAGGTGATGCCCTCCACCGCGTAAAGAAGGCCCTCACCAGTCTTGGACTTCCCAGCCACCGGAACTGTAAGCTAAATAAACCTCAATTCTTTATAAATTACTCTGTCTATGATATTCTATTAGAACAACAGAAAACAAACTAAGATAACTACTTAATTCTGTATTTTAAAATCTCACTTTTTCTCCTCTTTCTCCCTTATACAGCAGAAAAAAAATATGGTAAAATAAGATGCTTAGCATATGTTGGGTATTTCAGATTTGCCATTTGCCACATTTCCTTTCCACCAGATGCCTTTTAGCTGAGCTTGCCATAAGCACCAACATCTCTCAGGCATGCCAGCAGTGCATAGTGGGGCACTAAGGGAGAGACACAGACAAGGCTTAAAGAAACCCACATCACCTACCATGATGAGTAAGATCAAAATTTACTTTTAAACATAAAACGGAACATGTTTTAACTAAAGAATTAATTGGCTTCATGACCATACTCTGTGTAATAATTTGAGAAAATCCAAAAGGTATGGGAAAAATATGACAACTTTTCATTTTCTTTCCTTGTGACAACTTCATTTATTTCTTGCAGTAAGAGCAAAAATGAGGCTAAGAACGTCAACAGGAGTCTGGAGATTTACAACAGTCTCTATCGATGCCTTGAAATTACTGATTATTTATTAGTTCCTCTAAAGCCTTTGAACTTTTCTCATTTTTGAGATTGTAGTCCACTTACACAATAGAATGAGTATATACAATGTTTTGGTGAACCCAAAAGGCTAGTGGAAAACAAGCATGAGAAAAATGTTGCAGGAAATTGCCAACAAAACAACAACACACTTGGCTTATTGGAGATTAAGGAGTCTATTGTTTGTTAGAAGGTTTCTTCTGGGTCTTTAAACACATATACTAATGGCCATAATTGGACTTATTTCAGTCAGAAAACTTGAAGAAAAAGAATTCTTCTGTGAATGGACTGTGACTTTCTTGGGATTCCTTAGGGTAGAAAGTAAACACTTTCAGTGGTTCTTTTTCCCATGAGACAGAACTCGAATGTTTCAGCAGAGCATACCTTACCCTCCTAGCTGCTCCTCCACGCTGTGCCTGCCTCTCTCTTATCTCTTAATCCACTTGCCTCACATCCTGCATTTCCCACCCTCTGTGCAGTTCCTCAAAGTGCTGGGCGATTTTACAATTCCAGCCTTTGCCAACCTTGCTTCCTTGCTAGGAACGTCTGTTCCTCCTCTGCAAGATCACTCTTTTCTAAAGCATTCCTGCGTCTCTCATTCTCATGGAAAATTGACCACTCTGTCTTGTTTGGACCCCCATGATTCCCCATAAATACGTGTATTCTAGATCCTATGATACATCTTGTGTTTGCTGGTTTAGTACCCATCTCTTTTAGCAGTTTGCAAGCTTCCTGAGGTCAGGGATCGTTTTTAAGTCACCTTTGTTTCTCACTGCGTGGGGCACAATGGGTGACCTATAAAAGACAGTGAATAAATGGGAGCATATGGCAGAGGCAATAGAAACTTCGAGCTGCAGGGAGTGCATAATCAACAAAAAACTAAGGTGCTGATGGCAATTATTTCCAAAAGCAGGTGCTTAGAGACAACGAACAAGTAAAGAAACAAACACTGAGTCATGCAGAGAGATGAATGGCAGATAAACATGACACTGAGTCTTTAAAGTTTTAACAATATGCTCAAGATCCTTCCATAATTTATTATTAACATATTTTTCCTTTTTAACATTGGAGGTTGCTTAAAGATGGTCCATATATAAAAGGTCACTTGTAATTGTATAAGCAGGTGCAGGTTGCAGAAAACTTTCCACTAGATATGAAATAGGATCACTCAACATATAATGAGCGAATGGAGACGGAGAGGAGCAAGAGAAAGAAAACTGGCTCATTTATTCGGGAAGCAAGTGTTGAATCCTATAAGTCTCGAAGATGGCACCAGCCACTGGATGAATAAGGTTGATACGGTTTTTCCTCCTAACGAGCTTGCATTCCAGAGCAGAGGATGGTGGTAAATAAACAAACAAGTAAACAAATTAATACTTGATAATTTCAATAATGAGTGCCATGCAGACAATAAAGACAGCACGTGACAAAGGAGTGCCTGAGAGCTGGCTTTAGCTCGGCTGGTTCGAAAGGGCCTCACTTGGAACTGGCACTCATGCTGAAACCCCATTCAACAGAAGACTCGTGGGAGCATCTGCGAGGAGAATGTTCTTGGTGCTGGTGAAAAGGGTCAAACTCTGTGAAATATTTGAAGAGGCCTATTCTGAGCCAAATGTGAGGACCGTAATCCATAACACAGCTTCAGGGGGTCCTGAGGACATGTTCCCAAGGAGGTCGGGCTACAGCTTGGTTTTGTACATTTTAGGGAGACATAAGACATCAATCAAGACATGTAAGGTGTACTTTGGTTCAGTCTGGAAAGGCGGGACAACCCACAGGCGGGAGGCTTCCAGGTGGATTCAAAGATTTTCTGATTGGCAGTTGGTTGAAAGAGTTAGATTATTATCTAAAGACCTGGACCCAATAGAAAGGAGGGTCTGGGTTAAGATAAGAAGTCGTGGAAACCAAGGTGAAACCTCCAGTAGCGAGCTTCAGAGACAGTAGATGGTAAATGTTCCTTATCAGACTTAAAAAGATGCCAGAATCTTAGCTTATTCTCTCCTGGATCAGAGAAAAGACATGGAAAGGGAAAGGGGTTCTCTGTAGAATGCAGACTTTCCCCATGAGACAGCTTTGCTGGGCTATTTCAAAAGATGTCAAAGAAATACATTTTGGGGTAAAATACTCCAACTTCTTTCAGAATCTGCTATCTATGTTGTTGGTATCTTATTGCTATAAAGAGTGTTTGGTCGGCAGATTTCTGTTTTAATGTTCATGCTGGTCCGTGCCTGAACTCCAAAGGGAGGAGGGTATAAGGAGGGACGTCCAACTTCCACTTCCCACTGTGGCCTGAACGAATGTTCTCAAGTTTCTTTGGAATGCCCTTGGCTGAAGGTTGCGGGGTGGGGTCCATCAGTCAAGTGGGAGGCTTAGAATTTTATTTTTGGTTTACATGGGCATACGGAATGTGTGAGTCTGTGCAGTCAGAGGGTATTTTGAGTGCTTGAGAGACCAAAAGGAAGCTAATGTGGGCAGAGGATACGGCGGGAGGACAGGAAGGGTTCAAACGATGAGGTTGGAGCGGGAGATAGAAGGCAGCTAACAGAGTGCCTCAGCGGTCCCAGAGAGTAATCTGGATCTTATTCCAGATGCATTTTAATTAAAGGGGTGGAAAAAGATCTGACTTCTATTTTTTTTTTTTTAAATGGAGTCTCCCTCTGTTGCCCAGTCTGGAGCGCAGGGGCGCGATCTTGGCTCACTGCAACCTCTGCCACCCAGGTTTAAGTGATTCTTCTGTCTCAGCCTCCCAAGTAGCTGGGATTACAGGCGCCTGCCATCACGCCTGGCTAATTTTTGTAGCTTTAGCAGAGACGGGGTTTCACCATCTTGGCCAGGCTGATTTTGAACTCCTGACCTCGTGATCCACTCACCTCAGTCACCCAAAGTGCTGGGATTATAGGTGTGGGCCACTGTGCCCGGCCCTGACTTCTATTTTATAGACAACACCTTGCCTGCTGTGTGGATACTTGATACAAGGGGGCAACTGGAAGCTGGGCAAGGCTGGCAATAGTCCAGATGAGAGATGATGGTGGCATGAACAAGGTGCTGGGAGCAGGGAGAAGAGCATTACAAGCACAGCAACTACCAGAGTAGAGAGTATGCAGAGGAAGGCAATTTCCGGAAACACTATACAAATTGAATCAAAAACAGGGGGTGTGTGTGTGTGTTTGTGTGTGTGTGTGTGTATGCATGCAAGTGCAAAAGAGAGAGAGAAGCATTACTACTAAGAGCAACAGCAACAGGGGGACCCAGTAGGAGTTGGGCCGTGACTACAGATCCGGTGTGAAGGTGCCAGGCTTAGAAGCTTCAGACGGCATACAAGCAGACTCTGCAGGGCCTTGAGCCCTGTAGGCCATGGGGTGGGGTTTCAGTGATCTGAAAAGCAACGAAGAATGGCTACTGACAGGTTGTAGAGGCATGAGAGCGACAGGATATATTTGACTTTGAGCAAATTGCATTTAAATTACAGTAAGGACTGCGACCTGGTGGGTCCCAAGATGGGAGTCCAGGCTCGCCATGATGGCATGACTGCCAAGGGAATTTCCTCTCCCAAACACAAGGTCCGCTTAGATCCCTCTTGTGGCTGAGATCACTGCTTACCTTGCGGTGCACTTATCTAAGCCCTTGACTTCTTTATAAAATTCTCAGCTCATTGAAGGTAGCCACTGCCTGTGATGTATTTTTAAAACAATTAATAGTATCTCACACACAATATGCAAGAAATACATATTTCCTGGATGAATGTTCCACGTTACAGGATCATTTCTGCCCTGGTATGAGGAAGGCTGCCTCTTCCTCCTCTGTCCTTCAACCTCAGGTCCCCCTCTTGCTTACTCCACTGAGGGGGGTGGTGGGGCTGTCTTCCCTTCTCAAATACACCTGACACTTTGGACTGGTGGTTCAGCCTGAACATAATTACAGTTGGGCAGCTGGTACAATTTATGGTTAGTACCCATCCGCCTGCTCTTGCAGAGCCCCTGGGACTCTTGTAGCCCAACCTGCTCACGGGTCTAGTGCCTACCTCTATGCCCCCTCATCCTGCCTGTGCCAATGCCCTGCATGCCAGGCCAGTGAATAGGTGGGATAGGGAAGGAATCATGGGAAGCTCTCAAGTAGCTTAAATTATCTATTATCTTAATGTGTACCATGCTGATTAGACTAAAGGCACATCCCTTCACATGGATTTGCATTTTTACATCAGGGAAAGCATGGCATTAAACATTTTTAAAGAGCAGTGGCCTAGAATAGGAATGATGGGATCTGCCTTCTTTCAACAATGTGTATAATATAAACCTTCATGGAGTGCCTGTGTGTGCCAGGCAATGTCGGGTACTGAGGTTGAAAAAAAAGAGATAAAAATGATATGCAGTCTTATAAGGATATTTTAATTCAGTTAGGGAGACAGGTACGTGGATGGATCATTAAAATACTGTGCAACGTCCTATCCTTATTTCCTTCTGGAATTTACCACTATCTCCAATTCAATGTACTCACAGTTTTAATTCATAAACAAAAAGACCACATACTTAATATACTGCCTTCTTATTTGTTTAGAATTAAGTTATTTCACAGATTAGTTTAGAAATACTAGTGCTATTGCATAAGATTATTTTAATTATTCAGCTTTCAAGTTTTTTGTCTTGCCAGGGTCTTTAAATTCACTTATCATCCTTCTTCTTGTTTAGAACTAAACCTCCAGTTTTCACAGCATTTTTATGATTTCTAAGCAGACTTATATTCAGAAAATGTAATTAGAGTGTGGACCTCGGTGGAAGACGTGTGTCACCTCCAAAGTGTGGAAGACCAGCTTGTCAATTTTTACATTTCTGTTAATCTATCAAATGCTATGATTGTGAATTAAATATAACCTCTTCATTATAGGACTTTAATTTTCTCCCCCTTTTAGTGTTGTTTTTACCATTCAGAAAGGGCTATATTTAACAACATGGGGTTCTTTGTTTAATTTTTTTGCTATGAAATAAAGCATAAAAAGAAGATAAAGGTCTCTGCAGGAACACAGATTATCATTTACAAAGATTAACCACAAGCTTTCCATGTTTTCCATCCTATTTATTGTGGCCTGCAAGATAAGGTGAAGTATGCAATGGCTAACTCTTGTGTTATAGTTAATTTTAACTCTCATATCAATAAGCAGACGCCTTTTCAAGTTATAAAAAATGTGCCATTATTATTATCAACTGGAGAGAATGAGGTCATTGTTCTCATTATACTATAAAAAGCCAGAGTATAACAGAAGGGCAAAAACATACCTCAAGAAAAAAACTCATGCAACCAATAAAATACCTTTTGAAGCAAAGAATATCACACTGAATTTTCCCACAACTAAACATTAGATTCAAAGAAAGAGATTAAAAGCCCCAAAAAGAAGTGGTCTCTTAGAATTAAAGGACTGTGTTTATTTTTGTGATGCTCCATTTATTACTTGTACAGTAAGACTTTTACATGCTGATTTGTAAACTCTTCTATAAAGCAAAAAACTAGGTTAGAAATATCCAGCTGAAACTTAGATGATTATTACATTTGAAGATTTGAAATCATCACCACTATCACTATATTTGCTTCATCAAATTAAATTTTAAAGATTTGGGAAGTGGGAGCAGGCAAAGAATTATTTAACAGTTTACTAAAAGAAAATGCCTTGGTAAGAGCAAATAGATCACTGAATGGCTGGGTGTGGTGGCTCACGCCTATAATCCCAGCACTTTGGGAAGCTGAGGCAGGTAGATTGCTTGAGATCAGGAGTTTGAGACCAGCCTGGCCAACATGGTGAAACCCTGTCTCTACTAAAAATACAAAAAATTAGACGGGCATGGTGGCAGGTGCCTGTAATAACAGCTACTTGGGAGGCTGAGGTAAGAGAATTGCTTGAACCCGGGAGGCAGAATTTGCAGTGAGCCAAGATCAAGCCACTGCACTCTAACCTGGGCGATAGAGCGAGACTCTGTCTCAAAAAAAAAAAAAAAAAAAAAAAAAAAAAAGAAAGAAAAAGAAAAGCATATCGCTGGATGGTGGGTTGTGTGTACTGAGAATGGGGGAAGGATGAATGGGAGTGGTGGATAGCAGAAAAAGAGGAGCCGATGCTTTGGGCTAAATCTTTACCTGCCACACCTGGTCCATATTCTTGCTACCTTCCCAGCTCCCAAAATGAAAGCTCAGTTTCGACATTACCATGGGCATCTTTCTGTTGCATTTTCCTGTCTTTGATATGGCTGCCAAGATGGAGTAATTTAGACTTCCTTTTATTACTCAAAGAGAATAATTCACATAAGTTTGGTTATCAACCTCTAACTCAAGTGATGGAACCGTTAACAGGTGCGGTGACGACAGTGCACCGTGGCCCCCTGCGCAGGAACAAGGGGCAGCAATTTCCGTGACTCCACTGTGGCTGCTGCTTCTCCCTGCTGCTTCCACTCCTTGCCCCACTCCCCCATCCTCATCAACACCCACTAATTAACTCTATTGGAAATCATCCTCCTGGTTGAAGTGTCATATGCAAACCTCAGACCTAAAATCAGCAGATGTATTATTACCAGTCTCCCTTGAGAACTGGTTTTAAAAAAAGCAACAACAAAAACAAAACAAAACCTGAAAGACTTAGGAGATCTGTAGCCTTTAAGGCGTATTAAGCTCTAGATTGGGAACACAGAAACGTACAGAACGCCATGTCAAGAGCATCCTTCCTAAAGGAATGAGTTCATCCACTCAGGACATGTTCAATGCACTCTTAGCCTAACTTCTAGACTTTTCCTTCCACTTTAAGCACTTTATCTGTTTCTTTAGTCCTTGGTAATATGACCTCTGGTTCTGGTCTCAGAGAATGCTAGTCAAGCTGTGGCACCATCGGGTTTTACAGTGTGCTCCCAATTTTTTTTATCAGATACTGTACTATGAAAATTCTAGCTCCTTCTTGATAAACATACCTTTTAATTTCTCTTACACATGGTGCTGAGATTTTTATTTTAATTATAAAACAGGTTTGGCTCTGAAATACAAACTGTCCACAAACTGGTTTCAAATGGTATGATGTAACTAGGCTTTTTGCCATGTGTCTCTGTGAACTCTCGCCCAGGAAGTGCAGGTTATGGTATGTACAAATTGCCAAGGGAAATTCCAGAAGGCCTAGAATGCCTCAAAAATGTAGTCATATTTGAGAGTGTTTTCTGTTTTCTAATTCTTGCATTGGTTTCTGTGGTTAAAAGGTTCCTGTCACCAACCAGTTGTCATCGTAAGATACTGATTACCAAGGAGTGGCCGGGGTTGCTGGCGTTCCGTGAGTACCAGTCCTGAGATTAAATGTGCCTGTGTTCCCAGCCTCACAGCAAATAAACCAAGCACAGTGTTTACCAGGAAGCGGAAAAGGAGAACTTGTCCCAAATCAGACTTAATTTCATTGAATTCACTTACTCCAATTGTTAGTAAGAAGACTGAATTTAAATCAAACACCTTGCCTTGGAACTGGGTTTTACTTACATAGAACTGCCCCTCTTATGGAAAACAAGTTTACACTCACACATATATTGCACTTCATGCACATTCAATTTTGTAAGCGACGTGAGCCTCATTTGAGAGCATCATGTTTCTTCCTCCTGGTTTTTGTTGCATCATATACAGTGAAGGTAATAACAGATTCGCTTGCTTTAGTTCAAATCATTAGAGAGAATTATTTCTAGGCAAAACAGAGACCGTTTCACCTCTTTTCTCTTTTTTCTCCATCTCAAAATTCTCAGTTCTAATCTACATAACAAATTACACTTTATGACAAGCTACTTGTTTCCTATCTTGAATGTTGTCTAGAAACCTCAGTAAAACCCACAGATTACTGCCAGCTCACAATTTATTTTGTCACTATTGCTACCATATCCTGAATTGCCAGCACCAATCAATGTACACTTCTTAATACAAATTGCTTGTTTCAGCGAGTGTTCTATGCCCAAGCATTGGCATTAAGGAACAGGAGAATAAAGGCAGGACTGAGTTATGAGAAAACAATTCTCACGGTGCTCTAATGAGGAGAGATCTCCTTCAGGAGTAACGCAATGTATACTAAAATGTTGAAGGTTTATTTTATCTTATTTGTTATTTATTTATTTTTTTTGAGACGGAGTCTCACTCTGTCACCCAGGCTGGAGTGCGGTGGCACAATCTTGGCTCACTGCAACCTCTGCCTCCTGGGTTCAAGCGATTCTCCTGCCTCAGCCTCCTGAGTAGCTGGGATTATAGGCACACACCACCACACCCGGCTAATTTTTGTATTTTTAGTAGAGATGGGGTTTCACCATGTTGATCAGGCTGATCTCAAATTCCTGACCTCATGATCTGCCTGCCTCAGCCTCCCAAAGTGCTGGGATTACAGGCGTGAGCCACCACACCTGGCCAGAAGGTTTACTTTAAAGATAAAAATAGAACTTCCTATTAGCAAAGGGCTAAATAACTTTTAGCTAATTTAGGCTTTGAGTTATGACAGATGATCGCTCTTCACGTGATATGAAAACAGCCACGAGTAGAGAAAAAATGCACCAGGGTGGAAGGACTTTCTATCATGTCTGCAGGATCTGTGTTTGCATATCTTTTATTTGATTTTCATCTATAATACAGTAGGTGGAAAATCTTAGTCCAAGAAGTCAGGGGGAGGAATGATCACATTTCTTGTTTAAATCACAGCTCAAATTTGAGTTCAACCATTGGACTGACAGGAAATGAAACCCCAATCATCATTGCTTGCTTGTTCCCTTGAGCTCCATTCCTGTCATGCAATGCAAAGGTCCTGACATCGGTCTAGGCTCAGGATTGAAGGGCGGTCCCAGGCATTGGGACAGATGTTGTCCATTATCGACCCTCTCTAAATTACCTTCAGGTCTGGGGACTCTACTGTTTGTTGACGTACTTGGCTCTGAAAGTTCCCAGTGAGGCTAGGGCACCTACACCTCCAGGGGGCACCCTCTCTAGGGGCATTACACAGCCAACCCTCAGGGGTCCCACTAACTACTCCCAGCACAAATAGCGCCCCAGTTCCTTCTCATCTGTTAGAAAATCTCTCCCTCTTGAGGTCTTTAAAGGCCAAGTCCTTTCTTCCCTTCCTTCTGGACACTCCCTAATATCAGTCAGTTCATTTCAGCCTCTATAAAAAACAAGAAGTGCTTCGAACTTCTAACAGGAATTTAGTTAGAGGAGTAGAGTAACAAGAAGAAATTCAAAGCTTCTACTTTCTGTTTTCTTTTCTTTTTTTTTTGAGACGGAGTCTCACTCTGTCACCCAGGCTGGAGTGCAGTGGCACAATCTTGGCTCACTGCAACCTCCACCTCTCAGGTTCATGCCATTCTCCTGCCTCAGCCTCCTGAGTAGCTGGGATTACAGGTGAGTGCTACCATGCCCAGCTAATTGTTTCTATTTTTAGTAGAGACGGGGTTTCACTGTGTTAGCCAGGATGGTCTCGATCTCCTGACTTTGTGATCCGCCCGCCTCGGCCTCCCAAAGTGCTGGGATTCCAGGCGTGAGCCACCGTGCCCGGCCGAAAGCTTCCACTTTCTAAAGGACACCCCAGCTCCTAAAATTTCAAGAAGGAGGGATTAGTGCTAGGTTGAGGGGCATAGAGGGAAAAAACAAAGACGACATAGACAAATTAGTATTTTAGTAAATTGCCTCATCACTATTTAATATCAAGAGTGTTGGCTAAACACATTTTTTTTTTTTTTTTTTTGCCACCGCTGGTTGTAATTTTTTTCATGTTGTGACCTCTCTATAAAGTCTGTTTAGAGGAATAGAGAAAAGCTAAAGGTGTTTGGCACAACAGTGACAGGGAAGTTGTCTCCATCACCAGGGGCAAGTCATGCTGTGTCAATACTCTAGCAAAGAGTATTATTTTTGAATCAGTAGAGAAAAACCCCTTGTCTCAGGCAGTGGTTGGACAGTTTGTCAGCTATAAATCACATGTTCATTAAGTTAGCACAGAATGTCCCACTTTAAGTACAGAGTAACGAAGATAAACAGAATCCCAGGGGTTCAACCTGGAGGAGAAATGATGTTGATTTTGTGGAGCATATGAGAAATACACAATCACAACAAACCTCTGAATGCTTGGACTGTTGGCAAAGAACTTGCCTTTGGTGGTGAGCAAGTGAAAACTGAACAGAGCTCTGCCTAGTGTGGAAGAGGCCAGTACCCCATCAACAAATGAGGCACTGGAACAGGCGGGTGGTTTTCTGTTCCAAACAGCAAACTCTAAGAATAGCGATCTTATACATAATTGATAGAAAATATTTTCTTAATCTTTCTGACTCACTGAAGAACTGCATCATTGTGACACTTTTTCAGGTAGGAAATTTATTCAGTTGGTAGGAGGAACCGGAATAACTGCAGGTTAAACAAATACAAGGTTTATTTTTTTCTACTGAACATAGTAGATATAGGCAGATGAAGTCTTTTCTGAGGGGCCCACTGTATTATCCCTGTCTCAACCTCCTTCTGTCTTTATGCTGCTACCCTGGGCATGTGCCCTCATACTTGGCTCCGACCAGACGGCTGCTGCACCCTCAGCTCCCACACCCACATTCCAGTTAGAAGAAGGAGCAAACAGGTCAAGAGTGATAAGGCAGATGCGAACATTTCTTGAAGCCTCACTCATTGAACAAGTTGGCTGAAATAGATGCTGGAAAATGTAGTTGTTACTTGTGCATGTTGCCATTTCTGATGCAACTGGGGTTCTCTTAGTAAGAAAGGACATTTGATATTGGGTAGACAAGTGGAGTGTCTGCCAGAGTCACCAGGCAGGGAGCAAAGCCTCATGGACAGATCCATGGAATTGGAAATCACTGAGCCTCATTTCTGCTTTCACTCTGCAGATTTAGCAAATTCCCCAGCTGCAAAAAGAAAATTCCTTTTCTAATTCCAGGAGAATGGATTTCTTGAGGAATCATTTAAAGGTGTCAGTTAATTTGTTAACATTTTCTTCAAATAAAATATTACCATAAGATGCAACCATTCTTTCATGTGTATAAGTTTCAAGAGAATAAAAAGTTGAAAAATCTTTCTTAATTGTTTACGGAGAGAGTAAGACCTTCAATCAACTGTACTGTAAATTAGAAATAAAATAATTGTAACAACGAACCACTACAGTAATTTACACTGTTAACAAAACACTGCATTTTCAAACTTACTGGACCATTGTATGCCCTAAACTTCTGCTTTTATCTGCCTTTTAAGTGAGGAAAATGTTATTGTCATTATCTAGAGCTCACAGATTGAGATCTACTGCAAATAAACAGGAATGAAAAGTTGGGTTCCCTGCACGGGGGAACTGCAGGGTACATGAAATCTCCAGGAGAGGAGACACTGCAGTCTGACGTAAACCGCCTGACCCAAGGGGTGGCACCGAAGACTGTGAGCTCTGAGCCCTGCGTCTCCTCCTTTCATGACCCAGTACGGGCATCCCAACTACCCCGACAGAGGAGGCTTACTGGAAATAATTGGCAGCCACAGCCACATTTTTAGTGTTATGTTTCAAACTGTTTGTCTCTGATCCTGCTTGAACTTTGATGACAATATCTGCGTCTCTAATGAGAGCCAACTGCTGTCCGCATCCGAAAACGCTGCCCAGCACGTGTCTGAGGTCGGCACGTGGGGCGGATGCTGCGCTGGTTCCTCACGGGGAACCGTGCGCACCTTCTGCAGTGAGTGCGCAGGTCAGAGGGCTGCCCGGTGAATCCTGGGACCCGGCCTTGGGAGAGTTTTCAGAATCCACCTTTGGGGAGGTGATGTGATGGGAAGGAGCCCACTGCTGTGTTTTTACAGACCCAGTGTCAATCAAGGATTCTTTTTTTTTCTCTCTGTCTCTCTAAATAACTCCATGAACATTAAGGAAAGAAGCCACATTCATTCATTTCAACTTTCTGAACACCTGCTATGCCTCCATCACTGTGCAAGGATTTGAGGAGACAAGGTTAGATGACGTTGGTCATTCTCTCTTTAGTTTCTCTCCATATGCACAATAGTGATTACTGGACCCTCAGGCAAGTTTCAGGGAGTCAAAGGAAATAACTTCCCAAATAGAAAGTTAATGCAACTATCGAAAAGCAATTAGTACGCACCTTTGAATCAATAAAACCAAAGAGTCTATTCCCCTGTAATCAAACCAATGTTTACGTATCGTCTTTAAATAGTGTACATGTCAGGCACCTGACATTTTAAAAGTGAAATTTTGTTTTTCTTATACCTTAACAAAAAGTTAGCCAGGTGAAATCCTTTTTCATTCTTAACAGTCTATTTCAAAATATTCATGTTTCCGAGAATACTGAGCACATGAGACTCAGAAAAATACTAAGCCCATGAAACAAAGAATCCTTACAGTGAAAATACAAATCAGCCAAAGATGGATTTTACAAATGGAAACACTGAGAGAGCTTAGGTTAACTGCAAGTGCTGTGAGGAATGCCTGGGCCCCCCAGAAAGCCAAGCACAGCTTCCCTTCGCTTATTTATAATGCCTAGCGAAGGAATCAAATTCAGGGATGCTGTCATTAGTGGACACTAAAACCCATACTCAGAAGAAAAATACGAGAGTGGAAAAGCTAAAATTCTTGAGACATGCAGGCAGTGGTTTCCTGCTGAAAGAGGCTCTGCAGTTCTTTCTTTCCTTGCCTTCGCGAATGAGGAAATGTCCTCTACGACAGCAAATCTCTCTCTCCACCCAAAGGCTGTTCTGTAGTTAACCGGCATATTGCAGGTCCTGTGAAAGGGGGAGGTCGTTCCATCTGAGTCACTCTTGCTTGGAAATACACCTGTTCTCTGACGCACAGCCCCCCAGTATAGTGCTGGCTTTCGAAGATCTGATTTTACATTTCCTGGTGTGGAGTACCTCAAGAAATGGCAGCTTTCTGTGACTGATGACATGCCTGGTTTGTATGCAGACGTGACCTCTTTCTCTCAGGACTCATCAATCTCTAACGTCATACTGCTCATCAAAGCAAACCACACAGACGTTCTTTGGAAAACACTGAAATTAGCATGTGGTCACTTTTAAACATCTATTTTCTCTTTTTAAAAACTTTATTTGTGTAAATTTAGGAGGTAAAAGAGTTATATTAAAAAACACAAAAAAATGTAAAAATACATCAAGTTGTCATCATGCTTCAGGCTCATTTTCATGTTCTGAAGTCACCCTTAATAGAAACTCTGATTTTATTTATATTTGGGGATAAATCCAGGGGAAAGGAGAGAAATTCAATGAATCCTCCTACAGGCAACTTTTATCAGAGGCATGTAATGTTCAGTGAATGCAGTTAATCTGGGCAACTGGTGCATGATTTATAGCTTTGAGGATCTAATCTGATCTGGGTCCTTCCTCTTGTTAGAGGTGTGACCCTGGGCAAACCACACGCAGAGCCTTAGCTTCCATTTTCCTCCATCTGTACAAGGGGGATATGAACACCTCCTTCGCAGAGCTGTGGGAATTTCACAAGATGCACATGCCAACATCTGTGTGTTTGGAATGCACTAAATATCAGTAAGTGACCAAGGATGAATGACAATGAAGAATGATGATATTTATCAATAACATTCACTTTCAAGGAAAACATTTTCATTGTGTTTTAAATTATTTAGACTCTCCATACCAGAAAAAGGCCACAAGAAATTGCTTGTCTTTAATCTAAGTTTTTCTAAGTCACCAGAACCTAAAATCAAAATGATTTATAGATTAATTTCAGGAAGAGAAAGAGAGAAATGTGGTTGGGGTGAGGGAGAAAGAGAAAGGGCGGATCTTTTCTTCCTGTCTCCTGAGCTTCCATCTCATCCCACGGAGGTGGGTACCTCGGGTCTTTGTCCCATACAGTGCTGGGAAGGGAGGAACCCTCCACACCTCCCATTCTTTTCAGGAGGACAGCGGCTGCTGTGACTGATCTCACCTTCACGTTCATTGGTGACCCCTAGAGGTGGGAGTCGCTGGGATATTATTAGCATAGGCTGGATGACGCCCCCATGGCAGGTACGTCAGCCACCTCTGCTTTAGTCACCAGCATAGGGCCGTAATTAGCAGAGAGCCTGGCATAGAAAGGAGGCTTATTAAATATTGGTTAAAAGAATAAAATAATAAGGGCCATTATAAAATGAATGTTACACAAAAACATGTTTTCCCCAACAATTCACCCAGACAGAGACTTACAGAGCAGCCCAGCTACTCCTCCCCATATAGAATTCCTCATCTGGTATGTTGCAATGACTTTATTTTTAAACTGCTCTAGAATCTTTTCTGATGCACTGTTTGCATCCCAGAAGTGTATATAGGTCTTTTACCTTATGTGGACTTACGGAGATGGAGCAAGAGGAACCGGTTCTTAATGATGCCTGCTTCTATGTTCTCTTCCCCTGAGTGCTAGCTGCCAATAGATCCTGCCTTGCTACTTGAATTCCCATTGATTCCAATACAAATCCAGCAGGATAAGAAATGTCTTAATATTATAGTGTAAACTATCTATATTTTTGAGAGTTTTAGTTATGTTTCCAACTTTGAAAATTGATAAGCTTGATCCAAGGAAAGACAGTTTGAAATTCTAATTCAAAATATAGGGAAATTCTTATCTATTTTTCTTTGCTGCTAAGAGCTGATCGTAAAGGTAGATCAATTATGTAACATTGATTATAATCTCTGCTTCTACATAAAAAATGAATACTTTAGAGAAAGACTGGGGTTTGATGTAACTCTACGCTCATAATTTACCCTGCATACCATCCAAAACTATAATTTTAAAATATTTCCTAGAATAATGCGTAAGAAATGGCTTTTTAAGCCAAAATATGTAAACTATTCTCTTAAAGAGGACTATTGTATGCAGACATAAAAATACAACATGAACATTTATATTATTCTAAATAATTATGCCAATATAAACTAAATAATGTGATTTCCCTCCTTATTTTAATTAAATAAAATATAAACGTCTTTTTGCTTTGCTAGCTTATATCAAACATTGATTTTAATATTAAAATAGTATGTTAACTTTCATCAGTAATTGAAGAGCATCCTGTAACCCTTTTATCCTGCAATTTCACTTATTCTTTATTCTGAAGTAGTCTTAGACATGTGCACAAATTTATCTACAAGGATGTCCATCATATTGTTGTTAATAATAATGAAACAATAAAATTATCTGAACAAATAAGAGATTGAACTACAATTTGCTTAGGCACCAGAACATAGTGTTGTGCCAAAAATAATGCTGTTGAAAAATGTTTATTAATATGGAAAATGTGGCTATATTATTTCAAGTATAAAATGCTCACTGTGATTCCAATATTCCTGTGAAAAAAAGGCATGCATAATTCGAGGAGAAAAGATCAAAACAGATACCTCCCACTGGTTTTATGAAAAAGGTGAAATTATAGAGAATCTGTTCATTGGAATGCAAGCTTTCTGAGGGTAGGAATTCGGGTGAGTTTTGTTCAGCACCTGGAAAAGGCCTGGTGCAAAAATAAGGACTCCAAAGACGCATGCTGAATGACTTAATTTTCTTATTTTTCATATTTATGATTTCTAAATTTCTCTCGTAATTGAAAAATGCATTTTTAAGGTCCTAATCAAGTTAAGGAGCAGCTTTCGGGCCAAGGCATTTTCTAATGCCATTTCCCACACACATTCCATTCTCTATGGATATTTTTAGATAGTTTCATAAGGCTGCTAACTGTACGTAAATTCTGCTCTATCTTTATGTATTTCATCATTGTTTTCAGTTACTTGCTGACATCAACCTTCCATTAGTTGTCCTTGGCTAGAATTGTGTGAATGACTTTCCTCCTAACATAGGGACAAGGCCATTTATTTTATCCCAAAGTTAAAGAACTATTATTGCATTTTGCCTTACCTTGATTTTTTTTTTTTTTTTTTTTTTTTTTTTGCATGCTAGAGTATATTGTGTTTGGCGCAATGCTTCACACATGTGAATATTTATATTTTTAAAATCTTGACTCTTTTTATTTTTATTATGGAATATCTGGCTGAATGGGATCAGATTTCCTCATGAAAGTATAGGGGTGACTCAGAGAAACTGTGAGGCAGTAATTTGGAAATTCCCTGGAAGTTCTAACACCAGGAAGTATGTTCTCATCTACTTGTTTTATATGACATCCAACTCTGAGGGTAAAACTTTCCTGGTTAAAAATAAGGCAAGAACAAATAAATAAAATAACAAGGAATAAATTCAAGATATCTATTGGACAACATGGTAAATATAGTTAATAACAATTTGTGAATTGCTAACAGAGTAGATTTTAAGCGTTCTCACCACAAAAAAAATAAGTACATGAGGTAGTCCATATGTTCATTAGCTTGAGTTGGCCATCCCAAGATGCTTACATATTTCAAAACATCGTGTTAGTATACCATAAATATATAGTTTTTCATTTATCAATTTAAAACATTAATTAAAAATGACAACAAAAAAACCAAAAATGTCTCCTGGAGGCAGGCATTTAATTCTCCTTGGGGTCAATTCCCGTCACTCTGTAACTGAGTGAATCTGCGGAGAAAGTATATTTGTTGGAGCATACAGTTGTAGAGAGTGACTTCCTTTTACAGTGCTTAGCTTTAAAAAATTATACACGTAAGCTATGACTAAATTTTCTCTGTTGAAGTTTCAGGCAACGCAGATCTGGAGAGAATAAATATTAAAGTCTCCCTCCCAGCCCTGCCTCGCAGCCCTCTGCTCCCTTCAGAGGTAAACCCTGGAAAGCGTTTGCACGTGTCTTTCCAGGACTGATCAGGTCCGTGCTTACGTGCATACGTAACTACACGTGACACACATACACAGTGTTGCTTTGCTTACCATAACAGGCGCTCTGGAGTCTGTATTGTCTTTTGCTGTTTTTTCAGGTAATAACCTGACTTTCAAGACTTTTTCCCCCTCATGACACTCAAATATTATAATTTTTAAAAGTTCCATAATATGGAGTCATTGTCTTTTAATTAATCACCTTCCCCCCGATTCGTAGTCATTGTATCCTTTTCAGTTTCTCTCAATAACAAACCCTCTCTGTGTTTTGTACCCTTCTTCATACAACTTTTGGCATGAGTGTAAAGTACTTCTAGATGGCAGAATACTAGAAGAATTGCAAACTTTAAGGTTTAATTTTTCTTTTTTTTTTTGAGATGAAGTCTCACTCTATTGCCCAGGCTGGAGTGCAGTGGCACGATCTCGGCCCACTGCAACCTCCACTGCCCACGTTCAAGCGATTCTCCTGCCTCAGCCTCCTTAGTAGCTGGGATTACAGGTGTGCACCACCTCGCCCGGCTAATTTTTGTATTTTTAGTAGAGATGGAGTTTCACTAGGTTGGCCAAGCTGATCTCGAGCTCCTGACCTCAGGTGATCCGCTTGCCTCAGACTCCCAAAGTGCTGAGATTACAGGCGTGAGCCACCGTACCTGGCCTAGTTTTAAATATTTTGAACTTTGATCTTTACTGATAAAATGCCTCACCCCCAAAATGGGATTTGCTAATTTATCCTTCCACCAAGATTGGAAAGAATGAGCTGTCCCCGGCAGAATAAGTCCCTGGTGCACGTTGTTTCATCACTAAGCACTTTTAATCCTATGCTTGAAAGAAAAGGATTGGTTTAAGACGTCCACTAAGGGTCTTTGAAAGTTACCACTGGTGAGCTTTTGAATTTCCCTCCACGTCTAAATGACCCCTCTTTTTCTGCCCATGTGTCTTATGTAGCAATAATTCAAATTATGGTAGAACTTGGAAGTACAAAGTAGAGGCCTATCTAACTACTGTTGGCTTATTTAAATGCACATAATAATTCAGTAAAAATAAAAATCCCAGGTTAAGTGCTAAGCCACATGGGATGCTAGAATGAAGGGTATACATTAGCATGATTCTGAAGTATATGATAAAACTACTCATGGCCCCACAAACCAAACCTTAAGAATCAGGAAATATGTTGATGAGATTAAAATAACAAGGTATTCTCTGAATTGGTTAATTGTTTTTAGTCATGGTTGTAGCTTAAGCCTTTTTCCGATTTTGAAATGCAATTTCTCTTGGATGATGAGGCCATAAGTCAGAGATCTGCTTCAATAAAAGAATAAAATTATCCAAATTATCCATAATAACCTCTGGATCATGAAGGATAGAAACCTAATTACATTTCCTTTAAAAATAGCTTCCTGGGGGCACAAATAAACAGCAGCCATAATAATGTCATATATTAATATAACCATCCAGAAAAGAACCAGAAAGATAAAACCTATTATTATAATTTGCAATCTGTTCAACATATTAGCTGTAAAATTAAAGGCTGATCTTAAAAAACATTAAAGGTTGTATTTTTTAAAAGAGCCAAGGTAAGCAGAAAAAAGAGATTTGTTTAATAAGGTTGCTTTTCTCAAGAAATTAATGCAGTTATGTAACAATTCAAATGCATTTACAAACTATACCAAACTTCAATGTTCTCTTAACTGTTCAGAGTACACAAGCAATCAGCATCACATATATTTGATTTAATCAGTGAAAAGACAGCTATTGATTTTAAATCATAAAATGAAAAAAACTTGGATAATCACATACTGAAAAGACAGAATTCTGTGATAATTGCTCATTAAAAATAGAAATTAGGCCAGGCGTGGTGGCTCACACCTATAATCCCAGCACTTTGGGAAGCCAAGGCAGGTGAATCACCTGAGGTCAGGAGTTTGAGACCAGCCTGGCCAACATGGTGACACCCCGTCTTTACTAAAAAAATACAAAAATTTAGCCAGCATGGTGGTGGGCACCTGTAATCCCAGATACTTGGGTGGCTGAGGCAGGACAATTGCTTGAATCCAGGAGGTAGAAGTTGCAGTGAGCCGAGATAGCACCATTGCACTCCAGCCTGGGTGACAGAGTGAGACTCTGTCAAAAAAAAAAAAAAAAAAAAAGAAAGAAAGAAAGAAAGAAGAAAGATAAAGGAAGGAAGGAAGGAAGGAAGGAAGGAAGGAAGGAAGGAAGGAAGGAAGGAAGGAAGGAAGGAGGGAAAGCAGGCAGACAAATATAGCAACTCTTTGCCCAAAAAACAAAAATAAACAGTATCCTAAAAGACATAACATTACAATATTTTCAGTTAAAATCAGGAACTAGGCAGAAACATTTTCCACTGCTGCTAATAGCCTTGAAGATTTTAGTATATATGATTAAGGTAAAATATAATTGCATAAACATTGAAAAAGAAAAGAGCCAATGATTTCCTATTGCTGTGATACGATTTTGTACCTGGCAAAACAACTGATTCTAGCTAAAGGAAACCTGCGAGAATTAAAACAAGAATTTGCATATATACCAGATATGTGTTTTTAAATAAGTTTTCTCTACTTTGGCAATTAAGTAAGACTGGAAACGTGAAACCGTAAGTATTAACATGATCTGAAAAGCAATACATTTTGTAGAATATCCATATATGAGGATCACTATACAATCTTATTAAAAGACCTAAAAGCAAAGCAAGTGTGTGATTCAAGCCCACCTCTCCCCACTTCACCTTGCCCCTCTACCTTATTTTCCCATCTTGGTAAATGACAACTCCATCTACCCAATGTATTGAGTCAGAAGCCCGGGAGCCATACCTGGCCCCTCGGTCCCCATCCCCACATCCAAGCCCTCAGCAAGTCCTGTGGACTTTGTCGCTAAGGACCTGCTGAGTAGAACAATTGCTCATCACCTCCAGTGCCAAAGCCTCCACTCGAGAGGATCTGGTCTCTGTCCTGGACCCCGGGATTCCTTCCTGACTGGGGCCCGCTGACACTCTTGCTGTCTGCATTGCGCTTTCCACCCAGCACCCAGGGAACTCCACACCTCACATGTGATTCTATCACTCTCCAGTGGAGACCCGATGGCTGCTGCCTGCAGCGACAGCACAATTCCAGTGCCTCCCCTCAGCCCGCACGACCTGGCCTCCGCTGGCTCCTGGCAGCGCCCGCTTCCACCCTCCCCACTTCCCTGTGTTAGGCCCAGCTCGCGTGGGTGCCAGAGCTTCCCGTCACCGCAGCAGCTGGTTCAGCACCAGCTCTCCAGCCGCTTTCTCTCCGTTACCGGCCTTGTTTTTCTCACGAGGAGGCCCACCTCTCGGAGCTCCTGTCTGCTCACAGGCGGAGCGCCCCTCGTGCACACCGGAGCATCCGCACGGGGAGGGCAGGCGCCCGGGGTCCGCCTTTGTGCCCTGCTTGGCCCCGCGCCGGACCGTCTACGCGAGCCACGGTGGCACCAACAGCGGGTTTCACAACACGGCAGTTGTGGGAATAAAGGAAGGAAGGAATCAACAAAAGGAAAGTCAACACTTTCCCATTTTATAGATTGGAGAGTTGAGGTTTGGCGAGTTAGGTAAATTATCCGTGATTACTTAGCTAAGCTTTGGCCACGCTCAGCCTCCGGACGGGCTCTGTCCAGCTCTGGCTCTCGGGGCTCTCCCCTGCGCGGGCTGCCTGGACGCCGCCTGACTGCTGCCCGTGTCGGAATCTCTCAGAGCCGTCCGTCTCAAACAGGAGGAGACGGCCTCTATATACCGTGTAAGGCAACCCACTCCCATTTAATGTTAGTCTAGATGGCTGTAGGTGCATGTTGTTATGCTGGCTTCTGGTTTACTCGGCATAGTCGGGAGCATGGGGGGGTGATATGGTTTGCAAATGCCTTTGACTTGTTATATAACTGCATTGATTCCTTGCAAAAAGCCGCTTATTGAAACAAAACAAGAAATATTATGCCCTGTTGAAGCTGACCTATCAAAATGTAAAAGACATAAAGTAATGAATGGTGTCTTGGAAAAAACACTGTTTTGTTATTGTGTCAGTTATACTTAAAGAATGTCTTGAAAGCATATTTTTAAATCAAGAAATGTTAAACACTGAAAACTACTCCAAAATCTTCTGCAAAAGTAGCAAGATAGTATTCATCAATAACTAGGATACTTTTAAGTTTCTCCTTGATATCTTCTCACCCCTTTCCATCAACAAACATTGTGCTTAGGACCAGTGGCCTTTCCTTTCCTGCCAGGCTTTCAAAGTATGGAAAAGCAAACAGAACAGAACACTCGACGTTCAGCTCACAGGCTGGAAGCAAATAGACTGTGGTCAGACAAGGGTTGACAGGTTCAGAGTAATTTTCCTCATTTGTGATAGCAACTAAGAGATCCGGGAAGCACTGTCTGTGGTAGGCATAAGCAGGATGAAAACGGCCTGGTAGCTGTGTAGACAGAGCACTGAGGTGGAGGAGAAGGATGAAGAACAGAAGAGGGGATGGGGAGAAAAAAGTGAAGAAAAAGAGAAAGGAAGGAAGGAGGAAGGATGATACAGCAAGGGAAAAGAAGAAAAGAGGAAGTCACTGAGCAAAAGCTTGGATTTAAACACTAGTAAAATTTAGTAGCATTATGCAAGGACATAGTAATGTAACGTCATTGAAACAAGGTCAAACATGGTTAAATAATAAAACTAGGGGAGACTGTAGAGTTAAGGAAATTGAGAAATTAAATAATAGCCCTTTACAATACATTAGAGACAGCAATCCACATATAAGAGTGAAAGCATGGGAAAGGAGATTAAAGAAATGGAAGCTAGACAACAGTGATCCAAATAAATAATATTTCTCAAAGAAGAAACTACCATAGCACCAAACCTTCTTATTATAAGAATTTTGTACCAAGGAAAATTCCCAGAAATAACAGAAACTGCTCCAGCAAAAGTGGGTACAGAATAATTGACACCAAAATACTTTCTTTCAAAATTACTTGACATCACGCATGAAGAAAGAATTTTCAGACATCCAGACAAGAAAAAAGAAAGGCAACCACAAGTGGTGAGAAATGTAGGCTATAACCATAAATCTCTAGAAAATTCAGAGAATATAGCACGAATTATTTTTGAGAAAAAATGCCAACAACTTCTGACGATGAAATCCGGTGAAATATGTTATTCATCCAAGCAAAAATGCCAGGAATGGAGAAGCAGTGGTGAGAGAATGGGTGTGAGGATTGATTCTTTCTTTAATATGAAACTAAAGCTAAATTATTGTGGGAATTTCCATTACAGAATTTAAGGTGTTATAATCTTGGCAAATAAACGTAACAATATAACCAAAACATTAGGAGGTAGGGAAAGAAAAAAGAAGAAGTATAAAATTGTTAATGTTGTTATCTTTCATATGATTGAGTGTATCAATAATATCTAAATTTGAAACAGAGGTATAAAAACTTACTGAGTATAAATCCTTATTTTCAAAATCTTTTTTTCATTATTTTAATATGATCTCTTAGACACTAATATTTCACTTGATAAAGTAATATTTATCTGCTTTCCTTTATTTGGTTTCTTTAATAGCACTTTTCCCTTGCATTAATGCAAAATTACATTTGGTATCTTTTGAAAATTAAACTGATGAAAAAAAAGCAGTCATATTGATTGGGAAAGAAGGAAAAGGTGTTATATTCAAAGATAAGATGATTGTCTGTGTAGAAAATCTCAAAGAATCTACCTAAAACTACTGGAACTAATGAGTGGGTCTAGAAGGTTGCAATATACAAGGTCAATATACAAAAGTCCATTGTATTTCTATACACTAGCAATGAATAATAGGAACTTTATTTGAAAAAGTATTATGTAAAACAACATTGAAAATAAAATTCTTGGTAAAATCTAACAAAATATGTAAAGATTTTTATGCAGAATACTATAAAACACTGACAAAAGAAATTAAATAAGATCTGTATAAGTAGAAAGATGTACTATGTTCATGGATCAGAAGACTCAATATTGTTAAGATGCCAGTTCTTCCTAAACTGATCTGTAGACTCAATGTAATCCCAAGGAAAACTCCAGCAGAATTCTTTTTGTAAATATCGGCAAGTTGATTCTAAAATTTATATGAAAAAGTAGACGACTAGAGTTGTCCAAACAAATCTTTAAAAGACTAACAACATGGAGAACCCACACTACACAATTTTGAGACTTACCATAAGACTGCAATAATAAAATACTGTGGTACAGCTGAAAGGATATGAACATAGGCCAAAAGAACAGAATAGAGAGTACAAAAAAGACCCACACATCTATGCCAGTTGATTGTTGACAAAGACAAGAAAGGATCGTTTTTTCAACAAATAATTCTGGAGCTTGTGGTTATCTACAAATCAAACATCTCAGCTTATACACAAATGAACTCAAGTTGATCACAGAAATACATGTACATCTTAAAAATATAAAACTTAAAGAAGAAAATACAGAAAATAATCGTCATGACCTTAGATTAGAAAAATATTTATTAGAAGCAGTATCAAAAGCACAATCCATAAGAGAAAAAAATTGATCAACTAAACTTTTCCAAAATTAAAATCTTCCCTATTGTGGAAGATACTGCTAAGAGAATAGAAAGGCAAGCCACAGACAGGGAAAAATTTTTGTAAAATACTTATCAGGAGAAGAACTTATATCTAAACCATAAAAATAACTTTTAAGTGCATTAATAAAAACTCAATTCAATTTTTAAAATGGTATAGAGATTTGAATAGATTTTTCCACAAAAGAATATATATTATTGACAAAGCACAGAAAAAAGATCCTTAAGTCATTAGGAAAATGTGAATTAAAACCACAATGAGGTACCACTACATTATTTTAAAACCTGACAGTATCCATGCTGGTGGGGATGAGGTGAAACTAGAATTCTCATAACACTGCTGTGGGAATGCAAAATGGTACAGCCACTTTGGGAAACCATTTGCCAGTTTCTTATGGTGTTAAACACAATCCCACTGCTAGATTTTTATCCAAGAGAAATGAAAACCTACATCCACACAAAGTCCTGTGTACAAATGTTCAAAGCAGCTTTATTTATAATAGCTGAAATTAGAAACAACTCAAATGTCCTCTGACTGGTGAATACACAAACAAAATGTGGTACATTTGTATAATGAAATAGTATGCAACAACAACAACAAATTAACAAATTAAATTATCCAAGTGTGGTGGCATGTGCCTGTAGTCCCAGCTACTCAGGCTGAGGTGGGAGGTCACTTGAGCCCAGAAGTTCAAGGCTGCAGGGAGCTATGATTGTGCCACTGTGTGCCAGCCTGGATGACAGAATAAGACTGTATATGTAAAAAAAATTTGTTAACGAACAAATGATTATCACACACAATATTATGGAGGAGTCTCAAAAACATGCTGCTAAGCGAAAGGTATCAGTCACGTAAGTCCACCTACTCTATGATGGTGTCCATGAGACTTTCTGGAAAAATCAAAACCACAGAGACAGAAGACAGATCAGTTTTCACCAGGAGCTGGGGGAGGAAGAAGGTTCAAGGTACCTTCCACAGGGAACTTCACGGGGTGGGGGTAATATTCTGTATCTGGATTGTGGTGAAGCTTCCATGACTGTATTTGTCAAAACTCAGAGCTATATATCTAAAATGGTTGAATTTTATTGTACATAAATTATAACTCAATAAACCTAACTTTAAAATTAAATTGGCGTGTTTATAGATCCTATATATGGGAATTGTTCCCATCTATCATTTCTATCTGGATGTTCTTATAGACATAAATATTAATCTTTAAATCTCTGTTGATACAAATGTTAACGTTTATCAGTTAGCATTCATGATGATTATAGCAGGGTGAGTGGGACTTTGAGTGACAGTTTGCATCCTTCTTTGTGCATTTCTGTATTTCTTCATTTTTAAAATAAGCATGCGCTATTTTTTTAAATAAAAAAGTTTTATTTTTGTTAAGGGCTCAAAATAAAGGCTCCAGAAAATAAAGGATTAGTAAGATCTGAAAAAAAGAAATTCAGAATGGCAATGAGGGTCCAGCAGAGCTGAACAGAGGTGAGAATATGATTTCCATTAAATTGGCCTTTGTGGGTTTCAGGACTGGATCTGAGCAGGCAGTCGACCAGTGACCTATCATCTAGACTATGGTTTCCTCAGCAGAGGACCCCTTTCCTACAATGATCTCTCAACTGCCTTTAGTTCTTGACTCCTAAGAGGTTTCCAACACACAGACTTGTATGGAGTCAGTGTATTCCCGGAATGCTCAGACAGTAGGGAGTTTCTTTAGATAGTTCTCATATTGTATTGGCATAATCCTCTTTCAGTTCTTGGGAGAATTTACTACATACTTTATGCAATGATTTCAGTGATCAAGTTACAGTCATACTGCTGATTTCCCTACCGAAAGTCGGGCAGCCAAAGTGGTGGCAAGACATAAATTGATACATCAAATCCACCATCTGTTCTCAATGTACGCATCAGCTCCTCCACACCTGTCTGGACTTATCTTGGGAAGGAGAGCAACAAGAAGAAAAAAAATCAAAATGTTTAATTAATGTTGCTAGAAAAGAAGGTGCTATTTAGCAAAACTGAATCTACAGATACTCACAAGCTCACAGGCTTCTTCTTCTAAGCTGTGAAGGTGTAAGCCAGAAGTAAGTGGTCTGTGTAGCCCTCTGATGGCTTGTTGGGGATGGGAGAGTTAGCAAACCCTCTTATGTGAACTCCAGAGCCCGAAGGCAAGCAAAAGCCCACTCTTGTGCTTTCACATTTCTGCCCCTGAA
Source organism: Macaca thibetana thibetana (assembly GCF_024542745.1). NCBI lineage: Eukaryota > Metazoa > Chordata > Mammalia > Primates > Cercopithecidae > Macaca > Macaca thibetana. The sequence goes on along the minus strand of NC_065582.1, from coordinate 4,166,149 downwards.
ATACGACATAGCACCTCCGGGCCCCTGCTGTCTTTTCATTTTCTCGCACTGCTGAATACACAAGCATTTTAGGGAAAGCCAAGAACATAATGAAGGCTCGACTGAGAGTGCAGAAGTGTCTAGGGATGCCCACTACAGCTCAGAGGCTGAATGTCACCAACATCACTTCCATACACATAGACTCTATTCACTTTTTGAGGTCACCTCCATTGTCAGTGACAGTTCAAAAGCGTAACATTTCACAGTTTCTTTCTCATGATGTCCTTAGGCCTACTATCTACACATATAAACTCAAATGATAAATGGACTAACTATTTTTATAATCTCTCATTTTACTCTTCAAAATGTTTAGGCAAGAATAAAATATATAACAATGCATAAATGAACCTGAACACTTGGCTCTTTTAAGATTCCTCTAGAATATCCTTGGCATCTCTGTAGAGAATAAAGGTAGCATGAAAAAAAGCCAAATCGTGCTTCACACACACCCACTCCATTTTCCATGAGACTCTTTGGGCACATCTTTTTAGAAAATAAGAATTCGGTCTTATTCATTTAAGCTTCCATAAAGTAAGTAATGCATGATTTTTAAACTTTCTGTTTTGAGGCGTAGGTGCCAAGAGGCAACTTTCTCAGCTTGTCACCCTATTTAAAAGTTCCGAGAAAATCCACAGCATTCGACATTTCTCTTGTAAGTTACTGCGCCCCTTAGTAAACCACATGACAAGCTGGTAAATACAAGTATTCACAAGCAAATACGATGTGTTACAAGTGAACATAGCAAGCCCCTGGGCGATTGGGGAAAATGATGGACTGACTGAGAAAGCACTTAGGCATAGTGCCTTGTTCCCTGACTGTCCAGAGAGGTTTAAATTCCTTGCTAGAAACTCTCATGAAAGGAAATGTGAGGTGGGTGGTAGAAAGGCTAGGGTATTCTAGGCTGCAATAAGAAAAGTATACAATAGACCAGGTGCGGTGGTTCACGCCTGTAATCCCAGCACTTTGGGAGACTGAGGTGGGCAGATCACGAGGTCAGGAGATTGAGACCATCCTGGCTAACATGGTGAAACCCCGTCTCTACTAAAAATACAAAAAATTAGCTGGGCATGGTGGTGGTCGCCTGTAGTCCCAGTTACTAGGGAGGTTGAGGCAGGAGAATGGCAGGAACCTAAGGCGGGCAAATCATAAGGTCAGGAGTTCAAGACCAGCCTGGCCAACATGGTGAAACCCCATCTCTACCAAAAATACAAAAATTAGCTGGGCATAGTGGTGAACACCTGTAATCCCAGCTATTCGGGAGGCTGAGGCAGGAGAATCACTTGAACCTGGGAGGCAGAGTTTGCAGTGAGCCGAGATCGCACCACTGCACTCCAGCCTGGGCGACAGAGCAAGACTCTGTCTCAAAAGAAAAAAAAAGAAAAAGAAAAAGAAAAGCAAACAACGTGGCCATGGCCTGGTCTGGTTCTGCTCTGCTACCCACAGCTCAGGCCAGTCTGGAACATGGGATTCCGTGTGGGGAAGGGAATTCGAAGATCTGTGACAAGAAAAGAACAGCAGCACAAGAGAGAACTGGGACTTAGGAGACATAAAGGATGACGGAAGAGGTCTGATCATTTATCCTGGAACAGACTCAGTGCAAGAAGGGACAATATCACCCTTTTCAAATATTTGAAAAGCTGGGCTTTGAAGCGATTTGTTTGGTTTGTCCAAAGGGTATAACTGAGACCAAATGGTCAGAAACTACAGAGAAACAGATTTCAGCTCAGTAAAGGGAAGAATCTTCCAGCTGGCAGCGAGAGAATGGCCGAAGAGGAAGGACCTTCCAGCCCATGTGAAGACAGAATAGGCTGCCTTGAGAGGTGAGGCTGGCTTTGCAGCACACTTGAGTTGCACAAGCAGAGCCTGGGCAGACGTCTGCGGAGAAGCCGGAAAAGGCATTTAGTAGGTAGAAGTAAAAGAGGGTCCATGAGCCCATATAACAAACTTGGCTGTTGAGTGAGAATCTGACACCCACCTACACAGGCGCTCACAGTTCAAATGATGATGGAAATAATATCACATTTCTTTCTGTTAATAGAACCCTACATGGGCTGGGTAGAAGAGAAGGTGCTCTGTGTATGGAGGAAGTCTTTGAGCAAGCGAAATTACAGTGTTTGAAGAAACACACTTCCCTCTTTTATACAGTTCTGAAACTGTTATAAAGATTTGGTTGTTTGAAGGGTTGAAAAACTACTGCTTCATTAAGAACCACACATTTCAGGAAAAGGGAAAATCACAACTTGTGGGCATCCCAGATCATGGCCTTTATTATTCAATGGTTTGACACTGGAAATGCATACCATGCAGCCTGCAGATTTATGGACCGGAGATTTTGTGGTATGTTAAAAATATTTTTTTGCAAGTGATTTGAAATATGCCCTTTTTGATATTTCAGCAAAATGAGCTACTGTAACCTAAGTTAAACAAGTTATTCAATAGTCTCAAGCAGCAAAGCGTAACCTAGCAAGACTTTGGAACCTGAGGGGTGGTAGCACCCTCCTACTAAGACCCTCCTACTAGTCTTCAATTATTTGTAATTGTTATTATTAGAATCATTTCATATCTTCTGGAGAGTTATTAAGAAGATGGGGTTGCTGATCTTCTTAATAACAAATTATCTAATTTTTCATCTGTAATTTTGTTCCTCAAAACTTTCCCCTTCAGTTGTTGTTGGACAGAAAAAGTTGCTTTTTTTTGTTTGATTTTTACTAAATTATCATGGATTCTCACATAGTATATATATGTGTGTATACATTGAACTCATATCTTTTCATTATAATTATTAGAAGCATAAATGGTATGAAACCTGACATTCTATATTATTATTATTATTTTGCTTTCTGGCATTCAATATATTGCCTGTCCCGATTTATTTATTCTGAGTTTTCATTGCATTTATCATACTCTGTAAAGTGCTTGTGCTAGTAATGACTCCCAAAGATACATCCATATACAGATCCCCACAATCTGTGAATGTTACCTTATTTGAAAACATGGTCTTTGGAGAATGTGATTATCCTGGATTTTCTGGATGGGCTGTCAATGCAATCACATGTGTCCCTAGGAGAGAGGGGCAGAGGGGGATTGGAGAGAGACACACAGAGGAGAAGGCAATGTGGAGATGGAGGCAGAGACTGGAGTGATGGGGCCACAAGCCAAGGCATGCTGGCAGCCACCAAAAGTTGGAAGAAACACAGATTAAATTTCTCCTAGGGCCTCCAGAGGGAGTGTAACCCCACCTCCATCTTGGTTTTGGATTTCTGGACTCCAGAAATGTGTGAGAATAAATTTCTGTTACTTTTTCATCCAGTTTATGGTAACTTGTTACAGCAACCATATGAAACAAATAGTGTTCTTTCTTCTGGAGTTTGTTTTCCTACCTTTTCCCAACTCTAAATTGCTCATACAATGTTTGGGAATTTCCTTCCCCATCTCTATGTACTAATATCCTACCAGTGCTTCCAGGCTTAGCTTCACCCGGTGTGGCTCCAGCAGCCTGCTGTCTCCACCTCAACCCACACGCACGGCTGGGAGTCACTCAACTCCTCCCCTGAACACTCAACACAGGGAAAGCTCCGGAGTCCTCATTGTCTCATCTGAAAACCCTCTCATGATTGTTTGCAAACTGCATGAGATAAACTGAAAATATTTAGCATTGTATTCAGGGCAGAGTAGGTGTTCAGCCCACCTGTCGCCTTCCGAATTGCCAGTGCATAGCTGTATCTCTTTCCCAGCACAAACGCCAGCAGGCAACTGCTGTCATTATGCCTCATGAGGCAATCGGGGCTGAGTGAACTTCCTAAGCTTCTCTCTTTTTGCTTTCTATAATCACCCTTTGCTTTCTATCATCCCTTTTCTGTTTTACTTTTATCTTAGAGGAAAAGTGTTTTTCTTCCATTCCAAGGTTAAACTTTTCAATTAGGTTTTAATGTTCATCCCTCACACCTCCCCTGGAGCCTCTAGCCATTTTCTCCTTCTGGAAAACATCTCAATCGATCCCTCTGTTTGCACCTTCTTCTAAACTGAAAAACAGAATGAGGTGCATCAATGTTAAAACAGAGAAAGAAAACGCAATTGCTCCCTTTCTCTCCCACCCTACTTGATTTTTTCCACATTTTTTTTTTGTTTGTTTGTTTTTTAAAGACTGCTTCCGATGCCTCACCATTCATGCATTCTAAATCATTTCTAATCTGGTCTGCATGTTCGCCTCTGCTGTTTTTTTCAAATTCATTAGTGATTTCATAGTTATGAAGTCCAGTTACTGCTTCTGGGACATCACGCTGTTGCACCTAACTCTGTTGTGGCCTGCGTATTGGATATCTCTGCTGGTCTCTTCGATTCAAAATGTTTAAAATCGGTATCATCCCCCGACCTCCAATTATCTTTTCATGTTCCTCTCAGTCTCTCACTTGGGTGCTAAGTGTTCATCTTTGCTTTTTCCCCTTCCTTCCACCCAATCTGTGCTTCTGTCCTCCTCCTCCGCCTGACAATTTTACGTCCTGAACGTCTATATAATTTGTTGTTACTGTTACTCCATTGGATGTAATGAAGCTCTCATCACTCACTTGCCACCTGAGCTACTGCAGTTTCCTCCTGACACTCATTCCACCTCCTGCCTTCCTTCATTCCACTCACTCTCCTACAATTCTGCCAGATTAGTTTTTTTTCTTTTTCTTTTCTTTTCTTTCTTTTTTTTTTTTTTTTTTTTTTTGAGACACAGTTTCACTCTGTCGCCCAGGCTGGAGTGCAATGGTGCGATCTCAGCTCACTGCAACCTCTGCCTTCCAGGTTCAAGCAATTTTCCTGCCTCAGGCTCCCAAGTAGCTGGGATTACAGGCATGGGCCACCATGCTCAGCTAATTTTTGTATTTTTAGTAGAGATAGGGTTTTGCCATGTTGGCCAGGCTGGTCTCGAACTCCTGATCTCAAGTGATCCACCCACCTCAGCCTCCCAAAGTGCTGGGATTACAGGTGTGACCCACCGCACCTGGCCCAGATTAATTTTTAAGTGTATTTATTAATATATCACTTTTTTGTATAAAATCCTTTTGTGGCTGCCCATTTTCTATTGAATCAAGTATATTCCACTCCATTTGCTTTGGTTGGCCTTGCAAAGCTCTTCACAGTAGAGAAGTCACCGTGGCTAACATCTATGGAATTCTGCTGTGTTCCAGGGCCTTGGAAGCACTTACAGACGTTATCTCCTCTTATCCTCACAAGAACCCTGTGTGGCAGGCTCAGTATTGTTTGGATGTCACAGTGAGAATCCAGAGGTTTAACCAGGATTAGAACTGTGTGTCTCTATCTCTACAGCCTAACGAGAGAGCCCACGAGAGAATCTTTAAGACCACCTCCACTCACAACTGCCTCCGGACTCCCCCACAGTCTCACCCTGATGGCTTCAGGACGTGATCACGCTCCACTCAGTGGTCTCACCTCTGCCTGCTGAGGCCAAATGCTTTCCAGTGCCTCACTCAAGCCCTTTCTAACAGCGCAGTGTGTGTTTGTCTTGCTGCTTTATAGCCGTGTGCACTCAGGAGCGTGCGGATGCCCTCCGTTCATGTTGGTGTTCTCTTCAACATCCTAGCACATGGGCCTGAACATAGGAGTGACTCCATATGTGTTGAATTCCAATGCCTAGGTTTTCTGCCTTGCTAGAAAACAGGTTCTTTAAGAGTAGGACAAACTATAAGAAATGTTTGTATGTATTATAGTATTGAACATGATGCATTATACATAGCTGATAGTAACTATCAAATGAATGAATTAATAAATAGAATAAAAGAAAGGGAATCACTTAAGCTGTATGGGTTTCTTCAACTATAAAATAAAGAGGTTAGGACAGACTGCCTCTAAGATTCCTTTCAGATCTAAAATGTTATGAGTTTAAGATTCTGCTTATTCTGTTTTTTAATTCTGCTTATTCTTTGTTTTTTAATTCTGCTTATTGTAATACTTTTTTATTTTGTGTCAGTAAACAAAAAAGTAAGTGGACATTTGTATCTGTGAAATTAAACCCAAGAAGCCATCATAATGAAATCACCTTTGCAAAAACTGTAACAGTGAGAAAATGATTGCAGTGAAAGAGAATGTATCTAATCAATCCCCACCTTGCCTTTAACCTCCAAACTGCCTTTAGTCCTTCCTGGGCATGACAGCCCTTGCCAAACCTACACAGCCTTTGCAAAGCTAATAAAAGACCACAAGTTAGGAGAGTGAGGGACCTGAATTCTGTTAAGGTACGGATGTGCACGATTATCAGCCATTATCCTGAAGGAAACAAGATTTGCAACATGCTCAATTATTTCTGCAGATAGCAACACTATTGTATACTAGAACCTAAGATTGGCCTTTTGAAATGTCTTTTCAGGTTTTTGCACTTCTGATCACCAATGGCTCCACTTGGACCCACCAACCAGCTACATGGCCTCACTCATAAGGAGACCCCCTGGCCTGCCAAACTATCCTTGAAAAAACCTAGTCTCCAAATTTTGGCAGAGATTGACTTGAGCAATAACTCTATCTCCCACGTGCTGTGGCCAGTCTTGTGTCAATTAAACTATTGCAATGCCATAGTCTCAGTGAATTGGTTTTGTCTGTGCAGTGGGCAAGAAGATCCCATCAGGTGGTTACAATAACTTGTTTTTTTTTTTTGAAATGGAGTCTTGCTCTGTCTCCAGGCTGGGAGTGCAGTGGTGCGATCTTGGCTCACTGCAACATCCGCCTCCTGGGTTCAAGCGATTCCCCTGCCTTAGCCTCATGAGTAGCTGGGATTATAGGCACATGCCACCACACCCAGCTAATTTTTTGTATTTTAGTAGAGAAGGGGTTTCACCATCTTGGCCAGGATGGTCTCGATCTCCTGACCCGTGATCCACCCGACTCAGCCTCCCAAATTATTTTTGTATTTTATATAAAATGTTAGATTGGGTGCTAAGTTAATTTCTTCTACTCCTGCTTATACTAGAAATCTTTGAGCATCAAAGTAAACTGGAGCATTTCAATTGCTTTAAGAAACTAACCTGAGTGTACAGAAGAATAAAGAGGTTAAAGAAAATATCCAGCTATGAAGGAACTTGGAAGTTGTTAATGTTCTAGAATTGCACCATGTGTCTTTAAGGGGCAAAGGAGAGAATAATTTAAAACATCCACTAGAGAGCTCTGCAACATTTCCCTTTTGCAAACATTAGTCAATGGTAGTTACTCCCCAGAGCAATGTCAGCACTCCCATAGATTCGATTTTACTAATAAGGACTTTGATTATACACCCATGTTCACAGCAACCTTATTCACAATAGCCAAAAGGTGGAAACAACTCAAGGGTCCACGGACAAATGAACGGGTAAAAAAAATATGGTGCATACATATCATAGAACATTATTCAACCTTAAGAAGGAAGGAAATCCTGGCACATGTTACAACATGGATGAACTTTGCGGACAGTGTGCACGGTGAAGTAAGCCAGACACCGAAGGACAAATCCTGTATGATTCCAATCGTAATGAAGTACCTGGAGAAGTCAAACTCATAGAGACAGAAAGTAGATGGTGGTTGCCAGAGGCTAGGGTGAGGTGGCCAGTTATTGTTTAATGGGTACACAGTATTAGTTTTGGAAGGTGAAAAAATTTTCGAGATGGATGGCGGAGACGGTAGCCCAAGAATGTGAATACACTTAAGGCCTTATGGCTGTACACTTAAAAATGATTAAAATGGTCAATTTTATGTTATTTACATTTTCCCACAATGAGAAAGGGGAGAAACCTTGAGCAAGTGAACAAGAAAATTATAGCCTCGAAAAACACAAGAATAGGGAACTATATAATCTTCTGTAGTTTGAACACTCCGATTACCATTGAGAGCTAGTGAAGTGACTGGTCTTGACTTTTCTAAGGATGCTAGCCGTGGAGGAGCAGGAAGAAAGAGATAATCAGGTACAGAGTAGGGAAGGCACTGTGGCTGCTATGATGTGGAAGGAGGAGGAAGAAAGAAGAGAGAGAAAGGCCTTATCATACTTAGGAAATGGATTGCCTGGTGCTGTCCTGTATTCCAGAGCGATATGTGGTGAGAGGGTTTGCTGTGGGATCATAACATCCATGAGTGTGAGCCTCGGGGAGGCAGGATGGATGGGCTGAAATACACCAGACAGTACCACTGCCACGTTGGGGCAAAGGCTCTGGGAGCTGCTTCCTGGACTGGAGCCCACCCACTAGCAGGGATGGAGCTTGTCAAACTTCATTATTCTCCAAGATACTGACAGACCCGGGCCCTTCAGCACCTCACTCATGGATGTTAAATCTGGAATAGATAGTGTAGAGGTGAAGCAAATTTTCTTCCCTCCAGCTTCTGAAAGTTTGATAATTTGAGTCCATAAAACAAACTGACAACAGACGGCTTAACAGCCAGAAGAGAATGTGAATTTATTGACATGCACGTGGGCACGGGAGTCCCACAAACATGAGACTCAAAGAAGGGTCAGATGGCTGAAGTTTTTAGACTAGCTTCCATTCCAGGCTATGGAGGGAACAGCGGCTAGGGGCTCCCCGGGGAAGGAGGCGACAAGGTTATGGGAGAGTGAAGGCGGGTCAGCCTGGTGAGCACATGGTGTCTTGTCATGTGGATAAAATCTGCTGTGACCCTGGAGCTGCCCTCAGGAGGAGCAGGTGGGAATGGGGTAAAAGTCTCTATCAGACCTTGAGCAGTGTCCGACTTTAGCCTCTTTTTCCCATGAGTTAACCTTTCCTAGATCCAGATGAGGAAGACAAGGGGCCCCTGAGCCTGTCTGCATGGTCTGTCTACCTCCCTAGAGCAGATTTTCCCTACAGATGCAAATCTGCCTCACAAAGGACAGTTTTTCAGAGCTATTCCTGTGTTCTCTGGCCCCTCTGAATACCGATCTCGAAATATGCCAAGGAAGCATATTTTAGGGTAAAATATTCCAGTTTCTTTCAATAGAACGATAGAAATATGCATATTTTAAAAGAGCAAAGACAGTATGGGACATACTGAAGGAAAAATATGAAAAAGACAAGAGCAAAAGGATCAAACGCAGAAGAAAATGTTGGCAGGAGGTGTTGGGGAAGAGTGGGTATAAGAGCCACCAGCTGCTTCACGGCCCCGGGGTATTTGCATAACATCAAAATTAGATTTTGACTGATCTGATTTTCCAACAAATTGATCGGCTTCAGAAGTAAAAAAAGTAAACAGAGATAGTCATTTTTACTATTAGTAATCATCAAAAGTAAAAATCGATTTGAAAATTTCTGTGTAGGTTTTCAGTTTTGCAGACTTAATCTCCAGTTCCTTTTAAGAACGGTCTGAACCCAGAGCCTCTCTGTCCATAGCAATGAAATCACACGTTACACTGAAGACTTGACCAGCGGTGTCCCAAGCACCCACGTGTCTTACCTCACAAGGCACCAAGGCTTCCCTGGAACTGCTGTACTGTCAGAATCAATCTCTCTCTGGGGTCTGCTTTTGAGGTTCAGCCCATCAGCTCCATTGCACTGACACAGCTCAGTTTATGCCAAAGACAGCTGCCACCTCAGTCCCCACAAAAGAACAAAACACACCATCATCCCAGGTGATGCAACCCACTCCCTCAGCAAACATCACTGTGACTGGAAAATCACAGACGCTCAGAGAATGAAGGAGGCCTGGAGACCATCTCCTCGGAGCCCAGCCCTTTCCTGAAGCAGAAACAGAAGGGGCTTGATCACACAGGGTGCCAGGGACTGAGCCGGGATACCTCCTGACGCCCCGGCTGGCCCCATTTCCATGCTGCCATGTATGACCGAACATTCGTGTTTTAATGACCCCTTCATCTGATCACATTGCTTTGCACACTTATTTTAATTTTAGACTTGAAAACATGTGATTTACTAGCTGTGTGCGTCTAAGAATCCATAACACAGAAAAGAAAGAAGAACGAATTAGGACAATAGGCCCACCGGGGGCCAAAATTCTCACTCTCAGCCTACATCTCTTATGAGTGACAGGGCAAGCCCTGAAGCCACTGAAGCAACAGCAGTGAACTAAGTCAGGGCCAAGTACAGTGGGCTTGTTTTGGTGTCACGGCACCTCCTGAACTCCTTACCTGTATGTTTGAGCAATTCCCTACCATACAAACCTCTACTCTATTGATTTATCCCAATACAGAATCCAAGAAGGCCAGGTGAAACTTCCCTTGTCCTCGTAACTGAGGCTCGATTTAGGTTCAGATTTCCAAGGGAATGAATAACCCAAGGAGGTGAGGTCCGTGGAGGAAAGTGGCAGTGGCGTGAGCGTCCGTTCTGCTGCAGCGGATGCAGCGGTCATGGTGCCCGCTGCCCAGTGCCCGGCTGGCTTCTTACTCAGAGACAGGTCTCAGTGTCTGTGGTCCTAGCTAGCGCTTTCTGCTGATTGGCCCAGACAGGTCAGCTGAGAACAAAGGACTAGGGTTCTTCTCTGAGAATTTTGCCTTAACAATAAGAAACTTGAATAACAGTGACTTTGTCACACTGTAACATTAACAATTTCTTTTTCAGAGAAGTAAAATGTGGCCAAATTATATTTTTCCTGAAGGAATCTAATTTTCAAATAATTCTGGACAATCCCTCCATTGCTTTCTTCTGAAAATATTATTATTGGAAAAGTTTGGTCCCAAATTCACAGCACAGAGTTTCACTTGGATTAAAATTAGCCGGAGAGAATGATCAGTAAGGATCAGGAAAAGGGACTATATTAGAGTGATGGAGTTTGAAATCCCATTAAGTAGAAATCCCATTGACCACAATTATCCAGCTCTGAACAAGGATCAAATGCTCACAGGCCAAAAAAAGCTCTGGATTAGGTCAAATAATCTCACTTAACCAACGTGTATATAACAAATACTCCAGTGGATTCCACAGCGATTTCGTTTTGGAATTTGTCATGGAAAATAGGTAGGAAAGACAGATTGCAATGGAGCCATGCATAAAGAAATGCACTTAAAGAAAAGGGGTAATTTTTTCAGCATTGATGGGTTCTGAATTAGATACAAATCCTCAGATAAAGGATTTAGACATGTTGGCCGGGTGCGGTGGTTCACGCCTGTAATCCCAACACTTTGGGAGGCCGAGGGGGGCGGATCACAAGGTCAAGAGATCGAGACCATCCTGGCCAACATGGTGAAACCCCATCTCTACTAAAAATACAAAAATTAGCTGGGTGTGGTGGCGAGCACCTGTAATCCCAGCTACTCAGGAAGCTGAGGCAGGAGAATCGCTTGAACCCGGGAGGTGGAGGTTGCAGTGAGCCGAGATCATACCACTGCACTCCAGCCTGGTGACAGAGCAAGACTCCTTCTCAAAAAAAAAAAAAAAAAAAAAAAAAGATTTAGCCATGTTTGCTGCCATTAGGTACATTCAACAAGTGTCAAGAATCAGCAGGATGCTGGATTAAAAGAGAACAATAATAGATAGTGACAACTGGATCAGCCGCCTCCTACAAAGCAAGGATGGAAGCACCTTTCCCAGAAAGCGCAGACTGTCCGGGGGTCTGACCCGGGCGGGGAGTGCTGGAAACACAGATCGGAGACCAGGAAACGCCAGAGGTGCAATGTGTGCATTTAATCATGGGCACTAACATCAAAAGTTAATTTGGAAAGCACAGAAAACATTCTAGCAGAATGAAAGAGCAGGCCTTTACACCTTCTCAACTATTAGCAGAAGGAGAAGAAGAACTCTGAGAAGGGAAGAATACCAAAGACATAGAAACATTTGAGAGATTATACTGAGCTTAACTAGAAGATTAATATGCAGATGAGGCAAAACTTTAGACAGTAGACTTTTCCTAAGTGAATTTCTTTTGGAAATACAAGCAATACTCAACTTAGAGGACAATATTTATGCCAGAGGTAGTGAGGCCACGGATTATATAATAATTTTCTTTAAACAGCAAATGGCCAGGCACGGTGACTCATGCCTGTAATCCCAGCACTTTGGGAGGCCGAGGCAGGTGGATCACCTGAGGTCAGGAGTTCAAGACCAGCTTGACCAACATGGTGAAACCCCGTCTCTACTAAAAATGCAAAAATTAGCTGGGTTTGGTGGCGCACGCCTGTAACCCCAGCTGCTCGGGAGGCTGAGGCAGGAGAATCCCCTGAATCCGGGAGGCAGAGGTTGCAGTGAGCCAAGATTGTGCCACTGCACTCCAGCCTGGGTGACAAGAGCGAAGCTCTGTCTCGAAAATAAATAAATAAATAAATAAATAAACACACAGCTAGTAACCAGGTTTGGACATATGGAAACTCCTTCCTTCTTGTTTCAATTCACTGCTCTTTTCTAAGCACGGAACTGCTCTGTCACATAGCAGGATGATTGGCAAGGGGTGCTCTGTGACCCCTGAAGTGTGTGCCCCTAACAAACAGCCATATCCTCTGCAGAGAGTTCTTGGTGGAGGATGCTCCACTGGGAAAAGCCAAGCCACTGGGTGATGCATTGCCCTCAAGTGTCCCAGTGATTCCAGTGATACCTGCCCTGCATTACAAGTACTGCTTACACATGGCGGGGGGGAAAAAAAAAAAAAGCACATGTCAGTGATTAGTTGGTATTACTGAGCTATTGGAAAAGCTGCCAGCATCTACAGCAACTGCTGAGACTCAGGAAACAATACCCCAAAGGAAGACCTCAGAAGCAAGAGCTTCTCTCTGCCCACTTCTGCCTTCAGTTCCTCAGCCCAATTCTCCTGAGACCAGAGAAACCACAATCCCTCCTCCTCCAGGCATGTCACAGTAACCACAACTCCTGTGCCCCAGAGCCAGCCCTAAAACCTAAAAGTATTACTCTAACTTTCCCGCCACCTGTCTGGGTAAAAACTGGCGACAAAGACGCTCTCTGAGCCACCCTGTTTGAGTGTCGGTCACCAGACCCGATTCCGGAGAGGGCCCCGCCACACCAGCAGGAGGGAAAGCTGCCCAGAGAGGCCAAGAGGAATCTGGACAGACAGGCCATGCTGGGTGTCCCCACTCAGTCTATTCGCATTAGACCACACCCTTCCGTCCAACCATACGCCTACACGGCTGCCCGTACTTTGTGAAACCTAAGCATAAAAACGGACAGTTTCCCTGTGTCTTTGGGTCTTCAATCTGAAGGCTCCTATGTCCACTTTAATACAATTTGTACGTCTTTTCTCAAATGAATCTGCCTATTGTGAGTTGATTTTTCAGCGAACCTTCAGAGGGTGAAGGGAAAATTTCTCCTAGGCCCTGACACAACCATAACTACTGCAGTCTGAAACAGGCATGCTCCACAACCTATAGTCACAGCTATAGAAAGTCATGGAACACAGACGGCTACGGTTCAAACCAGCACGAGAGAGAGTTCAAAAAGCTAAGGAGTTAGGCTGCGTGCGGTGGCTCATGCCTGTAATCCCAGCACTTTGGGCAGATTACCTGAGGTCAGGAGTTCAAGACCAGCCTGGCCATCGTGGTGAAACCCCGTCTCCACTAAAAATAAAAAAAAATTAGCAGGACACGGTGGCAGGTGCCTGTAATCCCAGCTACTAGGGAGGCTGAGACACGAGAATCGTTTGAACCCAGGAAGCAAAGGTTGCAGTGAGCTGAGATCACGCCACCGCACTCCAGCCTGGGCGACAGAGCAAGACCCCGTCTCAAACAAACAAAGAAGCTCAGGAGTTGGATAGCACAGGGGCTAACATTCCATCTAAGCAAAGTGACTATAATACAACCACTTTTTGACATCTAGATAAACTTTGTGCCTTTAATGACTATTTTCTGATTAACATCCCATTACTGCCTGAAGGCAAAACAAAGCTGAAAGGGACAGATTGTGTGGCAGCCAAAGAAACTCTTTCACATATTCAACCATTGACCATTTTAAGACACATTCTAAATGGATCATTCTAGCAATTAAGCAGAGGGGAAAGGAACGGTAGGGGATATAAGAAGGGAAACCAGAAAGAAACTTTGACAGTTGATGTCAAAAATAAGAAAGGCTCAAACTAGTACCATGGCTGTAAGGAAGAAAAGAAAGGGGAAATTTTCCAAACATATATTTAGAAGTTAAATCAATCACACTCGATTATTCACTGGATAATGAAAGACCGGGTGAGGAAAATAAAAACATCAAGAATCATTCCTGGGTGTTTTTGGAGGCAGCGTTGCTTGGGGTTAGTCAGTAATGGGAAGCAAAATAGGAACAAAATAATGGCTACAAAAACACAAATGGAACTAACTAGTGGCTGCATTGATTTGCATGTCAGCCTTATTGCTTTGTCTTTACCTCTGGGGAAAAAAATTGAAGATGTAATAGGAATAAAATGCAGAGCAGTGTGGAGAGGGTGTGAGTTTAGCACAAGGTAATACCCAAATCTTTAGAAAAAGCAGAGAATGTTATTTGGATACTGTGAGCTTCACTGTAGAGGCCAAGCCATGGTGAGATTCGATAAAGGTGCATGGAGCATAAATCTAAAAGGTGATTATGCTACTGATGACCCACACGATGCTGTGGATGACGTGTTTAATGGCACCATCCTGATCCACTCTTACCTAGGGGATGTTTAATGGAGCTACACAAAACCTGTCGTGCTTTGGTTCAATGAGATATATATATATATTTTTTTTAAGCTCACACTTTAAGCAAGGAACCTAAAATCTCTTCCATCATCACAGTACACAGAGGCAATACTAATTTTCAGAGCAGGCTGATCTGGAACAAAGGAGATAGGAATCAGGGCAGCCTCTGACAGTGCTCACAGGAGAAAGAGATGGTGCCGCCTTGTACAGCCACACCCAGCATTCACAGGCAATGGCTGGAGGTAAGAAGCAGCCGGTCCAGTCTAGATAAGAGATTTGGGACACACAGTGGATAATCCAATCTGGGACAGGCAGAAGCTACTCCTTAGTCAGATGGTTAAGGTTTCTCAAAGAATTGGTGGCTGTCATCAGGACCCACTGTCTTCTTTGCCATTCTCTGTATTTAAGTGTGCACAGGGATTTGGACATATTTTTTATTTTACAGTGTAGATTCTGTCGTTCTTGAAAACCTTTTTTCATTTTGTGAAGCACTGAGTTTATTTATGTTTTTTTTTTTTTTTTTTTTTTAAGAGACAGGGTCTCACTCTTTCACCCAGGGTGGATTGCAGTGGCGTGATCATGGGTCCTGCAGCCTCGACCTCCTGGGCTTAAGTGATCCTCCCCCTCAGCCTCCCCAGTGGCTGGGACTCCAACAGGCATACTCAGCACTGAGTTTAAACCCACCTAACAACCAACTACGCGACATGCCCAGGAATTCCCACAGCCAAGATTGTCTAGTGGAGTCAAGGGCTTGATATTCAGAGTTGGAAAAATAAAGAGCTCTCCTTAACAAACTATATCTGAATAAGTAGACTTGTGTTTGGGGGAGCCAGTGTGACAGTAGAGCCCAACAAGTATTATACCTTGAAGCCTTGACATGTTCCTTACAGTCATAAGCACTCAGCAAATTGTTACCAAGCTGGACGCCACAGAAGACTTACTACAAAGGGGTAAAGTTGGAAATATGAAAATGAGTTAGGCTGTGGCCATAACCTGGAGGAAAACAGGTAAGGGTTGATCTACCTGTTGAAAACAGGTAAGATAGAGGCAATGACACTAGAAAGGAGGAGACAGCTGCACGTGGTGGCACACACCTGCAGTCCCAACTACTAAGGAGGTTGAGGAAGGAAGATCTCTGAGCCCAGGAGTTTGAGGTTGTTGTGTGCTGTGACCACACCTGGGAACAGCCACTTCACTCCAGCTTGGGCAATATAGTGAGAACCCATCTCTAAAAATAAAAAGAAGAAGGGGAAGAAAGGAGAAGATAGCTAAGAGAAATTTAGACTCAGACAATCGTTCATAAGTAAAAAGGCAGTGAAGTACATAGGACAAATAAGTTACTATACTTGAGAGTAAAATATTGAATTGGCCAGATCTTAACTTATGAGAAATAATAGGGCTACCCATTCCACACTGACACCCAGCAGTGAACCACACAGGCTTTAGGTTAACAACGGGACTCTCTCCAGGCAAATACAAGTCCCAGTTCTCTTATCAAAGAGAACTCAACTTGGATTTACACGAAGGTCAAAGGATCCAGCTCTGTAAGTCACACCTAAAAACATTCCAGGCATAAAATAATTAGGACTACTAGGTTCTAGAGATGGTTATTTGTAAAGTGATAGAATCCCATTTCTCATTAATATTGAAACAATTTACCACAAAACCAAGAACAGATGAAGACAGGTTATACATAGAGAAAAAAATTCAAAAAATATAGCAAAGGCAGTGACACCAAGACAAATGTGAATTACTACCCAATATTTTCCTGTTTGCAAAATGTGGGATTAGATGAGTTGGAAGAAACTGCCTACAATTTACTGCAATACTTTGTGGGTATGTATGAGTGCGAGTGGGAGAGGGAGAGGGCGAGGGAGAGAGAGAGAGAGAGAGAGAAAGAGAATTATATTTCAGACCAAAAATCTGATTCAGTCATTAAAACTACAGACTGCTTTTAATCTAGAGCCCAAGGATAGTCTAAAAAGCAGTGCAATTAGCAAGTTGTCTAAAACATTGTTTATAGACAGCTATCTCTCTCTGGGTAAAGACTGACCTCATTGTGTACAAATCTAACATTTGCAATCTCAATTGCATGAAACAAGGTAGATAAACTAGGTTGCA
Organism: Macaca thibetana thibetana; assembly: GCF_024542745.1. Taxonomy (NCBI): domain Eukaryota; kingdom Metazoa; phylum Chordata; class Mammalia; order Primates; family Cercopithecidae; genus Macaca; species Macaca thibetana. Next base: position 4,149,438 of record NC_065582.1, on the reverse strand, counting down.
TTTATTTCTCTTCCTAAAGAATTAGCCCCAGTATTTCGTTAGTCAGTTTTAAATTATGATACCATTTATAAAATGCAATTTGTATCTATCTTTTCGGAATACATACACTGTGTAGACTATGTTTCTAAATTTGATTTTTCTCCTTGTCTTACCCAAAATGTTGAAGAAGGATTTTTTTTTTTTTTTGAGATGGAGTTTCGTTCTTGTTGTCCAGGCTGGAGTGCAATGGTGCAATCTCGGCTCACTGCAACCTCTACCTCCTGGGTTCAAGCGATTCTCCTGGCTCAGCCTCTCGGGTAGCTGGGATTACAGGCATATGTCACCACAGCTGGCTAATTTTTTGTATTTTTAGTAGAGATGGGGTTTCTCCATGGTGGTCAGGCTAATCTCAAACTCCCGACCTCAGGTGATTTGCCTGCCTCGGCCGCCTAAAATGCTGGATTACAGGTGTGAGCCGCCATGCCCAGCCGAAGAGGAAAATTTACAATAACTTATAAACTTATGGCAGAAATATTTTTAAAATATCAAGGGGCTGTTTGGGGGTTATTATATATTTACGCTAATCACTGAAATACTCATGTCTATAGGGATTTTAACAACTGGAATTTTTTACAATGAATTATAATATCTTTGATTAGCATACAAAGGTAAATTTATATTTGATAAATTATTCTCATTAAGGCAAATGTTGAAATAATTATCAGGGTTTCAAACAATGAATTACAAGCTCCTTAGCAGAGCAAAATATATGTGTATTTACTGGACAAATCTTATCAAGACAAGTACTGAAACTAACAAGATATTAAAGCTGAAGTTGGTCAGAAAATTCATGTAACCAAATCATTTGAAACCTGAGTTTTGTGGTTAAAAAGTAGGGTTTCTGTTAATTTAATTTCTATTAAGTCTTCCATTTTATAAAATATGAAATAGCAGCCCCTTAGTAAAAATCAAGTATAGGAATCATAAGAAAGATCTACTATAAAAAAGGCTATTAAGTAGATTATTGATAAATCAGAACTATTATATGATTAGTTTATTCTCTTCTTTGTGAATTACATCAGGAAATCGTATTTTAAAAGCATATTAGTATACTTCTATCCATTCTTCAAAATCTGGGTTAAAAATGTTTCTTGTGATATCACTGCTGAAGAAAATATTACTTTGAAATATTATTACTTTTTTAAAGTTTAATTTTTGGGTCCTACTTTTAATACTTGAAGCTAAAAGGACAATTTTAAATTTTTTATTTATATATTTTCTAGTATATTAGGATGACTAAGAATTAATTATAATATTAGAGGCTATAGGGTCTAAAATTCTGTAGCCTCTGTGTGAAGAAGAGGTTAGAGATAAAAATGGTGTTTTTTCTCCAAAAAAAAAAAATAAAAGAAAGAAAAAGAAAGGAACCACACGCATGTTCAGCCCTGATTGCTTTCTGCATCTTGCTAAAGCTGCTGTAACATCTCCCGGGTTATTGATTTTGTATATTAACTCGATTCTCCTCTGCTGACAGCAATTGGTTTAGCTGCGCTGGGATTCATCCAGTATTCCCAACTGTGATGTTAATTCCATGGCAAAGTAAATAAAAGCTCTGTTCTGAAGTCATAATCCCTGAGCTGGAACCTGGCTTTGCCGCTGGCATGCCTTCACAGAAGTCACTTCACTCTCTAAGTCCAGGTTCCTCATCTGTGAACTGAGAAAAATGAAAGCACTGATTCCATGGGGTGCTGTGAGGATTCTGATTCCATGGGGTGCTGTGAGTATTAAGTCCATGGAAGGTTCTCAGGGGTGCCTTCCCGGAGCAAAATACGCATGTAACAAATATCAGCCATCATTATTTCTACTAAAGCACTAAAAGAAACACAACCAAAAGACCTAAAACGCAGCTTTCTATTTTATAGTGATTTTTGGGGGGGGGCATGCCATAGGAAATGATTTGATATCTGCAGATTTTAAATTCAAAATCTTTCATGGCTCATTGAGAAAAATCTTGGGCTCTTTAAGATTAGTGTGAGGTTTAGAGATAATAAATGTAAAGCATGTGACATAATGCCTGACAGATCCTCAGTAAGTGGTAGGAGGTGCTATTATTACCAATATCATCACGATTCATACATTTCTTTTCTCTCCACTTTGGCTTGACATGTGGATGCATGAGGCCAGTAGGAAGAAGTCACCCGCAGCTATCTGGAACAACATTGTGGGGAAGGCCGAGTTTCTGGTCAGTACATATCCTTCAAAATTCCTTTCCCCTCAGAAAGAGGATCCCTCTGATACCTGCTTTTCTAGATCTCTTCCCTCCCCCTCTGCCAGATATGTTTTTCGGAAAGCATCGTTGAATAATGAAATAATTGATTTCTATATATTCTCCTCAGGCTATGTTTTTGCATTTGGACTGATAATTCATTAAACCAGGATAAGGATGGAACGGCCCCCGTGGGTAGCTGTAAGGACCCTGTGATGATCTTTCACAGAGTTTCAGATTGCGCGATAACCTTGAAACTTACAAACCTGGCTTTGGTTATAAGGAATCATGTTCAAGGGAACTACTGAATGGAAGTTATTAAAAGTGTTAAAATCAACAGAGCGTGCAGAGATCTACAGGATAATTACTGTGGCATTCTGTCAAGATCATACTTGATTTAGAAAACCTAGTGGCCCATAGATTCGGTCTTATTAGGCCTCCAAGAATACTTACACAACAAAAATACCCATTCTTCTGGAAATTTACTCTCTTGGCAATTGCATAATTATTATTTTTTTTTAAATCTAGAAATCACCATACATTCATTTAAAACTACTTTGAGATAGGAATTTTACTTATCTGAGAACTGTGGTCTCCTTTTATGACTTCAATTTTCTAAATTTAACTTATGAATGTATAATCTTATTAATTAACTGAAAACATGGTTTCTGGGAGAAAAAGACCTGCCTAAATGTCTACCACCCTTACAGTATAAGGGCAGCAGGATCTCCATCTGTGCGCAGGAAGGAATGTCACAGGATTGGGAGTATGGATCTGTGCATTTTAGAAGTGGGGACAGAGGTTGGGAGAAACATCGAAGTTCATTGAAGGTGTGTCCCCCTTACTCCAGTGCTACTGGATGGACTTGAAAACTGGACAAAAGAATCATCTTACTGGGTGGCAGTGGCCCCTTCAGACGTTGGACTATGGAGAGACACCTGTCTCTCTGTGAGAACAGTAAAAAGCTTCCCTGTGTGTGGTGCTTGGCCTGTATGTAATATCTCAAAGGCAGTTAGGAACAGGAAGAAAGTTCCTCTGACTTGGTGTTTCCCTGAATTGTTGATTAGATAAATAACAGTGCATGCCGCACAATGACAGAAGCAACTTATAAGCATCAAGGGTTACGTGAGGCAACCGCAAATCTGATTTTGGTATTGTGGAGTAGACTTGATATTTCATGAGACTAAAAAGAAGAGAAAGTACAAAAAAAATAAGCGGTTCCCCAGGGAGTTATGGCAAAACTCAGGACATTAAATGAGACTGAACCAAGTGAGAAGTGCAACTACCTCCAAGGGTCAAAGAAATAGGCCTGGCATGGTGGCTCACACCTGTAATTCCAGCACTTTGGGAGGCCGAGGCGGGTAGATCACCTGAGGTCAGGAGTTTGAGACCAGCCTGACCGACATGGAGAAACCCTGTCTCTACTAAAAATATAAAATTAGCCAGGTGTGGTGGCACATGCCTGTAATCCCAACTACTCGGGAAGCTGAGGCAGGACAATTGCTTGAAGCCGGGAGGCAGAGGTTCCAGTGAGCTGAGATCGCACCATTGCACTCCAGCCTGGGCAACAAGAGTGAAACTCCATCTCAAAAAAGAAAGAAAGAAACAGTGCCAGCCTACCAAACCATCTGAAGTAGTCTATCTCACTCCAGCGGAGCATCTTCCCCAAGCTGGGGGCCAAAACACCCAGGGAAACACAGGGTTCATAAAATAATGGCTCAAATGAGCTCCTTTTTATATCTATACAAATCTAAACATATACAATACATGTACATGTACATATTTGTGTATGTAACCATCATTTAAGGATGTGTAGAAAACTACTTAAATATACTGTTGATAGTAGTGTTTTATCTTCTCAAGAGATACTAAAAGCTGTATTATTTTCATACAGAGGTTGACTAAGATGTTTTGGCTCTGAAAAAATGATTCTCATTTGCAAATGCTGGAATTTAGAGCAAAACAGTATTCCCTTCCTAAAATAAACATAACAGTATTCCATTTCTGAAGCATAATGATGCACCTATCAAAATGGTTAACATTTGAGTTTGAATTAGGTTTTCATTGTTTCTTCTGTCTTCTTAATAAATTTTAAAATATTTTTTTCTAGAAGCAAGGTCTTGCTGTTGCCCAGGCTGGTCTCAGACTCTTGGTCTCAGGCAATCCTCCCATCTCAGCCTCCCAAAGCATTGGGATTACACACACGAGCTACTATGCCTGGGCTCTGTCTTTTTGTAGGTGTATTTATGAACTAAGTAGTGACCCTATATGAATTTCCAAGTCAAAGAGAAATAAGGTGGTCAGGGCCCTTCAGACAAAAATAAGTGCCCTGCCGTCATGAGAATCAACACAATCTCCTCTGTCCCAGCGAAGAGAGGGCCCTCTGTCTCTTTCTCACATTCTGTGTGAGTCCAAGTGACCGTCCGGACTATTGTAGGGCAGTGCTCATCCGGGGCAAGTCACACTGTGTGATCCACTCCTACTTTTATTCAGATGAAAACAGAGCAAAGTAATATCAAAGGCAATCCAGAAGAAAACTGGCAGAAATGATGAAAAGCGCTCACACATCTCAAGGTCAGTAAGGTGGGTAGAAAAGGGAGTAAAGCCTTGCTCTTGGCACTGGTGATAGATGTTGTGGGCTCAGGGCAGGATCTTGAAGCAAATGATATGGAGGAAGTGGACGTGACATGGTGAATAGGACAAGTTCACCTTGGTTTATGCTGAGTTTCCATGCAGAATATATCATCAATATCAGCTACATAGATGCTGGAAACCGTTCCTGGTTTTCGTTCTGTTTTTTGTTTTGTTTTGTTTTGAGACAGAGTTTTGCTCTTGTTGCCCAGGCTGGAGTGCAATGGCCCGATCTCAGCTCACTGCAACCTCTGCCTCCCAAGTTCAAGCGATTCTCCTGCCTCAACCTACTGAGTAGCTGGGACTACAGGCACATGCCACCATGACCGGCTAATTTTGTATTTTTAGTAGAGATGGGGTTTCTCCATGTTGGTCAGGCTGGTCTCGAACTCCCGACCTCAGGTGATCCGCCCGCCTCGGCCTCCCAAAGTGCTGGGATTACAGGCATGAGCCGCCGTGCCTGGCATGTTTATTTTTATAAGTAATGATTTGCTTTATACATCTCCAGATTTAATATGCCACTCTATCCAAAACTGGGAAAATTTTATTTCTCAAAGTGTTTTTAAGAAACCCTCTCTACAGACATTAGGAAGTTAATTAGAGAAATTTAAGATATTTGGGTCAAAACCAAAACATTTAAAATCATTTTTAGCAAGACTAATTTTTGGTATGAAATAAACACATATTGAAATCATATAAATTTATTATTCATAAACGTAGCTTAAGAAAATACCTAGCACAGCACTCTCCAACGCGGTGACCAGGAATGAATAAACGAATGGCATCTGCCCACTGTTTATATGATTCTACATGTATCTCGGACTATGTGCATGACTCCAATACATGTGAAGATGGTATTCTACCTGTACGAAAATGCAAAGAGCTTTCTTCTAATAAATGAATCTTTTGCTCATTAGACCCCAAGTCCCCATTTGGGAGAAGTGATATTTAGGGGGGAAATACTGGGAAGAGGCCGGGTGCAGTGGCTCACGCCTGTAATCCCAGCACTTTGGGAGGCCGAGGCAGGTGGATCACTTGAGGTCAGGAGTTCGAGACCAGCTTGGCCAACATAGTGAAACCCCATGTCTACTAAAAATTTAAAAAAAAAAAAAAATTAGCAGGGCATGGTAGTGCAAGCCTGTAATCCCAGCTATTTGGGAGGCTGAGACAGGAGACCAGCTTGAACCTGGGAACCAGGGGTTGCAGTGAGCCGAGATGATGCTGCTGCACTCCAGCCTGGGTGACAGAGCAAAACTCCATCATAAAAAAAAAAAAAAAAAAAAAAAAAAAAAAAAAAAAATGATTGGGAAGACTTGTTCATTTGTTCCATCATATGCTCACTTGTCTTGTTGGTTGAAGTCGAACCATGGGATAAAGGATGTTCGGCCAAATTTCCTTGCTACCTTGCTAGTCTGTCTGTCTACCTTAAATGTTTTTGCTGGGTTGCCTTTTGGCATTATAATGTTATCTTTTATAGTAAGAAACTGATTTAGAGCACTTTAACATAAAATTCCATATAATAAATTTATTTTAGAGCTATGAGGTAGAAAAAGCTTGGTTCTCCTGAGGAGGTGTTATTTATAGTCTTTATAACATAATTATCATGCTTTCATTTTAACTTTGGCCATGAAGAAACATATTTTTTCACCCGCATGTTTATGTTTACCTGTTTTTCTGGAGAGCTTTGCTTCTTGCCTCTTTTTATTTTGTTTCTTGATGATGGATGTTTTCTTTAAAATCACATATTGTCCTTATGTATAATGTGATTTTAGTTTCCGGGGTTTTATTGGTAAATTAAGCTACCTCAGTTCTTTAGTGGAAAATGCAAGGATATAGATGCCATTATAGATATAGATACAGAACTCTGAGCTAAGCACATGCACTCTCTCCCTCCTTCTCACCTTCCTGTGCGTGTATTTAAATTGCACAATTCGGTTTAAGTCATTTCCAATCTTCTTGTACAAATGTGCCCTTGGTTTTTAAAGACTCATTAGACCTATGCTTTGTCTTGGGAAACATAATCGTATACACAATTGTCTGCCTTTAAGGGAACTGAAACAATCCCAGAATTGTGTTCTCAACATAGCTTAGTATAAGGTATAATTAAAGATTTAAGGACATTTGAGAGGCAACTGTAGAAAATCGACCTGGAGAGGTCATCTGGCAGAACAAAGCTGAGCTCCTCGCCACTACCATGTGCATTCTCCCGAAACAAGCTCATTCTCAGGATATTGCTTTTGCTTTCTTCTTCTTGATGAGCTGCTTCACACACATTCTGTTCTCAAGAACCAACTTCCTACCTGACCTGGTTCCCATCTAACTTAATAAAAAGAAAACCTGTTTTTTATTTCATCTATAGATAAATTATGGTTCGAAATGAACTACAAGCGAACCCATGCAAAGGCTATATATATATATATATATATATACACACACACACACACACACACACACAAGAAAGTAAATGGCCACTCGAGATATAGAAAGTCACCCAAAGGCATCACAAACTATTTAAATATTTGAAATATAATTGAAACAGGCCTATTCTCAATGAAAAGAAGAAAAAGTGCCACGTTCCCTCTGACTCTCAGTTGCTAAATCAAAACCCTTAGAAAGGATTTGTTGGCAAATGAGTCTGTCTGTCGAGGAAACCCAGAGAAGCGCTCAAAGGGATTACAGAGTAATGATTCTCAAACTGTACTGTGTTTCCTCAGGCGACAATCTTCTAGACCTCTGAAATGAATGAGTCTTTAACCAAATGAATTTTTGTAAATATTTCTATAAACTAGTAAAAACTTTTAGAGCAAAAGAGTTCATCTTAGGAGAGTAAGATAGAGGAGAACCACAATGATGGAGCCTCTGTTCTATCAAGACACAAAATAGATAGGTTGAGCCATAAAACATGAAACCATAAGGCTCTAAAATATAACCCTTACATAACATATAAAAATATATTATATATGAATATATGCATTATACATGTACTTTATATACATGTATTTTTATATAATACATATATAAAAATAAATTTTGTATATTTATATAAATCCAGCAATCCCACTACTGGGTTTCTACCCAAAGGAAAAGAAAAAATAAATTTGGTATATTTATATAAATCCAACAATCCCACTACTGGGTTTCTACCCAAAGGAAAAGAAGCCATTATATCAAAAAGACATCTGCACTCATGTGTTTACTGTAGCAGTACTCACAATGGCAAAGATATGGAATCAACCTAAGTGTCCATCAACAGATGACTGAATAAAGAAAATATGGTATATATACAATGGAATCCTGTTCAGCCATAAAAAATGAAATTATGTTTTTTGCAGCATAATGGATGGAACTGGAGGTCACTATCTTAAGTGAAACAACTCAGAAAGTCAAATACTTCATGTTCTCACTTGTAAGTGGGAGTTAAATAATGTGTACGCAGGGACATAGTGGGTAGAATGACAGGCATTGGAGACTTGGAAGGGCTAGGGGTATGTGGAGGGGTGGATGATGAAAGGTTACTCAATGGGGACAATGTACATTATCTGGGTGATGGATCTACTAAAAGCCCAGACTTCACCCTATACAATATGCCCACATGACAAAATTACACTTCTACTTCTTATATTTATATAAATTAAGATACATAAATAAAAGGGTAAACACAAAGAAAAAATAAAGTCATTGCATTAAAAATCTTTCAAGCATTGCTTTATCATCTCATAAATATAGCCAAAGATTCTGAAGAATGATGAAAGCTTCCGTTAAAACATTATTTCACTGCCACTTGGTTCAATATAACTTGTGAAAACTTTGGTCAAGAACTCTAAACTAGGGAAACATGCAAAGAAATGCTCACTCCTAGCAATATTTGACACAGTTGATCTTTCTGTTGCATTTCTCTTTCTACAAAGAGAAATATTATTCAAAGAGAAAAAATTAGCCAGGCATGGTGGTGGGCTCCTGTAATCCCAGTTACTCAGGAGGATGAGGCAAGAGAATCGCTTGAACCCAGGAGGCGGAGGTTGTAGTGAGCCGAGATCGTGCCACTGCACTCCAGCCTGGGTGAGAGAGCAAGATTCCATGAAAAAAGAAAGGAAAGGAGAGGAGAGGGGAGAGGAGGGAAAGGGAGGGAAAGGGAGGGGAGGGTAGGGAAGGGGAGGGGAGGGGAGAAGAAAGAAAGGAGGGGAGGGGAGAAGAAAAGAAAGGAAGAAAAGGAAGGAAGGAGAGAAAAAGAAAGAAAGAAAGAGAGAGAGAGAAAGAAAGAAAGAAAAGAAAAGAAAAGAAAGAAAGAGAGACAGAGAGAAAGAGAGAAAGAAAGAGAGAAAGAAAGAGAGAAAGAGAGAGAGAGAAAGAGAGAAAGAGAGAGAGAAAGAGAGAGAAAGAAAGAAAAAGAAAGAAAGAAAGAAAGAAAGAAAGAAAGAAAGAAAGAAAGAAAGAAAGAATAAAGAAAAAAAGAAAGAAAGAAAGAAAGAGAGAGAGAGAGAGAGAGAGAGAGAGAGAGGAAGGAAGGAAGGAAGGAAGGAAGGAAGGAAGGAAGGAAGGAAGGAAGGAAGGAAGGAAGGAAGGAAGAAAGAAAGACTTCAATGTCATGCCTGGCTGTTTGTTTGACACTGTTCAAGATCTAATGAAAGGAAATTTTAAGACACACCTAGTATAAGATGCAGCCCAAATTCCAGCCAGGCCAAGGCAGCTCTGCACCTGTGCTCTTTGCCACGAATGACCCTGTGTCCTGCAGAATGAAGGACACTACAAGCAATAGCACTGGAGTACAATGTGTGCCCCAGTTATATATATGTATAAAATGCTACGGTTCCCACTGACGAGAAGGGCCTGGCCACACCCTACCCCATTTTCAATGCGTTTCCTATGTTTCTATCTCTTACTGAAAAGAAATGCTGATTATGTAACAAAGAAGCCTTGCCAATCCTTCAAAACTCCTTAACAAAGTTGAGTTCATTTCATCCTCTCCATTTCCATTATCACTCCCAACTCTGAAGCCTTTCTCCCCATTCCTCTCCTGTCCTCCCTTCTCTCTTGCCTCATATTCAGAACACAGGTAGAGCTTGAAGATCATGGCCGCTGGTAGGAAACTTTTATCATTCATTTATGTGTTTGTTTGTTTGTGGAGTCTGGGTCTCACTCTGTCTCCCAGGCTGGAGTTCAGTGGCTCAGTCATGGCTCATTGCAGGCTCAGCCTCCTGAGTCGCTGAGATGACAGGCATGAGCCAGCACATCTGACTGAAACTTTTATTCTATAACCGAAATCCTGTGGGTATACAAAGATATGGATATAAACAGGTATTACAGACTGTATTATATCATATGTGAGAAATAAAATATGTATAATTTCTCTACATCAGTAAATCAGAATTAACATGATCCAAATTCCCTTCCAGTCTTTTCTCAGTGTGTGGTTTCACAGAGTAGGACTCGTTTCTCATACACAATGCATTGTTGGTTTGTTTTTTTTTAAAAAACTTCCCTTGGAAAATACTAAAACTTTTATGCATCAAATTATTTAATATTCAGAATAATCTCACAAAGCAGGTGTTAATGCCTTCCATTTTACCCAATACAAAACAAAGACTCTAGAGAGATTAGATAAATAGCTTGTCCGAGTTTACAAGCACTACGTAGCAGAGTGAATTCAAGTCCAAGTTTATGCCCTTTCTATTGAGCTACAGTTTCTTTTTTGTCTTATAAACTTATCTCATATGTCTGATAAAAACTGCCCAAAAGGCTTAAAAATTATGATGATTTTCTTTTCTTTTTGAGACGGAGTCTCACTCTGTCTCCCAGGCTGGAGTGCAGTGGTACGATTATGGCTCACGGCAGCCTCGACCTCCTGGGTTCAAGTGATCTTCTTGCCTCAGCCTCCTGTGCAGCTGGAGCTACAGGTGTGCACCACCATGCCCGGCTAACTTTTTTATTTCTTGTATAGGTGGAGTCTCACTATATTCCCCAGGTTGGTCTTGAACTCCTGGGCTCAATCCTCCCACCTCAGGCTCCCAAAGTCCTCGGATTATAAGCATGAGCCACCACGCCCAGCCTGATTTTCTTCTTAAGTGCACAAGTTTCCCTCTTGGTGGATACACTTAACTGCACTTTAATGGTTCTAAGATACACCTTTTAACATCTAAGTCGGGATGTATCTCACAATCAAGGACAACTGACATTTGCTGTCACATTGACCAGGTGGCAACTGTGACAGACTGGTCACTGCCTACGGAGGCTTAATATGGTGATAGTTTCAGTGGCACAACTGGGCAACTGTAACCCATTTATGTCAGGTCCACAGATGACGAGGACCTCTTGCAGAGAAAACAGAAGACCTGGCTGGGTTCTGAAAACCTCTTATTAACACGTTATTAGATCAAGAAACAATTAGCATCAAAATTTACAGAACAGTTTGTGAGCAACTTGCAGGAAGATCCCAGAGATGGCTGCAGAGCACAAACAAGAAATGCCACATCACCAGTGCTCTCCATGGCACAGAGAAACACTAATGGAAAAACATGGACGTTGGTGACTCACAGTTGAAAAGTGACTCAGAAGAGTTGGACTTTGTATGAGAAAAACATTGAAAATAACCTAACCAATTATTTCACTTCTTCTTCGTTTTCATGTATGCACAAAATGCATGTTTAAATAACCCTAAAAAGCTCTTTCCGTCAGTGTTTTTTTGTTTGTTTTTTTTTTGAGACGGAGTCTCGCTCTGTTGCCCAGGCTGGAGTGCAGTGGCCCGATCTTGGCTCACTGCAAGCTCCGCCTCCCGGGTTCACACCATTCTCCTGCCTCAGCCTCCCAAGTAGCTGGGACTACAGGCGCCGCCACCTCGCCCGGCTAATATTTTTGTATTTTTGACGGGGTTTCACCGTGTTAGCCAGGATGGTCTCGATCTCCTGACCTCGTGATCCGCCCGCCTCGGCCTCCCAAAGTGCTGGGATTATAGGCGTGAGCCACCGTGCCTGGCAAGTCAGTGTTATTTTTAATTAGTAGTGCTTCTTTCTTTTCTCATGGTGTGTAGCTAGCCTCGTACAGGTGATAAAACACTGGTAATTTATTTGAAGCGTCTCTTTTGTTTGGCACTCATTATTTTCAAATGTTTGCTATTAAAGATAGATAATGCTAGGCTGGGTGCGGTGGCTCACACCTGTAATCCCAGCACTTTGGAAGGCCGAGGCGGGTGGATCACCTAAGGTCAGGAGTTCGAGACCATCCTGGCCAACACGGTGAAACCCCATCTCTACTAAAAATACAAAAATTAGCTGGGTGTGGTGGCGGGCACCTGTAATCCCAGCTACTCGGGTGGCTGAGGTAGGAGAATCACTTGAACCCAGGAGGTGGAGGTTGCAGTGAGCCGAGATCATACCACTGCACTCCAGCCTGGGTGACAAAGTGAGACTCCATCTCAAAAAAAAAAAAAAAAAAAAAAAAAAAAAGCCTCCTATATTTGCAACTTACTTCTTTTTTTACTATAATGGAAAAAAATACATAAGAAATTAAAGGGTCAGGAGAAATGAATATTTTTATGGTTTTTGTGAAGAAAACCAAATTTGCACTGCTATCAGTCACAGCATTCTACTTTTGCAACTGAATTAAAATATCAATATTTTAAAATATTTTTAAATTTAAAATATGAGAATATATTATTACTTAAATTAGCATCATCCTGATGGTAAGTGCTATTGACTGAAAATTTGTGTCCCACCAAGACTCATATGTTGAAACTCTAATCCCCAGTATGATGGCGTTTGGAGATGGGGCCTTTGGGAGGTCATTAGGTCATGAGAATGATCCCTATGATGGGATTAATGCCCTTTTTTGAGACAGAGTCTCGCTCTGTCACCCAGGCTGGAGTGCAGTGGTATGATCTCGGCTCACTGCAAGCTCCGCCTCCCGGGTTCTCCTGTCTCGGCCTCCTGAGTAGCTGGATTTACAGGTGCACACTGCCACGCCCAGCTAATTTTTTTTGTATTTTAGTAGATACGGGGTTTCACTGTGTCGCCTAGGCTGGTCTCGAAGTCCTCAGCTCAGGCAATCCTCCCACCTTGGCCTCCCAAAGTGTTAGGATTACAGGTGTGAGCCACCGCACCCAGCCCAGAGCTTGCTTCTTTTCCCTCTCTCTGCCCTATGAGGATACAAGGGGAAGAAGGTCACCCGCAAACCGGGGAGAGGACCCTCATCAGGAACGTACTGGGGCAGCCCCTTAATCTCATACCTCCCAGCCTCCAGAACTGAGAAATGGATGATGTTTGTTGTCTAAGCCACCCAGTCTGTGATCATTTGTTGTAGGAGCCTGAGCTGACTTGGACAGTAGGTAAAGTTTTCTATTTCGCCACAGGCGTGTTTACCAACCATATTTTCTTCTGTTAAATTTGTCTTTTTTCTTTCTCTTATTTATCTGTAGCATATGAAGAATTATATTGGCAATTTGTATGTTTCTTTACATGTAACTGATGGAAACATTTTGTCCATTATATTTCTACAAATATTTCCAGTCTATTTTATTTTCTATTCTGTTTAAACTCCCATGGCATAGATGTTATAAAATTTTAGATAGTTAAATATTTTGTGATTTCTACTACTTCACAAAAATTGAGTTTTGTTTTGTAATTTTTGTTTTTAACTCATTCATTTGAAACATATTGGTATATGATATGAAATCTGAATCTAAATTATTTGGTTTTTAAATAGCTAATTTGTTGCCCTATTTACTATTCATTTTGTTAAGTAGTTTTTCTCTGTCTAATTGTTTTGAGATACTATCATGACAATGTCTTTTTCTTACATGCAACATAAATTATTTCTTCTTGAATTTTCTGTTTTGTTGATTTTTTTTTATTTGTTACCAAACAGGTCCGGATTTTTTGATGAAAGATTTCACGTATTAAAAACACGACACAATGGCATGAAATTGAAATGAGTTTAAGGAAAGGAAAAATATAACAAGCAAACAAGAAAATAAACCAGAGGCAAGGATTAAATGGAGCCAAGAATGAAGCTAGCCACGCATATCACATCGTCCTCACAGGTGCTGAGGGCAGCCCACAGAATCAGCTCCATTTTCTAGTCGGTCATGCAGAAAAGGGATCCCTTTCAACAAGGCCTAGTGTCCTTGGGGTGAGAACAGAACAACTGTTCATAATGCATGGAGATAGACTGTGTGTTGAATTTGGAGTATTTCTCACTAGGCTTGCCACCATAGAGCTATTCTGGGATATAATGGATCAATGACTGGACAATAACCTTACAGTTGATGTAATAATTCCATGAGGATCAATATAAGTTAGTGGCTCCCCAACAAAACAAAGAGTAAATTCAGAGTGCTGCTTTCAGGCAATCTTACTATCTTGTTCTCTGTTGCATTCTCATCACCTGGCACAGTCTTGGCACATAGTAAATAAAAGCACGTTGTAGATGCTGAATAAGTATTCAGTGAATGAATGAAAAAGTAAAGTACTTAGTGGCACCACCCATAAGATTTTACTTCCTATGAAATGCTTATAACGTGGCTGTACAGCAGGTTCGGTATCAGCCCATATGTTTCAGCACTTATTTGATCTGGGGGTAGGTGTAGGAGCCCTTAGTGGAAGTTGAGGTGGCCAACATGCCCTAACACCACATCGCTTAATTTATTGTGACTCTACATGTTTCCTCATCTGATTGGCTAATCCTCTTCCATATTTTTCATATAATCCCCAACATATTTTTTCCTATTATTTAATCTCACCTTTGGAAGTTCAATTCATCACTGAAACGGTCTATTCTATTGTCGCTAGGTAGGGGTGCCCTTAAGTCCTGCTGTCCTCGGGGCAGCCTGCGTTACGCCTGAGGTCCCAGCGTCTTGGATCCTTCTCATAGTGTCCAGACTTGGATGGTAAGTCATGTGGTCACCCTGCTTGCATCTTCTGTCCGTCTTATTCATTCCCACAGCCACCATCATAGTCTCAACTCACCTCCCTCCCAGCCCCAGCCCACACCCCACACCCCAGACCCTTCACTCTCCTCCCGCTTCCACCGTTGCTTGGCGCCAACCCATTCTTCCCAGCTTACAGCCCACACCAGTGGTCCTTTCCTGCTTTGAACGCTTTAAAACACGTGTACTGAAGAAGTTGACTCAAACTGTAACCTGTTTTTCCCAAAAGTATGTCATCCTCCAAGAAAAATCTCTCTTGAGATTTTGTGCTTAATGTGTAGGAATATTAGTATACTTGATGCATTGTTCTCTGTTATTTTATGATTCTTATTTTATTTATTGAGGGATTGTTTCCAACCTGTTTTCCCAAAACGTGACCTTTCAAATTTTGTCAGAACTCCGAGGCCTCCACACCGCAAAGTCTACAGTGAACTATGAAGTTTTGTGAAGCACATTGTGTGGCTACATTAAGTACACACTGTGGCAAATAGTTGGTGTGCCTCTTACACACTTTCAGATAAAGCTAATATAGTATAACAATGTTATTCTTAAAGGCCTTCCACCTAAATCCATGTTTCATTCTCACAGCGTGCCTACTTGGCAGGTATTTTATCCTGAATAAATGAGTGAGGACAATTAAGTGCATGGGTTTTGATCTGACAACAAAATTATAATGAAAGTGGGTACTGCAGCTTTTGTCTTGATTCATAGTTATAATCATTTAATTTCTTTGTGAGACAGAACAGATTAATAAGGAAGTAAAATCTGGTATCATTTATGATATATAGTTATATTCTTAATTCTTGAAAAATATCTTTGTTGCTTTTATGAAGAACTGGTTTTGTTTTACTCAGAATTAAGTGTATCTCTTTAGGAAAATTGGTACTCAGTAATGTAGATATAAAAATATTTTGGGCTAGGCACAGTGGCTCACGCCTCTAATCCCAGCACTTTGGGAGGCCGAGGCTGCTAGATCACTTAAGGTCAGGAGTTCAAGACCAGCCTGGCCAACATGGAGAAACCCCGTCTCTACTAAAAATACAAAAATTAGCTGGGGCGTGGTGGCACATGCCTGTAATCCCAACTACTTCGGGAGGCTGAGGCAGAAGAATTGCTTGAACTCAGCAGGTGGAGGTTGCACTGAGCCAAGATCGCACCCCTGCACTCCAGCCGGGGCAACAGAGTGAGACTCTGTCTCAAAAAAAAAATTTTAAAAATTGTATACTTTCTCCTTTTTCACGGAGGGTAAAGAAGAAATTGATTTAAGTGGGAGAAAACCTCTAGGTTATGCTAAAATCAAATGTTAAAATGCAGTTTGTCCATACATCTTAATAGGAAGAACAGTGCGTACTGTTATAGAACATAAGTGTTCTGCAATGCAGCTTAGTTGATATCGGTTAGGAGTTCGAGACCAGCCTGAACAACAAGGTGAAATCCTGTCTCTATTAAAAATACAAAAATTAGCCAGGCATGGTGGTGCGTGCCTGTAATCCCAGATACTCAGGAGGCTGAGGCAGGAGAATTGCTTGAACCCAGGAGGCGGAAGTTGCAGTGAGCAGAGATAGTACCACTGCACTCCAGCCTGGGCAACAAAAACGAAACTGTCTCAAAAAAAAAAAAAAAAGAGTTTCTATTTTGTCATAGAAGGAGAAAAGGGAAAGGGTATCCAAAACAAGAAGCTGTCACTAGACAAAAAATCATAATTACCTTGAGATCCTGGCAGCTTCTTTTTTAGCCGTCCATTTCACCATGCTAATTATAAAGAAAAGTAAACTTACATTTTTTGCTCTGGAGAATATCAAGCAAAATATTTGATCCACTGTCTAAGCACTTGACAGTATGAACAATTGGAACTGTTAGACAACAAATAATAGCACTAAACACAAACCTTCCCATTGTGAATGTTACATAAGAAACAGCCGGATACTGCTGACATTAACACCTATTATTGTGCTGCATTAGTTTTATGGCTACAATAAACACTCCTGGATAATGAACATTTTGTAATTCAAAGAATGACTCACGGGAAAATATAGTTTTCATTTGCTAAAGTGCTGCAGGGTTGCATTAAGAAATGTCTTGCTGTGCTGAAATTGATTCCATTTGAATGGCAATTCAAAAGCTACCAGAAACTTTACAAATGCATAAGGATGTTTTGCTTCTTTCATCTATTTGGGAAAACAGAAGCAACCAAATATAATAATATTCCTGGGACCCATTGCACAGTTATGTCCTGTTACATAAACAAGCATTACATAAAACAGAGTCATGATTAGCCTATCTTTTTATGGAACAAATAAACATTAACCAAATAAAACCAGTTTTACCAGATGGCATCCAATAAAATATTATGATTGAGGCTCATTCTGTCCAAAACTTTAAAAAATGTTGCTATACCTTGATTGAGGTTGACCTAACAGACCAACATCTGGACTTTTAAAAAGGTTTTAGCAAAGGAGTCACTGAGTGATTCTTTCAAGACGAGTCTAAACCAATACAATCAAATAGAATTCAGTTTAAACTTATTGTTTTCTTTGATCACAATGATTGTGTTAGAAGCTTTTCTCTGATTGCAATGATCGTGTTAAAAGGTAAGCCTGAAGAAGTCACTTCCTATTAAACATTTTCTCATTTCATTTCTTCCTGGGGATTTAATTACCCCTGATTCTGAAGAGGATGGTGACTAGTTGGTCATTGTTAGCAAGACAGGAGTTAAAGCAAATGACATCATAACACCAGGAATGTCTCTCTTTAAGATTTTAAAACTAGAAGAGATGCTCATTATTCTGGATTTTAGGATGTATGAATGACTCTTCAAAGACTCATTCATTGCAATGCTTTAGTTTGAATGTAATCCCAGGAAAATAAATTTGTTTTTGAGCTCTGAAGATCAAATATCTAAAATGCTCATGTAGAAAACATAATTTAGTCTTTATAACATCCTCATGTGGGACATGGTTAGCTCTAAATCACACTGAATTTTAATCCAATAGTGCTTCATAAGACCATACACCTTTTTTAAGGGTTTCAGAGCACAAACCTTCAAATGCGTTCAACTATTGACATACAAAGGTTAAAAATGAGAAATTTTGAGTACAAAAACAAGTAGGTTTTAAAGCGCTCACTCTTCAGTCTGAAATTCCATCATTCTATACCTGGGTTATTTTCACAGTGGACAATAACTAGCTTGCTCTAGCTTTGCCAAAGTTGCCACAACCATCTATAAACAAACACAAAAACTGAAAAATAGAAAACAATACTAAGTTTCTCATTTTTTCTCTAGGAAAGTTAGAAATAAGTATATTTTCTCTCCTTTCAAGTTCTGAAACAAAAACCCCACTAATCATGTATAATTGCACTGATTGTTGCTTCACTAAATCTCAGTTAAATAATTTGCTACAGTACCATTTCCTCATTCCGGTATAATTTTTATGTGCAGACTGTTTTCATCATTTCACCCTCATAAAAATATATTTTCATAACCTAGTCTACAGAGTTGCTACTCTACTCTGTTACCTTAGAGACGTCACTCAATTATCATGTTTCATAACAAGTTAAATAGGTACATACTGCAATGTTATTCATCAGCTGGCTTAGAATTTAACAGTTGATAAAGGTGCAAATATCTGGGATTTGGGGCTGAAAGGTACTGTTATGTTATTACCGTGAACGCACGTTCATTGTAAATACTGTGGTCACCCAGGCCTGAAAGAATCTATGAAGTTAACGTTATGCATTTTTTGGGTTTTGAGGTTTCTGAAATGCATCCATCATTCCTGACCAATTGACGTTTACAAACACCACGAGGCTCGACCATCAGGCAGCTTTGTTCTCACTCCCTGCACCGCCCTTGCCCTCTTCCTGTGTCGGCATCTTTAACCTCTGTAACCAGTCACAATTCATTTATTATCATCTGAAAACTAGTGCTGAAACGTTTATACACAATCAATTTGTAATTAATAGGAAATGACTTTATGGGGTCGTTTGATCCCTGCTGGTGGGAGAAAGCCTGGGTTATGTCTAATGGATTTTTTCCATCTCCTTCAGTGGCGACATGTGGCAAATGGATTGTAAATGAAGACAGACTGTGTAATGAATGGCGGCACTAAAGACTAATGTGAAGGACTTTAGGGAAAACAAAAGGCTTTCATCTGAAAGGATGATCTGTGGACCAAGGTCACTCATACCACTCACTGCTCATTTTCTCATGTTATTTTAAAGCTTTTTTCGGCCTTTATACTGCTTTCAGCAGCATTTGTACCTAAGAAGTGGACAATGACTTTAATAAAGAGATCCGAATGGAACTGAATGGAGCATTTGTTTTTGAAGCAACTTTTACGGTCCTCAGTTTCATCTCATAGAAGCCTCCCTCCAAGGGCACGGCCATAGATTCACATGTTTCCTCTAATGCCTTGAAAAGCATTTTCCTAAAATGAAGGTCTTGGGGACATTTTACCTGTTGGCCAGAAGCCTAAATAGTAATCAGCTCAGAAGATCATGCTGATGGCATGGAAAAAGCATTGTGTCCTCGAGGAAAAAGCTAACTATGAGGGTAGCCTGGGGAGGACCAGGAGAGTACATACAAACAGGTTTTGCTGCAGTCACACCCGGATGTTTGACATCTATTTTTCTGCTTTTCCTTTCTACATTTCTCTCATTTCCTTCCCTCTTTCCTTCTCTTTTGTCCTTTCTTCCTTTTTCCCAAAAATATTTATTGGGAATTTCCTAGGTGCTACATTTGTACTGGTGAGAAGAAAATTAACAGGTCCTTCCACCCCCACCCCCAGCATTAAGTCTAATGAAGGAGAGACATTAATAATCACTCTACTGAACGTATAATTAATTGTAAAGCAAGATAAGTGCTCTGGATTAAAAGAACGTAGCTCTATAAGAAGGTTAAACAACACAAAAAACCCTAACCCTGGTACTTTTGAAGATTTGGAATCTTGCAACCAGAAGGTTTGCAGGTGAAATAGAGTTTGAGCTGGAAACTGAAGACTGTGGTATTAACCAGATATAAGGAGGCTGGAGGAAGAAGCAGCATAAGCAAAGGCCCTGTGGTCATCAAAGGTCTATATGAACTTGTATAGGAAGAAAGCAGAGAGGGAAATGGCAGGTGGATAAGTAAGGAGGAGCGAGATCACAATAGGGTCAAGTGGGTTGGGAAGATACTGAAGGGTTTCCAACTAGGGGAAATTAGAGGGCCACTCAGGGCGCAGTATGAGTCATAGACTGGAGGGAAACAAGAATGGATGCAAGAAGACTGAATTAGGAGGAATTTCAGAGTCCAGGTAGAAGATGGTGGACTTTGATCCAAAATCATTGAAACTAAGTCAGAAAACCAGGGACCTCCGATGTTATTTGATCTGTTTTCATCTAAAAACTGTTTCTATGGATACAGTTGTCCCACCAGGTAGCAACCAGAAGTTAGAGCTGGGAGCATGGCTTGCAGAGTTATTCGGACACGTCAGTCTCAGTGCCCGTCACACCCAAGGTCGCTTTTGCGTGACAACCATCCAGTCACCTGCCTGTGAAGCACAGTGAGCCAATTCATTACTAATGATTATCACTGAATCGATCATGTTAGCCAACTGACTCAATAGCTGGATTCTTGAAGTGGCCTGGTATCAAAAGAGGACTGGTTTGTGAATAGACAATTTGATGCCCAAGATATGACACTCCCAGCACATTCATTTGCAAGAGTGGTTCTCACTGGTGGCAATTTTGCTTCCCAGGGGACATTTTCTGTGTCTGGAGACACTTCTGATTGCCACAACTAGGGAGGTGAGAACTGGCACCTGGTCTATAGAGGAGAGAGATGCTATTAAATATGCTACAGTGCACCGGCCAGCTCCTGCCTCCCCCAACAATTATCCGACCCCAAACAGTAACAGTGCACAGGTTGAGTGTACAACTCGCCAAATCCTCAGCATCTGCAAAGGGCTGTTTTTTGTATGCTAATGAGTTGACTCACGGTTGGCAGCTCCCGGGTTGCCACAGGGATGGGGCTGGGTACCAGAAAGACCAAGCCAGGATTAGAGGGTTGGGATTTTTGGCCCCACCCCAACCTCATGGGAGGGTAGCGGGGCTGAAGGTTAAGTGGATCACCAATGGCCAACGGTTTAATTAATCATGCCTATCTAACAAATACTCTGTCAAACCCCTGAGGACAGGGTTTGGGAAGCTTCCGGGGAACTGAATACATGGAGTTTCCTGGAGAGTGGCGTGGCAGGGAGGGCACAGAAGTTCTGCACCCCTTCCCTCGTACCCTGCCCTGTGCATCTCTTCGTCTGTATCCTTTGTATCCTTTTCATGTTTTCTGAAACAGGGTCTCACTCTGTTGCCCAGGCTGGAGTGCAGTGGTACAATCTCAGCTCACTGCAACCTCTGCTTCCCGGGCTCAAGGGATTCTCTCTCCTCAGCCTCCTGAGTAGCTGGGACTATAGGTGCAAGCCACCATGCCTAGCTAATTTTTTGTGTTTTTTATAGAGACAAGGTTTCACCATGTTGTTCAGGCTGGTATTGAACTCCTGGCCTCGAGGGATCCACCCGCCTTGGCCTCCCAAACCGCTAGGATTATAGACATGAGCCACCACTGCTGGCCCATAATATCCTTTATAGTAAAACAGCACATATTTCCCTGAGTCATGTGAGCCCCTCTAGTAAATTAATCAAACCCAAGAAGGGGGTCATGGGAACCCCAGCTATAGCCAGCCGGTCCGAAGACAGGTTATTCACCCTGGGGTTTGTGACTGGTATCAAACATTGGGGAGAGGCAGACTTGGGACTGAACCTTCAACCTGCTGGATCTGACACTATTTTCAGGTGGACAGCATCAGAATGGAACTGAACTGGGGGACACTCCACTGGTGTCTGCTGCCTGATGAGTGGGGAAAATGCCCCTGACATTTGGTCACTGAAGTCTTCTATGTTGATTGTCATAGTGTGAGAGCAGAGGAAAAACAGTTTGTGTTTTTTCCACTCAGATTAAGAAACCCTGACTTTCAACGACAGAACTGATCAAGACTTCCATGTAGGATGAATATGGCAGACAAAAGAAAATTCTTAGCTTCATAATGGAAATACAGGAGAAAAGTGATTTTTCTGTGAAAGCAGCTGAGGCGCATATTCGAACAGTATAGCTTGTTTGGAATAGATTGGGCATTTACTCAACCAGTGTTCACTAGGCATCAAAAAAAAGCCAATACCTAAGGTGTTTTCACAGATTCACTAATCGCCAACATTTCTTTGAATGTAAAACATCTTATAAAGATTTTTTGTAGAAATTAAATTAGTAATTTCCCAAATTTGACATGCTATTTGATTCTGTTAGCAGATAATACAACCAATTTTTTTGGTTGTTGTTCATATGTTTTCGTGGCTACAGAGCTGGAGAAAGAAATGCTATGTATGATTAAAAAAACCTTTGGTTTAAATTGTTTGTGAGTAATCTCTCTCATACTGATGTGCTAAGTGGCTTCTCTTCGTCCCTCCAGGTCACTCTCCGTCTTCTCACCAGCGCCCAACTGACTGATCCTTAGAGATACTGTCAACAGATGCATCTACCCTCTGGCTTCAAGTTGAGTTGGCCAATGAGGGGTGAGAGCAAAGTGAAGTAGGGGGTCTTTATTCACCCAGCCCTTCCCTAAGAGGTCACCACGGCCTCATGGTGGCCCCCGTGGCTCATGTTAGAGAGACATTTGCGTAGCTCTCTGTTTCCACTCACCTCTTCCAGCCTAGGGTGGGAACAGAGCCCCTACAATGGCTCTTGCATTTCCCTTATATCATGGTCACAGCACTGAAAATACTCTCATTATTAAACTCTCACTGAAGAAGTGTTCTAATTGAATTGGACTATTTTGTGCTGAGAGTCTAATGAGTAGAACTTATCTAATGATGATGTAAATGTTCATGAAGATTTACAGTTTCCATGTATGATCACACAGTACATTACAGTGGATACACAAATGATCTGTATAATATATCCATGTAATTGGAATGAATCCACAGATGCAGCACTTGATGTACAAAAATCTTCACAAAACCAAAGCATAGGACAGAAGAACAGCTTTGTAACTCTTTAAATTATAGATGATTCCAGGCATCAGTGTAGCATTTGCACAGCTCTCTTAGAACAAGGGACACTGGGGACTCAGGAAGAATCAGAACTCTTTTCATGAATTTCTTTAGTGCAGTCAAGTTCCCTCTTTTATGAGCCAGCATAGTTAACCCATCTTCTAAAGAATTCGTTCATTACCACTTACATAGTTCAATTGCCAGCTTGTTTGGAGATTGAAAAATATCTCTAAGATACTTTATTACATAAGTGTTCTGCCTAGAAATCCCCAAAATCTTGCTCTTCCTGCTGTCATGGGAGGCACTGCTGAAAGCACATGACATTTGCAGTTGTGGGCGTCTCCGTGCTGTGGGATGACACCAGGCTCCTCATCAAGATGAAAGTAGATTCAAGTCTCCATCTTAGCCACTTCCTAGATCTGTGATTATGAATAAACTCCTTAACCTTTCTGAGCCTTAGTTTCATGATCTCTGTAATGAGAATAATACTATCTCTTCCCAAGCATTTGATAATAATTAAATGAGATGATATAAACTGCCTAGACCAGTTTTTGTCCGTTGAGGTTTTTCTTTCTTACTTTCTTTAATCTACTCTAATTTCACCTCTGGAAAAGTAGTCAAAATGAGAAAAGTCAAACCCGCATCAGAAAAGAAGCAACTTGACACACACACACATGCAGTTAACTCACTTCACCAAGATATGTCACTAAATTGACATCACCAGAAATAGCTGATACAATGGCTTGCTTCACTGTTTATCAGTAATCTCTTCATCTTCTTTCTCCTTTTTACTTCGCTCGTATCTTATTACCCTGCTGTCATCTTTTCACGCCATGCATCTCTGGGAAACCCAGCCTGAAGTGGCAATATATTTGATGCTTAATAATATATGGCAGATGACATAAGATACCAGCTTTGCAAAATCTACCACTATTCTGAACTATCATACAAAAAAATTAGTTTTCAGTATGCCATCTTTCTTTTAATCTTCCTCAATAATAGGAATAATCTTAATATTTCCATTTAAGAAAAATGCAAGCTATATGTTATTCCCATTTGACAAAAAATTATTCTAAGAGGAAACATTAGGAAATGAGTTTAAAAAGAGCGGTACACAAATTTGATTCTACGTCAAATGGTTTTAAATATAAAAGTAGCATAATCGTAGGGTCATAAATCTAAATGAGGATATTCAGATATTTAAACGGTTTCTACAGGAGAGGACTTTAAAATTCACTCTTTCTCCAGATCTTGAATGGCCAGATAAAAATCAGAACTCCAGGCAGTTCCCACCATCTCTGATGTGAGCTCCTATTTTGTGTGCCGGATGACTTAGTGGACACCAGGGGCAGATCAATTTACTGTAGCACAAGGTGTCTCTGTCCCAAGGCTTGTGTACTTGCATTTGTGGCAAGTCCAGTCCTATATTACACATCTCCTCTGGCTGTAACTGGAGACAGTTAAGGTACAATAGTGCTGAAAGAAGTGTACTTTTCCAGCCAGGGACCTTGTAACAGATCCTGCTTCATCTTGCATTGCCATACAAAGCACCTCCATTCCATCCTTCCTAAAAGTGCTTCAGCGACTGGAAGTGGAAAAAGTGGAACATAACAGAGTGCGTATATGCCTCAGAGTCTAGCCATCCAACAGTCCTAACTCGTAATTTAAATCTTGCATGTTTTTACTTTTTAAAAAATTTGGCAACTCTAAAAAAGTTTACCTGAAAATAGTGTATCTGTGAAATTTCACTCGTTTCCTTCAAGAAGCTAGGATTTTCAAAGACTGAATACATTAAATATTGAGATTTAATAAAATTAATTTTGCTGATACAAAGGAAAAGTGAAAGAAGTGAGAGAGAATACTACAATTCTCTCTCTCAGTGATAAGTAAATGGTAACAAAAGTCACCTGTACAAAGTCACAGAATGCGATGTCATAAAGATGGGTCATCCAAATGCTTTCCAGTGATCCGTTCAATAAGATGTCCCGTGATGAAGGTTTGAGAAGTGAATAGGAAAGAAAGTTGTGGACTTCTTCCTTTGATGGGAGCCCCTCAGCACATGAGAAGCAGAGGGCTGATACTTTCCTTGTCAATTAACCAGGCCGCTTCCCCTTCATGAGCAAGGAGCGGAAAGGGGCAAATCAGATAGCTCATGGCTTAAGTCGTTTGCATTACGTGTAGGTTTCGATTTTCCATGGTTCCCATTGTCCCAGGTCCCAGGGTAGACGTTAGACAGCTACCCTTTAATCTTTTCCTTGGCAGCTTTAATCTCTCTCCACTCAGCCATTTCTAAATTGGGGATAACATCAATACCGTGAGGATTACCTAAGCATATCTGAAAGTATGTGACAATCACTCTAGGCTGTTTTTTATAATGTGACTTCAAACCGAATCTGTTATCGAATTGCTCAAGTTAACCATCTCCTGATAATGGGTTGTTTAAGGAAGTGAAGACGAACAAGCCAGATGCTTTGCAATGGTGGCTTTAGAAAAATATTTTATTAAATTGTTCCCTATTATCCTGGAGGAATATGTCACACAACAAAATATGGAGAGAGAGGAAGAGAAAAAAAAATGGAATGTATTTTAATTCATCAGGAGTTCAAGACTAGCCTGGGCGATACAGCAAGACCCTATCTCTAAAAAAATAAAGAAGGACGAAGTAGAGAGTATATTTGTGGGAAGATACAGGTTATAGAGATCCTCAGTTCACAAAGCAATGGATATTTACTTTTCCACTCTACAGCCCTATCAGCCAACCACAACACTGGCTGCTATTTTTAGCCAGTTCTTTTCTGCAGGATGTCTGCAAGCCTTCCGGGATTTCAGAGTGATCCTTCCGGTCTTCTTGAAAAAGAGCAGTCTTTCATTCCCCAACATTTCAAGTATCAACACTCTTCAGCACCTTCACCTCCACAGATTCCTTTATTCAGACTGCCCTGCTATTGGAGCTGCCTGTTACAGAAACACTGCCAATCACGTAAGCCACACAATTGTTCAAAACACTGCCTCACATTGGGAAAACAGGAGTTGTTCATTTCATGGAAAGCATTCTTCATCTCATGAATGGATTTAGTTATCAACATAGTCCTTTCATTGGTGAGCCCCTGATTTAGTTACAATTGGCACAGCTCTAATCAGGCACATGGTAGCTGCGTATGGTGAAGCACTGGCTTTCAGGAGAATTCATTTAGCTTTAACAGTTGTGGTTAGCATAACTATGTGGTTATCTTCTATTGTAGAAAATAATTCTAGGACATAAATTTGATTATCTTCTGGACGGTTGTTGATAATAGTGGTCCTCTCCCCTTCCTCTCTCTGTCCCAGCCCTCATTGGAGTGCATCACTCAAAATGATTTCTAGTGAACTAAGGAAGAACACACTGGGCAGAGCAGCCCAGGGTCTTGGCTCTGGCTGCGGCCCTGAGCAAGTCTCTGAACGCTCCCCATCCCCAATCCTTCACGGATGGTTCCTTCTAGCTCTTATAATTCAAATTCATAGGCACAAATCACAGAATTGAGCCTCAGAAATGAATCCTATTTCAGGGACTTTTCTCATTTCTTCCGGAACACATCAGATTTGCATAACCTATGTTTTTTTTATTGAGAGTGATATGACATTCTGCTTTCCTTCTTGTTTTATCATTCGTAATTAATGACAACCATTGGCCTACTTTCTCCTTCATGAAATTATAGTGATTATCATTTCCTTTCCTTTTTCTTAGAAAATCTTTTGTAGACTTTCTGTATTTCTTAACATTCAGCAATTGTTATAGTTCCCAGAGTGCTTTATGGATTACAAAATGATTTCATTTAGCTTTTCCTTTAAAAATTGACATCCTCATATGGCAGATATTATTCTCATTTCTAGGTGAGGAAAGGAAGATCTAGGAAATATAGTAACCCACTTTAGTTTCCATGCTAGTAAACTGAGGGAACTGAAACTTAAAATTCTTATCATTTGACTCCTAACTCAAGCAGTTAGGACTGTGCAGTTAGATACAAACTCTGAATGAAGTTGTCTAACTAAGAGGCCTTTGGGAAACCTATTTAGTCTCTCTGAGCTTCGGTTTTCTCCTCTGTAGAATGGGAAGAATACTGGCTAAGTGTCAGTGAGGTTGTGAGGATTAAAGGGGATAATCTTTATGGAGGGAGCTCCACACAGAGCCCAGCAGATAATGAGCAGACACTCCACAAAGGTGAGTGTCTGGTCCCATCTTCTATAGTCTTCCTTGTCTCTGTTGTGGTCAACCTTGGATCTATGCTGCTTATGCTGGAAAAGTACACCTGCATCCTTTGCTGAGTAACTTATTCTTTTGGATCAGTCATATAATACTTAAAAAGAATTATTTTAGAGATAGGGTCTTGCTTTGTCACCCAGGCTGGAGTGCAGCGGTGCCATTATTACTCACTGCTCAAGCGATCCTCCTGCCTCAGCCTCCTGAGCAGCTGGGACTGCAGACACACCACCATGCTTGGTTAAGCTTCTTATTTTTTAATTTTTATTTATTATTATTATTATTATTATTTTTTGTAGAGACAGGGCTTTGGTATGTTGCCCAGGCTGGTCTTGAGCTCCTGGCCTCAAGCAATCTTCCTGTCTCTGCCTCCCAAAGCTCTGGGATTTGTGAACCACCGTGCCTGGCCTAATACTTTTTCTATAGTCCTTTGTATACTAAATTTGTGAAACTCTACTTGCAATCTGATTGGCAATGAGCACTCCTTTCCATGTGATGATTACTCCGGAAATGTAGGCTCAACAACTCCCTATATTTGTAAATAAAGACACAAAAGGAGAGAAACACTTCTCCACAACGTCATTCCTTAGATACATTATCAGGGTTCTAACATTAACTTCTTACATTAAAAATATATATATATCTGAAATCTATTTAAAAGAACTAAAGAAGAAAAATATGTCTCCTATTTCCTTGGATACTTTCCTAAATACTAAAATCAGTTGATTTTCAAGACAAGAATTGTTAAGAGATGCTCAATCAATAACTGACCATTCCTTTGTGAAGTGTATTACTCCACTAGAATGGAAGCAGCATGAAAGCAGATCTCTGTCTCATCTGTTTTGTTCTTTATCTCCAGGTGGTACAGCAGAGCCATGAACCCAGGAGGTCACAGTAAATATTTGTGACATGAATGAATGAATGAAATGAGTACATGAACTGGCTGAGTGCTCTGTGGGTGCGAGGACAGATATACAGAGATACACAAGATGCTCTCCTGCCTTCAGGGAGCTTGCAGTCAGCCTCAAGAGGTACAATTTACAAGAAAAGAGGAGTACTCCACACTGCCAGGGAGTGAGTTTGTGATGTTCATTAGTGCAAAGGGAGGGAGGCTGCCTTAGAAGTTTGGGGGAGCAAAAGTTCACTGTGGGGACAGAAACCTCGCTTTGCTACAGGAGCTATTAAGAAATTATTTTAGGCAGATAGAGAGGAAAACGGGTCCTTGACAAGTTTTTGTTTCTTTTAAAGTAGCTCGAGAAACATTTCTTGCCTAGCAGGAAAGCCCCCTCCGGCAAGCTTTGACACGCAAATGCACGCCATTAGAAACTGGGTCCACCCAAACAGGGCGATTCTCCCTGTCTTTTCCGGGCCCCCACAAGTACCTGGCAACATGGCCGCTCCCACATATCCCCACGTGCGCAGAACATCATGGCGCCCGGAATTTGCATATTAAAAGCCAGGGTGGGAGGGCCAGTTATTTCACGGGCTATGTGAATGACATGCCTGGTCAAACCAATCCCCTGTGCCCTATGCAAATCAGACACCGCCTTCTCCTATAAGCAGCCACGTTTCTGCAGCACAGCGGGTTTTCTCTTTGTTCCAATCCCCACTCCCTCCGTCTCTGTACTGGGGAGCTGTTTTCTTCTTCCTTCCTTCTTTCTTGCCTATTAAACTTTTCGCTCCATAAAACCACTCCATGTGTGTCCCTGTCATTAATCCTTTCAGTGTGAGACCAAGAACCCTGGTGTTCCTGCAGTCATGGGAGCCGTATCAACTTGTTCCCACCCCAGTAACCACTCTGACAAGGCTTTTCAATGAATACACGCAGCATTAAAACAATGGCCATATTCAAGCCAAAAAGTTGCCACTGATTGAGTTGATATGAATGTTGAGACCAAAAACACAAAAACAGCTTGCCATGATATAAGACGATGGTTTTGTTTGCATCAATGACATTCTCATTGTTGTATTATTATTTAATATTGTGATAAACTGTGATTTGGTGAGGCCACTTTGGACTTTTCTCCTTTCCTATGTCCTCTAATGCCACTGGTCCTTCAATATGGACCTGTACAGCTGGGTTTAAAATTGACAAACGCATTGTCTTAAGAGTCCTAGTCCCAGAGGCAGAAACGGACGTGGGGGGTGGTCAGAATTATAATTAGTGAAAGAAAGGGACACACTTTACAAAATAGCACTTTTCTTTCTAATTTTAAAGATGAAAGTACTCAATGGATAACTGAAAAACACAGAAATATATTTTTAAAATGCATCTCCCCCAGAGATAACCATTACAGTAATTTTTGCTTGCATTCTTAGTATCATAGTCACATTCAAAATATGTATGAGACGTGTATATTTGTTCATGCCTATTTAAAAAGATACATTTTGGAAATATGTGATGATGACTGTTAAATGTCAGACATTTCACTCTACACATTTCGCTGAGTGACAACTGTCAGCACCTGCAATGTATCTGTAGGGAAGGGGGAGGCGACTGGAGAAGAAAGCACACAAGATTACCTCCTCGCAGGGTTACGATCCAATGGGTCAAGCAGATGTTAGACCCAAATGAAATTTTATTTACAAACTATATATGCAATATTGAGTCCGGGTGCAGGGTGACAGGGCACTATAAGAAAGAACTAACTAGGGACTCAATCCGTATCACAGACCAGACTTAAGCTGAGAGGTCAAAGATAAGAAGGCAGTTCTTCGATGGAACAGAGGAGTGCTGTGTGGGAGGGAAGGATTCCAGACACAGGCAACAGCACACACAGACTTGCAGGAGCCGCAGCACCACCCTTCCTGGAGTGCAGAGAGCGAGATGGAGAGTAAGCTGAAATGGAGCTGGAGATCAAGGCAAGGACTGTGCTATAATAGTGCTGTGGGCCAGGGTTGGGATCTCCCGTGAAACAAATGGAGGGCCTGATGGCTTTTAAGCACAGGAGTGGGCGTGGTCTCATTTACATTTTAAGCACAGGAGTGGGCGTGGTCTCATTTACATTTTAAGCACAGGAGTGGGCGTGGTCTCATTTACATTTTAAGCACAGGAGTGGGCGTGGTCTCATTTACATTTTGAAAACGACTGCTGTGGCTGCAATGCCAAGAGGGTCGTGGTAAGAGGCCACAGCATAGTTTCCAGGCAAGAAGGCATGGTCTGTCGAACTAGCATGGTGGCAGCACAGGTAGAGAAAAGTGGATGAGTTTAGGCTGAGTCCTGGAGGCGGTGCCTTGTTGCCTACAGACTATGCGGCTGTATGAGGGAGATAAAAAAGGAGAGAGGGGAATCAGACAATTTTTGGTATCTGGCATGATCATCTCAGGGGTGATGGAAACACTCACATATAAATGATGGGAGTAGATCTGGTTGGAAAGAGTTTAGTTTTGAATATGATGAGTTTGAAATGTTCAAGTTGTGTGTGTGTTTTTTTAATGGTAATGCAGAATTCTATTATAAAAGCCAATTTTTAAAACACAAGTATACTACTTCTGGACACAGTTTCTTTACATTTTATATTAGTATAGTTTAAATACTGTTCTGATAAACATCCTATAGATTTACCTTTGCCCGTATCTCTGTTTCCTTAGGAAACATGGGAGGTTAACTGACACATTTAAAAGCTTTTTGATGTGGCACAAGGATCTTTATTTCTAAGGAAGTGACTTTTATCACCGCTTTTGAGCACGTGGGCTCCCCTTAGAGACTCATCCATTGCTGACCCTGACATTAATTATATCAGTTAATCCTAATCACGAATCCTTAACCAGCAGAAGAAATCTAGGATAACACTGTATAAGCGACAAGCCAAGGAAAAGTCGAACGAAGAGGATTTTACACATCCTTACTTTCCTCCTTCTTATTGAATCTGCCATGCTATTGTAAAATCAAGTCATTTTATATACAATATATATGATACCACATATTATATAAAATATATATTATACATTGGCCTATATTATATATGTGAATATTATATGTATATAAAATATATTCTTATATATAACAATACATTTACATATACAAGATATACATATTATATATAATATTATATATGTTTATATATAATTTTTGTTTGGTTTTCTTAACTTATAAAAAAATTTTGAGCACTCAGTCCTTTTTTTTTGTTTTTTATTTTACTTTAAGTTCTGGGATACATGTGCAGAACGTGCAGGTTTGTTAATAGGTATACAGGTGCCATGGCAGTTTGCTGCACGTATCAACCCATCATTTAGGTTTTAAGCCTCGCTTGCATTAGGTATTTGCCCTAATGCTCTCCCTCCCCTTATCCCCCACCCCCTGACATGCCCTGGTGTGTGATGTTCCCCTCCCTGTGTCCATGTGTTCTCATTGTTCGACTCCCACTTATGAGTGAGAACATGCAGTATTTGGTTTTCTGTTCCTGTGTTAGTTTGCTGAGAGAGCACTCAGTTCTTAACCAAAGGCTCCCAATTAAGTATGTGAAATATTAGTCAAAATTCCATTACCTCTTAATTTGAAAACTACATATATTTAGTTACAAAATAAAAGCCCAATTGCTTCTAATTACCTATATTGATGAAATAAAGTTTTTATGTCGTTTCTACTATTCTTTCCTTTGGTGGTTTAATTTGTCAAATAAGTCATCTTTTCCCAAAAATGAGTCTTGATTATTTTGACAGTTTTTCTTTTCAAAGCCCTTATAGGTACTGTTGTTATATGGTGAACACTCAAGAGATACACAAGTCCTATCATTTTTTATCACCAACACTGACGTCTGATTTGTTTTATTTGGTATGTCACCTTCTTGATTTAACATAAATTGTTTTATTTTCTTAATTTCTGAAAAATACTCATATTTCTGATTTGTTTTCACCGAGGACCTCCTATCCATTTTTTCCCTTCTACTTTATCAAAAAGGACTGAGGTCTCAGATGACAATGAGAATATCTGAGTCACTTATAGAGGGCAAGAAGAAGCATAGTAAAATATTTCTGGCTGGGGGCAGTGGCTCACACCTGTAATTTCAGCACTTTGGGAGACCAAAGCAGGAGGATTCCTTGAGCCCAGGATCTCAATACCAGCCTGGGCAACATAGAGAGACCCTGTCTCTATAAAAAATAAAAATGAGTTGGGAGTGGTGGTATGTGCCTCTGGTGCCAGCTCACTGGGAGGCTGAGGTGGGAGGATCACTTGAACCCGGGAGTTTGAGGCTGCAGTGAGCTATGACCCTATCATTGCACTCCAACCTGAGTGGCAGAGCGAGACCCTGTCTCAAAAAGAAAAAAGGAAAAACTATTTCTTCTTTGTCTAACTCCCTGAACAGAGAGAAAAACTACCCTATAGACAGGTCTGGAGCACTGCAGGAGAGTCAGGCACACGGGGCCCCAGGATCTCATGGATTTCATGTATAAGAATGTTCTTCCTTCCTGCTTTCTTGAGGGATCATGCCAGTATCTTCAAAGTCTAAGATGCTAGGAAATCATGGGCAGTGTATTGAAATAGGGGGCATATGCCTTAGATAAAGACATCCAAACTCTCACGGTAACAAACTGTGCTGGCCAAAGGAGAAACTACTGTCTTTCAGTCCACGAGTTTGCACCTCCTGGTTTATCATAATTATAGTGATATTCCTTTAAACTAAACATTTGGATGGAATCTTTTTCCGCCTATAGAAAGAGAAATCACCCTTATTACAGTGGTTTTAAAACTGCAGTTCACACAAGAATCCTATGGTGAGCTTGTTACCACTGTGGGTTCCTGGGCAGTGCCTCACAAGATTTCCTGGTCTGCAAATCTGGGGTAAACATCTTTGAGACAGGTGGCCCAGGCTTCCACAAGTGCTGCAGGGATTTGGATTCATTCCAACCAGTTAACACTCAGAGGGTGTTAATCCAGTTCGGAGAAACTTCAAGAAATCAATCTCACATGATGTAGAAAGATTCAATCTGTAAATCATCATAGCTCTTCTTTCCAAAGTCTTTTATAATTGAGTTTGAAGCAGAGTACAAGCAAATATCTCATTTGTATGATCCATCAAAGGTCAATCTTTTTTCATGAAGATAGCAAAGAGGTTTTTCGTTGTGTTTGTTGGTTTGTTTTTTTGGTTTTTTTTTTTTGAGACAGAGTCTCACTCTGTCGCCAGGCTGGAGTGCAGTGGTGCAATCTCGACTCACTGCAACCTCCGCCTCCTGGGTTCAAGAGATTCTCCTGCTTCAGCCTCCCAAATAGCTGGGACTATGGGCATGTGCCACCAAGCCCAGCTGATTTTTGTATTTTTAGTAGAGATGGGGTTTCACCATGTTGGCCAAGATGGTCTCGATCTCTTGACCTCGTGATCCACCTGCCTTGGCCCCCCAGAGTGCTGGGATTACAGGCGTGAGCCACCACACCTGGCCGCAAAGAGATTTTTAAAAGCCTGACTTTGGGCATGAGCGACACTAGGGGTTGAATTTCATATTCTGCTATTGACGGGGATGAACTTGGGCAGTTTGCTTCACTCTCAAGCCTCAGCTCAGCCATGGATAAAACGGAGATAAGAAAAGAAATGACTGCACAATGTGGTTGTGAGGAATCAATGAGGCAATGTACATAAAGCGCTTACCACTATGCGTGGCACACAGGAGTGCAGAACAAATGTGTACGTGTGTGTTTCTGAGACGAAGCCTCGCTCTGTCGCCCAGGCTGGAGTGCAGTGGCCGGATCTCAGCTCACTGCAAGCTCCGCCTCCCGGGTTCACACTATTCTCCTGCCTCAGCCTCCCGAGTAGCTGGGACTACAGGTGCCCGCCACCGCGCCCAGCTAATTTTTTTTTTTTTTTTTTTTTTGTATTTTTAGTAGAGACAGGGTTTCACCGTGTTAGCCAGGATGGTCTGCATCTCCTGACCTTGTGATCCGCCCACCTCGGCCTCCCAAAGTGCTGGGTTGTGCATTATTTTTGTCACTACTTTTCTACAAGAATAGAACATGATGCTAAAAACATATGAAACTGGTAATTCTGCACTTGTTTTCAGGGATGTTTTAAATAGTCACCTCCTCATCCCCCAAACATAAGAAAACCCCACAGAATTATAGTTTTTATTATTTTATGTTAGTGAATAAAACTTGTATCTCTACTATAACACTAGGATAGAGTTTCAAATTGGGAGATTTTAAATCCTTTCAGCTTTCTCTGTTTTGATAAAATATTTCTCCTTATCACTATCGTATGCTATTCTGAAGGTATAACGCATGCAATATGATCTTTCCCCTCCTCCAATGCGATCCACTTGTTTCCAAGCAATGAAAAATCATAGTTTCTATATTCTTCTTATAAAATAAAAAGAGGCAGAATTCTGTGATGGAAAAAGTAATAATGACATGTGTATGAATTCTGTGGATTTTTACTTCCCCCTTAATTAATGCATCAAAGCCACATATTTTTATAAAATACTAAGTGCCTGTGAAATGTCCCTCTAAAAACTCAATGCATTGATATACCTACCGTATTGAAATGGATAATTTCATTAATAGTAAGTTAGAGAATGCTGATTCAATGAAGAATGCTGATTAAATGAAGAATGCTGATTAAATTCTTTGATGACATCAAAGAATTTATCATTATGATTCATCATTTTTATGTTAAACAGAGAAGGAAAAAGGAGGCAAGACAATAAGGAAGGTATGGGGGAATATGGGAAGGAAGAGGAGAATCCATCTACTAGCCAATGTTCATTGACCAACTACTATACACTCATGATTTCAGGAGCCCAGGAGAAAAGTTTTACCTTGGAAAAGCTTATGGTCTAATCATCAAAAAAACTCTTTTACTGCTAGAGAACAAAATATTCATGACACTTGTTAAGGACACGCAGAGTTTATGAGTGGGGACGCCACAAGGAGGTTTGTAGTAGGGAAGGGTGACTGAGCTCAACTCCAACTACAAGGACGAGTGGAGACTGATGGCCAAGCAGGCTGGGGATGAGCGGATGGAAAATTACTAAGTGGGAACATCAAGGCTGGGGGTTGTTGCTAGGCTGACTCAAAAATATTCTTGTTGAAGGCAGGCCAGGGTGATAAGACATCAAGGCTAGCGGATGAGGCATTTGATCAGGTACTAAAGGGGGATCGGATACTAAGTGTAGGGGACTTTCACTAAACTGACACAGCAGGATTCTTGCTGAAATTAGACTAAATGGGTCTTATATACACACACACTCTCTCTCTATATATATATAATTAATATATAATATATACACTATATTATATATAATTAAAATATAATATATACACTATATTATATATTAAAATATAATATATACACTATATTATATATTAAAATATAATATATACACTATATTATATATAATTAAAATATAATATATACACTATATTATATATAATTAATATATAATATATACACTATATTATATATAATTAATATATAATATATACACTATATTATATATAAATATATATAGTGTGTGTTTATTATATATTTATTTTATATGTGTGTTTATTACATACACATAATAAACACACACCTTGGTAAACCACTTGGAGGATGGGTCCCCAAGATCATGAGGAACGAGCTGACTCAGAAGCAGCTGCACGGCGATGCCTGCGGGATGAAGAGGCATTTGTCAGAGGGGCAGCTAAGAAGGTGGCAGTGGAGGGAAAAAAGGATGGATCCCCGGAGAATCTGAAGAAGTCTTGCAAAGGACAGTGGAGGGTAGAGAGCAGGGTGTTAAGTCACCTTTTAATTAGCACACATGGTTTTGACAAGCCCGCGGCTGCCCGTCTGCAAGCAGAAATGGCTGTGATTCGATGACAGTCTTACTGCTGGATGGGAAGGATGATTCTTTGGCCAGACAATACCATTACCATTAACAACAACAACAACAAAATCCCCACACAGTAAGTACTGAGTTGGCTGAAAACAGACCTATACCAAATCAACACCTCACCATTAAGGAGCTAAGCCTACTGCACGGCATTTTCTCTTTAGCAAGAGTCACGTTTTTATGAGAAAATATGAAGAGAACAGAGAGTTGCCGGAATGCAGTGTCACTGCACTGCAGGGCTATATTTGTTGGCAAGCATCTGAGACCAGCCTCTGCAAACTGCTGTAGGCAGGGCCTGGCCTAAAGCGGATGGAGCCCCCTGGGGCTCAGTTGCCCTTGCCACACCATGATCCTTCTCTATGACTTAGGATCGTAGAGAAAACACAGCTTTTCCTAGCCGCTAACAAACAGTTTCTCTGGACTTTTACCTTTCATGATAAATGCAGATGTTTAAGGATCCCTTTGTCAGTTATCCTTCTATAATGTTTTCAGTTCTCGATAATCAACTACTTGATACTCACGAGAAAAGCAGAATTCTTCTTAAGCCTTCTGATTCAAAACGCTTCTCCTAAAAACGCCTTCCTGTGCTGATAAAGCGTTTCACATCATTACAACACGGAGAAAACACGCGGATCCCAGGCGGTCCAGGCTATGATGAGTATCTCCAGCGTTTCAGAAAGGCAAAGTGGATTCCACATCACTGTGACTCCTAATGACCAGTTTTCTCAAGGGAGGTCTGAGTCACAGTCCCAGCAGTGTCTCCAAAGGCAGCACGGTGCTCACGGATAATTATATTTTCGTGTGTTGGTAAAAACACAATCCACCCAGTGATCTTATGTCTACTTGAACATTACAGCAGTTCTAGAGTAAGACTGTAGAATTATCATGAACTGCGGCATTTCGCAGTAACCATTAAAGTACAGCAGTGTTTGAATCATCTTGTGGGTCTATTCGTCTGCTTGGGCTGTGATAACAAAGTACCACAGACAGAATGGCTTAAACAAGAGAAATGTATTATCATCTCACAGTTCTGGAGGCTGGAAGTCTGAGATCAAGGTTACAGCCGGCTGGTTCCTTCCGAGGCTGTAGGGGAGAGTCTGTTGCTGCCTCTCCCCTTGCTGGCGTCTTTGGCTTCCTTGGCTTGTAGACGCATCACCTGGATCCCTGCCTTCGTCTTTGCATGGTATTCCCCCTGTGTGTGTGTGTCCGTGTCCAAACTTCCGCTTTGTATAAACAAGGACACCACTTATATTGGATTAAATGCCCACCCTACTCCAAAATGACCTCAT
This sequence comes from Macaca thibetana thibetana, assembly GCF_024542745.1. Lineage (NCBI taxonomy): Eukaryota > Metazoa > Chordata > Mammalia > Primates > Cercopithecidae > Macaca > Macaca thibetana. Next base: position 4,112,242 of record NC_065582.1, on the reverse strand, counting down.
CTTAACTAATCAGTTAATTTACCAGCCACTCATTTCCCAAAAAAAGTCATATTCTTAGGCACTGGAGGTTAAGACTTCAAAATATGAATTGAAAGGAAACAGAACTTAGCCAACATCAGTGGCATTTCGGTGAAAGTAGGCCACCTGAAATGAAGACCCTTCTGGAAAAGATTACAAAGCTTAGGGATATAAATTGACCTCCCACCGGCTTTAAAGTCTCTCTGTAGCGGGCCTGCTAAGCTGCACACTTTCCAGAGACTGTGGTTTTGTTCTCAATTAAAAGTCTTTCCTTCAAAGCCTTTTTCCCCATAGGAAAAAATAAAACCTTTAAGGAAGACACATCCACCAACTTTTCCCAGTAGCTTTCATTGAAAGCCCCTCTCTGGTTAGCACTTTTGCTGACTGATTTCTCTTTTAACCCTCCTGTCTTTTCCCGCATGCCCTTGTTGGATAATATAGCAACTCGTACACTGTTTGAATAAGAATCTAGAGGACCAGAGCCTTTCCTGCTTTCATTCATTTATTCATTCCACAGATGATTTTCAGAACCGCTCTTCATGGTGTGACCTCTGTAAACCCTTCAGGATAAAACATGAATAAGACACTGTTCCTGCCATGCAAAGGCTTGCACTCTACCAGTAAAACGGGATGAAGACACTCTTCTAGAATAAAGGCATCCAATTTGCTTTTGTTTAGAAAACTCTCACCCTTCCACAAAGCAATATGAGATTTTACATAGTAAAGAAAAAAAATTTTTTTTGGCCAAGCACGGTGGCTCACGCCTGTAATCCCAGCACTTTGGGAGGCCGAGGCAGGTGGATCACCTGAGGTCAGGAGTTCGAGAACAGCCTGGCCAACATGGCGAAACCCTGGCTCTACTGAAAATACAAAAAAACAATTAGCCAGGCGTGGTGGCAGGCCCCTGTAATTCCAGCTACTCGGGAGGTTGAGGCAAGAGAATCATTTGAACCCAGGAGGCGGAGGTTGCAGTAAGCTGAGGTCGCGCCACTGCACTCCAGTCTGGGCGACAGTGAGACTCCATCTCAAAAAAAATTTTTAAGAGAGAAGCCAAGGCAGTTGTTGACATTCAACTCTAATCAGATACTCAAGACTAGGTCTATCTTTCTAAACATTGTTCTGTCCCCTGCTTTCCCCCAGCCCCTGTGCATCCCTAGACTCCTCAAGAAGATGTTTGATCATGGCTCTTCGGGATAGTCTGTTACTGAGTCAGGTCGCTTCTCCATCATTCGCACTTTAGATATTTTGGGTGGTGCTTTCTATGTATGAACTATGTTCTGTCTTTCTATCCCAAGTCAAATCATTACAGATATCAAAATCCGCCAACAACCAAGGCTAATGTAGCTCTTTCCCTAATTCTTAAGAAAAATCCAAAGAAACACAGTTCATACCCACAAACCAACGGGCAATGTATCAGTTAGCAAAACCCAAGCCAAATGCAGGAACTGAGAAGCTTTTCTGGTCTTAAAGAAACGAGGGGTTCAATCCCAAGTATCTACTGTTTCCACAAGCTTCTGTCCCACCATAAAGGGCCTGAGTCTCTGCTGTCAATACAACATTTTAAATTTATTATTTTGTGCTTAAACATCACTTATCTGTAACAAGAAACTCAAAACTAAGCCATGGGAGATAATGCATTTAAGAGACTCCTTGACTTTTGCATCAGTTTTCTCTGTCCCCATAAGCTTGTTGAGATATAAAGCAAGATAATGGCAAACATATAAATGTCTCTCACTATGTCCCAGCATGATCCCAAGTGCTATGGCAATATTAAGATATTAGATCATCAGAACAAACCCCACCAAAAGGCCAGCATCTTACCATGAGTAGCCTTTATTAGTACCCAAGAACTAGTTATTTAGACATACCAACTTTAACTGCGGTATTGATAGGGTTAATTATCACCAATTTGAATCCGTCCAGTTAAAACCTAGAATGGTGGGCTGTTTTTGAGATATGCATATGGGTGGAAAACATGTTTTATTCTCCACAGAGACACCAATAATTCGGAGACTCACTTGGTAACGCCTAGCATCATGGGAGAATGTGGAGAAGAGACACAGGCTACCTTTGAAAATTAAGTGGGAGAGGAGTGTACGGGTACGTTTTCTTTTTCTTTGTGACAGAGTCTCACTGTCACCCAGGCTGGAGTGCAGTGGTGTGATCTCGGGTCACTGCAGCCTCTTCCTCCTGGCTCAAGTGATTCTCCTGCCTCAGCCTCCCGAGAAGTTGGGATTACTGGCATGCACCACCACGCCTAGCTAAGTTTTGTATTTTTTGTAAAGATGAGGTTTCACCATGTTGCATGTTGGACAGGCTGGTCCTGAACTCCTGAGCTCAAGTGATTTGTCCAACTCGGCCTCCCAAACTACTGAGATGACAGGTGTGAGCCATCGCATCTGGCCAATGGTAAGTTTTCAATGAGGAGACTTGTGCTATTCAAACTTAGTCCCAAATTTAGTTGTACCAAAAGAAGTAAACATAAAGCCTTCACAAGAAAAGCACCAAGGTACGTGGTTTATCCTGGCTCTGGTTGGCTCCAGTTTCACCCACCCTCCATCCCTGCAACAAACATTTATTGAAGGCCAACTGAGAGTGGGCAGTATCCTCGGTTCCAAAACTACGAAGGCTGGATGCAGTTGCACATAGGCAATGGGTACTTAAACCATCAATGACACAAAGTTATAAAGTAGGTAGTAGGGATGGGAACTCATAAAGGGGATATTTAAGAGAAGGAGGTGGTGGGAAGCTTTCAAGACAGAGAATTGAATGTTCACAAGTGTGATATATTCAGAAATTAATTTTTAAAGTAAATTTCCTCAAATCTAATCTAAATTTTAATTGTGAATTCTTCAAGCTGCCCCTTGCCACCATTGATAATAGGGTGATGACCATAAATCCCGTATTTCTGATCTATCCCAATTTTCAGTATTCTGTCTCTTTGTCAAGTCACATATCCCAATTTTAGGGCTAGAAAACATGGTCATCATGGTGATTAGAAATGCAATTTACAGAAGATTTCCCTTTCCCTCTGTTTCCCAGACTGAGTCTCCTTTCCTCTCCCACACCCAGCTTCTGCTCTACCAACAGCATAGCACGCGCGGCACGGCATGGCACAGCATGGCACTGGCTGTCAGTTTCACTAAAGGTGGAAATTCCTCAAGAATGTCTAATTAGAATGTTTTGAAAAATAAATTCAGCTTCTTAGAGAGTAAGAGGACTACCTTCTAAAAGATTACATCGCACAGTTATTTTCATTCTAAATGTAATTGAAATTCCACTCAGAATTGTCTTCTTGAATGACAAGTCATTCTATTTCAACATGACATTGATTGATTTTAATTATGACATGGTTTCCTGTCAGCCTGGTGCTTGAACCCAATTTTAAGGAAAACTCATTTGTCTTGTGCTTGTGCCTGAGTGAGAGATTTACGAGAATTGGATGAGCGTGTTTCCTAAAGCTTCGAGAAACACACGTGACATTTTGAAAAGTATATCAAGTTCTGCACTGTACTAGCAGTCTCACCGTGGGTGAGGTAATTTCTTGAAACTTCTGTTTATTTACTCTTACAGTGAGATAGGTTCCATTTTTTTTAACAGAGCTACTGTAAGGGTTAAATGAAACAGCTGCTTGGCCGTGTGTCTGACTCCAAGTTTTTTGCTCTTTATGGACACCACAATACCTCAGTCTTAAGGTTGATGGGCACTAAAGTGCTTAACTTCGGAAGTGGAGAACTCCGTATTTCCCGAGCACAGGAACAAGTGCACTAAATCCTTCGTCAAACAGTACCTCTAGGTCTGTCCTCCTACCCCAAAGTGACGAAAGATGCATTTAGCAGGACTCTACATCTTTGGTTAAGTCCTCCTACAGGCTCCTGATTCGAGAGCTCACCAAGTGATGCCTCATTAAAACCACTTTATTTCAGCTGGAAGTGGAGGGGAGGGGGAATGAGGAATGAGGGAGCGATGAATACAGTATGATGTGGAGAGGGATGCTTCCTCAGCCGGCACCGGCGTCCAGCCCCACGGGTGCTGTGCTGTGGAGTCAGCTCCAGCATCTACTCCTTTCTGTGCCAGGTAATTGGAGAATTACACATCTCTTCAGAGTCGGAATATCTTCCTCTCTCTGCCCCTTCAAACTCAGTGTCATCTTTGTAAAAAGCACGCTCACACCATTACTCCTGTTCAGAGACTGTCAGCGGCTGCCCACCTCCTAGGTTTTAGAGAAATCACTTTTTTTTTTTTTTTTTTTTTTTTTTTTTTTTTTTTTTTTGAGATAGGGTCTTGCTCTGTCACCCAGGCTGGAGTGCAGTGGCACGATCTTGGCTCACTGAAACCCCCACCTCCTGGTTCAAGTGATTCTCCTGTGAGTAGCTGGGACTACAGGCACCCGCCACCATGTCCAGCTAATTTTTGTATTTTTAGTAGAGATGAGGTTTCACCAGGTTGGCCAGGCTAGTCTTGAACTCCTGACCTCAGGTGATCCACCCGCCTCAGCCTCCCAAAGTGCTGGAATTACAGGTGTGAGCCACCGTGCCCGACAAAGAAATCATTCTTAACATTTTGTAGTTCAGATATTCTTTTGATGATCCTCTCTCTCAGAAAAATGTAGACACACAGACACACCCCCTTTTATTCTAGTTCCATGCTCTAAAACTTGTCCACAAACTCCAGATTGAACAACTTGCTCAAAAAGATCAGAATTCAAACTTCTTGTCCTGCATGTCAAAGCTCTCTATAATCTCACCATTCATCACCAATGACCTGACCATTTCTGAAATCTCAGTGGAAAGCATCCACTCTGATAATTATCTCTGATCATTCCAGGCAACTTCTCCTGCTGTCTACGCTCTGGTTATGTTCCACCTCCCTGAGAACCCCAGTGCACCAACCCTACAAGTTTCCCACCAGTCAGCACCGCTCCCCACAGGCTTCTTTCCTCCCCAGCAGCCTGGAGGCTAGAACTACCAGTGCAAATGTCCCTTTGTATTCTGCCTTCATCCCCTGCTCCTCTGTTCTCCCACTGTACACGTGCCTGGCAATACACCAGTCTGGACATTCAACCCCCTAACTACATTATGTCCACTTCAAAGCACGAAAGCAACAAAGAAAAGCATGCAAATGTGCTCATGAGTCTCGCTTTAAATATATCACTACACAGTTCCATCAACATTTAAAACTGCCTGCTGATTCTGACAGATTTCCCAATAAATATTCTTGTTCACTCTCCTAAAAGAATACCCAATGCCTTTTTAACTTTTGTTCAGCCCTTTGACCTCTGCGTTCTGGCCGTATGTTGATGGTCTTGCTTTATACTTTAAGAAAATAGAAGTATTCTGACACAAATTACTTTATTTTCCACCCCAAATGCACCATTTTACCTAGATTTCTCTCCTCTCTCATTTTATTGAACTGTCCATCCTTCTCTCATCAGACAAACTGACCCATTGTCAACAGCGTATTTTACCTCTTCCATTCCTCAACAAATTCTTCCAAGCAATCATTCCTAATATCCCGCTGGATCATCAGTTTCCTTCTCTTCATTGGAACAGTTCCATCAGCAGTCACATATGCTATAATACTTCCACCTTAACCAGAAAACTGTGTGTTCTTTGGTCCACATCCCTCTCTGACTGCTGCTCTATTTCCCCCTTTCCCTTCCCAGGCACAGTTCTCCAAAGAGGTATCTGCACTTCCTATCTCAACCTTCTTAATGCCCATCCACTGTTCCAGAATGAACTGCAGTGAGCCCTTCATCCCCATGCCCCCAGTGAAACCGTTCTCATCACAGCCACCAACGCCGTCCACCTTGCCAAATCCCGACATCTGTCAGAGTTCTCTTCGTACTTGACCTCTTGGTAGCATTTGACCCAGATGAGCCACACCCTCTTGAAGCATTTCTTTTCTTTTCTTCTCTTCTAAGACACCACACACCCTCTGGGCTGATCGACATCACCGGCCACTTCTGTTTTCTCCACCTCTTCAGAGAATGTAGGCACGCTTCAGAACTGGTCCGTGGCCTTCCCACCTCACCCTCCTCTCTCCTTTGGTGATCTCAGAAGGTTCCATGGTTTAAGTGCTGTCTAAACACTGATAGCTCCCAAACATTATCTATCTCCAGGACCAACCTTTCACTTGATCTCCAAACTAGTCAACAGCCCACTTACCACTTGCAGGAGGCAAACGGCACACGGCCTAGACAGAATTATTGACTCATTAAACTCCTTCCTCATAAACGTGCTCTTCCCTTTCTACCTTTATTCCCCATGCATGAAGAACCATTCTACATGTTCTTCAACCATCATACATTGCAATCCTATTGCAGCTCACCACCTCCCCAACCATGGCCTCTGACTGTTCCTATGCAAGCCCCCTCATCTCTCACTGGACTTGCATTCCCTTCCTCACCAGCTTTCCTGCTTTATCATTCTCTGGCTTAATACCCTCTAATAGCTTCTCAGCATATAAAGAATAAAATCCAAACTGACTGCCAGGGTCTTCACTGCCCTTCAGACACTGACCCTGCCTACTTCTTTCACATAATCTTACTCTTCACCCAAGCTGGCCACACCAACGTGTTCCAGCCTAGGGACTTTTATCTTTGCTGTTGCCTCTACACCAACTTCCAGCCTAGGGACTTTTATCTTTGCTGTCGCCTCTACAGAACCGTCTCCCCCAGGTTTTCTCATGGCTGCAAAAGGTGTGCAAAACATCATTCGGGAGTCTGTTCCTGTTTTTCTTTGAGGAGTCCTATACTGCCCTATCTAAAAATATTGTACTCTTTATTCTCTAACCCAGTTTTCAATCAGGAGAGACTTTTGCCTCCCTGGGGGGATTTAGCAATGGCTAGAGACATTTTTGGTGGTCGTTACTGGGAGTTGCTACTGGCATCTAGTGAGTAGAGGCTAGGGATGCTACAATGCACTGGATGACTGCCCACAAAAAAGAATTTCAGGCCCCCACAAATGTCAGTAGAATTAAGGTTGAAAAACCATGCCATGCATCTACTTCATTATTATCACAACACTTATCTGCATAATAGTAATAATAATAATTAACATGTATTTCAGACTTACCAGGTGTCGGACACTGTTCTAAAGTTTTCATTTATTTCCTCTTTAATCCTCATGTGCCAGCCATATAAAATGGGTCCCATTATTACACAGATGAGACAGTAAGGCAGGAAAAAGTTAACTATCTTGCTGCAGATCAAGTTGGAGAGCTGGAATTTGAATGTAGATGGTCTGGCTCTAAAGCCTTTACCTTTAACCATTGCATTAGAGGGCCACGAGGTCACATTTTTTTCCTATAATTTATTACCTGTCTTTTCCCACTAATATACTATCTCCATGAGAACATGGAAATAATAGACTTGTTTATCTCTGGATCCTCTCTGTCTAGACATATAGGAGGCCCTCAAAAATCTTGAACGAATGAAGAGTTCTGCATACCTTTCCAAGCATTGCTTCTTGTAATCTTCTCACACGAAGCTCACTTCCCTGAAAATGACCTGCTTTCTATCCTGGAGACAGTCCAGTTTCTTACTTTCCCTCTGATTTAGCCCACGCTCTCTCAGGTCTGGTTTTTCCTCCTTACTCCTGTCCTCAACACGAATATGATTGTACCCATTTCTCCAGCCCCACCTCCAATCTTACATAACACATTTCAGACCCATAGATCCACAGAGTCATTTTGGTGGAAAGAATGTTAGAGATAATAACTTTCAAATTACTTATTTTATGTAAGAAAAATAAGACTTGGATGGCTGGGCCCGGTGGCTCACAGCTGTAATCCCAGCAGTTTGGGTGGCCAAGGCAAGCAGATTATCTGAGGTGAGGAACTCGAGACCAGCCTGGCCAACACAGTGAAACCCCATCTATACTAAAAATACAAAAATTAGCCAGGTGTGGTTGTGCGCGACTGTAATCCCAGCAACTTGGGAGTCTGAGGCAGGAGAATCGCTTGAACCCAGGAGGCAGAAGTTGCAGTAAGCCAAGATCACACCACCGCACTCCAGCCCGGGGAGCAGAGCAAGACTCCATCTCAAAAAAAACAAAAAACAAAAAAACAAAAAACAAAAAAACAAAAAAACACTAAGACTTGGAGAAACTAAGCAAGATACTGACGAAAATTCCAGTTTTTCTTCCTTCTGTTTGGAATTTTCATGTAGCTCTGAAATGCTGCTGGGAGGAAAGAATTTGTAGAAGCTCTTAGGGCAACGGGCTCCCCATAGCCCACTTAGGAAAGCACTTTTTGTGTCCTCAAATCAAACAGGACCTTCATTTATCTGACTACATTTCCCTAGGTTCATATTTTCTTTTCTTTTTCTTTTTTTTTTTTTTTTTTTTTTTTTTTTTTTTGAGATGGAGTCCCGCTTTGTCACCCAGGCTGGAGTGCAGTGGTGCAATCTTGGCTCACTGCAACCTCTGCCTCCCGGGTTTAAGTGATTCTCCTGCCTCAGCCTCCTGAGTAGCTGGGATTACAGGCGCGCACCACCACGCCCAGCTAATTTTTGTATTTTTAGTAGAGACGGGGTTTAACCATGTTGGTCATGTTGGTCTCGATCTCCCAACCTCGTGATCCACCCACCTCGGCCTCCCAAAGTGCTGGGATTACAGGCGCGAGCTGCCGCGCCTGGCCCTATATTTTCTTTACTCTTGTCCCTCAGTACAATGTGTCCCCATGCTCTTATTAGAACAATTTCCACCTTTGCCCCTTATTTTATCCCCACCCCAAAATCAGAACTATGGTTCTTGCCTTTAAGGAATTTGCAAGGTAGATAGGGAAAGAGATCATGTATGTCTTATCTTAGATCTTCCATTACTTTGCAGACCGGTTCATAATCTGATAGAATTACTGGAAAAACAAGTGATAGCTTTCTCTCCAACTTGTTCTACTTGTTTCTGAGAGTAACAGAAAAAATGTGGTTTACACCCAGATGATGAACTGACAGTTGTGTATTTAATAATTAGGACACAAGAAAATAAATTCCACAGATAATCTGTTTGACATCATCTATTTTTTCTTTAATGTAGATGGTTTAATGCAACAATAACTTTTAGAAGGCTTATGACATTTTTCCTGATGAAACAGATTTGGATTAATGGTACTTCTAGGAGAAATAATTTCCTCATAGATCACCTTCACACACATTCAGAAAAGAGATATTCAGGAAAGATCCCTTGGGTTGCTTAAGGCCATTTCAACCTACAATCCTAGTAATTATTGACGAATAGGATATTCCACATAGTAACAAATTACCACCCCTCAGATTACCTAATGATTGCAAAAGGGAAAACCTTTCTTTTTGGAAAGATCTGGCAGTCACCACCTTAACCAAACAATCAACTGCAGCATCACTGAATTCTGACGTCATGAAATTGTGTGCCTCCAGGTGTGATGCCAGAGAAACATCATCTAGGACATATTCTTGCCAAAAACATACAAATGGTACCTGCTTAAGCTGTAAGAAGTAATTTCTAGTTAATAGGAACCAAAGGGACCATCATTTCAATAAAGCAATCACACAAATCCTCATTGTGGGACATTTTACAAGACAATTGGCCTGTTCGCTTCACAAAGTCAATGTCATAGGGAAAAATAGCAGAGAGAATATATTAGATCAATAGAGATGAACTTCCCGAGCCTCCAGTATAACCTGGTTGAAGAACAAAATAATAAAATAATTTAAAAGGAACAATTGAAAAAGACTAAAAGTGAAATGGATGTTAGATTGTATTAGAAAACTATTAATTTTCTTAGTTGTATTATAAAATTGAGGCCATGTAACATAACGCCCTTATCTTGGGGTCTCCTGTTTCTAGGAGTGAAGTGCATCACGATGCCTGCAATTTATTTTCAAATGCTTCTTCAAAACACATGCCCGTGAGGACCTAGCAGTATGGCAACGTGTTAATAATTAAATCCAGCTAGTGGGTATTTGATGTACTATTCCTTCAACCATTGTGTTTGTGTAAATGTTGAATGTAAAAATGTTGAAATGAAGCTAATGGTAGTGCTTCAGAAAATTACTCAGCAAAGCTATGTCCTACTTACATTTGTCATTCTGCACTCCTTATTGGGAACTATTTTATGAAACCTCCTGTAATAAAACTGATTGTACATGCTCCACACAGAGCCAAATGCTTACATAGCCAACTACTTTTTCTTAAATCTTCTGCAAATTCTAAATGACGGGCAAGAAATGTTTTTGGGCCCCCAAATAGAGATGAGAAGCACCCAATGAAAGCCACTGTGTGGCCACTAGCCTGGGCCTAGTTTCCAAACTGACTTGCATTGACATCAATGCGATGTCAGCCACATCACTTAAATACTTACATAGATTGAGTCTCGATGTCATTTCATTTCCAGAGATCTCCTAACAAATGAGACCAGATATGAATTTTTACAATATAGCCAATCTAGAGACTATAAAGACACAACACATCGAAAATTTGGATCTGAAATGCATAGTGCAGAAATCACACAGCCCTTTTGATGCACTGACACTTTTCAAACTATAGAGAAGCTGAAATGTGGCACCAAGTCATTATAAATATTTAACAGGAAAATGCTGGCATAACTAAAAGAGTTCAGAAACATAGATATATCCGTGAAGCTTCGTTGCAGATACTCATGAGACAAGCGCATCAAGTGACTTTACATCCTGGAAAATGAAGACGAGTATGAAGAACATGATACTGTGAAAGTCATTTGTGGACACTCCGTATTATGGCGTGTCTCACAATCATAAAACAATGGGCTTTTCCTTCAATCCCATGGCACAGGTAAGTGCAAGATTAGTATCACCACCAACAGCCGAAACATTTGGTGTCAAACCCCTGTTACAAAACCACCCTGTCACTGAATTTCTCCAATGCAACAGCCAACAATTTATAGGAGAAAGAACACCAATATCAAGGCTTTCAAGGGTGCTCCAAACATAACATTGTGAGTGCTCTAGGAACTTTTGGAGCTTATGAATCACACTGTGCAACGTGTTCATATATGCCAATGCCCACCATGTTTTAGTCAAAAGTTGGTGCTGATTTGGAGACGGGCCCGGAACATTAGGTAGAACATAAACCATCAGCAGTTACTAAGCTAAATGCATTGTGATAGCTTGGAGGTTTAGTCCACCTGTTGGATTCTGTCAACTTGTTGATACAGTAACCATTGTAATGACAAGTTGACCATTTTGAGTTTATGAACCCCATCAGCTCTCTCCTGAAAGAATAATATTGAATAAATGAGGGAACAAAGCCAAAAGTTTGGACAGAATTATCAACATATAAAAGGTATAACATATGACTTAGCAAATTTTTTAGCTATGTTTTCAAATTTTTGACTGAGGTTAGGTCAAGAGGAAGCACATTTAATGGGCAACATTTCACAACAAGAATGAAAATGATGATGATTCAGATCCCAAGTTATGTCCTGATCATTGGGCAATTTTGGTAAACCTTTAGGAAGAAAATTGGATTTCCTCTGCAGATCCTCTTCTAGTGTTCCACTGATTATATTCCTATAGGAAATATATGTTCTTTGCCATTTTCATTTTAGGAATTCTTGTTTTTGTCATTATTCACTCAACAAACATTTCTTGAGAATCAGGCAAACATAAATGAAAAATGGTTGATGTGTTAGAAACACAAGCAGGTGCTGAATGAACGGAGAGGACAGATACCTGACCCATGCTGGCTGAGCGTGTGAGCAGGCGCGTGCTGTGAGATGTGCCACGCGCCTGGAAATGGAGGCCTTCGGGCAGGAGTAAGAAGTGACTGATGGGATGGAGGGGTAGGGAATGATGCTCCAGGAAGAAGCAGCAGCAGTCAGAAAGGTGATGGAGAAACACCACGTGTTTGGCAGCTACACGGCAATGGGGCAGAGGCTGTTGGGAGCTCGCAGGTTGAGAGATGGTCAAGACTTTGTAATCCATGAGCGAAGCTGGACCTTCTTCTGAGAACAAAGAGCTATCTTTAAAAAGTTTAAGAAAGTTACTCACATGAAGAAGTGATCCTTTTAGGGTTGATGAGTGTGATGATTGGGTTTCTATGCACACGTCTGACATGTGCCTCCCTCAGACCTTGTTACCACATCTGTACAGCACCCATAGGATGTGGGAAAGAAAAAAAGGGAAAAACAAGAAGAAAAGGAAAAAGAGAACATGAGTAAATGTGTGTTTTTGAAAGTCAACTCTGTCAAGTATGTAGAAGTTGGAGGAGGCAGGCCTAGAAATCTGTCACAAGGTTATTGTCATAATAATAATTATGTGAGTGTGAGTGTGAGTGAAGGCGATGGTGAGAATAGAAGAAACAGGAATGGGTTGGAAAAAGCAACAAGCCTACAAATATGTTTTGTAAGGTTAGCATCTGAAATAATCTGAAAATGGATGAAGCTTATAACTAGAGATGAGAGTTAGACATAGATATGAATTCCAGAAAAATCAATGTATGACACTTCTTGCATATTTTTATCTCCAAATATATTTTCTTTGTAGTGTTCTAATCAAAACATCAGCAAAGGAAATACAAAGTCAATTAAACAAACAAACAAACATCCTTCCATCTCCTCATCCACCCTACTTCTCCTCTAAATGATGAACTCATTCTTTTCAAAATATAGCAATGAAATAAATTCAACACTTAATGTACATCTGAACCTAATTTTGTAAATAGAACATATTTTACAGCACATATCTTTCAATTAAAGTGCCAAATAAGACAATAAAACCTTCAGCTGGCTTTTAATTTCATTGAACAGATAAACATGCTTAATTCAATTAAATAAAATGCAAAATTATGACCTGTCAGATTGCTCTCTGATTCCAGAAATCATCTTTCATCCATGACTATGTGTGCCAGGGTCACACAACCAAACCTCTCCCTGGGGTGTACCCCCACAGATGGGTACCTGACCCATGACTTGGTGCTGTCACCTCCTCCCATCAATTTCTACTCCATTCCCCAACAATTACGTATCCAGGGTAAAATGGCGTCAAGGGAAAAAGGAGGATTTTTGTCTCCACAGTTTCGCCCTGGCATTTATAGCTTTTCCCCTTTCAGTTTTCTTGAATTCCTTCCCCATCCTCTCCCTACCCTTCATCCAGAAAAAATGCAACCCATGCATTTGGTTAGTCTTCAGTGTCCACAGCAATCTCCCTGTCACAGTAATGGGACTCTTAGGGGATCTGCACTATAGTCAGGGAAATCTCACAATCCTCAATGAGTTTAGCAGGGAACGGAAGCCTGTTTCTTCTCATATTTTAATTTCCTGGGCTTTTCATTTCTCAATTTTCTTCTAGTGTCGAACTTTGGAGGTGATGTGAGGTCTTTTCTTCCTAGGTTAATTCACTTTTTTTTCTAAGCCCAAACCATCTCCCACAGTATCCTTAGAGGGACAGAACTGCAGAGTCATAAACGGCAAAAGTGAGGTAAACCTGGGTTCCAACCCAACCTTCCAATTGCTACCTCTGTGGTCTTATCTAGTCCGGCTACAGTTCTGTCATCTCAGCTACACAATGGGGATTACAAAATCTCTTTTCTCTTGTTTTTTTTTTTGTTTTTTTTTTTTTTTTTCCTTTTTGAGACGGAGTTTCGCTCTTGTTGCCCAGGCTGGAGGGCAATGGCATGGTCTCAGCTCACTGCAACCTCCGCCTCCGGGGCTCAAGCGATTCTCCTGTCTTAGCCTCCAAGTAGCTGGAATTACAGGTGCATGTCACCACACCCAGGTAATTTTTGTGTTTTTAGCAGAGTTGAGGTTTCACCATGTTGGCCAGGCTGGTCTCGAACTCCTGACCTCAGGTGATCTGCCTGCCTCAGCCTTCCAAAGTGCTGGGATTACAGGTGTGAGCCACTATGCCCCACCCTCTTGAGATTTTTTAAAGGAAGTTCAAATGAGTCAATTCATGTAATGTGCTTAGCATGGAACCTGGCACTAACTAAGGAAGTGCTAATCAAATATATTATGAATGCCTCAAGAGGCTGGTTCTTTTTTTAACCTATGTTTTTGTTGTTGTCGTTGTTGTTTTCCATCTAGGCTACTGTGGCTCATTTCTGTAGGAAGTGAAGCCCATTCTTAGTGCAGTCCTAGACTGTTCCTTCAGAAATCCTCTGATGCAGCTTCTCTCTGTTCTTAGTTTCCTATCAGGCGATCTAGCTTACCTGAACCTCTCCAATCTGCAGCAGACTATCCTGATTTAAGCTTGGTTTGCCTTGCTTTTATTTATTTGTTTACATAGCATCTTTTTAGGCATTTCTGGGCTTTGTTATAATTCCCGTCCTAAAATATCGGCCGTCTCAGGGAACAGTTTCACCTCCCCTAATACACATTAGCCCTCCCAATTTTCTTCTATCCATCTATCCATCTGTTCATTCATCCATTCAAGCCATGATAGCCACTGGTTTCCACACTCCAATAGTTCATAAATGTAATGGAGAAGACAATAGATTGTGATTAGGAGAATAATGAATTTCAATTTTTTTCCCATCACCCAGACTGGAGTGCAGTGGCACAGTCTTAGCTCACTGCAACCTCTGCCTCCTGGGTTCAAGCAATTCTCCTGCCTCAGCCTCCCAAGTAGCTGGGATTACAGGTGCCTGCCAACACTCCTGGCTAATCTTTGTATTTTGAGTAGAGACAGGGTTTCACCATGTTGGCCAGACTGGTCTCGAACTCCTGACTTCAGGTGATCTACCCGCCTCGGCCTCTCAAAGTGCTGGGATTACAGGCGTGAGCCACCGCACCAGGCTATGAATTTCAATATTAAATTATTATTTTTTCTTTGTTACTTCATTTTAATTAAAGACATTATGTGTCTTTTTCTTGTAAAGTGAAAGGTAATCAATACTGAATTAGATAAAATGTTTAAAACACCTAAAAGAGCTCCTGGCACATAGAAAGGATTATCAAATGCTTGAAGAGTTATTATAAAGAATTATCACCGAGAAGAAACAGTGTCCTTTATCTATGTGTTCAATGATGCACAAGACATTTCCAGGAAATGGGAGGGGTTGAGGAGAGATGCCGTATTCCATATCGAGGAAACAGCACAACAGCACATATAATGGCAAACATTGAGGAATGCAGACTAAACCACATGTGATGTTTGAGAATTCCAAGTATGGCCAAAGAATACAATTGCAGGATGAAGCAGTGGGCTGGGAGGAGCAGGAGGCTGCTAAGGTAGGCAGGTGTCAGAGAATGAAAGTCTCTTTGATGGCACATCCAGTATTGAATCTGGACTGGACCTGAGCAGAAAGAACTGTTTCCAACTTTGTCAGTGTCTACTCTGAAACAGATAGCCTCTTAGATACCTGACATTCATTATTTAAACCTCAAGTAAAATGCAACATAGATAGATATCAGTCCCACTTTATTCACATAAAAATCAAGTCATCAACTACTAAAATGGAGCAGTCAGGATTTTAACTAAAGTCCACGTGATTGCAACCACACTTTGGAAGAGATGAGACTAAGGGGATGGGGGGCAGAGTGAGGAGTGGCACTCTGACATGTTTTAAGGGAAGGAATAATGTTAAAAAATTGAATTTTAACAATCATAACTGTGCAGTAGTGTGGATAATAGATGAAAGAAGAAAGAGTCTTACAAGCAGAAAAGCCCATTAAAACCTAGAGCAGTTGTCTGGTGAGAGATGTAGGAGTCTAAACAAACACAGTATGAAATTCAAAGAAAATGCTGCATCTGAGACCTATTTGGGAAGTATTACTGACAACAGCATCCTCGCAGTGCTCACTGACATTTCATCACGCGAAACTCAAGGAATCAAGGGTCCACCAGCTCACCATAATAACTGGAGGCCAAGAAGAAGAAGGGAAGAGAAGAACAAAGAGTTTTTGCTACAACTGGTAACTGGTCCTATCAAGAATATATTGAGGCTGGACGCAGTGGCTCACACCTGTAATCCCAGCACTTTGGGAGGCCAAGGCGGGCAGATCATGAGGTCCAGAGTTTGAAACCAGCATGGCTACCATGGTGAAACTCGTGTCTACTAAAAATACAAAAATTAGCTAGGTGTGGTGGCAGGCACCTGTAATCCCAGTTGCTTGGGAGGCTGAGGCAGGAGAATTGTTTGAACCCGGGAGGCGGAGGTTGCAGGGAGCCAAGATCGTGCCACTGCACTCCACCCTGGGCAACGAGCAAGACTCTGTCTCAAAAAAAAAAAAAAAAGAATATTTTGAGAATGAATTTTTAAAGTAACACTGGGCTACAGCTCAACACTCGAGCAATTTTTGATAGTGAATTAGGAAGTAATCCTAGACCTGATGAATACAATGGAATTAGAGGCAGATGAAGTATAAAATCTCAGAGAGGCTGCAGTCTGGGGAGAAGGTCATGGTCATGGTTTGGCCACAGTTGATGGAAGAGGAGACCAGAGTGGGTTAGAGAACCTCTATATTCTGTGCAGGTTGAGGGTTTGGAGGCAATTTTCGCAAGTTCCCTCACAGAGATTCTTTATTCAAACATTTACCTAGAATTCACGTGTACTCAGGAGTGATGGATGCCCCGTCCAGGACTCCAGCAACGATTTTTTTAAATGCCTATTTGGAGCCTTAATACAAGACCGTGCTGGGAACAATATTTTAATTTTTAACACACATTGGACCTGTTGAGAGTCTCTGTTTTAACAATGTTGCCCTTGTTTCCTCTAAGAACAGGCTGAATGTTCCTTAGAGAGACACTTTGGAAATCGCGCTATGGCCTTCACGGTGGATATCTGTTCTTTTGGGGTTGGGGGAAGGAACTTGAATGTCTCTGTGAACAGAATAGGAATGGAATAGGGTTCCCAGATGGTTCCAGGGGAAGCTGAATGTTCACTGAATGAACCCCTATCAGTACTTCCCCTGTGCCACTGCTAGGAAAAATACTGGCAGAGTTTAAAGCAAGGAAGGAAGGATGGAATGTAAGACGGATTGATTCACAGGTCAGAAACCCAGATGCTACCTGCAAATGATCCCTCAATGACATCATACTCAACAAAACAAGACAAATGTTTTTGGAATCCTTCCAGCGCAGCACAACTTCATTGTTTTTCATTACCTGCCTTAACAGGATTTAGAATCGCACAGTCCCAGCTGTTAACAGGTATGTACCATCATGCTACCACTTCGGGCACATCAGGGAAAACATGCACTTGGCTTCCTTTCTCAGATCATACAAGCATTTTGAAAAGACGTGAGAGGAGTTTAAGAAATTGTGGAGGGTAAAACAGGACCACGCCTCCCATGTCTGACAAATGGCTGTGTTCTCTGAAGACTAGCGTGGGATCCATCACCCTGCCTCATAATAAAGGTCCTTCCTCTGGCCCAGCTCACTGCCCTGGTACTGCCGTCCTGTCATCTCTGCCCTTCATCCCTCTTAGAAACCAACCCCCACTTCCCAGTAGGTGGCAGACACTTCTGGTGTCCTTTGCACCTGTTCTCAACAGCCCTCCCTGCCATTGCACGTTCTGGATTTGGCTCCTACACTAATGAATGAGAGTAACCTGTTATTTTATCAGTGTGGACTTGTCAGACTTGCTTGGGCATAAACACAATTCCCTGGTATCAGCAGTACCATAAGGTGCCAGGATCCACTGACCTAAGTTTGCTGAGAGATGCTGAACAAAGGTAAATTTTCCTAATTTGCAGACTGTATTGTGAAGTCAAATTGAGACTATTAATTTGGCCACTTTTCCCTTTGTGTAACTTAGGCAGCTTGGTAGCTCAATGTGCATGCATCAGTGAGCTTCTTGGGAAATAAATCGTGTTAGTGAGTTAAACAAATACTTATGCAATATTTCCTATGTGACAGGCATTTTGCTAGCTAGGCAATCATAAATTAGAAGACCAACTCTATTCTTTATTTGGAAGAATTCCAATCTGGTAAAGGAAACAAACATCCCCAAAATTATAAAAAGATGACAGAATATCAAAAGTGGTAGAAGAAGATTAAAATAGCTTCTTTTTTTTTTTTTTTTTTGATAGAGTCTCACTCTGTTGCCAGGCTGGAGTGCAATGGCAAGATCTCAGCTCACCGCAACCTCCACCTCCCAGGTTGAAGCCATCCTCCCGCCTCAGACTCCCGAGTAGCTGGGATTACAGGCACATGCCACCACTTCTGGCTAATTTTTGTTGTGTTTTTAGTAGAGACAGGGTTTCAATGTGTTGGCCAGGCTGGTCTCAAACTCTTGACCTCAAGTGATAAACCAGCCTCGGCCTCCCAAAGTGCTAGGATTATAGGTGTGAGCCACCAAGTCCAGCAAAATAGCTTTTTATAGTGTCACTTCATCCCCAGGTGTTTGCATTTCAGTGGGATTAAAGGTGGTACTGAGGCCTGGGCTAGTGGGTAGAGGTCACCTGAGAACATTGGGGCCCTCCCATTGCCCAAGCCTGGGCAGTGCCCTGAGTATTTGGTCCTCAAGTAGCATGCAACCCTCTCTAGATTTAATCACTCCTAAGCCCTAAAGGTGGGAGTATATGGGATTCATTTCAAGTCTGAGAAAATCAAGGCATGCAGTGCAGTTCCCTTGAATAGGGAGAGTCTGGAGGGTTGTACAAATTTGAAAATTATTCCTGCTCAGGGGCTGTATCATTCTGTGTTGAGATCAAAGTCCGGCATGTATGCAGACAGCATTAATTTTGAAGCAAGCCATTCCTCACATTATCTCCTCACATTCTGCCTTCTCCTGGTAAAAAATAAAAAATGTTGTTCTGTCCCTTACATTTGATTTCTTTTTCCTCTCGTTTATTCCCCTTCAAACCAATAAACAAATTCTTCCTACAAACAGCATGAGTCACCACTCATAGCAAACATCCTCACAGGTGGCCAAGAAAAAGAAAATGTATGTGTGTCACGTTCCCATTAAGGTTGCAGCCTGAGCTTCACACTTCATTTTGGCCCACAGCCCACCTGTAGGTTCCTAGTCAGCCTGGTCTCCCTGTGGGCATTTATTAAGTTACATTGGTCTCTTCAAGTGTTTCCCAGGCCGGGCGCAGTGGCTCACGCCTGTAATCCCAACACTCTTGGAGGCCGAGATGGGTGGATCACCTGAGGTCAGGAGTTCAAGACCAGCCTGGCCAACATAGTGAAACCCTGTCTGTACTAAAAACACAAAAATCAGCCAGGTGCAGTGGCGCACACCTGAATCCCAGCTACTAGGGAGGCTGATGCAGGAGAATCCTTTCAACCCGGGTGGCGGAGGTTGTAGCGAGCCGAGATCACGCCATTGCACTCCAGCCTGGGTGACAGAAAAATACAAATATATAAATATATATATATATTTATGTTTCCCAGACTCCAATCAGCCCTTCCTCTCTCACTGGCATCATTTTGGTCCAGTATTCCCATCCTTCCTTTTGAAAAATCTCTCTTCTACTGAGCATTTCCCACCAGCCTCCGTGCTCACATCCCACCAGGACGCCAAGGTGGGATCACGTGTTAAAGTGTGCTTCCCAAGGCTGTTTGCATTTGTATAGGCTTCAGAGCATTAAATCCAAGGCACTACTCTGAAAAGGTAGAAGTCTCAGCGTCAGCTGCGAGATGAAAGAGATTGGAGAGAGTGAGGACAGAGACCAAGACACTAATAAGGGCCTTTCTGTTGCTGCCTCCGTAGCCAGGCCCTCTTCTCAGGAGTAATCATGTCAACTCCATCATCCCCAGTGAGGTGGGAATCGATTTTATCACACCTTTATAATTACACCCTTCTTGTATTTATGTGAACTGCTTATAATTATGTGGATTTCTTACAACTCACATAAGCCGCCCAAGTAGGGCCCATCTACCCGGTGTGGGCAGGGAGTAGGCGCAGAGCTGGGCTTTCTGCCAGGTCTGTGCGTGTCCAAGGCCAGCCTTGGTCCATTATCTCATGCCTGGAGGACATCCTCGAGGGAGACGGCCTTTCTTTGGCTTTAATCCATTCCCTAAGTTAACTCATCTCTTGCTGTCCTGAAATGTTTTATTGATGCTAACTTTATTTTTAAAGATTATAATCTGCCTGTTCTTTTTATTCTGGCTTTACTAGAAATAGATTTTATATATCTCAGGTATAAGGACACTTCTTATAGTCCAAGATATGCTCCGTCTGTATTCTCTTCTGCAGAATAATACCCACTCTACATTCCCATTGCCATTCATCGAGGTTGCTAACAGACTCCCTATGACCATCTGATTCATGGGTTAATTCACCTTCTCAAAAGCAATGCCTTTTAAACATAGTAAGACAATAATCTCACATACATTTTTAAAAATCTTATTTTTATCTTACAGTTGATTTTTAAATCTTAAAAGTTTGAATTTTAACTTTGTATTATTTTGATAGTGAGTTATATTACATGTAAATAAATGGCTTTTTAAATATTAGATGTACATTTTCATCTTACTTGCTTATATTTTACAAATAAAATTATGTACATTGTAAATATTTTGAGAAACAAAATCACAAATTGTATCATATGCCAGCATAATCGGTGATGTCACAGAGGCAAAGTGTGTTTTCACTCACCAGACCATAATTAGTAAACAAATGAATAATGAACGAATAAATGAAGCATCTCTTATTGTTTCGCACTCATTATTTTCAAATGTTGGCTATTAAAGAGAGAGAACGCTAGGCCAGGCGCAGTGGCTCACACCTGTAATCCCAGCACTTTGGGAGGCCAAGGCAGGCAGATCACGAGGTCAGGAGTTCAGTTCGAGACAAGACTAGCCAACATGGTGAAACCCCATCTCTACTAAAAAATACAAAAATTAGCAGGATGTGGAGGTGGGCGCCTGTAATCCCAGCTACTCAGGAGTCTGAGGCAGGAGAATCGCTTGAACCAGATAAGTGGCAGTGAGCAGAGACCTTGCCATTGCACTCCAGCCTGACCAACAAGAGCAAAACTCCATCTCAAAAAAAAAAATACCACCAGCCTAGCAATTTAGAAACTATAATCAATGCTGTAAAAGGTCCCTTCTTTTAAAAAAAGTAACTACACAAAGCATCTGCATGACTTATAAGAGCTTCCACAAATATACCATAAAAGATTAGCCCTGATAATTTGCTGTGACATTTAACATTTCTATGGGCCATGTTTCTTAGAGATCACTAGAAAATGAAGCAGAGCACTGTTTGCATTCACTTCTGCTCCCTGAGAAAACACTTTCTCTCAAGCCATCATTCATAACCCAGTGATGTGTGATGTCACTTGTCCCACAGAGGATAATGAACAACTTCCCGGGGAAATCTTTCCATATGACTAACAATTTAATGTCTTAGACAGAAACTGAATCTTGCCTACTGTATAGATAAACAACTGTGTTAATTTAACTGTATGGCACATGATGAAAGTCTCTGGTATAGCTATTCCTACTAACAGATAACTGATGGGGCCAAGAGACAAAAGAAGGAACTCACTCTCAGAAATAAACGCTCCACAAAGCAATCTCATGCCTCACCTAATGCAATATGTTTCTCATGGGTCTTTTGTTACTCTAACATATTAAATTATCCTTCCAATTACCTTGGCAACTGAAACAAGAGCGCCTAACACGCTGATGACTTTTGGACGAGCACACCAGCTGTCAGTTATAAATGATAATTAAGGCATCTTAATTATTAAGCACAGTAAAAATATGCAGTGTTCATTTTTTGTAAAACTTGTGTCCTAAGTACAGAAGAATCCTCATACCAACCAAATGCTCTTTCTCTACCTTTGATGAGCAATTTGGCCCTTTTTCTCTCTGAGGCTGATAAATTGCAGCAACCTTTGAGATACTAGACCCTCCACTCCCACCCCAGGGCTTCCCCCAGGTCTCCCTAGTTATAAAGGTAGCAGAATGTGAAGGTTGAAAGCTGCATTTGTAACCGGCTTACCTTCCGAACAGCAGCAAGAGTAACAAAGAACCCATCCTAATAAAAGGTCTGTCTGTGCACAGTCAGCTTAAGCAAAATGTAAAGTGTTGCTTTATTCTGCTTAGTAGCTTCTCCCCTAGAGGTTAACCGTTTTAAAGCTGGCACTTAGCCTGAGAACAGGAACAAAGCATTACTAGGAAGCAGTGATCTTCCTCCAGAATCAGCAATCTCTGCTTTCCGTAATTCTTAAGAAATGTAGAAACTCAATGAAAAGGAAGTGATACCTTTGGATGGGCACATTCCAGCACAGGAAAATCGCTGTCTCGTCGGCTGCCGTGCAGAATGAGTTGCTTGGGCAGGTATTCCTCTATTCTCAGCTCCCGGGTCTGCCTGGTCGCCGCAGCCAACCCAGGGAGCGTTCACACCATGTGTGTGGTGTTCATCCGCAATAAAAGGAGACTAACCAGCTCAGCTGGGCGCTGCTCGCCTGGAGGCATCAGATCTTTGGACCCTCCCCATCTGATTGGCTGCTTCCCAATCTAGCCCAGCTCCTCTGCCTTAACCTTCTGCTGCGTTCAATATATTTTCCCTCGGGATACAGTCAGAGAAGTGCTGATTAGGGAATCAGTGGCAGGTTAAATTGAGCTGGCTTTAAAAATCAGTGACATGATTTTCTATGAACATGTCTAATGTTTAATTTTCCAAAGTTCTACGTAATCCACCAGGAGAGACCTAATAAAAGGGATATGATTTAACAGGAGCGGCTTCATGATTCTTCCCTGAAAATACCTGGAGTTGAATGCGTGCATAACACACTACTGAAGTGATCAGGTGGCTTCTTGCAGCGCGGCGTGTCTGTAATAATCAACCTTAAATCAAAACAGATGGGGATGACAGAATCTATTAAGAGGCTTATTAAAAATGCCAGGAGATGTAGTTGAAGAAGGCTACTGAAGCCATCTCAAGAAAGTGTTATAAATCATTTACACAAAATGCTCTTATGACATTTATGGTTGATTTTAGATAGCTCTGATAATAAAAAACGTAAAGACCAATGACAGACAAAAAGGTAAAGCCTGCCTTAGCATCTCTAGAAGACAAGTAACAGAAAGAAAAATCAAATCTTTTACTCTATGAAAATAGTGAAACGAGAAAAGAACAAAAGTACACCTTCATCATCTCCTGTCCATGTACTGGATTCAATTTGGTCAAGGACCTAAAACAGGGTATTGAGAAGTCCCCACTGGGGTTTTGTTTTGTTCGTTCTGTTTTGTTGTTGTTGTTGTTGTTGTTTGTTTGGAGACCGAGTTTTGCTCTGCTGCCCAGGCTGCAGTGCAGTGGTGTGACCTCCATGCACTACCCCCTCCACTTCCCAGGTTCAAGCAATTCTCCTGCCTCAGCCTCCCGAGCAGCTGGGACTACAGGCACCTGCCACCACACCCGGCTAATTTTTGCATTTTTAGTAGAGACGGGGTTTCACTATGTTGGCCAGGCTGGTCTTGAACTCCTGACCTCAGGTGATCCACGCGCCTCAACCTCCCAAAGTGCTGGGATTACAGGCATAAGCCACCACACCCAGACAGTTTTGTTTTGTTTTTTCAAAATGAGAGGCATCAAATGAAAGATGGTAAATTGATCAGTTACATTTAACCCTTTCTCCCTCACAAAGCCCCACTCAAATGACAATAAAGTTTTTATTTTAAGAACCATAAACCCACAAGGACAAAGAAAATAGGAGAAAGCAGCAACCCGATTTAGAAAAAGAAAGCAGATGGGTGAGTGGTAGCTGGACAGAGAGAGCTGGATCCCAAACGAGCAATGGGGAGAGTCAAGAAGCAGCAGCATTTCCAAGTCAGCGGCCCCAATATGCTCTGGAACTGGCAGAGATGAAAATGGGGCTAACAACGGCAGGTGTCCTGACTGCCCATCATTCTCCCTACAGAACACAGAAGGTTTATTCTCTGAAGAAACTAACAGAGGGCCTCTGGACTGGCATGGCTGGGAATAAAGGCCCCAAACTAAAAATATTGCTGTTAATGAGAAATAGATATAAAAACCCTGGGCCTTCACCACTCAACTCCTGGGAGCCAGGTAGCAAGGTGAATAGGCTCCAGAAAAAAGATGTGAAGAGCGCTCTTCAGGGATCCCACGATCCCAAAATATAAGACTTAAAGGCATCCCTATAGGGTACTCTCTACGACATGGCTGGGCTAGATCTCCCAGAAGTTCAGGTCACATTCATCAGCTCTACACATGTATTTTGGTGCCCCTCTCTTACATGTAAGCAGATCAGACAAATCTCTAACATTAAAGCAGAGAACAAAGCAAACAAAAAAGAAACAGGCAAAAACAGACAAGCAAACATGGAAAAAAAGTAAACTGACGGAAACAATGGGTGTGCAGGGAGAAGAACAGTTTAAACACTACCGTTAATGGCCTTTTCAAAATAAGAGATGTGCAGGCAGTTCTCACTCTGCATGGTTCCAGTATTTACAAATATCACCTACACAGTGTAGTTGATAGCACCAGTCTTCCAGCAATACAGTTCAAATTTCAGTTACCATGGCGTGTTAACCACGAGTGATTATGCAGTATGCAAACTCTTTTAGCTCTTCCATCCACAGTCACTAAATAATAATACATGCACATCATGATCAGTGGCCAATCACAGCACTTCTTCAAAGCCTGTCAGTGACTGGCTAAGGTATGCCTGTCAGCTCATGTACGTTGTTGTTGTTGAGTTGTTGCACCCAGTGTGTTGTTGACTTGCCTCCTTGTCTCCCAGTGGTGCACCCATGCAACATTTCACAAGAATGGATCATGAAAAGAGGGAATTCACCAGCACAGATGAAAGTGCAGCAAAGAAATAAACAATTTTATGGGAAATGAAATTGGAGATGATTAGAAGATTTTAAAATGGGAATAGCAAAGTTTAAGATTTGAAGGGACCTAGCTTTGAATAAACCATACTGCAGAAGCCTAATCAATACTTTTTTAAAAGGCAAAGTTTCTTTAACATCTTTTTAAATTGCACGAAGGAAGGAAAGCACTCTGGTTGGATTGAAGACTGCAATTTTTGAAAAGTCACTCGGCTAATATTCAGGTCAAAGTGTTGATGTTCCTTCCCATCTGAAAAGAAAATGGCAATTACAGAAGAAAGGAAGAAGACACTTTTTTTTTTTTTTTTAAAGACAGAGTCTCGCTCTGTCACCCAGGCTGGAGTGCAGTGGCCCCATCTCGGCTCACTGCAAGCTCCACCTCCCGGGTTCCCGCCATTCTCCTGCCTCAGTCTCCCGAGTAGCTGGGGCCACAGGCGCCCGCCACCTCGCCCAGCTAATTTTTTGTATTTTTAGTAGAGACGGGGTTTCACCGTGTTAGCCAGGATGGTCTTGATCTCCTGGCCTCGTGATCCACCTGCCTCGGCCTCCCAAAGTGCTGGGATTACAGGTGTGAGCCACTACACCCAGCCGAAGAAGACACTTTTTACTGCCAGAAAAATCTGGTTTCAAAAGTTGGCAGAAACTGATTAATGTTAAGCCAACTTGTGAAGCTGCCAGAGCAAAAAGGTGTCCTGCTCTGAAACGTGCACCTAGATTCCAAGGACTGGTTAAACACAGGGGCATGATCGTTGTCAAATATTCTATGCGAATAAAAGTGTTTGTGATGAAAAAGACGAAAATGTCCCAGAGGAAGCGATCCTGACAAAATAATTTACACTAAAGAATTCTTGGGGCCGGGCACAGTGGCTCACGCCTGTAATCCCAGCACTTTGGGAGGCCAAGGCAGGTGGATCTCTTGAGGTCAGGAGTTTGAGACCAGCCTGGCCAACATCGTGAAACCCTGTCTCTACTAAAAATACGAAAGAGCTGGGCGTGGTGGCGCACACCTGTAATCCCAGCTACTAGGGAGGCTGAGGCAGGAGAATCACTTGAACTCAGGAGGTGGAGGTTGCAGTGAGCCGAGATGGCGCCACTGCACTCCAGCCTGGGTGACAGAGTGAGACTGTATCTCAAAAAAAAAAAAAAAACACCTCTTGGAGACATTTCATGACATTGACAGCTGAAAGCACAAAGGAGAAATGATGGTGGGAAGCTACTCCAAACTTAGAAGGGAGGATGACAATTCCCCAACATGTGGGAAAGATGCTCCTTTAGTATTTTAATTCACATCATGAGAAGGGGACAAGCTCTGTTCCAAGAAAGAAATAACTAATTTTCCATGTTTTCAATGCTTTAATTACAGCGTACTCAGTAAATATTAGTTTCGTTATTTTTATTTCCCTATGCATTTATAACTGATAGTAAGAGCGTTTTTAATGTTATAGGAAAATTATTAAAGCCCACAGAACAACAGTCATTTTTCTCATTGATTATCGAGATGCTTCTCATGGTTTTGGCTTGCATGGTCAGTTTTACAATCCTGTGCTATCACACAAAGTGAAGACTGACTATGCTTTTCTTTGAAATAACCAAAAGCAACTGTATGAAAGAAATCTATGGAACATAAAAAGCTCTTGGAAAATTCAGTAGAAGAATTGGAAGACAGAGTTGAGGAAATATCCTTGAAAGTTGAGTAAAAGGGCAAAATATGGAAAACTGTAAGAAAAACGATAAGAAAATTGGAGGTATAGTCTAGGAATTCAACATCTGGATAACAGGAGTTCTAGCAAGAAACAATTAAGAAAACAAAAGGAAGAAAACCATAAAAAATAATTTTTAGAAAGTTCTCACGAGTTTCCAGAATAGACATATGACCTTAAGACACACAATTGACTCGTGGTTGTGGAATTTCAGAAAATTAAAAATAAAGAACGTTCTTGGCTTGGTGAGATAGCTCATTCTGATAATTCCAGCATTCTGGGAGGCTAAGGTGGGAGAATGACTTGAGGCCAGGAGTTTGAGACCAGCCTGGGCAGCATAGCAAGATCCTCATCACTACAAAAAAATTAAAATTAAAAAATTAGTCAGGTATGGTGAGGCAGGCTTGTAGTTCCTCCTACTAGGGAGGCTGAGGTTGGAGGATCACTTGAGCCTAGGAGTTTGAGGCTGCTGTTGGCCTTAAATGAATCAAGACCCTGCCTCTTAAAAAAAAAAAAGAAAAGAAAAAGTTCTTTAAACTTTTAGAAAGATAACTATGAATTTCATATAAAGGATCAAGAATTTGGATGGTATTTTTCTCAATAACAATACTAGAAGCTGAAAGACAATGGAAAAATGTCTTTGAAGTTCTGAGTGAAAATGATTTCCAATTTGGAATTCCATACCTAGCCAAAATATCTCTAAGACTTTAGATAAGACATACTTTTCCTGGATTTGAAAGGTCCTTAAAATTTCCATCTCAAGAACCTTTTCTCAGGAGTCTCTTGCAAAATGTGTCACACCAAAACAAGCGAATAAAACAAAAAAGACAAGGCTTGGGATTCAGAAACTGGGATCCTACAAAATGAAAAGTTCAAGGATCTGCTCACCCTGCAGAATGGTCTTGGAGACATTTCAAAATAAAGACAACAAGCAGATCTAGGGAGCTGTCAGTCCAGATTGCATCAGGTCAAAAGGAGGAAGAGTTTCAGGAAGACATAATTGATAGCATATATAATATATTTGAGATTTTTGAGAAAAGCCTTATACAATTGGGAGAGGGCTCTAGGCTGTACTAATTATAAGTACATAAACAACTGAGTAACAAAAAAGACACTTTTGTTGAGTAGGAAGACAAAGTAATCGTAGTAAACTTCATGATTCGGGCTTCAGTAGTTTTGACTTAGCCAGAGTTATAAAAGCACTGAATATTGATATAAGCAAAAGTATAATATTTGTATCTAGCTGACTGCAAGTGTATGTGCATGGTGGGTGTAGGCCGTACGATTGAAAGAGAAATAAATCCTCACCTTCCAAAGGGAGAAGTCAATATTTAATGCCTAAAACTGAAATATCAAGAAGTGGAAATATAAACAGAGGTGAGGAAGTAAACACTAGAAGAGCTAACTTTAATATGATTGCCTCCAGCAAACAGGAAATGGCATAAATCCCTGTTTTCATAATTGCTGAATACAACTTTTCATGTACATCCACTAACTGTAATGAGAATAAAAATTATAACAAAATATCAAAATAAGGTAGACTTGTAAGTCTTTATGTGCTAATGATAAGTGGAGAAAATGCAAGATGTAAAGCAGTGTGAAAAAAGGAACCCATTTACGTTAAAAAAAGAAATATTTATACCTTTTAGAAAGATGTACAAGAAAATAATCTACTGATGATGGTTGCCTCTGGGGGGCAAAATTGGAGGGTTTAAGATGTGGAGATGAAACTTATTTTTTCCTATATAATTTTCTATACTGTTAAAATCTTTACTTATAAACATTTTTCAATAAAATTTACAAATTTTAAATGATAAAATTTCTAATCCAAGAGAAAAAAGTCTACTTTTCTCATTTAAGTGCTTGTCTTCTACAATAAATAATCTTACTAATTTGGTCTTCATACTGAATTTGTTTTCTAGTTAAAAAACTTGAGACTTTGGAAGCAATGAAAATTAGAGAAGTATGTCATTCTAAAGAAGCATGTATAATGTTACATGTATAATGTCACAAACATAATGTATTTCAATAACATATTTAAATTGTCTATTAGAATTTCTTGCGTGGTCATGGCTAAGAATTTCCTTTGTAAAACATTCCTTGAAAAGTCTCCTTAGCACTTAATATGGGAGGAACTTTTTGGGGACGGGAGGTAATTTTGCTGTCTGTGGAGGCAGAGGAAGAGATCAGGAATTCAGAGAAAGCTGGTAGTAAGATGGCAAAGGGCCTCTCACCAAATCATCAGTAAAGACACAAAACGTATGGAATATTTGCTGGGAACAGAATTTTTAGAGAGGGGTGAAGAGGTTAGCCTTCTTGTCAACGTTACGGAAAGAACAGAAGCAGATCATATTGGAATAGAATCTTGGAGGCAGACAAAGGAAGCTCCAGGAACTTAGAAAAATTATGTGGAATGCTTTGGATAGTCACAGGTGGAACTATAGTTACAACCAAGGGCTGCCCAGTTTACTTCTAAATTGTACATAGAAACTATAGACATCCCAAAACTTTAATTCTAATGCTTGTTCCACCATTTACCAAATGAATAACTCTGGAGTAAGTAACATAAATATTTAGAATCTCAACCTTCTCATCTCTACCTGCCACACTACCAACGCTATTTTAATCAAATATTTGTAAACCTTTAAACATTTTTAGTGCGAAGCAAATCTATGATATAGCAGTGCTCTTTACAAAATGCTTTATAATTTTTTCATTTCTCAAACTGTAGTTCTTTCACCTATTTCTTTTTTATATCTTAGGTAAGTGTAATAGTTTATTCTGTATTTTTGGTAGGATACTTTGCAAATTATAGAAGGCAATAAAAATTCCTAGTGTCTGAGCATTTTATTATTTAGGTCCAGCTTAATTTACATGATCATCTCTGGCTTCAATGTAAAAATTTGAATTTCCTCTGGAATCCTGAGTATAGTTAAGTTCACTGGCATTTTCCTTCTGACTCACCAATTTCAGTCACTTTCTTGTTAGAGGCACTTCAGAGAAAATAACAGATCTTAAAATCAATACTAAAACATCCAAGAAGCATTATTTGAAATTCTGAAGTGATAAGAAAAAAATAAAATGACATTCAAGAGCAATATACAAATATGGTCAGCATATTTTTCTCCAAAATAACTATAATTATTTTAAAATAAATTTAAAACTCAACCATAAATATAAAAGAACCAGTGAAGTAAAACATCCTTAACACTTTACCACCAAAATCATTTTATAGAATTTAAAAACAAATTAAATTTTTCTTCTTAGTGACTTTTCGATAACCTAAGTCAAAGTTAATAAAAAATGTTAAAACACACATTTGGTGCCTGTTGAGGAATTTTGAGAAGATAACAATAGTTGATTCAACTGTACAGATCCACAGGATTTGGCAGTCACAGAAAAAATTTTGTAAATTCAACTTTTTGGTTAAGAAATAAAATAAGCATTCTTTAGCATGTAGAGTATCTTGAACTTCAGAATACAATCTACAAGGCTAACTTATTATAAAACAGTCTTTTTCACAGCTAATATTTGTATTTCTATTTGATCATTTAATTGTTCATTTGTTTATTCATTAAACATTGAAAATTTCACATTGGTACCCAAATTTGTGTGGCACTTGGATTTTGAGGTTTAGAAAGGGAAATCAGAAGGAATAACTAGTAGGAAGAAGATACTGAGCCATCCTGTGATCCTGCAGTGTCACCCATTCTGTCCCTCCCAGACGCTCCACTCTATAGAACACACCCAGATTGGAGGGCTGTCTCTCTAAAGTTACCTCTTCCTATGCCTATGTGATACATATGAGCATACTTCTTATAAATCTAATCTGCTTTAATTGGGTTTGCCAGGAGTGATTACAGACTTTTTCTTACATCTTTGCTTTTAGAAAGTAATTGGATAACTTCTTATGCTATATGGAAATGCAATAGCTAACAAAATGGCAGACTTCCTATTTAATTAAGTTTGTACATCTCCAGCACAAACTTGACTATACAGATTTACAGCAATGAAATCTCTAAAGTTTTTAAATACAAGCTTTAACTGCCAATTCCAATTCCAAAACCAGGGATATAAAAGACACTTTGGAGAATTAACCAATGCGCTAAAAAGGGAGCCCCTTTCCTCAGCACACTTTCTCACCGTACGCTGGAGTTTCATTCTTCTGAGTCTGTCATTGCCTTTGTCTTCTCACTTCAAAGCCATGTTCAGCTGCAGATCTCAAACACAATGCAGTGGGCTGGGATCTGCTTACTAGAGCTGAAATGCCTTGTTTTAGAAGTGCCTTAACAGCTACCCTTATTGGTCTAGATTTACCACCTTGACCTACTTCATTCATTTATTTTCATGAAAGTTGAACCTTCTGATGCTTATTCACATGAAAGCATCCATTAGACCAGAGTTCAGATAAAAATACGGCCTTTTGTTATAAATTGCTTCATTCACGTTAGCTCTTCTGGGCAATAGGTAGGAGGAAATAAAACACTTATATCTCTACAAGTAATTCATGGGGAACGCAGATGTTTTACACTAAACCATGTTATCAAATGTGAGTTTAGTCTCTGATAAAAATAAATTATCATCACTGGCCATCAGAGAAATGCAAATCAAAACCACAATGAGATACCATCTCACACCAGTTAGAATGGCGATCATTAAAAAGTCAGGAAACAACAGGTGCTGGAGAGGATGTGGAGAAATAGGAACACTTTTACACTGTTGGTGGGATTGTAAACTAGTTCAACCATTATGGAAAACAGTATGACGATTCCTCAAGGATCTAGAACTAGATGTACCATATGACCCAGCCATCCCATTAATGGGTATATACCCAAAGGATTATAAATTATGCTGCTATAAAGACACATGCACACGTATGTTTATTGCAGCACTATTCACAATAGCAAAGACTTGGAATCAACCCAAATGTCCATCAGTGACAGATTGGATTAAGAAAATGTGGCACATATACACCATGGAATACTATGCAGCCATCAAAAAGGATGAGTTTGTGTCCTTTGTAGGGACATGGATGCAGCTGGAAACCATCATTCTTAGCAAACTATCACAAGAACAGAAAACCAAGCACTGCATGTTCTCACTCATAGGTGGGAACTGAACAGTGAGATCACTTGGACTCAGGAAGGGGAACATCACACACCAGGGCCTATCATGGGGAGGGGGGAGGGGGGGAGGGATTGCATTGGGAGTTATACCTGATGTAAATGACGAGTTGATGGGTGCAGCACACCAACATGGCACAAGTATACATATGTAACAAACCTGCATGTTATGCACATGTACCCTACAACTTAAAGTATAATAATAATAAATAAATTTAAAAAAAATAAAATAAAATAAAATAAAAAATAAATTATCCCTCAACCAAACTTCTGGAGGAGGCACAGGACAACTTTCTCTTTGCCCTCTGAAGGGTCACTGAAAATGAACACACAAAAAGCAGATTAGGCCGGGTGCAGTGGTGCATCTCTGTAATCCCAGCACTTTGGGAGGCCGAGGCTGGTGGATCACCTGAAGTCAAGCGTTAGAGACCAGCCTGGCCAGCGTGGTGAAACCCCATCTCTACTAAAAGTATTAAAATTAGCTGGGCGTGGTGGCACACGCCTGTAATCCCAGCTACTCAGGAGGCTGAGGCAGGAGAACCGCTTGAACCTGGGAGGCTGAGGTTTCAGTGAGCTGAGATCACACCGCGCACTCCAACCTGGGCAACAGAGCCAGACTCAGTCTCAAAAAAAAAAAAAAAAAAAAAAGGCAGATTAATA
The DNA here is from genome assembly GCF_024542745.1 of Macaca thibetana thibetana. Lineage (NCBI taxonomy): Eukaryota > Metazoa > Chordata > Mammalia > Primates > Cercopithecidae > Macaca > Macaca thibetana. Next base: position 4,080,029 of record NC_065582.1, on the reverse strand, counting down.
GGAGAAAAGGCACACACATTTCTATTTTAACATGTATAGCACCGGGGAATTGCAGAATGATTACCCAGTGGGGTACAGATGCTTAGATACCCCTCTTCATACAATAAATGTGGCGATTTGAGGGACAGTGAATGATTTTTAGGGGAAGATGAATGGACTTGGAGAACATACGATGGCTTGGGACAAGGTGTGTTGTGCCTGGAGAGTAGGCAATGGTTTGTGATAAAAGTGTACCCAGGCGTGTTGACGGACTTCAGTCTTTCTTCCTGTGATGTGAGTGCAGTTAATGGAACTCAGGGAAGCCAGTTGTGTTCTTTTGGCTGGTCTGGTTTCTAGGAAGATAAAGGATCCTCAGAGAACAACTTCATCTTGTTCCTTGGGAGAGACACACATTGAGAGATGGCGGGTGAGGGGTAGATCAGAGAGACCTTGAGGTTGCTTCTTAGTTCAACATGTCAAAGGACCACATGCTGGAGTGCGGGTTTCTGAGCCACAACACTTCCCGTTGTAGCAGCAGAAAAGGAGTGACCCCTTTCCTCCCTGTCATAAGGGTCACAACGGACACCTCTGACACAAAGATTAACAAGAGAAAAGCCCAACAAATATACCTGACCATAGTTTTACAGGACACAGGAGCCATCAGAATGAAGACCCAAAGGTACCAGGGAAACGCTCCGAATTTCTGCTCAGGTTTCAGGGAGCAGGGACAGTCATGCAGAAATGTGGTTGGACGGAAGGAAATGATGTAATGGTAACAGGCTAAATAGGGACACTCGGTAAGGCCTGTCCGTTCAGGTTTTTCTCGGCCTCTCCGTGCAGCTTTCCCTCCTCCCAGGTATCCGGCAGGGCCCTTTCTGTAATGGGCGGCCTATTACCTACAATTACATAAGATAGGTCGGGAAATTTTTCTGGCCAATTCTTACACAGAAAAACAGCCAAAAGTGAAAGTGCCTTCAGGTTACACGTTGGCTTTGGGGAAAAGGAACTCCGGTTTCTATGACACTGCTTGGGGCAGAGGGATTCCAGTTTCTGTGGCTGGCCTCAGGGGAGATTGGGGCTGAGAGACGGGAGGGTGAGAGAAGGTCACAGGGAAACTTGGCTTCTGAGGCTCCTTCTACAGTCTTCACTTTGAAGTATCATTTTCCTGAGCCTCAACGTTCTTCAGTCTGAAACCTCCCCCGAGTAGTTTGTTTGTTTGTTCGTTTTGAGACTGAGTCTCGCTCTGTCGCCCAGGCTGGAGTGCAGTGGTGCAATCTCTGCTCACTGCAACCTCTGCCTCCTGAGTTCACGCCATTCTCCTGCCTCAGCCTCCAGAGTAGCTGGGATGACAGGCACCCGCCACCACGCCCGGATAATTTTTGTACTTTTACTAGAGAACGGGTTTCACCACGCTAGCCAGGCTGGTCTCAACCTTGTGATCTGCCGCCGAAGCTTCCCAAAGTGCTGGGATTACAGGTGTGAGCCATGGTGCCCGGTCCCCTGAGAGCCTGTTCCCAGGACTCTGAGTCCTGGGAACAGGCCTTTCAGCTCATCAGTTGACAGCTGTGTCTCATGTCAGCAGCAGTGTTGCAGACCGGCTTCCACCGAAGTCAGGCCCCAGATAGTGTGAACAGTCATATATGTAGCAAAGGGCATTTCTAGGGAAAGAAAAGAAAATAAACCTTTGGGTCTAGAGGGCAGCCAGGCAAGATTTTCAGATGTTAGACTTGAAGCTTCTTCAGATGGAATGAGAGCAGACAGTGGCAATCTGACAGATTTTTCCGGTTCGCAGTTTGCATCTGGTGAGCTTTCTAAGCGGCCCACATAGTAACAGGCACAAAGTTTATTTCTATATAAACTGCTGTGGTGATTTCTCTGAAGCCTATATCAAACCATCCAGTTTTAGTCTGCAGGGTTTCAGGAAAGTGCAGTTTTAATTTCAGTGATTCCAAGCTGGAAGGGTAGAGAAAAATTACAAATACTGCTTTGGAGAGTCATAATCAGATATTGCAGGAAACTAAAATAATTCAAGATCTGGTCCAGATTGTAGATAGATAGTAAACTCTCAAAAATAATGGGGTAGAGTCTAATAACAGGTACACTAGAGTTTTCTTCTGAAATATAATTTTTATTTCTCTAGTCCCCCATCAAAAAACATAAAAAATATGTTTCAAACAAAAAGTCATAAAACAAGACTAATTTGTTTATAAGAAAAGTTTAGTCTTTAGTCTTTATGATTTTTTACATAAGTATAGCAAGAACAGTGATCGAGCATATAGGCTCTTTTTCAATTGGCTTTGTCAGGTGACTTTTTCATCAGGAACCTCAGATTGGACTTTCTAACAGCCTCTCAGGTGTCAGGAGCCAAGCCAAGGACTCACCCTCAGGACTGTACTTACACAAATAACCGTTTTGCCTTAAAACTAGAACACTCGCAGTTGCCAAATTTTGGAGGGATCAGGTAGGGACAAAGGTAAATGTTTCAATTTTGCTCGTAAAAATATATGTTAGCAAATTGCTGCAAGCTACAGAGAGCGTGAGTTTCCTTAACAATGGGGATAAAAACATAAAAATATGTTTCAAACAAAAAGTCACTAAAAAGTCATAGTGCTTTGTTAGTTCAGTCCGATGTAATTAATTCTTGTTCTGCCAATATTAGTTAGGATTTTGAGTCCAGTTTTTCCATTCAAGTTATGGAAACTCAGTCCAATGGTATGAACTCAAAGTTAGAATTCTTTTCGTTCTTTCCGTATATTTCCTTGAAGACACAACATTTTAGGATTCTAATCACTTGCAAAGAGCTTTCAGAAAAAAAACATCAAAATAAAGCAATTAACTGTGGATGATAAGACTTGAAATGGCTATGGTAAAAGATATGATAGGAATTCACAGTAATAATGATGCAACTATCAAGAAAGTTTGGCTCTCTCTGTGGTACACAACATTTTAACATTAGCCTTGTGACTGATAACATATACAAAAACATAATTTCCAGGATTTCTAGGAATCTCTTACAATTTTGGAACACATATGTCAATAACATATTCACACAAACATAACCTCAAAGAAGGTTAAACATCATTTCTTATTTGACAACGTTTGTCATATAATTTAACATATCAAATAAGTCTAATTTAATGTCTTTCTTGGATTTCCAGGGGCCCTTCCATAACGTCTAAAAGTTACTTTGAGGTCAAAAAGACTTAATTTTAGTTTAGGGAAGGTTGCCAAAATAAAGGTTGGAAACATTTGATCAAAAATAGCATCACAGATCCTTGTGAGAAAAATGCCCACTTATTTAAACAAAAGATCTAATAAGGACAGTGTGATGTGCATGGAATATTTTTTTCTTTCTCTCTCTTCTTTTTTCTTTTGTAGCTTACTCAAAAGGAAACAAAAATCCTTTATTATCTCTTCTCTTATAATACATTTATTTAATCTTAGTTTAACCACATAAGATCCTCTGCTATTTTCTCCTTTTTCAACTATTTTATCTATTTAATATAATATATAATATTCAAAAATTATTTATTCTGAAATGATCTTTAAATGCCCTCTAAACTAGATAAAATTACTTTTCTAAACAAAACACATATTTTTCATTTTTTGTAACTTTTTTCATCAGAAATACATCTTGCTTTGCTTGTATATTTTGCATATAGAATTGGTCCTCTTATTTTGGTAGTTTTCATTAAATATATTAATTGTAATTTTAACTCATTAGCCTTAATTTTTACTGAAAACCTAGAAGTAAGCAATTTTGACTGTTTGCACTAATAATTTATGAATATACATTTTACAATTATTAGAAACATTAGCTTTTTAGAATCTTTTTATGCTTTTTAGCAATTCCAAATAAATTTTGCTTTTTAAAATAACATATAAAAACAAAATGCCAAATTATATAAACTTGAACTTACGCCTATTAATCTTTCAGTACCTTAACTTATTTAGAAATGACTCAGATATTTCATAATGATCTATTATTTAACTTAGTATAACATGACTTTAAGATTTTAAATTATTTTAAAAAATATTTGAACCTAGGACAAGTTTACTTAGAAATGTTTATTCCATTTACCTAATTTACTAATTCTTAATAATTATATTTGAATTGCTCATGGAAAACAAAGCTAGCCATAGAAGTTATTTTTGAAAAAGCAAGACCAAGCTAACCCTGCATTAGCCAGCTTTGCCTTCATCAAGGCCTCTGTGACACTGGCCACAGGATGGGCCTATACTCGTCTAGACCCTGCCCTGCAGCTGGTGGCCCAGGTGCTGGGATACACATGTGTGCTCAGGCTTCACCATGGCCACCAGTCCAGATCCCAGAATCCGGAGGCTCAGAACTGAACACGTAAGCTTGCAGCAGCATGTGCATAAGGTGTCAGGGGAGCCAGCACCCAGCCCACACAGTTCAGTCCACAGACAAACCAAGCAAATATCAAAAATAGTACGGAAGCTGAGAATAAAAGTTACAAGTTAAACGTGGTTCCCCGCCCCAGCACGCCCCCCCCCCCCCCGCCCCCGGCTCTTTTAAATACCTAGGCGATAACAATCTTGTTTGACTAGTAGCTCTAGGTATTAAAAATATATGGATGTGTGTACTGAAGCAGGATATTTCCCTGACCCCTTCACAAGCCCCACAAAGGGGGTGCCCTGTTTACTCAGCCCACGACTCTCATCTCCTCGTGGGAGGGACTGCACGAGTGAATGAGGTGGGAACTGGAGTGTACACCAGCGCTGGGGTCACCCGGCTGCTCCGGCACCTGCGGGAACGAACTCCACTCACTTGGACCCACTGCATTTCAACCCTTGCGGCAGAGGGTGCCCAGGTAAATGGGTACAGGAGCCGGGGCCAGTGCTTTTGGGTGCCCGCAGGAGCCAACTCTGTACTGGCCCCAGGCAGTGTCTAGGGAGGTGCCTGCCACCCCTGAAGCCCCAGAGGGAGTGTCGCAGTGCTCTTTTAGTTCTGCTGCCCGCGGGTGGCTTAAGTGTTAACAGCTCAGGGGACCCGCTGCCTTTTTGCATCAGGTGGCTGCCTTCCACCAGCGACGGCAAAGGCCCAGTGTGACAGCCTTTTGCATCTGCACTCGTGGTTCCTGAGTTCTTGTCCAGTGTCCAGGAGAAATGAGGTGGCAGGAACGAATTGAAGGATGGTAAATGTGGGGGATTTTCCTGCTGATAGAGGTGGTTCTCAGTGCGAAGGGGAGCTGAAAAGGGGACAGGGTGGGAAGGTAATCTTCCCTCAAAGTTTGGCTGTCTCTGGCCAGATTCTTCTCCGAACTTACACCATCAAGCTGTTCCTCTGAAGTCAAGCCATTTCTCTCCAACGTGCAACTGTAGTCTCCAATGTCCAGCTGCTTCTTCTCTCTGCCGACTGAGTTCTGGGGTTTTATGGGCACACGATATGGGGTGGGGTGAGCCATGGGTGGTTTTGGAAAAGGCAACATTTAAGGTGGAAAACAGGGATGGAAGTTCTCACTTTGGGCCATGGTTCCAGGCTTTTCGGCTGGAGGGTGGGGCCCTCACCAGGACCTGCCCTCTTCTGCCTAGAATTTCCCTGCCTCCTGTCCCTATCAGTACTATAACCAATGCTGATAAATCTGAAGATATTCCTGTTTTTATTTTACCAACAAGTTTAAAACTAACTTTGTTTACCAACGATGATTTTTATTGACTGTGTAGAAACTCAGATCACATGAACTATCTAGCACATCATACTATTATATAAGGTATTTGAGTTAGTTTTAATTTAATTTTATCTTTAAAAAAGAGCTTTAGGGGCCAGGTGCAGTGGCTCACACCTGTAATCCTAGCACTTTGGGAGACTGAGGCGGGTGAATCATTTGAGGTCAGGAGTTTGAGACCAGCCTGGCCAACATATTGAAAACCCATCTCTACTAAAAATTACAAAAATTAGCTGGGTGTGGTGGTGTGGGCCTGTAATCCCAGCTACTCAGGAGGCTAAGGAAGGAGAATCTCTTGAACCCAGGAGACGGAGGTTGCAGTGAGCCAAGAGTGTACCACTGCACTCCAGCCTGGGCAACAGAGTGAGACTCTGTCTCAAAAACAAAGCAAAACAAAAAAAGCTTTAGGGGCATTGTGCCTATTATCATAGATCAATTTTATGGAGGCTATGGACTGGGTTTTAGGTGTGAATGTTTTTAAAGCTCATCTGAGTGGACAAAATATCCATTTTTGCTACAATTGGGTTTGTTGCATTTTTCTCTAATTTGGTCTTGAAGTTTCTCTCTGAAAAGTAGCTGTAATCCCTACCCCTGGCCAGACAGGTTTATCAAGGCAGCCACTCTCTAGGAGATCCCTGATGAGAAGAAGAATTAGGTTCAAGTGTGTCAGTTAGATGGGCCAATGAGAAAGATTCAAAAACAGATATCCACACTGCATAAAATTATAGGAATTCACTACAGTGTTTTACAAGGAAATACCCAGATGAGCTTAGGAACAAGTTCAGAAATCTGTTCAAAATAATCAGTTGAATTCCTGGAAGTCGTAGTTTGGAAAACAATCTAGTTAAATAGGTAGCTTTTCAACATACCTTCTGTGTTTTAACTGGATGACCCAGCTCTGGGTGGAGCCCATTGAGGAATAGGGCCAACAAAGTACTTGCAGCTTCTGGGGTTTAACATTTATGCTTGTAAAAGCAGGTGTTGTTGGAAGGCAGAGTACTCAGATTTGTAGAAATTAAGGATTCCTTTTTTACACTGAATCACGGGTCTTCCAGAGCCAAGACAAAAGTCCGAGAGGGCCGTGCCGTGGGGCTGAGCTGTGCAACGCTCTCCCTGTGCGTCCTGCTGCAAGGATGCGCCCCAGGACACTGCCTCGCCTAACCAGCCGCTCCAGGAGCGGCCCCTAGCCCACAACCCATGGAAGTTCGACTTTTTGGTGACCACTGCTCCAGTAACCTCTGAGTGCTTGAACCACGCCTGTCAGCCAGTAAGGGCTTTGGCTCTGAGAGCTCCTGACCAACTTAACCAATGATTTTTTTTCTGTAGGAAATTGCCATTTACTGTCGGTTTCTGTCTGACCTAGTGAGACACTTGAGGCTTCCCCTACCTGTGCACACAAAGAAATGAAGACAATAAAAAGTCAGAGTTTGTTCCTTCTAGTAATAACCACTTATTGCAACTGCTGTCAATTTCCTTAAGAATGTCATCTCTTGCCAGTGTTCATTACCTTGCACTCAAAGGCCAAGTATCCTCTCACAGTGTAAAATGACCCTTGCTGTGCCTAAAAGCCAAAGAGCCAGGTGCAGTGGCTCACACCTGTAATCCCAGCACTTTGGGAGGCCGAGGCATACAGATCAGTTGAGATCAGGCGTTCAAGACCAGTCTGGCCAACACGGTAAAACCCTCATCTCTACTAAAAATACAAAAATTAGCTGGGTGTGGTGGCACATGCCTGTAATCCCAGCTACTCAGGAGGCTGAGGCAGGAGAATTGCATGAACCCAGGAGGCAGAGGTCGTAATGGGCTGAGATCAAGTCACTGGACTCCAGCCTGGGTGACAGAGCAAGACTCCGTCCCAAAAAATAAAATAAAAAGTGAAAGCCAAAGAGATCAGGGAGCTTAATGTGAAAGAGAGTAGAGCTTCAGCCCTGAGACAAACCCACCCATGACTCCTGGGGCTCCATCAGGAAGAGGGAGATCCCCATTGTTCCTTCAAGGGTCTCCGGGTTGTTGCACATCTCCTTTATATCCCCGTATGCAGTATCCAAAACTGTTTCCCTTAGTAATTTTTTATCCATTGACCACCAAATGGAGGAGGTAAGGTTACTGGGAACTGGGTGGAAGATCAAACGTGGCAAAAGGAGCAGATGCAAATGGAAAGATCAGGTCTTAGAGGAGCCGACCTGGGGAGATTTTAAGTCTTCTAAAGAGGACCTTATCATTAGCAGAGGTTTGAGTAAAGAGGGGCTTTCACTTGACTGAAAAAATTCTCATAAGAGAAACAGAATTCAAAAGAGAAAAAACAGAAAGGCTTTTTTTAAAAAAATTATAGCCTGAATATAAGCTTTTAATTTAGCCAACTCTCACACCTGTAATCCCAGCACTTTGGGATGCCAAGGCAGGATAATTGCTTGAACCCAGGAGTTTGAGACCAATCTGGGCAACAAAGCAAGACCCTGTCTCAAAAAATAATAACTATAAATAAAGTTAGCCATTTTGACCATAGACCTGTTTTATTTATTTATTTTTGTTTTTATTTATTTATTTATTTATTTTTGAGACGGAGTCTCGCTCTGTAGCCCAGGCTGGAGTGCAGTGGCCGGATCTCAGCTCACTGCAAGCTCCGCCTCCCGGGTTCATGCCATTCTCCTGGCTCAGCCTCCCGAGTAGCTGGGACTACAGGCGCCCGCCACCTCGCCCGGCTAGTTTTTTGTATTTCTTAGTAAAGACGGGGTTTCACCGTGTTAGCCAGGATGGTCTCGATCTCCTGACCTCGTGATCCACCCGTCTCGGCCTCCCAATGGAGTCTCGCTCTGTGACCAGGCTGGAGTCCAGTGGCACAAACTTGGTTCACTACAACCTCCGCCTCCCAGGTTCAAATGGTTCTCCTGCCTCGGCCTCCTGAGTAGCTGAGATTACAGGCGCCCACCACCACATTCAGCTATTTTTGTATTTTTAGTAGAGAGGGGGTTTCACGATGTTGGCCAGGCTGGTCTGGAACTCCTGCCCTCATGATCTGCCCACCTCGGCCTCCCAAAGTGCTGGGATTACAGGCGTGAGCCATCGCACCCAGCCTAAATGTTTTTCTTAAATCTTTTATCAGATTTCAGCCCGGACAAACAGCCAATATTTCTAGCTTTTCAACTAATTTTTTTTTAATTTTCTTTCTTGTAAACCGAAGATACCTACCAAATAACTGAGAACCAAAACCAATACGCCTGTTGTTGCTTAACTAAGGATGCATGAAGCATCTCCAAAAAGGCGGCAGGAAGCAGCTCTCACGGGATCCAGAGCCACCCCCAGAGACAGCTGAAAGGAAAAAGAGGCTGAGACGACTCCTGGAGAGTGGCAGCAGTGGGTACGCCAGCCACAAGCAGGGTCCAGCCCACATATCTGTCCAGCCATATTCTTTTTATGGGGGCCCCAACCTTTGGGTTGGTCTCCTGTACATGCAGGCCCAATAACCTGCATGCCAAGCTATATTCTCAGGACACAAAACAAGACAAACAGGAAAACAACAGCTGTTTATAGAAGGGAAAGTATAACAAATGGGTACCACCAAACCAAATACACACGAGAGTCGCGATCCAAATGATTTCCTGCTGCCAAGCTAAATTTGGAAAGGAGGGATAAAGTGAAAGTTTGCACTACAAGCAGAGGTCTGGCGTAAGTGAGCTTAGTAAAAGTCTTACCTTTCGTTGCTATTTTTCTGTCAGTTGTCCCAGGACCTCATCTGGAGGCTCCAGAGCGAGTCAGGTGTCTTGGTCACCCTATTTGGGTCACCAGAACTACAGCAGGGGAAAGGGGTGGATCCCTTTCCTTCCCATCATAAGCATCATGACCAACACTCCTCTAACAAACAACAGGCTCACAAGAGACAAGCATGACAAATTTGTTTGATCATTGTTTTATGTGGCATGGGGGCCTGGGGAACGGAGACCCTAAGATACGGGAGAGGCCATCTGATCTCGTGCTAAGGTTTGATGAAGCAGGGACAGCCATGTAGAAATGGGAATGGACAAAAAGGGAACGGTCTAGTAGTACCGGGCTGAGTGTGGAAACCCAGCAAGGCCTGTTCGGACTCTTGTTGTCCTCTCTGTGCAGCTTCCTTCCTCCTGAGCATGGGGCAGGGTCCTCTGGAATGGGGATCTTACGACCCACAGTTAAACAAGGTGGGTCAGAGAAGTTCTTTACGGCAGCTCTCACACAGAAAGGCGGGGAGGCTTAAAGTAATGTTTTTAGGCTTTATGGTTGGCTTTGGGGAAGTGGGAGTCTGGTTTCTTTATTTATTTTATTATTATTATTATTATTTGAGATGGAGTCTCGCCCTGTCACCCAGGGTGGAGTGCAATGGTGTGATCTTCTTACTGCAACCTCCGCCTCCCAGGTTCAAGTGATTCTCCTGCCCCGGCCTCTGGAGTAGCTAGGATTACAGGCGGGTGCCACCACGCCCAGTTAATTTTTTGTATGTTTTAGTAGAGACGGGGTTTCACCATGCTTGCCAGGCTGGTCACGAACTCCTGACCTCATGGTCTGCCTGCCTCGGCCTTCCAAAGTGCTGGGATTACAGACATGAGCCGCCGTGCCCGGCCAGGAGTCTGGTTTCTATGACCCACCTGGAAGTAGAGGGCTTCTTGTTTCTAGGGCTTGTCTTGTGGGAGAATGAGGGCCAAGGGACAGGAGGCCAGGAGAAAGAGAGAGACTTGGCTTGAGGCTGCTTCTGTGGCCTTCACTTTGTTTTCTGAGCCCCAGCACTACTGTCTCTATCACCTTCACACACACTTACATAATAATGACCTCTTGTGGATACTTGGCCTCAAGTGAAAGAAAGGAAGATGGAGAAACAAAGGAAGAAACTGAACAGAATGCATTTTATTCGAAGCACCTTCCTTCTACTTCCTTTTACTTTGGCTAAGGATGAAAGGGTAGATTAAAGTGAGATATGCAAGTAGCTTAAGGAAGGCAAAATCAAGGATTGAGAGCCAAGAATGAAATAAAGACAATTCAGTAGGATGTACATTCCAGAAGAAAGCTGGTTAAGACCAAAACCCAACCAATTTCTCGTGTAAACAATGGAGCTGATGATTAAGTTTAAAACTAAAGGCCAGCAAATTTTGAAAATTGAAAAGCAATATACTTATTTAATTCAATGACACTCTATTGATTGTAAATTCATTTTAATCTTTAAACCACCCTTCTGATTATATGACTAAAACAGCAAAATCTAAAAACTCTTTCTTTCTTTTTTTTTTTTTTTTTTTGAGACAGGGTCTCACTCTGTGGCCTAGGCTGGAATGCAGTGGTGTAATTAAAGCTCACCATAGCCTCAAACTCCTGGGCTCAAGTGATCCTCCTGCCTTAGCCTCCCAAGTAGCTGGGACTACAGGTGCACACCACACCCCCAGCTAATCTTAAAAGTTTTTTTGGGCCGGGCGCGGTGGCTCACGCCTGTAATCCCAGCACTTTGGGAGGCCGAGGCGGGCGGATCACAAGGTCAGGAAATCGAGACCACGGTGAAACCCCGTCTCTACTAAAAATTACAAAAAATTAGCCGGGCGCGGTTGTGGGCGCCTGTAGTCCCAGCTACTCGGGAGGCTGAGGCAGGAGAATGGCGTGAACCTGGGAGGCGGAGCTTGCAGTGAGCTGAGATCGCGCCACTGCACTCCAGCCTGGGCTGGGCGACAGAACGAGACTCCGTCTCAAAAAAAAAAAAAAAAAAAAAAAAAAAGTTTTTTTGTATAGATGGGGTTTCACCATGTTGTCCAGCCTAATTTTGAACTCCTGGGCTCAAGAAATTCTCCTGCTTTGATCTCCCAAAGTGCTGGGATTACAGGGGTGAGCCATCACACTAGGCAAAACTATTTCTTTCTTTATTGTTGAGTTTTTGGAAAAGAAGAGAGACACGAATTATATGAAAGGGACATGATAGAAAAGGAAAAAGATCGATAATTAGAGAAAACTCTTATCCTTTCTTTGGCTGCTTTTCAAACCCTTCATCGGAGCCCTGAAAGTTCTGAGGAATCTAGGCACCAGGGCGGCATGGAGGAGATGAGGACTGAGCCTTGACAAACTTCAGCCTGTGGTCCCAGCTACTCAGGAAGCCGAGGTGGGAGGACGGCTTAAGCCTGGGACGCGGAGGTTGCAGTGAGCTGAGATCAGGCCACTGCACTCCAGCCTGGGTGGCAGAGCCAGACCCTGTAAATAAAAAAATAAAAATAAAAATAAAAAGCAAGCCATTTCCAGAAAACAAAGGTGAAGAGAATTTATCACCAGCAGTTTTGCACTACACAAAATATCAAAGAACACACTTCAGGGTGAGGAAGATGGTCAGAAGTGGATGTGAAAACATGAATCTGCAAAAAGAAAAGAAAAGAAAAGAAAAGAAAACAGGAAGAACACCAGAATTGGTAAATATGTGGGCAAATACAAAATACTTTTTCTTAATCTTTTTAAGAAAGTCAAGTGATTGGCCGGGCGCGGTGGCTCAAGCCTGTAATCCCAGCACTTTGGGAGGCCGAGACGGGCGGATCACAAGGTCAAGAGATCGAGACCATCCTGGCTAACACGGTGAAACCCCGTCTCTACTAAAAAATACAAAAAACTAGGCCGGGCACGGTGGCTCAAGCCTGTAATCCCAGCACTTTGGGAGGCCGAGGCGGGTGGATCACGAGGTCAGGAGATCGAGACCATCCTGGCTAACATGGTGAAACCCCGTCTCTACTAAAAATACAAAAAACTAGCCGGGCGTGGTGGCGGCGCCTGTAGTCCCAGCTACTCGGAGGCTGAGGCAGGAGAATGGCGTGAACCTGGGAGGCGGAGCTTGCAGTGAGCCGAGATCGCGCCACTGCAATCCAGCCTGGGTGACACAGCGCGAGACTCCGTCTCAAAAAAAAAAAAAAAAAAAAAAAAAAAAAAAATACAAAAAACTAGCCGGGCGAGGTAGTGGCGCCTGTAGTCCCAGCTACTTGGGAGGCTGAGGCAGGAGAATGGCGTGAACCCGGGAGGCGGAGCTTGCAGTGAGCTGAGATCTGGCCACTGCACTCCAGCCCGGGCAACAGAGTGAGACTCCGTCTCAAAAAAAAAAAAAAAAGAAAGAAAGTCAAGTGATTGTTTAAAGTAAAATAATAAAATTGTACTGCAGAGTTTATAAGACAGAAGTGAAATATACGACAATAATAGTAAAAAGTGTTGGAGGTAGAAAATTGTTATAGAAAATTGAATTATACTGTTACAAGGTTCTTAACGTGAAATAGTAAAATATTAATTTCAGTAAACTATGATAAGTTTAGGGTCCGTATTATGATCCCTAGAGAACTTTAACTTTTTTCCAAACCTATTCGCTTAGAGTAGATTTGGTTGTATCTGTTTTATAAGCCAGAGTTTCTGGAAGATTTCATTTGAAGAAAGCAGTCTTTTGCTAAGAAGAGGCTTGAAACCACCCCTCTAGAAACACTGGAATCTGGGTGGAAAAATACCTTTTCTTCCCTTTAAATTCACTCTTGTAATGACTGTATTTATCGATGAAAATCAATTTATGCTTGCACTGTTTCATTCTAAAAACATTTGGAAGCAGCTCATTTATTTCTACTTGCAGTTTCAGTTACCTGAATTAATCTGCTCTACTAAATTAGAAACACATTAATGGCGGGTATCTTCCACGCTGAATAAGACAATGAAATGCAACCTCTGGAAACCCAGTGAAGAATTTCAGATTCATAAACTCAGATTTTAGACTTGGAGGCTTTGATTTCAGGTCACTATACACATTTTGATCATATAACATTATTTTTATTAAAAATAATATGTGGCCGGGTGTGGTGACTCATGCCTGTAATGCTAGCCCTTTGGGAGGTCTAGGCGGGCAGATCACGAGGTCAGGAGATCGAGACCATACTGGCCAACATGGTGAAACCTCGTCTCTATTAAAATACAAAAAATTAGCCAGGCGTGGTGGCAGGGCCTGTAATCCCAGCTACTTGGGAGGCTGAGGCAGGGGAGTCGCTTGAAGCTAGGAGGCAGAAATTGCAGTCAGCCGAGATTGTGCCACCGCACTCCAGCCTGGGCAACAGAGTGACACTGCGTCTCAAATAATGATGGTGATGACGATGATAATAAAAATGTGTTACTACACACATAGAAAATACCAGATATAAAAAACGGTTAACATTGCTTATGTCTTGTGGGTGGGAGTATGGAGATTTCAGATTTATTATCAGTGGTGCATCACTGTATGAGTTTGAAAATGTTATTTTTTAAAAACTTAAGAATTTGAATTCAGTAGATATTCACTACTCGGTTCCCTAGGGAACAGTGGACAGGAACAGTCTTTAACAGGCTTTTGTTCTCCTGGTCCCTTTGTACTTCCCAATATATACTTTATAATAAAGTAAAAACGTCAGCCGAATTAAATGTAAAGGAGTTTTATTGAGCAATGAATGATCTGTGAATCGGGCAGCCTTCTGAGCCACAGTAGGCTCAGAGACCCCAGCGCAGCCACGTAAGTGGTGGAAGAAGATTTATGGACAAAAAACAGCAAGTGATGTACAGAAAATGGAAGTGAGGTACAGAAACAGCTAGATGAGTTACAGGTTGGCGTTTGCCTTACTGGAACATGGTTGGAACATTTGGCTGTATTTGATTGGCCAAAACTCGGTGATTGGCACAAGTGTAGGCTGTGGTCTGTTTACACCTCCACCTGTTACAGTTCATGATGTACAAAAAAACCTTTAGGTTGAATTTAAAATATGTAAGGAGGCAGCTTTAGGCTAAACTCGATTTAACATGTATTATTTTACTTCAAAGCACTTTATGAGTTATTTTTATATGCAATAAAATGCTCAAATTTCAAGTGTACAGTTTGATGAGTTTTGACAATTTTATATACCCATGTAACCAACCACCAAAATCAAGTCATTGAACATTTCCGTTATCCATGAAAGAATTTTCATGTCTCTTTCAAGTAAATTCTCCTCTCAGAAGGCAAACGTTGTTCTAATTTGTATCACTGAGAATTAATTTTACCAGTTCTTAAACTTCATATAAATAGAATTATATAGCTTGCACTCTTGTGTATGGCTTCTGTTATTCAACATAATAGTTCAGAGATTCAGCCGTACTGTTACATATATCGATAATATGTATCTTCTTTATTGCTGAGTAGCATTCCACTGTAAGAAATACCACAAACTGATGATCCATTTTCCTGTTGATGTACATTTGGGTTAATTCCAGAAGTTTGAGGCTGCAGTGAGCTGTGATTGTACCACTGCACTCCAGCCTGAGCGACAGAGTGAGGTCCTGTCTCTAAAGAAAAAAAAACAAAAGTAGTTTTACATTTTTATTAAATTTAATGTATTAATTTTTTCCTTTTGTAATTAGTGACTTTATTTCTCTACTTGCCCCAAGTGATAAAATTTTCTTCTAGAAAATTTATAGTTTTAGTTTCCATACTTACGAATATGATAAATTTCAACTGACTTATTGTGAATGTTGGGAAGTAGTGGTTAATATTTTCTAGGAAGTAGTGGTTAATATTTTCTGGGAAGTAGTGGTTAATATTTGCTGCAGTTGTTCCAGCAATAGTTATTCAAAGAATTTTACTTCCCCATTGAGTTGCACGGGGCTGGTGTTGGAATTGACTGTACATGTATGTGTATATTTCTGGACCTTTTATTATTGTCCACTGAAAAATTTGTTTATCTTTATCACAACATTGCGCTATCTTAATTTTGTAGCATTGTAGTAAGTCTTGAGATAAAACACTATTTTTTTTCAATTTTCTCTTTTAAAAATTGTCTTGTCTATACCAGTTCTTCTAGTTTCCATATAAATTTTAGAATTAGTTTGTCAAATTTTACAAAAATCTGCTGGGTTTTTTGTTGTAATTGCCTCAAAGATGTAGATAATGTTGGGAATAATGAATATTTTCACAATATTTAGACCTCCAAATCATAAACATGGTGCATCTTTCCATCTATTTAGATCTCTAATTTCTCTCAGCAATGTTTCATAGTGTTTAGTGTAGAGGTTTTGCACATCTTTCATTTAATTTACTTACATGTAATAGATGTTTTAAGTTGTTATTGTAAATGGTATTATTTTCTTTCTTTTCTTTTCTTTTCTCTTCTTTCTTTTCTTTTCTTTTTTTTTTTTTTTTTTTTTTTTTTTTTTTTTTTTTTTTTTTTTTGAGACGGAGTTTCGCTCTTGTTGCCCAGGCTGGAGTGCAATGGTGTGATCTCAGCTCACCACAACCTCTGCCTCCCGGATTCTCCTGCCTTAGCCTCCCAAATAGCTGGGATTACAGGCAGGCACCACCACGCCCAGCTAATTTTGTATGTTTTAGTGGAGATAGGGTTTCACCATGTTGGTCAGGCTGGTCTCGAACTCCCAACCTCAGGTGATCCACCCACCTCGGCCTCCCAAAGTGCTAGGATTATTATTTTATTTTCTAGTTATTTATTGCTGATGCAAAATTGACACTTGCAGACTGCTATGATCTTGCTAAGTTCACTTATTGCTTCCAGTAGCTTGTAGAACACACTGGACTTTCTGTGTATCCAAACCACAGAGAGTCTTCACATAGACCACGTTACGCCTTTCTTGTTTTTCAGTCTTTATGACTTTTCCTTGCTTCCTTCTTTCCCTTTATTTTTCTTTTCTTTTTTCCTTGTTGCACTGTTTAGGATCCCTAGAACATGTTAAACAGAAGTTGTTAAAGTATCCTTGCCTCGTTTCTGATGGTGAGAGGTGGTAAAGATGGGGCATTCAATATCTTATAAAACATGATGTTAGAGGTAAGTTTTTCAGGCCAGGCACAGTGGCTTATGCCTGTAATCTCAGCACTTTGGGAGGCCAAGGCGGGTGGATCACCTGAGGTCAGGCGTTCAAGACCAGCCTGGCCAACATGGTGAAACCCCATCTCTACTAAAAATAGAAAAAATTAGCCAAGCATGGTGGCACACACCTGTAATCCCAGCTACTTGGGAGGCTGAGGCAGAAGAATCACTTGAACCCAGGAGGCGGAGGTTCCAGTGAGCTGACCTCGTGTCATTGTACTCCGGCCTGGAGCCTGGGCAACAGAGTGAGACTCTGTCTCAAAAAAAAAAAAAAAAAAAAAAAAAAAAAGAGGTAAGTTTTTCATAGGTGTCCTTTTCCACATTTAAGATCTCTCTTCTATTCCTAGCTTATTGTTGTTTTTAATCCAGATTAAGGGGTAAATTTTGTCAAATGCCTTCTCTGTATATTGAGATAATCATATCATTTATTTATTCTATTCACATGGTAAATTATATAAATTAATTTTCAAATATTAAATCCTGGTATAAACCCAACTTGGCCTGATGTAGTATTATTGTTAAATATCACTGGATTTTATTTGCTAACATGATATTGAGGATTTTTATATCTGTCTTCTCAGAAATAGTGATCTGTAATTTTTTTGTTGTGCCATCCTTGGTGTTTTGGTCTCAGGATTACATTGGTCTCATTAAGGTAGTTTGTGCTTCCTCTTCTTTTATTTATGAAACAGTTTGTTGAATTTTGATATTTTTCTTCCTTAAATGTTTTATAGAATTTACTAGTGAAACCATTTAGGCTTGAAATTTCTTTTGGGATGTTTTGATTTCTTCAATGAATACAGTGCTATTCAGAATTTCTGTTTTCTTGTATAAATTTCAGAAAAAAAATCATTGAATTCACTGAATTTATTGATGTAAACTTGTTCCAATATGCTTTAATGTCATTTAATGTCTGTAGAATCTATAGTTATATCTCCTCTTTCATTCCTATAGTGGCAATTTATTTCTCAACCAGTCTTGCTAGAAGTGCACCACTTTTGTTAATCTTTTTAAATAACAAATTTCAACTTGGGTGATTTTTGTTTTTTTTATCTGTTTCATCCTACTGACTTATGATTTTATATTATTTCCTTCCTTTTACTTTTATTGAGCTTAATATTTTTTTCTTGTCTAGCTTGTTTTATCTTGATAGTTTAGATCACTGATCTTTTTCTTTTTTTTTTTCCTTTGAGACAGTCTCACTCTGTCGCCCAGGCTGGAGTGCAGTGGTGCAATTTCAACTCACTGCGACCTCCACTCCCTTGGTTCAATCGATTCTCCTGCCTCAGCCTCCCGGGTAGCTGGGACTACAGGCGGCCGCCGCCACGCCCGGCTAATTTTTTGTATTTTTAGTAGAGACGGGGTTTCACTGTGTTAACCAGGATGGTCTTGATCTCCTGATCTCGTGATGCACCCGCCTCGGCCTTCCAAAGTGCTGGGATTACAGGTGTGAACTACCGCACCTGGCCTTGATCTTTTTCTTAATGTATACTTTAATGTTACACATTTCCCTCTTAGCTCTGTTTTTGCTGCATCTCGCAAATTTTGATATGCTTTGTTTTAATTACAATTTAGTTCAAAGTATTTTCTAATTTCCCTTGGGATTTTTTTTCCTTTCACCCATGGGTTATGTAGAAGCATGTAGTTTAATTTGCAAGTATTCAAGAATTTTTCTAGTTATAATTTTACTATTGATTTTAACTTAATCCTCAAGTGGTTTTAAAAATACTCTATATAATTTTAGTCTTTTAAAATGTATTGAAACTTATTTTAGGACTCAGCATTTGTCAATGTTAGTCTATGTTCCTTGTACATTTGAAATTAATATGTATTTGCAGTAATTTGTTGTAATAGTCTATAAATATCAGTTAGGTTGAGGGGTTAATAAAGTTGCTGAATTCTTCTCTTTGTTGCTAACTTTTTTGGTCTACTTCTGTGAATTTTTACTATATGGCTGTAAAAATTTTTCACTATGATTGTAAAGTTTTCTAATTTTCCATTTAGCTCTGCCAATTTTTGTTAACTGTATTTTGAAGTTCTACTCTTCATTGCAAATAAATCTAGGATGTTTATGTAATGAATTGACCCTTGTCAACATATGGTTATAAGTGTATCTTTTTCAAATTCCTCTTGTCAGAAAGTGTACTTTGTCTGATAATATAGTCACATTGTGTTACTTGCGATTAGTGTTTACATGGTATATTCTTTTACTTTTTTTTTTTTTTTTTGAGATGGAGTCTCACTCTGTTGCCCAGGCTGGAGTGCAGTGGCGAGATCTCAGCTCACTGCCACCTCCGCCTCCTGGGTTCAAGTGATTCTCTTGCCTCAACTCCCCAAGTAGCTGGAATTACAGGTGCCCGCCACTATGCCCAGCTAATTTTTTGTATTTTGAGTAGAGACAGGGTTTCACCATGTTGGCCAGGCTGGTCTCGAACTCCTGACCTCACGATCACCCACCTGAGCCTCCCAAAGTGCTGGGATTACAGGCATGAGCCACTGCACCTGGCCTCTTTTCCATTCTCTTACTTTCAACCTATTTGTGTCTTTACAGTTAAAGTATTATCCTATTGAATTCATCTTACTTTTTTATCTGACAATTTCTAATGTTTAATTAAGAGTATTTAGTACCTTTTCACCCGAATGTAATTGTTGATATCGCTGGGTTTGGTAACAATTGTTTTCTACTTATTCCATAACTCCCATCTCTCCTTGGTCTCATTTTTCCTGCCTCCTTTTAGATTAATTGAATTATAAGAATTACATATTATTATTTCTATTGGTTTTTGAAATTTACATTTTAATTTTACATTTATAGTAGGTGTTCTAGGGGTCATAATACGGACCCTAATCTTATCATAGCTTACTGAAATTAATGTTTTACAATTTCATGTTAAGAACCTTGTAACATTATAATTCAATTTTCAACTGCCAACACTTGTTACTACTATTGTCATATATTTCGTTTCTGTCTTTTTTTTTTTTTTTTGAGACGGAGTCTCACACTGTTGCCCAGGCTGAAGTGCAGTGACACGATCTCGGCTCCCTGCTGACTTCTGTCTTATAAACTCTGCAGTACAATTTCATTGTTTTACTTTAAACAATCACTTGACTTTCTTAAAAAGATTAAGAAAAAGTATTTTGTATTTGCCCACATATTTACCAACTCTGGGGTTGGTGTTCTTCCTTTATTTTTGTTTTTTGCAGATTCATGTTTTCACATCCACCTCTGACCATCTTCCTCAGCCTGAAGTGCATTCTTTAATATTTTGTGTAATGCAAAACTGCTGGTGATAAATTCTCTCTTCACCTTTGTTTTCTGGAAATGGTGGGGTTTTTTGTTTCTTTGTTTGTTTGTTTAAGACAGGGTCTGACTCTGCCCCCAGGCTGGAGTGCAGTGGCAGGATCTCAGCTCACTGCAACCTGTGCCTCTCAGGTTTAAGCCGTCCTCCCACCTCAGCTTCCTGCGTAGCTGGGACAACAGGCGCACGCCACCACATCCAGCTAGTTTTTGTATTTTTAGTAGAGATGGAGTTTCACCATGTTGGTCAGGCTGGTCTTGAACTCCTGGGCTCAAGTGATCTGCCAGCCTTGGGCTCCCAAAGTTCTGGGATTATAGGCATGAGCCACGGCACCTGGCCTGAAAATGGCTCTTTTTTATATTCATTTTTAAAGGAAAATTTCACAGGACTTAGAATTCTAGGTTGACATATTTTTTCAAAACTTTGAAGTTATTTAATTGTTTTCTAATATCCATTTCTTTATTATTAAGAAGTCAGCCACAATTCTTATTGTTTCTCTGAGTATAACATGTGTTTTCTTCTCTGGCTACTTTTAGGATTTCTCACCTTGGCCGGTGTGGTGGTGGATTCCTGTAATCCCGGCTACTCAGGATGCTGAGGCAGTACAATTGTTTGTGCCTGGGAAGTAGAGGCTGCAGTGAGCCGAGACTGCACCACTGCACTCCAGCCTGGGTGACAGAGTGAGACTCTGTCTAAAACAAACAAACAAACAAACAAGATTTCTCACTTTTATCTTTGAATTTTGGCTATTTGACTATGGTATGCCTTGGTAAAGTCTTCATTGTTTTTGTCCTGTCTGGGATTTGCTGGGGTTTGTTTGTTTGTTTTTTGTTTTTTATCTATGGGTTTATGCCTTTGAGAAATTTGACTCACTACTGTGTTCAACATGTTTTTGTCAACAGGTCTTAAGTACTCTGTTCTCTTCCTGTATTTCTCCGTGATTCAGTTTGAGTGAATTCTATTGAAGTATCTTCAATTTCATTCATCCTTTCATCTATGTGTTCATTCTGCTCTTAAATCCTCTAAAGAACTTTTCATTTAAGATATTTTGTTTTCTAGTTCTAGAGATTTTGGTTCTTCTTTTTCAGCTTTATTGAGATATAGTTGACAAATTAAAATTCTATATATTTATGGTGTATAATGTGATGTTTTAATATCTGTATACAGTGTAAAATGATTACCACAATTAACCTAATTTAATATATTCCTCACCTCACATAGTTACCTTTTTATGTGTGTGGGCATAAAAACATTTAATACCTACTTTTTAAGCAATTTTAAAATATACAATACATTCTTATTAACTACCGTCACAATATTACATGAGATATTGATTGATTGATTGATTGATTGATTGAGATGGGGTCTCACTTTGTCACCCAGGCTGGAGTGCACTGGTGTGATCACAGCTGACTGCAGCCTCAATCTCCCAGGCTCAAGCAATCCTACCCCCTCAGCCTCCTAAGTAGCTGGGACTATATGCACACACCACAATGCCTGGCTAATTTTTGGTTTTTTCTTTCTTTCTTTCTTTCCTTTTTCTGTTTTTGTAGAGATGGGGTTTCGCAGTGTTGCCCAGTCTGGTCTCGAACTCTCGGGCTCAAGTAATCTGCCCACCTGAGCCTCCCAAAATGTTCTGTTTACAGCAGTGAACCACTGAGCCCAGCCTCCATTGTATTTTACAATTTTAATTTTCTGCTGAAATTCCTTATCTGTTCACACATTCTATTTTTTCCTGAAAACCTTAAAAGATATTTTTTTAAACAGCAACTTTTATTTTAGGTTCAGAGAGTACAGGATTATTACAAGGACCAACTGCATGGTGCTGAGGTTTGGATACAATCGAGCCCATCACCCAGGTAATGAGCATAGTACCCACTAGGTAATTTTCCAGTCCTTGCTTCCCTTCCTGCCTCCCGCTTCTTGCAGTCTCCAACGTCTATTGTTCCCATCTCAATGTCGATGTGTACCCAATGTTTAATCTTTTAACATAATTATACTAGCTGTTTTTAAATTCTTTCTTTGCTAATTCCAGAATCTGAGCAATTGAAACTCTATTTCTATTGCCTGTTTTTCTGTTGGTTCTGGCTCACATTTTCCTGCATCTTTGCATAACTAGTAAGTGTGTATTGAATTCTGAACATTATGTACAACATATTGTACAAACTCTAGATTCTATGATCTTCCCATAAAGAGGACTGCTTCTTTCTGGCAAATATTTAAATATTTGATGGATGTTCTTGCTTCCACTGAGGCTTGATTTTGGAATTTGTTATGGAGGCTTATTTGAGTTGACCCTTAGATTTGGGGCATGGCTTGGAGTCTTGGATCCTGACTTTATTCTGGTAACATGGCTCTTAGGGTTTCATTGAAAAATCCAAAATGTTTTCTAATCTCCTCCTTTATGACTAGATTTGAACTCTGAACTATTTTCCTAGAACCAGGCAACTACTGACATCTCTGCTTATATATTCTTTTTCTTTCAGTTTGTGTGGATTTCCTTTTTTGTATTTTTTGTTTGTTGTTTTATTTTAAGTTCTGGGATACACGTGTAGGATGTGCAGGTTTGTTACACAGGTAAACATGTGCCATGGTAGTTGGCTGCACCTGTCAACCCAACCGCTAGGTATTAAGCTCTGCATGTATTAACTATTTTTCCTGTTGCTCTCCCTGCTCCCTGCCCTCCCCTGACAGGCCCCAGTGTGTGTTGTTCCCCTCCTTGTGTCCATGTGTTCTCATTCCAGCTCCCACTTGTAAGTGAGAACATGTGGTGTATGGTATTTGGTTTTCTGTTCCTGTTAGTTTGCTAAGGATAATGGCTTCCAGCCTCATCCATGTCCCTGCAAAGGATGTAATCTTGTTCCTTTTTATGGCTGCATAATATTTTATCTTTTTAGCCCCTCAGTTGCTGATTTCTGCTGAGCTCCTTGAGTGCCGTTTAAGGACCAGCCAGAGACTTGCAGGGACTTTGTGTGCTGATTTTAGAGCTCTCTTTTTATGTCTAAGATTTCTTCTAAGATTTGTCGCCTTGATTTTCAACCACTGTGGCATCTCTGAACTTCAGTTTCTGTTTCCTGAGCAAAAAATGTCTTCTTTCCGTTTGAACTTGATTTCCTCATGCATCGTGTGAACTGAAAAGTTCCCATATGGGAAAAGTCAGGTAAATGTAGAAGTCACTTAGTGTCCTTTGCTCCTTTCCAGCACCTTCTGCTGAAGAGTTTCTGCCTTCTTTGGGTTGTATTGTGTTTTGTATCATTGTTATTAGCACGAGGGTTTGTCTCACACAAGCAACTCCATTATTACTTTACTCCCATTAGTGTTAAATTCCACTGTTTTCCTAACATTTGACCTGTGTAGCCCCTAAAAGCATATGAGTTCATAACCCCTATTTTAAATTTATAAAGGTCTGATTTTTTTTTCTTTACAAAATATATTTTGTAATGAACATGTTCTATTTTTAATCAGGAAAAAAACACAACCACCCAGTTTGGGAAGGGTCAATTTCCCCAGATTTAGACAGGTGGGGAAAGTGGTATATCCCATAAGAGCAGGAGAACACCGCTCAGTGAAAGCCCTCTGTGGAGGGAGGGCAGAGATCAGACATCCAAGCAGATGGCTGTGAGGGGTAAAACTCAAGGCTTCTAGATTCCCAGCTTCAGGCTGGACAAGGTGGCTCACACCTGTAATCCCAGCACTTGGGGAAGCCAAGGCAGGAGGATTACTTGAGTCCAGGAGTTCAAGACCATCCTGGGCAACATAGTGAGACCCCCGTCTCTACATGAATTAAAAAAGAAAAAATTAGGCATGGTGGTGCACGCCTGTAGTCCTAGCTACTCGGAAGGCCAAGGTCGGAAGATTGTTTGAGCCCAGGAGTTTGCAGCTATAGTAAGAATCATGATTGCACTACTGCACTCCAGCCTGAGTAACAGAACAAGACCCCCTCACAACAATAACAACAACAAAATTCCCAGTTTCAGGAAGATTCCCTGCTCTATTGGAGATATGGAAGCAGAAATCTAAGGGAGTTTTTAAAAGGTCAATGGTGACCATGGTAACATTGATCCTCATTTCATTTCCTAGGGGTCGTGAAAACAGCACATTCTGGAGCATTCTTGGAAAGGGTCCCAATAGCATTGGAAAAATCATTCCTCACCAACACAGTGGAATGGGAGCTGAAATCCAGGACTAAGTTCATATAAAGGAAATCGAGAAACATTTTTCATACAGTTGGGTTTTTGGCCTGAGAATCATGCTTTGCAATCCTATAGTAGACAGGGTGAGATGTGCTATAGACCCGTGTCACAAGGTTCCAATCATAGCGCACCAAAGAACACTTTAAAAAAAATGTTTTATAGATGAGTCGGCACTTGTCAGATTGGGGGACCCTGTCCTCACTGATGTCACTTGATCCTGTTAATTACCGAGTCCCGAGAAAGAGGCACAGGTAAAAGTGGGCTCTGTATCCTTGGGCCATGTGATGTTTCCAGATAATTTCCAGATTATCTGTAGTTGAACAGGGAGTTCACAGGCTTTCCCCATGACTCAGAAAATTATAACTGCCTGAAGAATTTTTAGAGGGCTATCAGTGAGGAGACAGTCCCCTGGGACCGAGCAAAACATAGAAAACCATGCTGGATTTTCCAAATGTGGGATGTGACTTAGATAAGCTTCCACCCTTGATATGCTTTTCAAAAATAACCTTTATCATATTGTTATTTATTATTTCACTCAACACATAGTAAGTATTGACTAAGGACCACTCACTCTTTTGGGCAGTGACACTCCCACAGGCCAGGCCTGGGCGGAGGAAACTGATTGGAAACAGTCCTGTAATCTGAGGAGGCGTCTAAAAATGTAGGGAGATTTCCTTGTTTGTCTAATGACTGGGAGTTTCTACTGACATTAGCTGCCAGGTGTTAAGTGCCAGTAAAATGTGATACAATGCACAGTACATTTCTGCAAACAATGAATACCAAGAACACTTGCACAGGTCAGTATTTGTGAAAGAACAGAAACTATTTACAATGGAAAATGGCCGGCGCAGCGGCTCACGCCTGTAATCCCAGCACTTTGAGAGGCCGAGGCGGGCGGATCACTTGAGGTCGGGAGTTCGAGTCCAGCCTGGCCTACATGGCGAAACTCTGTCTTTACTAAAAATACAAAAATTAGTTGGGTGTGGTGGTGGGTGCCTGTAATCTCAGCTACTGGGGAGGCTGAGGCAGGAGAATCACTTGAATCTGGGAGGCGGAGGTTGCAGTGAGCCAAGATCGTGCCATGGCACTCCAGCCTGGGTGACAAGAGTGAAGCTCCATCTCTAAATAAATACATAAATAAATAAAATAAATAAAATGGAAAATGACTTATTACAGCAAAATAGCCATGTTCAAAACCGTTTTCTGTGCTGGAGCGCTTGTCGGTTTGCTGTTCTTTAGAGATTTATAAAGTCGCTTCTGACATCTTTGCCAGGAACTACAGGAACCCACCACCAGTAGTCATAGCTGCTTTCACAAGGAAATGCCCTGAGGCCACTGGACAAACCTCAATTCATCTCAGCAGCCAGGAAAAAGTAATGCGTTTTGATCTCCTTCTGCCTTCCAGATCAAAACCAGAACCCTGCTTATGGGCATTCTGGGAAATGTAATTCCCAGGTTCCTGGTCCTGCAATACAGAGGAATAGCCTAGATTAGAGATCCTCAGACTCCATCGTCTCTAGTCACAAAGGTTTGTCGACATACTGTTGGGGTTCCGTACACCTTGCACGAGCCCTTGGAATTTGCATCTCTATCGAGTCTACAGGTGATGCTCATGCTGGCGGCCCATGCTTTGAGGACATCTGCTTGGAAGGGGAAAGAACGACGTATGCAAATGTCCAATCTGTCACAGCCGGATAAAGACATGGCGTTCATCCTGAGTGAAATCAGGGGCCACTGGAGAGTTTTTAAGCAGAGGAAAGACATGATTTGACTCTTCCATTTTAAAAGGATCACCTGGGCCTCCAGGGAAATAATGAAAACAGCCATGCCAGGCAAGAGGTCATTGTGACCAAAAAAAAAAAAAAAAAGTTCATGGTGGAAACTTAGGAAAGTACAAAAAAAAAGACAAATATAATCAAAATCGCTTACAATCCCACCGTTCAGAGCCAACCATTATTAATATTTAGGTCTATTTCCTGTGTGTTCACTGAGATTATAGTTTATACGATGTATAACATTTTTTAAACGTTAATAAATCATGCCATTGAGAATTCTATGTCCTGGAATAGTCTTCTGCAACATTAAGAGGAAGCTGACTGGTGGAGGGCATGCGGAACATGTCACTGAGATGTCACTGGGCCTACTAGTGAATGTGCTTCCTGAGATGCCGGTCTCTTCCGTTCCTCTTCCTAACATACCTAGCCTATCAAACAGAAAATATTTTAATCAGAATTTCAAGTTCTTGACTTAGCGAGTGCTTTTCAATAACAAAGGCCTATTTTTTAAGTCACTGAGGCAGTGAGGGAGGGGCTTGGGTAAGGATCCTTGAGATCTCCAGCCCAGAGTTCTTAAGATCACGAGTGTGGACGATTAGCTGTCCAAGAGCGGCTTCACAGGACTTTTCCACGTGTATCTGATGTATTGCTTATCCCCTTGTCAGAACTCAATAAACAGTTAGGGGAGAAATACATAAAATGAATTATATCTCTAAGCCTTGACCTCTACAATATTTCTTCCTTCCAATCAATATGCTTCTTGAAGTTTGGAAAAAACGGTCTCTAATGCTTCATCTCCCACTCTTTTGCAAGCGATATGGAATTTGTTTCTTCCTGAAAGAGAGGAAAAGTGAAATATTTTTCTCTGGAAAGAAGGGTAAGAAAACAAGAAACTGTAGAGTTGGAACTAAGAACCCCAGAGTATATTTAAATAAGGATACATGTATTAATCACCCTCCCAATGAAAGCAGAGGCCCCAAAGTCAACGTCCTTAAAAGGCTACAGATAATGTTGTGAATCTTTGGAAAGGATCGATATGAGTCAATAGAGAGTACCGCGGCCCATGATAAATGCAATGAAGACATACTGACATTATACTTCCCAAAATATTCTGGATTAGGTATTCTGGAAAGCACCTCTGAAAAGAAACTTTACAATACCCGAAAAAAATGCAATAAATATTTAAATACTTAGTTGAACGTTTAATTGAAGGACCTCATTTTAGGCGATAAAGCAAGGGCTAATGCAGGGAAGCCCCAAAATTGCTAGCTGACACCAGCAAGTTCGTGTTTGGGGTTGAATGTGTGAGGGATAAGAGGCAGGGCCTCAGGTCAGCTTACGATAGGGAGTTGGGACTAAGATTTCCTCATAAATCTAAGGATTTGAAATGTTGTAACCTTAATGAAAGAATAGGTTAGAAAAAAATCTACATATTGTCAACAGGAAAGACACTTTTCTTTCTCAGCATCGAATCTGAGTGGAAAAAAAAAACAAAAAACAAAAAAAACTATGTAATGCCCCTATAAGAGTCTGCGATTCCCCAACAATCCAAGGAATCCCAAGGAGAGAATTAACACAGTGGTCCAGGATTAATACCACTCTTGGATGTGTGTTAGAAGCCAGTACTTTCTGGAATAATGGTCCGTCCACTGAGGCCTCCTGGAGGATTTACTAGATTTGGGTCAGTCAGATAGGTTGGAAATGACACCGTTCCTCTTAAAGCTTTCTACATATTCCTGATCTGTAAAACTAAGTGGGCTAAAATGTTTTTAATGTCATTTCAACTTTGTGTTTGTCTGATTTGGCTTGTGCCACAAATCTAAAATTTTTGCAAGCTAATATCACGGCAATCTCCAAGTCACTGGAAAACACTGAGTGAACTTTGTAGATGTCTGTTGTTTTCCTGTAATGTTACAAACTGTATTAGTGCTTGATATGTTAAAATTAACATGATGGAAGTATGAAAAAAAATTAATTCAACTGATTTAAAACAAAATAAACAGCTCCCATTCTCATCAGTCAAAATCTTACCCTGCTCAGAAGATGATCAAAACCAAAACTAAAGAAGTAGCAAGTAAGTCATCATTAAATTTTACTTGAAACGTGTTATGTAAGCAATCTTGTTCTCAATCATGCAGAAAATAAAAACAGACATGCTGTGGAGGCTGGTTTGAATGGAACAGAACGAAACGCACGCCTGTCAGTCACTGATCCTTGCCAAGCTGTGGGAATCATACTTGTTAAAGTGATTGAAGTCCTCAGTGGTAAAGTTTCTTTTGCTTCATTTTCACCAAAGCTTTACAAGCAGAAAATGTTTCCATTTGCATGAAAGTTTCAATTAGTACTGACTAATTTTAATTTTAGGTTCTTTGAAAACCCACATCTAATTGTCTAAGGCGTTTCTGGCACTAATAGTAGACAAACTGTGAACATTAGTAGGCAAAAATGAAAATTTTTCTCCGGAAAGAAGGGTAAGAAAATAAACTGTAGAGTTGGAATTAAGAACCCCAGAATGCATTGAAGTAAGACATAAATGTATTACTTAATAAATATTTGATGAATGGATTAAGAAGAATAAGCTCATGATAATTCTGTAATTACCATTGCACTTCATGGAAAGTCATTTGGGTCCCCAAACTAGCTGTAAGGTGAAGCTGGGCTACAAGCAAACAAAAGGAACCATTGACATTTTTAAAAAAATAAGAAACACACAAAATTCAAGTCATTTACTGAAATGGAAGTGAAATAATCAGCACAGAGATTGCAATTGTTGCTGTCTATTGTAGAAAAATCTAAAATGTAATTCTTCATTGATTGCTTTCAACTGGACAGGTCAATTGCTTCCTTGATTCATTTTTTTTAAAAAAACAAAAACCTTAACAATTTACTCCTGCTGGTGTACTAAAGCACAGTATTATGTCATTCTCTAAGCTCTCGTTAGGTGTAGAATGAAGTCAGGGCTAAAGCTTATCAGGGCTTTGGAGGGGAAAGTGAGTGTTCCGGGCACCAACAGTTGAGAACTGCCTTTCTCCATATAATACAATATTCCAAGAAGGTTTGCTAAGTTTAACTGAGTCTAACTGAGCTAAGTTGAACTGAAGTAAATTCAATCTAAATGAATCAATTGCAAGTCATACTGTTGAGTTTTAAACTCATTTTTTTTTTCCTGAAAGAGTCCTTGAGACTCATCTTCAGCACAGGCTGAGAATATCTATCTGTGATTTCTTTCCAGGAGCAGTTAATATTTTAAAAGATTTTGTTGAGAAGTGGTTTCCTCAATATCTTTATGATGCAATATCAGTTCTCTTTCATAGCCATTATTTTCAGTTGGAACCACAAATGAGAATATTTCTTGCTGCACTTCTGGTTAGCATCTGATTCCACAACTAGACTCCACATCTGCTGTGTTCACCCCTCTGTCCCAGGACTGGTTTAGTGTCTGGCACAGAATCGTTGCTTAATAAATATTGGATGAATGGATTAATTAATATAAATAACAAGAAAACTAAGAGAATCACAATTATGTAATTACCATTTCACTTGAAGGAAAAACTCGGACTAAGGGAAATGTTAATTCTTGCATTTATGTTTAATAAGTATGCTGTGGAAGTTGTTTCTCTCTATACCAGCCCGTGCCTCTCAGTTTTTGGTCGGTAGAAGTAGTTGATTTCTTTGAAGTGCTCCATTCATTGTTGCCATTGGTATGTACACCAGGAAATAGCTGATTTGAGAATATGCCGAGGTGTTTGGGCATCAAATGTGGGTCTTGGAACAAATGGAACAGAACTGAGTTTGACAACGTAGCCTTGACAATGGACAAAGATTTTACCTGCTAAAGTAGGTTTTATGTATCAATTTTACCATGAAGAAATTGAAGACCAGAGAGGCCAAGGAGCCTGTGCAAAGTTCAAAGGCAGGGCTGATGTGCAGGCAGCCTCATGTGCTCCACAGTGACTGTCTTGCTTTGTCAGCCGAGCCATTACTGGTTGTTAAGATTCAGGTACTGCCCTGGACAGCAATAGAGATGCACAAAAATAGACTACAGAGCTCCTGTTTTCTCTAATATTCTCTATTGGCCATCACTATATTTTGAGTTCAGAAACCTGAATATGACCCAGGGCCTCCTTTATATTCGCTCTTTGGTACTCCATAAGGCAGTCGTGTCCTCTGAACATCATTTTCTTTATATGTGAAAACGAGGGTCACCGTCCCCACTTTATTATTGTGAGAGTTAAGAAACCTCTGGGAAAGGTGATGGAAGACTTGGCACTCACTAAACATCATTCAAATCTAGATCTGTTCTGAACCTCATACATTCTCTTGATATTCAAGGTTTGATGTATATTTTCCTGGCATTACTCTGAAATGTATTGTCTCACCCTTTCTTCAACATCAAAGCAATTGAGGCCCAGGCACTGTTACTGTCTCCCAGAGCTCCCTGGCTGGACTGAGCCTCTGCTGCCCCCAGCGGTGAGCGCCTGACACCACACACCTGACTGGCTTCCTGCTCTTCCCCACCTTCCAAGGCTGCTTCCTGGATTCAACGTGTAAACAATTTGCATTGAAATTACTTGTCTCAGGAACTCAGACCACTCAACCAAAAAACAATAATCCCATCAAAAAGTGAGCAAAGGTCATGAAGAGACATTTTTCAAAGGAAAACATAAAAATGACCAACAAGTATATGAAAAAAAATGCTCATCACTAATCATCAGAAAACTGAAAATTAAAACCACAATGATATACCATCTTACACCAGTCAGAATGGCTATTATTAAAGTGTCAAAAGATAACAGATATTGTTGGAATGGCTATGGAGGAAAGGGAAAGCTCCACTGTTGGTGGAGATGTAAATTAACACAACCTCTATGGAGACCAGCATAGAGATTTCTCCAAGAAATAAAAATAGAAATACCACTGGATCCAGGAATCCCCCTATGGGGTATCTACCCAAAAGAAAAATCATTATACCAAAAAGATACCTGCACTCATATGTTTATCACAACACTATTCACAATAGCAAAGATATCAAACTAACCTCAGTGTCCATCAAAAGACAATTGGACTTAGAAAGTGTAATGTGTCTAGACATACATAATGGAATACTATTCAGCCATGAAAAATAAAATAATACCTTTGACAGCAACATGGATGGAACGGGAGTCCATTATCCTGAGTGAAACAACTCAGTAACAGAAAGAAAAATATCACATATTCTCACTTATAAGTGGGAGCTATCAAGAATGGGTAAATGAGACAAAGTATGGGATGATAGATATTGGAGACTTAGAAGCCAGTCGGGGTGGATGATGACAAATTACTTAATGGGTACAATGTATATTATTTGAGTGATGGATAGATACACTAAAAGCTCAGACCACACCACTATGCAGTATATCCATGTAACAGAATTGCACTCATACCCCTTACATTTATACAATAAATAAACTACTTGCCTCAGGGTCTGGTTCAGGGGACTCCAATTAAAATAGGGCATATCTTCATATATGTATTAGTCAGAGTTCTCTAGAACCAATAGGGGGTGTGTGTGTGTGTGTGTGTGTGTGTGTGTGTGTGTGTGTGTAGATATCTATTATGAAAATTGGTTGCCCAATTATGGAGACCTGGAAGTCCGTGATCTGCCCTCTGCCAGCTGGAGAACCAGGGAAGCCAGTGATGTACTTGAGTGTGAGTTTGAGGGCCTGAGAACCAGGAGAGCCGACGGTCCTGCTCTCAGCTCCAGGCCAAAGGCCTGAGCACCAGTGTGGCTGGTGTGTAAGTCCTGGAGTCCGAAGGCTCAAGAACCAGGAGCTCTGGAAGAGACAGGATCTGTGTTTCCTTTGCTTTTTTGTTCCATTCCAGTCCTCAGTGGAATGACTGATGTCTGCCCACGTTGGAGAAGGTGATCTTCTTTACTCAGCCACTAATTCAAATGCTAATCTCTTCCAGAAGCACCCTCCCACACATAGAAATAATGTTTCACCAGCTATCTGGGCCTCCCTTAGTGCAGTCATGTTGACACATCAAGTTCACCACACAGTGTGTTGCGTCCCCACTCACTCCCAGCAGGTGCAAGCTTCTTTCTTTCACAGCAACCCCACAGCTTTGTGTATCCTATGGTGGCACGCCTGCTTTGGCAGGGCTTATGTTCGAAACCTCTGGTTGGGCCATAGTAGTGTCTCAGTTTGTGCCCGTGTCACTGTTTCCGAACATTAATCCAATTGCCGTCCATCCTCACATAAATGGACACCTGCTCTATGATTAACGTGTTCCTCACACTGTCGTGGAATTCCACTGTCTGCTTCCATCTTTCACTCTTTCATTCTTATGACCTTAGCTGCTGCCTGGGGATGCGTGACCACCTGGGAAGCAGATCCCGAAGGTGTCGGGAACCAGACTGGAGACAACGCCGCAGTAAGATTCAGACAAAATAGAAATCTGGGGTGCTGAGAGGGACTTTCCCAACTTCATTGTGATTATGAGAATTTCAACAAAGTGACATCTGATTTCTTGAGTAGTTTACTCAACATTATTTACAAGACATATGTGACCCTAAAAAGTAAAATAAGACTGGACGCAATGGCTCTCACCTGTCATTCCAGCACTTTGGGAGGCCGAGGCAGGTGGATCACCTGCGGTCAGGGGTCTGAGACCAGCCTGACCAACGTGGTGAAACCCTGTCTCTACTAAAACTACAAAAATTAGCCAGGTGTGGTGCAGGCACCTGTAACCCCAGCTACTAGGGAGGCTGAGGCCGGAGAATCACTTGAACCCAGGAGGTGGAGGTTGCAGTGAACGGAGACTGCGCCACTATACTCCAGCCTGGGCAACAGAGTGAGGCTCCATCTCAAAAGAAAAAAAAAAAGTAAAATAAAAACCAACATTCACCAATTATGAGAAAGTGATACAATTTTCATATTAACACTGTTGCCAGCATCAAGACAATGAAACATTCACCTTTCATCCATTCATTCAACAAATTTTAATAACTGATTATTTACATGCTTGTGGGAATATTTTGTTTGTTTGTTTCTTTTAAACCCGTAACTGTGCTGTGTGCTAGGAGACAGACTGATGTATTAAAATCAACAGTCCATGGTCGGGCATAGTGGTTCACATGTGTAATCCCAGCGCTTTGGAAGGCCCAGGTGGGAAGATCGCTTGAGCCCAGGAGTTCAAGACTAGCCTGGGCAACAAGGTAAGACCTTGTCTCTATTTTTAAAAAATTTTTTTACATTATTTAAAAATCAATAGTCCTTGACCTCAGAGAGCTTATAGTTCCGTAGACAGGAGGCAAAAAATCAAATAATTATCCAAGTGAAGGTATAATCATCATGTGAGATAAACGCTTGGAAGAAAATACATTCAGTTTTATGAGATCATAGAAAAGAAACCTTAATGAGACGAGGGTTTCAGGGCAGCCTTCCTTAAGGAAGCCACACTTGAGCTAATATCTGAAAAATGAGCAAGGGGGAGCTACAAATAAGCGGAAATTAATCAGATGTAATTGGAGATATAAGGTACTAAAGAGAAGTTCCCAAAACAGAACAGATGCTGCCTGCTTTCCAGTAGCGGAACATTCATGATGGGAGAGATAAAACCACTTATCCTAGCAGGCCACACCCTCAGAGGAGGCTGCACTGGACTAGAACCTCCAGGAGGGAAGGGACTTGCCTGCTCTGCTGCGGTTGCTCCTCTAGCACGCAGAGCCACGTACACGGAGGGTGATCTGCAACACCAGCCCAGCAGCAGTGCAGACAGCCCCTGGGCTTTCAGTGCCAACCCCAGGGCTACCAGAAAGACTGGCATATCAGAGGCACCCAGTAAATACTTATTAAATTAAAGAAAGTGGGCTAGGTGCAGTGGTTCACGCCTGTAAGCCGAGGCAGGCAGATCACAAAGTCAGGAGTTCGAGACCAGCCTGGCTAATATGGTAAAACCCCGTCCCTACTAAAAATACAAAAAAAATTAGCTGGTGTGGTGGCACATGCCTGTAATCCCAGCTACTCTGGAGGCTGAGGCAGAAGGATTGCCTGAACCCGGGAAGTGGGGGTTGCAGTGAGCCAAGATCGTGCAATTGCACTCCAGCCTGGGTGACAGAGTGAGACTTCGTCTCAAAAAAAAAAAAAAGAAAGAAAGAAAGAAGAACGTGAATGAAGCCTCCAGAACATACCTTCATACGTTAATATTAGGAAATTGTTCTTTTCCTGCATTTTTCCTGTTTCATATTAGTAAAGGTAGGAACCATCTGGTCATCATGTATTATTTTACCTGATGGGGACACTCTCCTTCAGCTTTTCCTCCACAAACAAATAAACGTTCCAGAATAAGATTTTAGATCACTAGAGAGAATTTACCAAGATAAAGCAAAGAACATTCCTTCCAAAGTGTATTTTTCTTTAAAAGTTTTAATGGCAATTTCTTTACAGAGTTCAGTATCTTGTAAGACATGGAAAGATATATTGCACCCAGTACTTGTTACAGTCATGAACTCTTAGAGTTTAAAATGTTGCTTGATTCAAAATCCAAAATTATACTTGAAGTATATGGAAAATTCCCAGAACCTAAGCAAATGAAGTTAAATTGGCATGGGGCATATGCTTCTATTTATTTATATTAAAAAAATCAAGTTATCAAAATATTGGCAACATAATTTTAACGTCGAATAGAAAAGGCAAAATAAACATGGCTGATAGGTTAAAAACCTACACACGCAAAACCTACATTCCTGAAAAATTGTAGTGTGTTTGCGAATCTGTTACCAAATTGAACATCTATAAATAGAAAGATAAACAGCTCGAGAGTCAGCGAGTTCTGGGTTCCAGTCCCACTGTGTACACTCTGGGATTCTGCAGGCGGTGGCATGGCCGGAAGCCTGCAGGCCTGCCAAGAGGCCGTGGGCACAGCACCATGCCTGAGCGCAGCATGGCAGTGACTGGCTGGTAGCCCAGCACATGGGCCTAGGAATCTATTGTGGTGTCTGACACCATGCAGGTGTCACCACACATTGCTTTACCCGACAGATGGATGAACTGAATTTACAAATAGCTATAATTGGCTAGCATCAGGGTGAAGACTTAGTATGGTGACAAAGAAATCCCCCAGATAGTGACATAAAAACCTCTACGTGTATTTCTCCCTCTCAGAGAGCCACCCCTGGGTGGTGGGAAGTGCAGGCTGGCGAAGAACACATTCCTCCCATCTCGTTAGGACATCCACTTCTGCGTGATGGGAACCGGGGCAGAGGCACCTGCGTCTACCAGCTCTGATGAAGGGAGAAGGTGGGGAAGTGCATGCTCGCTGTTTTAAGGTCCAGAGTGGCAAATGTCACTTCCACTTAAACTCCAGTGGCTGGAACTCAGTCACAAGGCCACCACTCTCTGCATGGAAAGTTCAGAAACATCACCCTGGAAGCCCAGCCGTAAGTCAAGGCCCAGCACAGTGTTTCCGTAGAAGTGTGAAGCCGATCTGGTAACTAGCTGTGTCCAGCTCAGACCCCTCCAGTGTCACCCGATATTTGTGTGTGCTCTTTTCCCACGCACAGACACATGAGGCACCTGTGCTGCCCTCCATGGGGAGCCCCGGAGTCCCCTCTGTATTTCCCCCAGCCCAAGGTCTAGGTCCCTGAGGTATTGGAGGCCTTTTTCTTTTGAGACGGAGTCTCGCTCTGTCTCCCAGGCTGGAGTGCAGTGGCGCGATCTCAGCTCACTGCAACCTCAGCCTCCTGGGTTCAAGCGATGCTCCTGCCTCAGCCTCCCAAGTAGCTGGGATTATAGGTGTCCACACCTGGCTAATTTTTTGTATTTTTAGTAGAGACAGGGTTTTGCCATGTTGACCAGACTGGTCATGAACTCCTGACCTCAGGTGATCCACCCGCCTTGGCTTCCCAAAGTGCTGAGATTACAGGAGTGAACCACTGCGCCTGGCCTGGAGGGTCTTTTTGATCTGGTCCAGAGGTAGCAGCTCACTGTCCAGTGGCCTCCAGCTAAAAGGCCAGTTGTCTATGTCCCTCCCACTCACAACCACAGTGGTGGAGCTAGAACAGCACATCTGCAGGGAAGACTCGGCTGGGACAAGGGAGGAGCAAAGGACAGATCTCTGACGGTCCCCAGCTGGGTAGGAGTTCCGACCCCTACCCAGTAGGGTATCAAGAGGTACCATGATACCCTGAGTTAAAATAGGGTGACTGTGTAATTCATTTTGACAGCGAAAGGGAATGCCATTTATAATGATGCCAAGACAACAGACATAAAACAAATGGAAACCATGTTCACACTCTTTAAAAACCAACATCTATTTCACTCTCACGTAAGCCTGCTGAGGTGAGCGGCCTGAACTGATGATGTGACCCTCTCCGTGGGGACCTTCCAGGGAACCAGTTCTTCCGTCTTCTTTTCCTCCACTCCCTGGGGTGTTTTCCCAGGGTTCAATAGGACCCCAGCATTTCAGACAGAGACAGACTCTCTCTAAAGCGTGCTTGCCTGATACTTGAAGGCCAGGACCAGGAGTGGCAAACATCACTTTATTCTCATGTCGTTGGTGAGAACCATTGCATCGGTTCTGCAAGGATGACTTGGAAATGTGGTATCTGACCGGCAGCAATGGGACCAGCAACAATGGTGGTCACTCTGGAGTAAAAGGAGGAAGGTTTGGCTGAATACACGGAGGCCTCCATCAAAACAGCGATCTTCCTCATCAGAAATTCTTTCCTCTGCAAGGATGACTTGGTTCTGCAAGGATGACTTGCAAATGTGGCATCTGACCGGGCAGCGATGGCCCCAGCAACAAGGGTAGTCACACTGGAGTAAAGGGAGGGAGGTTTAGCTGGATATCCAGAGGCCTCCATCCGGAATTCTTTCCTCATTTGTAATTTAAGGATAAAATTCCCAGTGTCTGTAGGCTTTCATAACTTCCTTTAGATGGTATCTACATGTTTACTAACTTCATTCGCTCATTAAATAGCCTTGCTTGAAAGTCTCCAGGGCCTGAAGCTTTAACCAAACTTTTGACATATGTGGGCTTCCATCATTTCTTGTCATATTCATGCTTAGTTTTGTAGTATTTCGGTAGTGTACTATCTAGTTTTTATACAAATTGACCTCCCCTTTTTTGTGAGCACTGACATTATTCTCGATCATTAAATGGTACAACCTTTATTATTATATTAGTCAGAGATTCCCGACTTCGCTTATCAAAGAAAAATCATTTTTTATCCTTCTCTTTTCCTTAAGTCCTTAAATATATGTTCATATTCTCCCTGATTGTGCATAAGGCTCGAGCTACTGTCTTAAGAGCAGTTAGCATCCAAGTGCTCTTTGTAGTCTTTTATTGCTTGGAAAAATGTGACTGAAACTTACCTAACAAGAATAATGATTAAATAGTTTTCCTTCGTTTTTAGGAGGCAGCACAAACACCTCTTTTTGTGGTGGACCCCAGTCCTTCTTTGTGCCCGGCGGCGATGACGGCTGATCTGACTCTTCCCTTCCCTGGGAGCCAGTTTCCCACCACGTTTCACTGCTCACCTCATTAACTTTGGTGCTTAGGGATTTACTAATTGAAGCCTTGACAATCTCCTACTGTTAGAGAGGTTTGGTTTGGCAAAACAACTTGGAGGCCGTTTTCACCCAAGAAGGATGACTTATGTACTCCTCATACACAGAAGGTGCTGGGTCTCAGCCCCTAGTACTTCTCAATCCTTCAACATTCCACATTTCAATTCCACTATTAAGAATATAAGTCCCCACTGTCCCCTGAAATCTTGGTGTAAGTAAGTGCAGAGCAATCATCTACCTCGAGATGCTTTTTCCCCGTTGTTTAGCTTCTCTAGGGCACATTGTCTAGCCCTGAAGTCAATTAAGTCTTCCAGAAAGCTAGCATAGCATTTCAACTGGGCCACCACTGCAGTGGCCTGAGTGAGTCTCGGTGCTTTGTAAAAGTTAGGAGTTTTAGAAGAAGATAGCTGGGAATCTGTCTCACCGTGGGGTCAATCGCTGAGGGAGATAATTCTCTTTGCGTACAAGCCGCCTCGAGGTGAACATGTCAACGTATGAATGTTCTGTGCAAACAGGAATGTATGAAATGACTAAGTGTGAAATGAACAATTAATGAGTGAAGGTCGAAGGGCTCATTTTACACACCGATGACAGGGACGGTGAAGGTGACACTGGAGCACACACTTCCGACTCGGCTGCTGTATTTCCACGAAACACTATCAGAAGGACAGTGGAGCTTTCTTCTGCTTTTCGGATTTTCCTAATACAGTATGTAAAAATAAAGCCCTTCATGGGAATTAAAATGAAAGAGTCTTTTCAGAGTTCCAGAAACAGTCCCCAAACCCTGCCAAGATTAATACGGTCAAAGTTTCCATGAAAAGCATAATTTCATGGGAGTTAGACTTGTTCGGATGTGTACAAAAAATACCTGTCGAGAACTCTTTTCTGATCAAAACACCATATGAAGGTAAATGTGGTGGTTCGTATCACACCATTCATATTACCTTTGGTGTTGCTACGATAGCTTTTGTCCGTGTCAAAGGTTGAAGTTCTGTTTTATCTAGCTTAACATCAAACATACAATAATGTGCATTTATAAGTCTTTATCCTTTATATGTCTATGTCATGCTTCCTCATGTCTGAGCTAAGTTGGTTAGATATTGTGTTTTTCTCCAATTTTTAACAAGGAAGAAAGTGAAGCATAGAGAGCTTGAGTGACTTAAACCAAAACCATATAGCAAGTAAATGTGAACTCATACTGAGGGCTCCAAGTCTATTGTTTTTCTGTCTACTAAAATACCCCTACAGTATACCACGATTTTAATAAAACTGGATGATATGAAACAATGGGTTGCTCTTAACATAGTTGTAACCAGAGACGGCACTTTTTCCTAATGCTGCACCTTCATCTTCAGAGCCTGTCCTGGCCACTCGCGTGGGGAAGAAAACAAAGCTCCTGGAAACGAGGTCACCTCCAGACTTGCAGTCTCTGGGCCTGTCCAGGAGAGCTAGAAGCAACCAGGGTGCTTTTGGGAACTGTGCTGTCTTTGAGAGATAGCATCGCTGTAAACAACACTGCTGTCTCATTAGCACAAATGCGAATCTGGCTTTGTGCGAGATTTTCCACTCAGTCCTTGGTTATTGTCCTTTGGTGGAGAGATCTGGCAAATGAGATTTCAATGACCTCATTCCTCTAAAACACCGGCTTAGGCCAGAAATTGAATTCTGCAAAATGGAAATGGCTTGAGGGCAAAGCAAAGTATGGAGCCTGGACCGGTCAGGGAGGCTGCTAGAGGGAACAGATACAATGTGGCTCTCAGGATTGGATTCAGGTTCCTTTTTTGAAGATCAATTAACAGGTGGTGTCACTGCGGGTAGAGGGGTTAGAAAAATAATTTACCAAATACAGCAGTATTAGATTTGGTGGGCTGTGAACCAAATTAACTTAACTCTTATGAAAATCAAATTTCCTATGAAGTGGTCATTTATATGTGGCACAGATTACATACAAAATACAAAAGACTTGATTCATATTCTAATTGAATTTTCCGTAATACCTGAAGGTAAAACAAACTTCAAAAACATCACTAATATACTGACTTAATTAAAAAGCAAGATTATATCCTGAAAATATCCTAAAATAACAGTGCCTCAATTGTAATTGGATTCACCCTGTCATATCTCCTCTATAATTAGATCAGAATTGTCAAACATAAAAGGTCAATTTGAATACTCTACTGCTGTTAAAGACAGACACAGACACACACACACTCATATGAAAAGATAGCAAATGAGTTTAAAGCATGTATAGATCTATGGAAAAAGTAACAATATCTGTGGTAAATTTATATGTAACATATATCATCATACAGAAATGAGTTTCCTTCTCGCAAAAAATAAACAAAATTGTGGTGCTTGATTCTCTTTGGTGTGACTAAAGGGACATAGACTAAGGAGCCAGCTAGACTTAGGTTCATATCTCAGGCCTGTAAATGTCAATATGGCCTTAGGCAAATTTCTTAATCTTCTTGAGTCTCAATTTACTCATCTGTGCAATGGGCTTGGTGATAACTGACATAAGAAGTACTTGACATTCAGCAGGTATTCCGTAACAGTCATTCCTGACCTTTCTAACCTTAATATGATTGTTGCAGGTGGTGGAGTACATTTTGGCATCTACTACCTGTTTTGCTAGCAGGGTAGAACTTGGTAAGTCAATATTTATTAGTATCCTATAATATTTCTAATAATCATATTTTTTTGCAATTTCAAGTTTTACGGAATATACATTTACATTTTAATTTTGTCACTTTCTACTGCATGTTCACAGATTGAGTCATTGTGAACTACTGAATTTTCCATAGTTTTGCAAATGATTTTAAAAAATACTATTCACAAACATTTTTTGCCTGTCTACTAAATTTTCAACACTTTCAACTAGTTTTATTCAGTGTTCAAGTCATAAACTTCTTAGTTGTTCGGCAAAGATAGATAGGTGAGATACATGAACATGGTATTGTAACCAAGCAGAATGATACACTCTTTGTAAAAATACTTTTTATTTTTTAAATTGACACACAATAATTATGTATATGTATGGGTACATAGTGATGTTTCAGTACATACAATCTACAACGATCAGATCGGGGTAATTAACATATTCATCACTTCATTATTTCTTTGTGTTGGGAACATTCAATAACCCCCTCCTACCTATCTGAAAATACACAATAAATTTTTGCTAACTATAGTCAACCCACAGTGATACAGAAAACTAAAACTAATTTCCTCCTATGTAGCTGTAACTTTGTAACTTTTAACCAATCTCTCCCTATCAATAACTACTATTCTGTTTTCTACTTCATGAGATCAACTTTTCTAGCTTCCACACATGACAACATGTAGTGTTTATCTTTCTGTTTCTGGCTTGTTTCATTCAGCATAATGATCTGCAGTTCCATCCGTGTTTCTGTGAATGACAGAATTTCATTCTATTGATGCCTGAACAGTATTTCATTGTGTGTGTGGCTGTGTGTGTGCGTGTGTGTGTGTATACACGCACACCATATTTTCTCTGTCCATTCATCTGTTGATGAACACCCAGGTTGATTCTATATCTGGACCATTGTGAACAGTGCTGCGATAAACACAGGGATGCAGGAATCTCTTAGTATACCGATTGCTGCCAGATGCGGTGGCTCATACCTGGAATCCCAGCACTTTGGGAGGCTAAGGTGGGTGGATCACTTGAGGTCAGGCATTTGAGACTAACCTGACCAACATGGTGAAACCCCGTCTCTACCAAAATTACAAAAATTAGCCCGGCATGGTGGTGCATGCCTGTAATCCCAGCTATGCAGGAAGCTGTGATAGGAAAATCCTTTGAACCTAGGAGGCAGAGGTTGCAGTGAGTCGAGATCACATTGCTGCACTCACACTCCAGCCTGGGCAGCAAGAGTGAAACTCCGTCTCAAAAAAAAAAAAATGTGTATATATGTATACATATATATACACACACACACACTGATTTCCTTTCCTCTGGATATATTTTCAGCAATGGGATTGCTAGATCATTGGTAGGTCAATCTGTAGTTGTTTGGGGAAACTTTAAATAGATC
The DNA here is from genome assembly GCF_024542745.1 of Macaca thibetana thibetana. Classification (NCBI taxonomy): domain Eukaryota; kingdom Metazoa; phylum Chordata; class Mammalia; order Primates; family Cercopithecidae; genus Macaca; species Macaca thibetana. The sequence continues at coordinate 4,038,648 of NC_065582.1, read as the reverse complement.
TTCATAGTGGCTGTACTAGTTTACATTCCCACCAACAGTATGTAAGAGTCCCCTTTAACCCTCGGCAGCCTTTGTTGTTTTTTGTCTTTTTGAAAATTGCCATTCTAAGTGGAGTGAGATGATATCTCACTGTGGTTTTGATTTGCGTTTCCCTGATGATGAATGATGTTGTGGATTTTTTCATGTACTTATTGGCCATTGTATGTCTTCTTTAAATAAATGTCACAAGCCCAGGAAGTGAAGATTGCAGTGAGCCAAAATCATGCCACTGCATTGCAACCTGGACAACAGAGACAGACCCTGTGTCAAAAAAGGAAAAGAGAGAGAAATGTCTATTCATATCCTTGTCCACTTTTTAATGAGATTATTTGTGTTTTTTTTTAAACTGTGGAGTTGTTTGAGCTCCTTGTATAGTTGGAATATTAGTCCCTTATCAGATGAATAGTTTGCAAATATTTTCTTCCATCAAGCAGGTTGTCTCTTCACTCTGTTGATTGTTTTCTTTGATATGCAGAAGCTTTTGAGTTTAATATAGTCCTGTTTGTCTATTTCCATTTTTGTTGCCTGTGCTTTGGAGGTCTTAGCCATAAAATTTTTGTCTAAACCAATGTCATGCAATGTTTCCTCTATACTTTCTTCTAGTAGTTTTACAGTTTCGGGTCAACCATTTTAGCTTTTAATTCATTTTGGGTTGATATTTTGTATATAATGAGATATATGGGTCTAGCTTCTTTCTTCCATGTGTGGATATCCAGTTTTCCCAACATTATTTATTAAGGAGACTGTCCTTTCCCAAATGTATGTTCTTGACACTTTTGTCAAACATCAGTTGGCTGTAAATACCTGAACTTATTGCTGGATCCTCTGTTTTATTCTGCTGATCTATGTGTCTGTTTTTATACCAGCACCGTGCTGTTTTAGTTACTACAGCTTTGTAGTATATTTTGAAATCTGGTAGTGTGATGCCTCTATCTGTGTTCTTTTTGCTTAGAATTGCATTGGCTCTTAGGGATCCTTTGTGGTTCTATATGAATATTAGGATTGTTTTTTCTCTTTTTGTGGAGAATATTATTGGTAGGGATTTCATTCAATCTGTAGATTGCTTTGGGTATAGTCATTTTAATAATATTCATTCTTTCAGTTCATGAACATGGGCTGTCTTTCCATTTTTTATGTCCTCTTCAATTTCTTTCATTAGTATTTTATAGTTTTCCTTACAGAGATCTTTCACTTCCTTGGTTGAATTTATTCCCAAGTATTTTATTATGTTGGTAGCTATTGTAAATGGGATTACTTTCTTGATTTCCTTTTCAGCTAATTCGTCATTGGTGTACAGAAACACTGCCCATTTTTGATGTGTTGATTTTGTGTCCTGCAACTTTACTGAATTTGTTTATGAGTTCTAAGAGTTTTATGGTGGAGTTTAGTTTTTTCCAAATGTAAAATCATGTTGTCTGCAGAAAGGGACAATTTGACTTCCTCCATTCTAATTTAGACGATGTTATTTCTTTTACTTGCCTAATAGCTCTGACTGGGACTTCCAGTATTATGTTGAATAAGTATGGTGAGAGTGGGCATTCTTGTCTTATTCCAGTTTAGTATGTTGTTAACTGAGGTTTTGTCATATACAGTCTTTATTGTGTTGGGATATGTTTCTTCTATACCTAATTTTTGAAGAATTTTTATCCTGAAAGGTCGTTGAATTTTATCAAATCCTTATTCTGTGTCTATTGAGATGATCGTGTGGTACTGTCCTTCACTCTGTTGATGTCATGTATCGTAACACACTCGTATTTAGTAAGAATGAGATCATGACTCTACCTGATTTTAGGAGCCACATTCTCTGAACTGACAGCATAACTGTTTAGAAGATGAAAAATAAGAATTCAGACAAACTGATCACTCATAAACATGAGATTTTATGTTCCAAATTTTTTTCTGTTTTGTTAATATTGGAGGAGTTTTCAGGTTTCAGAATCTTGGCCATTCACATTTCATGTTATCAGAATAAACAAACTCCACAGAAACTTTAGGGCTGAATCATATTTCACATAATGTCAGCAACCCAATCAACATCTGAATGTATGTTTTAATGTCTAAGTTCTCTTGCAATGGCTTCTATTTAAAATTTACAAAGCTGTTTTATTTCTACTGATGTATAAAACTCTAGGCTCTGTTTCTTCCTTCATGCCCACAAAAATCTTAGATTTCTTTTTCTTTATTCTCTAGGTTCTAGGTCAGTTAATGCTTTCAGACATCCAATTCAATATCCTGACTTTTTTGCGTAATCATTCATATCATGATAATATTGGCTTTGCCCTATAAAATCTGCCTTATATATAACTCTGTATAAAACAAAATCATATACAAAGATTTATGAAACATTTTAGATTTTTCATTAAGTTTAAAGTAGCAAACTAGTATGATTAACTGTGGATAAAGCCAGACTAAATCCAATCACCCTAAACAGACTAACTTCTCAATGATTGAAAAAAAAAGATTCAGTTTGTATTGAGAAGGTCTGTTTCTTTTGTTGCCCCTATTCCATCACTTCCTTTGATAACAGCGTCTTGATTTTCTTCAGCAAGCCATAGCATTCCTCTTCACTTCCAGACCATGCAGTTTTGGGGGTGCTGATGCCAGCTCAGGCTCTGGTTAATCCTGGTCTGGACCATTGGCATATCCCAGACCTCTGGCTTCGGTGATTAGTTTAAGGATGGTCACATGACCCAAGGTGTTCAGGGGAGAGTTGACCACAGGATGTTAGTTGAACCTTTGAGAAAACAATGAGCTTCCTTTCCGACAGGGCTGCTAAACTGCTATAAGGTGAGCTTGGGGAAGTGAAAGACTTCTTGCCACCATGTCAGGAACGTGTCCTAGAGTGCAGTTCACATCTTGAAAACCAGAGCTGAGGCATAAAGACGAGGTCCGCACAACAGCATTTGATTTGGGTGTCTGGGACTTCTCAAATAATGTGAGGCAACATGCTCCTTTTTTAGTTGACTGGTTTGTTATAGCAAGTTTTCATGGGATTTCTGTCCCTTGCAACCAGAATAACCGTGATAAACATCACAGTCTGTTAAGAGATCTGAAGGAAACTACATCCCTCAGAGTCCTTAAGCATAGATCAAATAACAACATAAAGAAAATTAGAGTAATTTAAATTGCTGCTTTGTGCTTTGATCTATCTGAAATGTCCTTGACCCAGCCTGCTAAGATAATGTTGTCAGTTATCCTGACATTCATCTTTGATGAAATAAAGATGCCTTTCTTCAGAACCTCACTTTAGCCCAGAAGTAAGATGACCAGCTTCAAGGACACTTAAATTGGCATTAAATTTAAGGTGCTTGTAACTCACGTGACTGTATCCCAGGGCTTGGAGTCTGACATGCATGAGTTTCCTCCTCCAGCCATACCAGGCTACACCCCTTTGCCTGCATGTGGTGAACCCTTCCCACTTACTGACCTTCACACACATGGTTCCGTCCACCAAGAATGCTCTTTGCTCTTCTTTGGATCTTACTAACTTCTATTTATTCTTCACATTTCAGTTCCAAAAAACGTTGCTGGCCTCTGGATTTGATTAGGTCCTCTGTTACCAATCGAATGCCTAGTATGTCTTCTTAGTACTGTGCCTATTCATAATTAATTTGTAATTATTCATTTACTGTTTGTCTTCTCTAAGGAAGCTGCATTCCTCAGAGTCCATGAGGAGTTTGCTTACCACTGCCTTCCAGCACCGAGTCCTATTCCTGAATACAGAAAATACTCAGTAATAACTTCCCTGTAACATACACAGCCTAGGGTCACCGTCTTTATTGCAAAGACTTATTCCACTCTGAAGCCCTGACTTAGCCCAGCCTATTGCTGCTCCAGTACACGTGTTGGACAGGGAGCTGGACACCTTCTTTTCACTCCTTTCCAATTGATCTTTCCTTGCTTCTGGGATCTCTCCAAAGTCTCTTTTCCCAAGACATTCACTGTTCACTTAATGCACTGTAAATGATAGCTATATATTTGAAGGTGTATACCTATATAACACATTACTGAGTAGATATAGTGCTTTATTGTAATGAAATATATATTTTCTATTTATTTATTTGTTTATTTTTTGAGACAGAATTTCACTCTTGTCACCCAGGCTGGAGTGCAGTGGCAAGATCTCGGCTCACTGCAACCTCCACCTCCTCTGGGGTTCCAGTGATTTTCCTGCCTCAACCTCCTGAGTAGATGAGACTATAAGCACCTACCACCATGCCTGGCTAATTTTTGTATTTTTAATAGAGATAGGGTTTCACTGTGTTGGCCAGGTGGTCTCGAACTCTTGACTTCAGGCAATCCACTTGCCTCAGCCTCCCAAAGTGCTGGGATTATAGGCATGAGCCACTGCACCTGGCCGAATTTCATATTTTCTTATGCATAACAATGATCTCTATTAGAATCCTGGTTTGGGGGCGTCAAATGATGTTTAGGTGCCCTTAGTACTTTAGTAGATTGTAGAGTGCCCTGACCTAGGAACAGCACTTTCTTCCTTCCAAGGGTAGTGCAGCCATGGCATCAGGGTGAGAGAGGCTAGACCTGCCTGGCCCCAGAGGACCAGACCAGCTGCTCATGGAATCCAGGGTGGACAGTGTGGTCTGATCCATCCAGGCTCGTAGAATCCAGGGTGGACAGTGTGGTCTGATCCATCCGGGCTCGTAGAATCCAGGGTGGACAGTGTGGTCTGATCCATCCGGGCTCGTAGAATCCAGGGTGGACAGTGTGGTCTGATCCATCCGGGCTCGTAGAATCCAGGGTGGACAGTGTGGTCTGATCCATCCGGGCTCGTAGAATCCAGGGTGGACAGTGTGGTCTGATCCATCCGGGCTCGTAGAATCCAGGGTGGACAGTGTGGTCTGATCCATCCGGGCTCGTAGAATCCAGGGTGGACAGTGTGGTCTGATCCATCCGGGCTCGTAGAATCCAGGGTGGACAGTGTGGTCTGATCCAACCGGGCTCGTAGAATCCAGGGTGGACAGTGTGGTCTGATCCATCCGGGCTCGTAGAATCCAGGGTGGACAGTGTGGTCTGATCCATCCGGGCTCCATGAAGGTCATCAAGGGAGAAGGTTCCCCACTGCACCTTCCACCACGAACCTGAGAACGGCCTCTCCACTGATATTTCAACTTCAAAACATAAAAAATGGATCTATTTTATACTCTACAGTCTATGAATAGGGTAAAATTTCTCCTGATCCTTCCCCAAATATTTAGCCATTGCTTTTGAAATGCTAAAATGATGCCATAATAAAGAAATATAAGAATAGACCGGGCACAGTGGCTCATGCCTGTAATCCCAGCACTTTGGGAGGCCGAGGTGGGCAGATCACCTGAGGTCGGGGGTTCGAGACCAGCCTGGCCAACGTGGTGAAACCCCGTCTCTACCAAAATGCAAAAATTAGCTGGGCGTGGTGGCGGGTTCCTGTAATCCCAGCTACTCGAGAGACTGAGGTAGGAGGATTGCTTGAAACCAGGAGGCAGGAGTTGCAGTGAGCTGAGATCACACCACTGCACTCCAGTCTGGAGGACAAAGCAAGACTCTATCTCAAAAAAAAAAAAAAAAAAAGATATGTGTGTATATATATATATATGAATAAAACTTAGAAAACTTTGAACCATCCAGATTGCAATCTCATTTTACCCATATAACTTTTGTAATCCCTGCTGTCTCTTCAATTTTCCAGTCTTTCAATTGTGGAAAACCATATTGAGTTTTTATGTATAATAGCTAATTGCAAGTCTAAGTGTCTATACTAAATAATAAAGATAAAGGGTAGTTTTCCTACCTCCTCCATAGGCGAGCCCACAGACTATCCTGACAATGTATTATGTCTAAATCATGCCAGTGCTTATCCATATACTTTGTCTATTCCCTCCCCTCCCTTCCCCGATCCATTACGATGCAGTCTGTTGCCTGCGGGACACTGATGACATAAGAACCTCCTTCTGAGCTTCTCTTGCAGAGTGCTCATCATAAATGGCCATCGCTTTGGGGATGACTTTCCCATTTAACTCTTCTCAAAATACTCTGAGTTTCTTCTAATGATTTTAAAGCATCAATATTTAGAAATAAAAAATTTCAAGAATGACTTCTGGAATTTTCTTCCTTTTGTAAGAGCAATTTAAAAAGATGCCATTTCAAGTCCATATTAGACATTCTCCGGCTTCCAATACGACACCTGAGTTTGTGTGTGTGATCTAGAATGACAGCTGACATGTCACTGCACTGATTTTTGACGTTTGTGAATGCAGAAATCCTCACAGACTCAGACAGTGTATCTTGGGTGGTAGCGGTATGATCTGTAACATTCACCTACGCATGTTTTTAGCATTTTTTAAAAAATATAAATAAAGTGAATAACAAGGGAGGTACATTATGATTTTTAAAAATCTAGTGGGAGCATAATCAGAGTGAAATTAATCAGAGTGAAATTAATCAGGGTGAAACTTCAGGAAGAGAGGCTAATTTCATAGCTTCTCCCACTCTGTCTGCTAGAATTGCACCAATGGTCACCAGGGGCCTATCTAGTCCTGACAAATCATGTTAGCAACACTTGGAGGGACTTTAACTCATTGCCTTGTGGAGCCAATAGAGATATTTGTGAAAATGGTCAAACTACACTTTGGAATAGGGGCTATCTCCAATTTATTGTACAATTTACCTCAATATGCCATAAACAGCAAGCAAGGCTAACACTGTGAAATTTTTATTTAAATTTTCAATTTCTCCATATTGAGGAACAATCTTTAGTCAAGTATAATTAATTATTTTTTGAGACAGACTCACCTAGGCTGGAGTGCAGTGGTGCAGTCTCTGCTCACTGCAGCCTCCACCTCCCGGGTTCAAGTGATCCTCCTGCCTCAGCCTCCCAAGTAGCTGGGGCTACAGGCATTTTTGTGTGTGGTTTTTTTTTTTTTTTTTTTGAGATGGAGTCTCACTCTGTCACCAGGTTGGAGTGCAATGGTGTGATCTTGGCTCACTGCAACCTCTGCCTCCCGGGTTCAAGCCATTCTCCTGCCTCAGCCTCCTGAGTAGCTAGGACTACAGGCATGTGCCATCACGCCCAGCTAATTTTTGTATTTTTAGTAGAGACGCGGTTTCACCATGTTGGCCAGGCTGGTCTACAACTCCAGGGCTTACGTGATCCTCCCACCTCAGCCTCCACGGATGTGAGCCACTGCACCCACTATGTCGAGTTTAGTTAAAGGATTAATCTCCATTCTGGTTTGGTCAGGATTCCTCATTGTTTTCCTTCACCCAAATTCTGCTTCTCATCTAGTTTGTATTCTAAGTTTTGTGCCATATCAGTGTACCATGGAACATATCTTTATTGATGTCATTTACAGAGAATTCCTTTTCTCTACATCAGCAATACCTTAAACCGACTTTAAGTACCGGGGCTGCCGGGGACGGCATCTCCCTGTGTCTTCAGCCTCGCAGCTCACTCTGTGTCCTCAGCATCCCTCTCGTTGTTCTCCTTGCACTTGCTTGGCATTGCCTACCCCTGCAATAACTGTGCTCCACTCAGAACAGATATCACAAGCTTCCATCTGTGTTTCACTTACCATGTTATTCTCATCTTCCAATAAGAACACTCTGAACTTTATTTTTTTTCTTTACTGTTTTCACCACTACCTACTAGGTTTAAAAGTATTCTCCACTCTATGTGGAAGATAATGTTTATACCCACGACCTTGAAAGAACTTCTCCCCAATCAGCTGACTAATTATAATTTTCCTAATGCATTAATGTGGCACGTGTAACCTGTGACACGCAAGTAGAATCAAGGCAGTAGAACTTTAAGAAGTTAAGAGATCTGCAAACTTGCTCCCAGGCTTTTGCAATCAGAAACGCAGGGTTTGCTGGAGCTCCACAAAGGATTTTGACAGAGCCTGAGGTGAGAACCATGAAAATAAGTTCTGTTATGGAGGAATGTGGTAAATGTCCCACAAGGCGTAGCTTCATCGTGCGCCCCAGAGCTGGCCTGAGCTGTCCGGTGGGTACCTAGTTCAACAGCAGCCCAGGCCTGCGGTCGCAGCCCTGCATGCACCCTGCATTACCTGAGCGCTTTCAAACAGTGCTGGGCACAGCCCTACCCTAAACCAAGTGTACACACTACGGTTCTTGGCCTTCACCATGCATCAGAATGGTCTGCGGAGGGTTTAAAAACAACAGGTGTGTGCGACCCACTGCTTGGAAACTCTGTTTCACATGGGTCACGGGCGAGGTCCAGGTGTTCATATGTTTTGGAAACTGGGTGGGTGATTTCAATGAGCAGCCGTCATTAAGTAACACCGGTGTGTGTCCATGTGCGCACACACACGCACAGGCAGTATAAACACGTATGTTAACATGGGCTCCCGGCTGAGCGTTAAACATGGACCTGTGTGAATGGCTTACTGTTGAGGCCCCAGGAGATCTGTTCATGTAAAGGAGCCCAGTGTGAGGGAAGAAGGACTCAGGCAGCTGACGCCGCTGTGAACAAAGCCTTCGTCATAGGGGTGGGAGGCGTCGTGCACCTGAGTACAGCAAGGCGCCCGCCTTTCAGCTCCGTCCCCACCCCACATCCACAGACTTGGTCCTGGGAGACGGACAGCTTTAAAGAAAAAAGAAAAAAAAAAAAACCCAGCGACTTGAGATTGCACTAGCCAACAGAAAGGAACACAGAACGACAAAAGTGACATGCTCCTCACTTCTCCACAGAATGACCTTTTATCTGCTTTTGCAGGATGAGGCCGTCAGTGCCTTGCAGCGAGTCTGGGGTGGGAAGAAAGGGTCACGGCTCCTGGCACGTGGTAGAATTAGCGAAAGGTGCCAGGTGGAGGTCTGCAGGTATCTGACTGGACGATGAAACCCACTGCTCCCCTCATCCCTTTCTCTGTCACACACACACACCTAGTGACCTTCAAAAGTGTCTTGGGAGAATTTGGTAGGATGCTCCTGTCCTGTGCCGGTGACAGCACTGTTATCACTGTTAGTGTGACTGTTTCCCAGGCTTGTAAGGTGACCAGGAGGAACACACACACACACACACACACACACACACAGCCACCGTCCCATGGAAAAGTGAGGACAGGTTCACACTCTGGGGACATGGGAAGCAAAATATCAAAGTGGAAGCTGCCCCCCAAGCCGAAGACGCTGGACACCCAGTTCACTCGTCCCTTCTCTAACCACAAGAAGTCTAATGATGGGAAAATGGAACCAGCCCACACACCAACACTGGAGGCACATCTTGCACTGTGTGTACACACACACAACCAAGCTACAAGTTACATGAATTTGTTTCTGGTGTTGACCAAAATCCCCCGTCTCTAGGACCTGGCGAACACAGTATCCAGGATGATATTTCTGACCTATATATTTTTTCTTCATGTTTCTCTTTTTAAAAATTCTTTGTCTCTTCCAATGAGTCTATAATGGGCTAGCCACTTTCTTGATAAAGGGCATTTATTACAGCTATAGAAAAATCTGGTTTCTCTGTCTACAGATAGAAAGTCACATCTCAAGCAGTGAATGTCTCCTTATAAATTTCCCTCTAGCCGGTTTTGTGTGATGCTGAAACTGAAGATCTATCACCTTCCAGAACATCTACAGGATGAATGCCTCCCCTGGTGGCTAGTCAGCCAGAATTGTCTCCTCCCCAGGTGAACTGTGGCCAGGCACAGAAATTTGTCAATGGCCCTAAGCTGTGGTGAGAAGAAAGTCACTGTTGAATGCTTTCTGAGAATTTCCCTCTCACTTTGCCGAAGATGATGACTTGTGACTTCCTACGTCTCGCAGTTGGGAACTCTGGTTTTCCTGTTCAGGTTTTGCTGTTGAACTCTCCAGGCTATAAATGCAGAGGAAGCAGTCAGAGTTAAATGCGCACCTCCTGTGGGATGTTTTAGAAAGAATTCAATTCCATAGGAAGGTCTGCAGTCTTATCATTTAAATCCTCAAGTCTGTAAATTAACAAATTTGGGATTCAACACTCCAGGTATATGCTGTGGTGGGGAACTTGTTTTCCAAGTCCTCTGAGAAAGACATGCCAAATGCTCATGTTTTTTAGCATGAGATTTTCTTTCTTAAGGGAAAGCAACTTAAACACTTTCAGAAAATAATCTCGAACAACAAAGAAAACTGATTGAGCTTGTGTTTCCCTGCTGTCTTCTACAATTGCTTGCCCTGCTAAAAGGGACAGACAGTGCTTTTATCAGAGTTTGTGAAAAGGATGCACAATCTATTCAAGTTTAAAGGCCCACTATTATTTTAATGACCCACAAAGTTCGTATGGATTCCACACAGATTAACCAACACCTTCCTCACTATTTCACTCCAATGTCACATGTGAATACTCATGTGAATCCAACCAACTGATAAAATGTAAGAACTTGATGTTCTTTAACTTTTGTTTTGCTTTCCTCAGATTCCTTCTTTGAGAATCTAGGGACATAGAATATGCTAGTTTGGATGGCTGTGGATTCGATTAATTTAAAGATTTCAAATAAGAAAAGAAGATCTAATTAAATATTTTATTTACTTCTTACACACACACACACCCCTTTTACTCAATTTTTTATTGTAGCCAAAGACAGAAGGAACAGATGAAATGATATGTAGAACCCTCCTAACATTGAGCGCTGCTGATTTTATGAAAAGTATCATTGATCACTGATCACAATCAGATGTACAATTCTACCCTAATTGGAAATAAAGAACAGAGCACTCAGTCAATAAAAACTTGAGAGCACATTGTTTAAACTCATAAAACACCTAAAATTGCTATTGAAGAATAATTGCTCTTCAATTACTAATAAAAGTCTTGATATTCAAACAAAAAGAGATTTCTTTGAAAAAACCTTTTTTTCTTTTTTTTTTTTTTTGGAGATGGAGTTTCCTGTTGCCCAGGCTGGAGTGCAGTGAGGCGATCTCGGCTCACTGCAACCTCCGCCTCCTGGATTCAAGTGATTCTCCTGCCTCAGCCTCCCGAGTAGCTGGGATTACAGGTGCTCACCACCAAGCCTGGCTAATTTTTTTGTATTTTTAGTAGAGACAGGGTTTCACCATGTTGGCCAGGTTGGTCTCAAACTCCTGACCTCAGGTGATCCACCCACCTTGGCCTCCCAAAGTGCTGGGATTACAGGCACGAGCACCCGGCCTGAAAAAGTTTTAAACCCACTATTTCCCAGAAATATAATTTGGTCAGCACATGTGTCCTATTATTTGAAGTTTGATCCATCACAGTAGGGATGACAATTATTAATGTTACATTGAATTTATGAGAGTATCAGAAAAAGCAATGCTTGGAAGCCAGTTGTTTTGTGAGTTTGTGTGTCTTTCTGTCTCTGCATGCGATCTCACCGCCCATGTTCAATGAATGTCCCCCTTTCTCCTCCTTAGATTCTCCCTGCTTACCCTGGGCACAGAATGGCCAAGGCGGGAACTGTTGACTCAGTCTCCGACCCATCTCCTCCTCTCTGTCCTCTCAGATCACACATATTCCTGTTTCAATCACTGATCGGTAACAGCACTGTTAATTCCACTGTAGAATTCTTCTTTCTCACAGTTACTCACTCAGTCCGCAGCATTTATTGAGTATCTACTGCATCCTGGGCACTTCTCCACTCCAGTGTTATAGCAGTGAATCAAATGACAGCTATCCCTGCCCCCAGGCACTTGTATTCCAGAGAGAGGAGACAACGAATACAAAACTAAAAATATAAGACGACGTGCCATACGTTGGAAAGTGATACGTACTCTGGAGGTGAATAAAACATGAAGACAGAAATATGACTACAGTGAGATAATTTTACCCTCAAAATCTAGGGATGTTTGTAAAAGACAGGGGATAAGAAATAAAGAAATGGCAAAATGTCACATTCACAGCAAGACCTTTCCTGGTTCAATTCGTTTATTTTTGTATTTAAGTTTTAATTTTTTTTGGGGGGGGGGGATGGAGCCTTGCTCTGTCCCCCAGGCTGGAGTGCCATGGCATGATCTCGGCTCACTGCAACCTCCACCTCCCGGGTTCAAGCGATTCTCCTACCTCAGCCTCTTGAGTAGCTGGGATTACAGGCCTGCACCACCATGCCCTGCTAATTTTGTATTTTAGTAGAAACAGGGTTTCACCATGTTGGCTCGGCTGGTCTTAAACTCCTGACCTCATGATCTGCCTGCCTCAGTCTCCCAAAGTGCTGGGATTACAGGTGTGAGTCACCACACCTGGCCTAAATTTTAATTTTGTTTTAATTAATTTTTTTTTTTTTTTGAGATGCAGTCTTGTTCTGTTGCCCAGGCTGGAGTGCAGTGGTGCAATCCCAGCTCACTGCAACGTCCTCCTCCTAGGTTCTAGTGATTCTTGTGCCTCAGCCTCCCAAGTACCTGGGATTACAGGCGTGTACCACCACCCTAAGGGGCCGCTGCTGAAGACAGAAATACGAAGACAGAAATATGAAGACAGAAATATGACTACACTGAGATAATTTTACCCTCAAAATCTAGGGACGTTTGTAAAAGAGAGAGGATAAGGGGATAAATGTAACAAAAGACACGTTAACAAGAGAAAAGCACACAAATTTGTTTAATCAAAGTTTTACAAAACATGGGAGCCTTTGTAAATGAAGACCTAAAGACCCAAGGGAAAACTGCCCATTTCTATGCTTAGATTTGATGAAGAATGGTAGCCCTGCGGAGCCGTGACTGGACACAGAGGGAGCGACGGAACAGTGACAGATGGAGGGTCCCAGCTGGATCCATCTGTCTGGGTTCCTCTTGGCCTCCCTGTGTGGCGTTCCTTCTTCCTGGGGGTAGGGCAGGGCGCCTTCTGGAATGAGGGTCTTATAACCTACTTTCAGGCAAGTAGAGCCAGAGAACTCCTTTATGGCCAGCTCTTACCCAGAAAGGCAGGGAAAGTTCGAGCAGTGATTCTAGTTTTTAATGGCTGGCTTTGGGGAAAGAGGTTCTAGCTTCTGTGATCTACTTTAAAGAAGAGGACTTCTGGCCTCTGTGACTGACTTCTTGGGGGAACGAGAGGCAAGAGACAGGAGGGCTGGAGAAGATCAGAGACTTGGTTCTGAGGCTGCTTCTGAGGCTTTCCAATGCCCTTTAGTTCAAAGTACTCAGCAGGTCAAGGCCATACTTGGGGCATCCTTTTCGGAGCCATGACTTACGACTTAAAGCAAGATGAACTCTTTTGCTATTATGTAGCAGAATCAGAATGAAACCTAGACTGCAGAATTCAGAGTCCATGTGCTCCATTGTTATGCTATCCCAGTCTATGCAGTTGAGTGGATGAAATCACGTGGCATCATTGTGCTTACGCCATAGGAAGCAATCCACACATGACAGATACTGCTATTATAACTCAGCATCCTCCATTCTGTCATCATGTGGTCTTCATCTCTTGCAGTCTCATTTTGCTCGTCTGCAGAATTTGCATGAGTATTGAGAAGATGTCTGAGGATGCCAGGTGCTAGAACTGCAGAGAGAAGGGGTGTTGGCTGTGTTGGTTATTTGGGTGTCTCAGGCCATCATTCAGTCCCCCTGAACTCTTCCCTCAAGCTGAGCCCTGAGAAGGGGAGCAGAGGGGTGCGAACAGGTCGGGTTGCAGGCCCGCCCTATGACCTCCACATCTCTCTTCTTCTTTCCTCTTCTCCGAATTTTAGAAAGCGCATCCTCTCAAATCTTTTTTGTTGTGAATGTAGTTGCTTGTTCATATGGCAGTCCCGTAGCTACAGAGGCCCTTAAATGCCAAGAATTAACTTCTTTTCTTCGCTACTATTTTAAAGCACAGGTTTTGTTATAATTTTGATAGGGCAAGACCAATAGATAGGAGATGACTACCATTGAAAAAAAAGTCTCATGCTCACAGATGCCAAGAGGAGCGAGCGCCACACCGTGTGGCCACACGGGAAGCACCTGGTCAGGCAGGAGGCAGAGTGAGCAGGGGGAGAATGCGGGGGAGAGGATTCCACGGGAAGAAGTGGGTAAGGCAGGGTGAGCAGCCTCAGGGTGGAGAGTTTGAGCAATTTCAGCAGACTCTAGGCACAGGGCCTGTCCCTAACTGTCTGGTACCTGGTTTGGGGTCATCAGGGCAGGGGGAATCATGCCCCTGAATTTGAGATCCCCAATAGCGGAGGTGGTTAGGGGCGTGGGCTTTGGATTGGTTCATTTGCATTTGAAAGGCTCTCACTGGAGGCGGGGATCCTTCACTATCTCTAGGAATTGGGTAACTAGAGACACTAGTAGGCTAACAGACTGCCAGTCCCTCCAGGCTCAGCCAGAACCCAATGTCAAACCATAAACATACAGAAAATAAAATGACATGGTTAGAGACATGCATTCTGCAGTGTCGAATAACACTTGGGCAATACAAAATTCATATCTAGTCTCCAAGTTGGGAAAAAAAAAAAAGGAAATATCAAGAACAGTTACTATTGCAAAGTGTTATCCCAGTAAACACCCTCTATCTCTCTGTGTTTTGTAACATGAAGCTTTACTATCATGACATCACATGCTACCCACGGGGTTTTGTTGCTGTTACAGAGGTTCCCTTAATATGCTGTTCTGCATTTGTAGAAGTATCTTTGGTCCGGAAGCCTGACACCACTGAAAGAGAACTGCAGTGCAAACGGTTTTGAAATCCTCCACCGATTATCCTAGAAGCCCTACTAGTTCCAGGGTCTTCCGTGACTCCAATTCCAAAGGACTTCATATCAAAACATTCTTTGCTTATTTTGCTAACCCCCCAAAATTGCATTTATCCCTTCTCTGGAGATTTTAACAGCTGGTGAGCTACCCTAGGCTCTGGGGGTACCCTCTATAAATGATCCTTGACCTTCCACTTTCCCGAACTGATGAAAACATAGTTGTGTTAGCCCGAATAAATATTTCCTAACTGCCTACTTCAGGGAAAATGCTGTGTGAAGTGCTTGATGGATTTATTTATTCAACACCTGTTTATGAAGTGTTGATTATGTGCTAGACACTTTTGTAGACATTGAGGATACAGTAGTGAACTAAATAGACAAAAGCTCCCTCATGGAGTTTATTTTGTGGTGGGGTAGGTGGGTGCTGGCAATAAACAAGGTGAAAATATGTGGCATGTCAGGTGGTGATAAAAGCCAGGGGGTAAAATGATGCCAAGATGGGGGAGAGGAGGCCTGCCGAAAGATAGTAAGAAAAGGCCTTTGTGAAGGTGACATTTTAGCAAAGACTTGAAGGATGTCTCTGAGAGAGGATTGTTGGAGATGGGAAACAAGAGGGATTGAACTAGAAACACAAGCAGTAGCAGCTGAAACCCGGGTTACTCAAAACGGAGTTTATGGAGAGTGTGTGTAACAACAATAAGATTAAAAAAAAGGAGAGAGATAAGATTGGTGCCTTCACCTCAAGAACTTCATGGTCTCATTAGAGAGGTTTCTTAACAACAAACCACTAGAAATGAGACCGAGCAGGGACCCCTCTTAGGGGCCTGCAGGTCCCTCAAGCATGAAAGAAAAATCTTGAGTTCCTTCAAGGGGAATTCCAGGCACCCAGCTAGCCCTGAAGAGTAAATGAGCAACCTGACCAGCAAGAAGGTAATAGCAGCTTAAAACAATCACCAAGGGAGTTGAAGTCAGGGGGTGTTTGGTTCCCTGTGGAAGCTAAAGACAACATGTTAACACATATCCGTGAGCTGTTTTTCAGAAACCTAGACCCCCACCCAGTGGATCTGCTGGCACAGAGACCTCCGATAATGGGGAACTGAGGACTAAACTTCAACCACTGTTCTTTGTTCTAAATGTCTTCCTGAGGGGCCTGGAGGGAGTCCTACCCACAGCATTCTATTCTCCTGACCCCCAATTTGTAGACAAAGCTTCGCCTCCTTACCCGATGGCAAATCCGAACATCTTTGAATCCACCTGTGACCTGTGGAACCCTGCTTCATGACACCCCACTTTTTTAGGCCAAACTAATATATAGCCTCAATGTATTAACTGGCTTCTTTGCCTATAACCTCTGTTTCTCCAGATTTAAAAACTGCTACCTGTAAGCCATCGAGAGGTCAGGTCTCAAGTGTGAGTGCCCAATTCTCCTTGTTGGCATCCTGCAAATAAATACCTTCCTTTCTCCTGCTGCCAACCACGGTGTGGATGTTTGACCTCACCCCACTGGGAGAGCAGACACCAGTTCAGTTCAGTAACAGTAATAGGTCATTAAAGATGGATTCTGTCTATGGTTCAACCAAGCAAGTGAAGTCTGTGTTAAAATACTCAATAGTATCTCTCTTAGCCCTTGCCAGAATGAACATGAAGTCAATGACAGGTTGGTAACCCATAAAATTAAGGCATATTTCCACACTCATCGTCACCACTCTCACCTAACACTTCATCAGCATCTACTGTGCACGGTTTACTCTACTGAGTGTAGGAAGAGGCACAGCCGTGAACGTGAGCTTCCTGAGTGCGGACGTCCTGCGCTCTCACTCTTAAGGAAGGCTTCACGTAGGCCATGCTGGCACCCAGAGTGCCTGAGACGACTGCTAGGGAGGAGACTGTGACTGAAGGAGAATGAGCCAGGGCTTCTCACAGACATGGAGCTGTAAAGAGAGATGAGGGAGGGAGTTTGGCCTTGATGTGCTGTCCTTACCCTGGGCCGATGGCGGTGGAGGCAGGGCGAGGGTGTACGAGAGGCGACCCTACCTTACTGAAGGCCTCGGGAGCTCAGCAGCATAGGCTTCCTGGGATTCAGCTCCCTGTGCCCTGCCCTCTTCTGCAATATGGACAGCAGCCGGGTAAGGAGGCTTTGAGAGAAGAGACTCGTAGAAGGGCAGGTGTCCAGAGTGGAACAGGGAGGGCATTGGTGAGACGTCCCAAAGCTTCCAGGCATAGCTGCACAGAGCATAGGGCTGCCTAGGGAGCCCGTGTCTGCAACAGAAGCCAGCACCTGCGGGACAGGCGGCGGCTGTGAGGGGGATGTCGGAGGCCCTCAGCCTGCTGAGCTCTGGAGCCAGCATCACGTGAATACGTGTTAGCACGTGGCCCAGGACTGTGTGATTCGTAGTAAATCTTCACAGAATTGAAATCTATCTAGTGTCTCTAGAAATTGATCTGAAACGTAAGGTAGCAGAAGGTACTTGTCAGAGGGAGACAGATGCTTAGTTCGGAGGAGGGAGAAACAGGGAACCCAGAGGAGGGCGAAGGCGTCACCAGTGAGACTGGGCGTGTGGCCGTGAGCAGCCCTGTCTTCTTGCAGAGGTTTCACAGATCAGTAGTTACTGTCTTCATTTGGACTATAGAGAGCACACATCACATAGGTCACAAAGCCTATCATTCCTCACAGTAGAAAACTTTTACAGACTTTTTATCTCTAGAAACACTGGATTGTTTGGCAGTCACCAGAAACATCTTTCCACCCACACACGCCCATGGAAGCATGTTGAACACAGTGAAGTACGTTACACTCGGGATTGTGCCGTGTATCTTCTTATATAGCAGTTTTTATATAATAGTTCATTATGGGAGCAGAGATTTTTTTTTCTCTCTCTCCCCTCCCTTTGTACATTTCAGAATAGCGAACAGCATGATCAAAGCAATCATCTCCTGTTTTCCTTTCTCTAGAGATTAAATAAATCAGGCTGAAAAAACTCTGAGCCTATGATAACAATGACTCATCCATAGCGTATCACTTAGGAAGAGGCTTCAAGGGTGAAAAGACATAATGAAACCCCAACAGACTGCGTCTTTCCCCTCACACTACCCAGTGCAGAGGCCAAAGCTCTGTGAGTGCACAGGGCTGGGGAACGAGATGCCATCTGGAACCGGAGATGCAAAGCCACATCCCATCCCTGATCGGTATGGCCCAGGCCCAGCCTGGGAAGGTGTGGGGTGTACTGACTGCGGGGTCCCATCATTTCTCCTAGACTGGGTTCTCCGCAAGCTCTGCAGAGAACAATACTGTCCTCTAGCGGTCAGAGGTCACAACTGGAAATCAAGGAGCTTGTTTTTATTTCACCTCCTGACACGGTCAGGGATTTCCAGAGCAATACACCACTCCCAAAGCAAAGGGAATGGATTGACACAGTTTACAAAATCCAGGCCAGAATCATCTTGGCTTTGCCTCCCTTGTCTGGGTAATGACAGCTGCAGGGATTGATCTGGTCTTTGGGGCAGTGAAGAATGTATTTAATCTATCCATAGCTCGGCTTTGCCAAGGGAGAATTCAGGATTTTTCTATCTTTATTAAATATGCATGTAATTTGTCATCAGCTAAATAAGCAAACAATATCTCCTTGTCCACCTCATAGACTTATAATGAGGATCAAATAAAAGCATAAAAACCATGTGTAAGTATAAAACTGAATAAATGGGTTATTATTGAGGAAAATGCACATTTATCTGTTATTTAAAACACTTCTTAAACTCACTTCTATGCTTTAGGATTTTTACCTAGATATACAACATCACAATTTATATATATGCAATGAAAATATAATTTATATCCTATGTAATTGTGTCCTTTCTAGCCCTACTGATAAGTCTCATTATGAAGAAATGCTTTATTTGTGACTTTAAACTCTGGACAATTTGTGTCTTCAACCTCTTATGATTCGCCCGCAGGGATTCTCTTCAAGGATGGTGAAACCCACATTTCCAGAGCAGCCACACAGGACAGCCGCCTCTGGACAGCCATTACCATAAGCATGCGTGTTTGCTACAGAGATGGACGATGGGGAGCGTGGGCACTACGCTGGTGAAGGCAATGTTTCCTACCAGATACCAGCACCAACTTGCTTAAAATTGCTTTCAAGCTATTAAAATACTGAGAAGGGGATGATCATAAATACTTAGATGGCTGAATTTTTCACTATATTAGGATAAAAAATTGGATGATAATACTTGGATTCAAATTATATAACAGTGTAGTGATTTTTTTTCACCCTTGCAAGAAAAATATTCTCAATGAAATATCAGTTTCAGAAACAAAACAAAAGAAAATGTCTTTTCATACGCTTCAGTAGGGAAATGGGATGCAAAGGAACACTTGCAATAAGGAAAACATTTGCTTAAAGTGATTTTTAAGGAACGTTCTGTTATAATGACCTTCACGATAGTTAAGATCATACCTGGCGGCCAGGCGCGGTGGCTCATGTCTGTAATCCCAGCAATTTGGGAGGCCGAGTTGGGCAGATCAGTTGAGGTCAGGAGTTTGAGACCAACCTGGTTAATATGATGAAACTCCGTCTCTAGTAAAAATACAAAAAAATTTAGTGGGGCGTGGTGGTGGGTGCCTGTAATCCCAGCTACTTGGGAGGCTGAGGCAGGAGAATCGCTTGAACCTGAGAGGCAGAGGGTGCAGTGAGCCGAGATCGGGCCACTGCACTCCAGCCTGGGCAACAGAGCAAGACTCGGTCTCAAAAAATAAAAAATAAATAAAATAAATAGATCATATCCAGCAAATGTTGACAACTATTTTACCTTCATGCTTATTCAGAAGTTCAAAATAACAGCAAAAGACTTAAGTAGGTTGCTAAGGCAACCACAAACTGGCCAGCAGTGTAGTTTGCACACAGCATTGAATTGTACAGGGCAGGGCTGGTACACTGACCCCTGCCCAGGGGGAGAGCCTTAAATATCAAGGCAGGAGGACATCGGTGTGCCAGCAAATTCCACCAAACTGTGGAATTTCCTACAACATCCATCTTTCCTCCTCTTTTATAGTCTGATCCTCTCTTTGTCAACCTGTTTCGTGAGTTAGTAGGTCACAGAAAGGTAAACCTCAATGGCTGAACGATCTTTCTCTAGTTCTTCAAATCACAAGGTTTGTGCCTTTCACAAACATCTTTTATATACATTCCGACAGCTGCCATTCAGTGTGTAGTGTCACCACGTTTAATACATTAAAGTCAATCCCACCGCACCGTGCGTGTGGACCGCCGTGCGCACTGACCGTGCTCTTCTCGTTCAACATGGCTCTGCTTTGAAAGCCGTGGTCCTTGTGTGTTTGTGTGGATGACGGGCACGGCTTTCTGAAATGATGCTCCAGTGGTGGTGACGGGGACAGTGGGGCTGGACTCTGCCCGCCCTGGCCCACCTGGGCACTCAGCTCCGGTCCTGGCTTCTCCTCCTGTTCTGCCCATCTCGCCAGATTCAGGGCCTGGGTTTGTTCACAGACTGATGCCCACGCTCGGGACTCGACATCCTCTGCTAAAACTCTTCTTTAAATTCAGCGTCCCACAGGTTCATCTTTCACAAAAGGACTAGATTTTGGCTTATGAGCCCGTTCTCTTGGGCGTCTGACTCTAGCGAGTCCTTGTTTGGGCTGCACGGTTCCTGCCTTGGCGCCAATGTAGTCGACCGTCCAGGTGAGGCCAAACCAGGAGAGCTTTGGCAGCGGCGAAGCCTCTCCATTCTTTCCAGACCAGTGGTGACATACGCCCCAGTGGTTCCGATAAATAAACTAATATCCAGTCATCCATCCCCTCCGGGGACAACAAATAGGTTAATACAAATACTGAGAGGACAGGTGGGGCCTGGTGGCTTACCCCTGTAATCCCAGCACTTTGGGAGGCTGAGGCAGGTAGATCACTTGAGGTCACGAGTTCGAGACCAGCCTGGCCAACATGGTGAAACCCCATCTCTAGTAAAAACACAAAAATTAGCCACAGTGGCAGGTGCCTGTAATCTCAGTGACTCGGGAAGCTGAGGCAGGAGAATTGCTTGAACCTAGGAGGCAGAGGTCGCAGTGAGCTGCGATCATGTCACTGCACTCCAGCTCCAGCCTGGGGCTGAGTGAGACCCTGTCACCAAAAAACAAACAAAAAATACATAAATAAAATAAAATAAAAATAAACAAATATTGAGAGGACAAATATGAAAGAAAGCAGATTAGATATTGGCATCACACTTTTTCAAGAATAAAATACTGATTTTATTCAAATGCAGTGGAGTTTCCATGATTAATACTGCCACCACAGAACCCGCTGGCCTTGCAGAATGCTGGGTTCACCTGCAGGACGCAGACACAGAGCTCACTGTGGCTATGACCAGGTCAGCCCATGTGACCTAGAAAGAGAGTTCTGATCCAGGCAAACCCTGCCAGGACATGGAATTCTTATCAGAGAGTGAGGAATAGATGGAACGCTTTTCTGTGAATGCCTCTTTACTGTCTCCGTGTAGAAAACTCTTACACAAAATTCAAGAAGCCTCAAATCACTCTGGCTCCTCATGCCCCTGCGTGCTACTTATTCAGATGCAGGTTCCCACCGTGTTTTCCCCACTCCTGGGGCAGCATTCTTGACTCTAGTTTATGAGGCTTGTTTCTGTGCTTTCACTGCCCCAGGACTGTGAGCGAGGGTAAGACAAGGATTGTGCCTCATTCATCTCAGTATCTCAGCTCTTCATAGAGTGATGTGCAAATAGTAGGCCCTTAAAAGATGCGTGGAATTAACAAATAGTTCATTTCCGAAGCTTTTGGCAGCATGGATGCTTTGATCCCTTGCTGGGAGGGAGCTAAACTTCAGACCACGCACGTGGGATCTTGAAACAGAAACAGGGAGTCCTGTTTTCACTTCATATGTAGAGAGCTTTACAAAGATGTCACTCCCACCTTAGCAAGGAGAAAAAGCCGTGTGATCTTCACAGCGCTAACTTTTCTTGAGCACATCAGAAAGCTGAGCTTGTGAGGCAAGCAAGTGAAGTCAGTTCTGAGGAGTGACAGGCCCCTCAGGGAGAATCAGGCAGCACAGATGGTTTCACCCTCCGCAGAGTGTGAGAGGAGGGTGGAGGGAGCAGCCTTAATAGCAGGTTGGAAGAAAACAGCCAGAATAGGCTGGTGCAGTGGCTCACACCTGTAATCCCAGCACTTTGGGAGGCCAAGGCGGGCGAATCATAAGGTCAGGAGTTCAAGACCAGCCTGGCCAACATGGTGAAACCCCATCTCTACTAAAAATACAAAAATTAGCTGGGCATAGTGGCGGACACCTGTAATCCCAGCTATTCAGGAGGCTGAGGCAGAAGAATCGCTTGAACCCAGGAGGCAGAGGTTACAGTGAGCCGAGATCATGCCACTGCACTCCAGCCTGGGGACAGAGTGAGACTCTGTCTCAAAAACGAACAAACAAACAACAACAACAACAGCCAGGATGTAGCGAATTCTTTAAGTCTGAGTGTGAGCTTGTGCGCTAGATGCTTGAGAAAGCCCCGGGGGGGCCGGAGACACAAGGAGAACCTGCATTCACCTAGTGTTAGCTCTTTCCACCGTCTCCACTGTGTGCTCCTGAGGAAGATTTGGACAGGGCAGGACACTCCAGCTACTGTCCCTGACACAGATTCTGCTTCTCGGGGAGGGGAAGAAGCAAAAGCTGTTCGCCCTTGGGGAAGAGCTGGAAAATACTCAGGTGCAAGATCCTGTGCTGGATGCAAAGCGAAGGCGGTTACCACAGGGAAGGCAGCTGGGAAGCTTTGCAGGTGGGAGGAATAGCTGCTGGGCAAAGTGACCCCATTGATGTGTCTCTGTGGAAAGCTCACTATCACCACCTGCCTCTCAGCTCCTACAAGCCCAGAGCACAGGCAAAGCGCTTCTGCAGAGCTGTCTAGAAAAATCTAGTGCTTCTGTTGCCAGGTGTGTGAAAATATGTCAACTCCTCACAAGGTCCACTGCCTTGCGCTGTTCATTTTCAATTAGCCATGATCGCCCCTCGGATAAACCTCATTGGCTACGATACTGCCACTGCACAGAGCTACACTGTTCATTTTCTCCACCTAAGACTCACAAAGCGGGGGACGGGGGGGGGGCAGTCAGACCTTAGCTACAAGAGGCTGGGTAGTGTAATTTTCATCCATCTTTCTTTTTTCTTTCCTTCCCTCCCTCCTCTCTCCCTCCCTCCCTCCCTCACTTCCTTCCTTCCTTCCTTCTTTTCCTTTCTTCTTTCTTGTCCTTTCTTTCTTCTTTCTTTCTTCTCTGCCTCTGCAGTTCAAACAGGCCTTCTAGCTGTAGTTCAGAAAGTGATTCCATAAATGGGTTGGAACAGGAGTTGAAAAGCCAGTCCATAGTTTCTACTGCACCTCCCATCCCACTAAATACCATGACGTCAGAGACCCTGTTTATTTCCTTTACTGTGCCACAGCACTTACAACAAAGCAAAATACACATAATGGTGGTTTATCTTTACTTATTTAATGTACTCCTCTGCCCCATTCACTTATAAGTTCCACTCATGCCTCGTATAAACAAAAAATAAAACCCTAAGCCCTCCACCAACTGAATGGACCCCTTCTGAGCCAAGGGGACCTCAGATGATACGGTTTGGATGTGTCCCTCCAGATCTCATGTTTATGTGATCCCCAATGTTGGAGGTGGGGCCTGGTGAGAGGTGTTTGGGTCATGAGGTGGATTCCTCATGAATGGCTTAGTGCCATCCTCATGGTAATGAGTGGGTTCTTGCAGTATCAGTTCATAGGACAGCTGGTTGTCTAAAATAACCTGGCACCTCTGTGATTGCCAGACAGGTGCTTCTTGCCGGCCGCACAGACAAAATCAATCCACGGAGACCATGGCGTTGCAGTAGAGAAAGAGTTTAGTGACATGAAGCCGACCCACACGGGAGAACTGGAGCTATAGTTGAAGTTGGTCTCTCTGAAGGCTCAGAGGTCAGAGTCCTTACGACAATCTGGTAAGCGGGGGGTTAGGGAATGGGTGCTGCCAACTGGTTGGGGATGAAATCGTAGAGTGTGGAAACAAGCCCCATCCTCTGAGTCAGCTGCTGGGTGGGGCCACAGGGTCAGGTGAGTCAGGAGTCCAGGTGGGGTCTGTCTGAAACACATCTCAAAAAATCCACCTTAGGTTCACAGTAGTGATGTCATCTATAGGAGCAATCGAGAAGGTCTCAAATCTTGTGACCCCTGGCCACGTGACCCCTGAGTAGTAAGGGATTGTAGGAACAACACCTGTCTCTTAGCAGGTTCAGGTCCCTCTCATAATCCTCACCATGAGGTCTTTAATTGGTTCTAGAAAGGTGGTTCAGTTTTGGGAAGGGCTGTTATCATCCTTGTCTTAAGGTTAAACTATAAACTAAATTTGTCCCAAGGTTAGCTTGGCCTACACCCAGGAATGACCAAGGACAGCTTGGAGGTCGGAAGCAAGATGGAGTCACCTACATCAGATTTCTCTCACTGTCGTCATCTTTCCAAAAGCAGTTTCACCTCCCCGCTCTTTCTCTTGCTCCCTCTCTTGCCCTGTGATACGCTGGCTCCCCCTGAGTCTTCCACCATGATTGGAAGCTTCCTGAGGCCTCACAAGAAGCAGATACTGGCAACACATTTCCTATACAGCCTACAGAACTGTAAGCTAAAGTAAACTTTTCTTTATAAATTGTCTAGTCTCAGGTATCCCTTTAGAGCAATGCAAAACAAACTAATACACCAGAGAAGCCTGAAAAACTGAATTCCCCACCATGATGAGAAGGGATGTCAGACACACCTCACTATGCCCCCTGCCTTTGGAGTTTAGGCACAATTGACCAACATTAACATGAAGACAGAGATCATAGCGCTAACAAATCAGTCTCCATGGCAATAAGATAACAAATTCCAATCTGACTCTGGTACAGCATCGTATGACAAATAGCACTCTCTGAAGGAAATCAAACGTATTTTAACTTAAAATACCTTTCATTGACATATTTTGAAATGGCCCTGCAAAGCCATCTTTCATGGAGGAAGTTTGTATCTGTAGAGAACCTTCATTCACACAGCCTGGCCTTTCCAGATCTAGGAGAGATTAACTAAGAGTCTGACACCTGGCCTGGCACGGTGGCTCACGCCTGTAATCCCAGCACTTTGGGAGGCTAAGGCAGGTAGATCACAAGGTCAGGAGATTGAGACTATCCTGGCCAACATGGTGAAACCCCGCCTCTACTAAAAATACAAAAAATTAGCTGGGCGTGGTGGCGGGTGCCTGTAGTCCCAGCTACTCAGGAGGCTGAGGCAGGGGAATGGCATGAATCTGGGAGGCAGAGCTTGCAGTGAGCCGAGATCACACCACTGAGCTCCAGCCTGGGCAACAGAGCAAGACTCCGTCTCAAAAAAAAGAGTCTGACACCTGTTAAGTTCTGAAAAGAGACATTCAGCATCTATTCTCTCTGAAGGTTGCTACCTGGAGGCTTCATCTACATAACAAGGACCTTGGCTTCCACAACTCCCCTTATCTGAACTCAAGCATTTCTTTCTACCAACTTCAAGCCTTTAGACAAAGTTTAACTGTTTCAACCAGTTGCCAATCAGAAAATCTTTGAATCTACCTATGACTCATAAGCCCCCCACTTCTCACCTTTGAGATATCCCACCTTTCCAGGCAGAACCAATGTACACTGTACACGTATTGATTTATGTCTTTGCCTGTAACTTCTTTCTTCCTAAAATCTATAAAACCAGCCATAACCCGACCTCCTCAGACAGGCTCTGTCAGGACCCCTTGAGACTGTTCCTTGAGTCATGGCCACTCATATTGGTGCAGAATAAACCTCTTCAGCTGTTTTACAGACTTTGGTTTTGCCAGTAACACTCACGCTTTGTGCTTCATCCACCTTGTCCTTGGGGCATCCTCACTCTAAACCACAGTGTTTAGTATATGGTTGGCACTTGATACATATTGCTGAATAAATATGATCAGGCCCTTTAAGAACTGGGTAAGAACAAAACAAAAGCAAGACTGCCTGACTGCCCTTTCTATGGAAAATAAATACTTAGATGTACAGACATATTTATACTCAACTTCCCAAAAGGAAATGTGGGGAGGGATGAGATGATGTCTGCTCCAGTGAACTTGCTTGGAAGCAGCAATTTTGATCATGGAACTATTAAAATGTGTGTGACCCTCCAAAAAAAAATAAAGAGGAGGGGAAATAGTTCCAATGTTCCAAACCCCCTCTGCAGGTCTGAAACCTATGTCACTGGCAGGTCACCCTCCTGGGAGTGCCCGCCTGCAGCAAGCCCGTGTTTGGCGGTGCCTGGACGCCTGCAGCGTTGCTCCTGCGTCTCCATTAGCGCTGGCACACACTCCCGCAGCCCGCGCCAGCTGCTCTTCAAACAGATTCACTGGCAACAGAAAAGGAAGAAAAAAAAAATCCAAGGTCTTAGGGTACATTTTTTTCATTCTCTTTCTACAGCTAAAAGGAAGCTGGAAGCTTGAGAAGGATTCACAGTAGCTGAATAATAGCCAGAAAGGGAGATTAGCAAGAAACATTGTGAGAGCTGGGAGATTTTTCTTGGTTTTAGCACGAGAAGAATGTAGTGCTGTGTGTGTTCCACTTGCTCGTTCTGTTGGTGTCTCCCCTCCCTTGGCTCCAGTGCCCCTGAGCGCCCTCCGTCTTCCTTTGCCAGGAAGGGATTGACACGGGGTCAGTCATGAAGACGCTGTCTCCCAGCCCCCGCCCGAAGGTCACAGCAGGAGGCTGGTGCAGGCTGCATCTCAGGCTGCCAGTGGGGAACAAAGACGAGGCCGCTCAGCTCTTTTCTGGCGACACAGGGAGAACAGTAAATCCCCTGGTGCCGCAGAGAGACCTGGACTTGGCGTGGAGACGTGCTCCTTCCAAGTGACTAATGGTCAGATTTTCATATTTCCTAAGGCACGCCAGCAATGAACAAGCAAGCAAATGGACAGCAAATTAAGAAAATTACTCTAATTTATGGGTAACAATCAGCTTTCATTTTCCTTTTTTCCATGGAACTTCTCCCTAATGACCTCCCCTCCTGCAGCTGTGTCATTTGGATAAACTCACATCTCAGACATTTTTTAATGAAATATGAGGCGATTTATGAAGGAGGAAGGGGAGGAAAAAGAGAGCTCCTTGTGCTCCTCTCCTTCATAGTGTGGATGCTTCATAACGAGCACAGTGTCTTTTGAAATGTACTTTAAGGTGTATTTCTATTTCCCGTACATCTTCATGCTCTGGGCGTCCCAGTCACTGAAGCTGTGGGTTTCAGCGCTCCAAGAGTAAAAGGGTTCAGGAAATGCGACCGCAAAATATACTGATTGCTTCAAATGGAGGGCACTGGAGGAGCAGCAAATGCAGCCAAGGGCTTTCTCTGAACCTCCCTATCTGTCTAAAAACCCAACTCTCCAATAGAAGGTCAATTGTCATGCATCTCCTCCCTGGGAATCTCATCAACCCGGGAGGATTATCCAGGAGAGACTTGGGGTCCACAGGACATCCAGGCAGACTCAGTCACAGGCATCACCCAATCACCTTCCGCCAGGTCATTCACTTGCCCCAAGCTTCCTGCCCCTCCCCTGTTTCCCTGGGGAGAGGGTGTGTGGGCTTCCAGACCTCACTGGGTTTTGAGATGTCACTTTTCTTCCCCGGGGAGAGGGTATGTGGGCTTCTAGATCTTTCTGGGTTTGGGCACTCACTTTTCTTCCCTGGGCTGCCCCTGTGCATATAATACATGCGTTTGCCTTTTCTCCCACTCATCTGCCTACTGTCTGCTTATTTCGTAGACTCAGTTCTCAAACCTTCAGAGGGCAGGGGCTATGTCTTCCCTCCCCTGCAAGGGAAAAGTGACTTCCTGCTCTTCTGGTTTACAGTTATATGCTTGGACAATCAAACCTGATTTTTGTTGCTGTCTGCAGCAAGACAGTAAGACCATAAGCTAGACTTTGGAGAGAGGAAGAGAGCAAGCAAAAGTGAAAGAATAGGTGTGAGCAAAAGTGAGGAAGAGAGGGAGAGAGAAGAGAGAATGTTATGGATCTCTTAAACATACACGGAACCCAGCCTAGACGTCTGTGATCACACGATTGGTCCAGGAGGGGAGGTGGGTTGCCTTTGTACCCGGAGGGCATGGCCAGGAGACACCCGCAGCTGAGAGCAGGAGGAGGATGCAATGGATGGGAGGGGAGCAAACTGCTGTTCTGTTCCCTTTGTGCTGAGAGGCGGTGGAAAGAGGGGAGAGAGGCAATGTGGGCAACCAAGCATTGAGGAAACTGACCGTTTACTGAAGAAGAGATTTTAAATTAATAAATTGGATTGAACAACATCTCGATTCACAGTCCTGCCCCATTCCTAATGCTGGCAAGTTCAGGCTCAGGAGTGAGATGTGATCACTAGTAGAGAAACTGAGAAGTCACATGTATTTAACCCACGAGACTGTGATGTGAGTGAGTTTGCTACCCAGCCACGGTTAAACTTAGCCAGCGTCTGCATGTCTATTTTATTGATGGGATAGCACTGTAGGAGACAAAAGGAGATTGTGAAATGACACTGAGATCATAGTGATAATCTTATCATCAACAAAAAGAGTCAAACACTATAAAATGTTTGAAGAGAGTTATTCTGAGCCAAATATGAGTGGCCACAGCCCCAGGAACAGTCTCACTAGGTCCTAAGGACATGCGCCTAAGATGGTCGGGCTGCAGCTCGGTTTTGTGCATTTTAGGGAGACATGAGACATCAATCAGTACACGTAAGGTTCACGTTGGTTCAGTCCAGAAAGGCAGAACAACTCACGTTGGCAGGGGAAGAAGAAGTGGATTAGAAGATTTTCTGATTGGCAGTTGGTTGAAAGATGTCAGTTATTATCTAAAGAGCCGGAACCAGTAGAAAGGAGTGTCTGGGTTAAGACAAGCGGTTGTGGAGACCAAGCTTCTTCTTATCCCGATGAGACCTCCAGGTGGCAGGCTCCAGAGAGAACAGATTGTAAGTGTTTGTTATCAGACTTAAAAAGGTGCCAGACTCTTAGTTAATTCTCTCCTGGATCAGGGAAAAGATGTGGAAAGGGAAAGGGGTTCTCTATAGAACATAGATTTTCTCCACAAGAGATGGCTTTACAGGACCATTCCAAAATATGTCAAAGAAATTTATTTTGGGGAGAAATACTTCCATTTCTTTCAGGGCCTACTCTCTGTCATGTTGGTATCTTATTGCTAGAAAGTGTGTGTTTTGTCGGCCTTAAGGTTTCTGTTTTAATGTTAATGCTGGTCAGCTGGACTGGATGCCAAAGGGAGGAGGGTATAACGAAGCATATCTAAACACCCCTTCCCATCAGGGCCTCGTTTATCGGGTTAACGTTGGAATGCCCTTGGCCAAGAGGAGGGGTCCATTCAGTTGGATGAAGGGCTTAGAATTTTATTTTTGGTTTACAATGTCCTTTCTCAAAAGGAGCCTTTTTGTTTGTTCTTCATGCCATTGTTGCAAGGCTCTGAGGCAGTTAAAAAAAAAAAAAAAAAAGATATTGGGCACATCAATGGTTCCCTGGCCTCCCAAGGAGGAGCAGAGCATTTTATCAATCATGGTAAAGATTATAATCAATCCCATCAAGTTCAGGTCAGTTCAGTATCTTGACTATTTTTCAGCAGTGATCTGAAATGGCTTCACCTGGGAAGAAGAGCCGGCAACTTCTGGTTTCTCTCATCAGAACTCCCAGCGTTCTATTAGCTGTTAGAAGAATCTTCATTTTTTTTGACTGTGACTTCTGTGCTGTGACTTGCAGACTACTCTAGACTAAAAGGTACTTAAGGAAATAAGAACAGGAAATTCAAAAATGTGATCAACACGCTCTGAGGGAAACTGGGCCAACTATCTAAAAACAAAGGCTCTTCCTCTTTCTCTCTCTCTCTTTTTTTGAGACAGAGTCTCACTCCATCACCCAGGCTGGAGTGCAGTGGTGTGATCTCAGCTCACTGCAACCTCCACCCACCGGGTTCAAGTGATTGTCCTGTCTCAGCCTCCCAAGTAGCTATGATTACAGGTGCCCGCCACCATGCCCAGCTAATTTTTTGTATTTTCAGTAGAGATGGGGTTTCACTGTGTTGGCCAGGCTGGTCTCAAACTCGCAACCTTAGGTGATCCACCAGCCTCGGCCTCCCAAAGTGCTAGGATTACAGGTGTGAGCCAACATGCCTGGCCCAGCTTTTGCACTCTCTAAAGAACATGAACAAGTGGTGAAAAAAGCAGAGGAAATTGCTTTCACTTGAACAGACAAAGAAAATAAAAACACTTGTCATTTTTAAAAAACAAATGTTATTTCATTTGTGAAAAGAGCATCTATATATGTAGATTGCTACATACATACAAAGGTTATTATTTACTCAAGGTACAGATCATGCCTGATGCATGCACTAATTCCCAGTCCCTCAGGGTACAGATCACACCAGATACACTCACTGATTACCAGTCCCTCAGGATACAGATCAAGCCTGAGGCACGCATGGATTCCCAATCCCCTTGCTGTATCTTCCCTCCCTCCCCAGCCCTCGAGTAGGGAAAGATTTCCTAAGACATACGAGGATACTTTGAAAAAAAATTTCTAATTACTTTTTCTAATTAGCACCTAAACATCCATCCATTTGTGTTATTACAATTAAAATTAAATTTTTAAAAAACATTTTGGAGGGTTAAAAAAAAGTCTGTTATTTTTACATACAGCAAATTTTTGATAAGTAATTCATAAGTATACAATTACCTATCAAGGGCTCATTCTTATTTTCAAATATAGAGTCTTTATGCTTTTGTATGTATTCAATAGCTATTGCATTGGGTCAGGTACATGATAGGAAAATGTGCTACTGACCTTTAATATAAGAAACAAGGAACAGGTCGAGCAATGTGCCCCGCTCTGCAGACCATCAGTTATCAACTGGTAAAGGCTGGGAATTGACAAGGTGGGCTCGAGCAGCAGCATCAACTCTCAGTATTTTATAAGCATCTGAGACCATTGACCATGGATTGTCCTCCGAAGAATTAAAGCTAACTTGTGGCCAGGCATAGTGGCTCACGCCTGTAATCCCAGCATTTTGGGAGGCTGAGGGGGGCAGATCACTCGAGGTCAGGAGTTCGTGACCAGCCTGGCCAACATGGTGAAACCCCACTAAAAATACAAAAATTAGCCAGGTGTGGTGGCACCCCTGTAGTTCCAGCTACTTGGGAAGTTGATGCAGGAGAATTGCTTGAACCCGGAAGACAGAGGTTTCAGTGAGCCGAGATCGCACCATTGCACTCCAGCTTGGGTAACAGAGTAAGACTCCGTCTCAAAAAAGAAAACAAAAAAAAAAAAAAGCTAACTTGTTTCTGATACTCCATTACCAATTCACCTTGGTTGTCATAAACTTACTACTCAGATTCAAATCTCATTTGTGAGCTGACACAGTTTGGATATTGTCCCCTCCAAATCTCAAATCTCAGGTTGAATTGTAATCTCCAGGGTTGGAGGTGGGGTCTGGTGGGAGGTGTTTGGGTCATGGGGGTGGATCTCTCATGACTGGGTGCTGTCCTTGTGACAGTGAGTTCCAGAGAGATTGGTTAAGTATGTGGCACCTCCTCCCCACTCTCTCTCTTGCTCCTGCTCTGGCTTTGTGACCCACCCACTCCCTTTTTGTCTTCCACCATGAGTAAAAGCTCCCTGAGGCGGCTCGGAAGACAAGCAGATGACAGCACCATGCTTCTTGTACAGTCTGCAGAACCATGAGCCAATTCAACCTCTTTTCTTGTAAATTACCCAGTCTCAGGTATTTTTTTATAGCAAGGCAAGAACAACCTAACACCAGAGCTGAGGTGAATCCAAATCTGCCACTTCGATCAATATCTCAGTCATTCTACTGTGGTGAGCAGGAATGTAATGCAGATAAGCCAGAGACTGAAGTGGCAAGCAAAACACAAAACTCTAGCAACTGTGATGACACAGCAGGGAAGCAAACAGAGAACAGCAGCAAGGAGTGCAGGACGGAATGGAGCGGGAGGAGCTGGAATGAGGACCCTAAATTCAGTTGCTGGGAAGGACAGTGAAATGATGAAGAAAAGTACATATTGCGGGGCAGGGTGGGGAAGAGGACAGGAAAGGAAATGTTGAAGGTAGGCAGATGAGGTCAGAGACGCTGGTCATTCATTCACTTCTAACCTATTCACTGACCAAATGAGTGCTTATTTAGAATAAAGTGTGGAAGGTTGCTGTGGGACATGAAATACAGGGAACAGAAGGGAAAAGAATGTCAAGGGTGAGTGGTGACTATCTGGGCCAGTGGCACGGGGGTAAGAATTTATCAAGATAGTTGTAGGTAAAGAGAGGCAGGTTTAATGAAGAAAGTATAAAAATATGTTGCAAGAAGGCAACAGGTAGGCCAGCAGAAGAGGAGCTGACTGCCAGGAAACAAGTCTGGCTGGGCTGGGGATTTTTTGAAATGTGCTTCTCCTGGGTGCTGAAGAGGGCTGCGAACAGTACTGATAACACCAGGGTTGCAGGGAGCTCACTTGGCCGTGCCTCGTGAGAAGTTGGGTAGAGGACGACTGAGTTATATTCACAGGAGGACTAGTCCTGGACCATGAAGAAAGGCAAAGCTTATATAGCTTATCTGCGTTCTCTTTTTGCTTTCCCTTGGTCCTACCAGCCTGACTCCTTTTCCCTAATTAGGACCCCAAAAAGAACAAAGGGATAAACTGGTTCTAAGAATTATAAGGTCTTTAGACTGGGAAAGTAATTCTAGAGATAACCTGACTCAATTTGTTGATCGCACACACTAGGGAGCTGATGCACAGGTGTGCCCCTCTAGGGAGGATGTAGCTAGCAGAGATGGAGCTGTTGGGAGCAGGCGCAATACTGCAGGGCAGGTGGGAATGACAGATGGGAGCAGCACCTGGAATCCAGACCCGTGGGCACTCTGCTGAGCTTCCCAGCCAGGGGATGGGAAGGACCAGGGCGGAGATGGCTGCAAGCCCAGTACAGTTTTCTAGAACCTGGAAGATAGGCAGCCCAAAGGTCGATGGAAGGCACACACCTACGCTATTCCCTGTTGTTTCCACAGACGAAGGAAAATCGACTCTGTGGATCCTTTACCTACACCTGTTCCAGCAGCAGAAAAATCCCTGACTTCTCTACCCCTCCAAGAGAGCCCAAATCTCACGGCGTGCTGAAGGAACAAATGAGAGGACAGCGAGGAGGACGGGAAAGAGCAAAGAGAAAACTCAAGTGTCTAATTCTTTGCATCTCTGATTAACTCATGTAATCACCTAATTATAGAACGAAATTCTGCTTTGCCAGTAAGTTCGAATTGCGGGACTTAATGGGAAAAGGTGATCTCTTTGCGCCATCTAGTGTTGTGTCTCGAAATGACACACTGCTTGGCGTCTCAGCCCCGAGGAGCCGCAGGCAGCCTTAGGTAACCAGAAATTGAGTGAGGAGCACAGCAAGATTAGCCTCTCCTGTTACATAACCGTGAGAAGTGCTTCAAAGCAGAAGATTATGCATTCCTAGCACCAAATGAATCTTCTCAATAGTAAGATAATCCCTAAATCTAGGGCAAGGCAGCAATTATGATCCTATTATTGTCTGGAAGTTCAGGTATAGAACCGCACTCTAGCAGGGTGCAGTGGCTCACACCTGTAATCCCAGAAATTTGAAAGGCTGAGATGGGAGGATCCCTTGAGCCCAGGAGTTCAAGACCACCCTATGCATAGTGAGACCATATCTCTATAAAAATAAAAAAATAAAAATAATGAGCCAGGTGTGGTGGTGCATCCCAGCTACTCAGGGAGGCTGAGCCAGGAGCATCGCTTGAGCCCAGGAGGTCGAGGCTGCAGTGAGCCATGCTCACACCATTGCACTCCAGGCTGGGCAACAGAGCAAGACCCTGTTTCAAAAACAAAAACAAAAAACTTGACTCTTAGTACAATGAGAACTAACATGGCCAAGAATGTAACCTTCTAGAGGTTAACTTTAACAGCAACATGAGACCATCGACAGTTACATCATGGACTTAGAAGCTGATGTACAATTCTCAGAGGAAGGAAGGAAAGGAGAGAGAGAAGGAAGGATATTAAATCATGGAATTGTATCTGGCGAAAATAAATGAATCATTAAGTAAAATACACTGTCACAGGGCTATTTGATCATAAGAAGCATATTGATCAAATGTATTAAATAGGAAAGTATAATTATCACTGAAAGTTACTAATTATAATGATCACTCAGTATTTACTATATGCTAGAAGTAGATGCACATTTTTCTATTTAATCATCACAATAGTCTTGTAAGGTAGATACGACCATTATTCAGATATGAAACCTGGGGCTTAAGGAGCTTAGTAACCTTACGCAAAGTCACACATAGTCACTAAGAGGCAGAACTATGGTGTGAACCTCAATCTTTCTGATTACAAAACACTGCTTTTCATTGCTGTGTAATGCTGCCTCTTTCTGTCAGAAATGCTTTAAATTTGTGACCAACTGTAAACCTAAAAGCCACAGGCCCTCTTTTGGTTTGTACCCTTTAATCTATTTCCTAACATTTTCATTAGAAGAGCGTCATCTATCCACAAGTAACCATTTAACGTTGCAAAAAGTACAACCTGGCTGAAATGGCCATTTAAAACTTGGAACACACTGGAATCCTGGGGCAAAGGAAGAGAAGTGTGGCTTCATACAGCATTTCCAGATGCCAGGACGCAGAGGCCTCCACCTGAGGACCAAGCACCGCCGGCACAGGGACGGCGCGAAAGCAGCTCCCTGCCAACCAGTCTTCCCTGCAGAAACCTCGGCCCCATGACTTGGTTAAGCAATAGCCAAACTGCAGCCTCAGCACCAGCGGGAGACGTGCCGAGCCCTCTCCTTCCTTAGCTATTGAGCTGGTTCTCAAGAAGCTGTGGTTCCTGCTAGTACATGTCAAGAGCTTCCCAAAACATAAACCAGACGTTGGGGGAAATGTTCTCTTGAGTTGTGTTTGGCTTTTGCACGAGCACTCTTTAAACTCAAGTTGCTGCAGGGCTGCCGCGGAGAAGAATGCTGCTGTTCTGTGCAAACGTCAAGCCATTGATCACGTTGGGGGTCGTCCAGCTCTTCAGTCTGAGACAAACACCCTTTTAAAATCAAAAACAAACACCCTTTTAAAATAAATGGGCATGAAGGGGGTGGCCAACGTGGCATTTGTCAGCTCTCCAACACATCCCAGAATAGTTTGATTTAGGGCTAGCGTGTGTTTTATTGCCACAGTAGTTAAGCTTGCTACCAGGACTCTAATGTAGGGAAATGTTAATTATGTTAGTCTACTTCTTTTGGAATTTATAGCTGAAGTTATTATCAATTTACTAATGAATTAGTAAATTCAAGTCAGCACAAAAACAAAAGTTTATGCCCTTAATGCTCCAGAGTTCATATGGGGGGAGTTGGGGGATGCAGGTGGATATAATTTGCATGTCCAAAAGCTAAAAGTGCAACAGGAGAGGCAGGGCAGTGACCAGCTTCCCGGGAGCGTTCCTTTGGGCATAGTGGTGCTTCACTGTGCCGCCAGCTGAGGTCAAGCTGTTTTCGGGTTTTGTTTTTTTGTTTTTTTTTTTTTTTTTTTGAGACAGAGTCTCGCTCTGTTGCCCAGGCTGGAGTGCAGTGGTGCAATCTCATCTCACTGCAACCCCTGCCTCCCGGGTTTGAGCGATTTTCCTGCCTCAGCCTCCTGAGTAGCTAGGACTACAGGCGCGCACCGTATTTTTGTATTTTTAGTACAGACAGGGTTTCACCATGTTAGCCAGGATGGTCTCGAAATCCTGACCTCGTGATCTGCCCGCCTCGGCCTCCCAAAGTGCTGGGATTACAGGAGTGAGCCACCACACCAGGCCTAATTTTTGACCCCAGGATGGTCTCAATCTCTTAACCTCGTGATCTGCCCTCCTCAGCCTCCCAAAGTGCTGGGATTACAGGTATGAGCCACCGCCCTCGGCCCAAGATGGCTTCTTGAAGTGCCCCCAACGGGATGGCTGTGCGAGAGACCAGAGACACCAAGTCCCTCTCAGGGCAGAGCACGAGCTGCAGACACCACGTAAGCCAGCCAGAGAGAAAAAAGAAAGTAACCCAATTTTTAAAAGGAGGAAAGGATTTGAAGATATTTCACAAAGAAAGATATACCAATGATCACATGGAAATATGCTCAATATTAGTCATCAAGGAAATGTAAATTAAAACCACATCACGATTGATCAGAATGGCTAAAACTCTAAAGACTGACAATAGCAAGCATGGGCAAAGATGTAGAGCGATTGGAAGGCTCCTCCATTTTTGATGGGAGTAAGAAAGTACATGATTACTTAGCAAAAGGCCTGGCATTCTCTTATAAAACTAAAGACGTTCCTACTAGCAATTCCAATCCTAGTTGTTTACCTAAGAAAATGAAAACCTATGTTACAAAAAGACTTTCCCAGGAATGTTCACAACAACCTTACTTATAATACACAAAACCTAGAAATAAGACAGGTGGTCATTGACAGGAGAATGAATAACTATAGAATTATACAATGGAATACTACACAGCAATAGAAAGAAAGAAACTGCTGATTCAAACGGTAGCATGGATGACTCTCAAAAACATGCTGAGTGGAGCCGGGCACAGTGGCTCATGCCTGTAATCCCAGCACTATTGGAGGCCGAGGCAGGCGGATCACGAGGTCAGGAGTTCAAGACCAGCTGGCCAACATGGTGAAACCCCATCTCTACTAAAAATACAAAAATTAGCTGGGCGTGGTGGCGGGCACCTGTAATCCCAGCTACTCGGGAGGCTGAGACAGGAGAATCTCTTGAATCCAGGAGGCAGAGGTTGCAGTGAGCCGAGATTACACCATTGCACTCTGGTCTGGTCAACAAAGGGATACTCTGTCTAAAAAAAAAAAAAAAAAAATATATGCTGAGTGAAAGAAGCCACATAATATATTATTCTATCTATTGGAAATTCTAGAAATAGGCAAAAACTTATCTGTGGTAAAAAGGATATCAGAACAGTAGTTGCTTCTGGGAGAAGGTGTCTGGCAAATACTGGCAGGGAATGAGTGAGAGAGAACTTCCTGGGACCAAAGCAATAACCTTTCTATTATCTTTTTTTTTTTTTTTTTTTTTTTTTTGCGACAGTGTCTCACTCTGTTGTCCACGCTGGAATGCAGTGGTGTGGTCACAGTTCACTGCAGCCTCAACCTCCTGGGCTCAAGTGATCCTCCTGCCTCGGTCTCCCAAGTAACTGGGACCACAAGCACACACAACCACATCCAGCTAATTTTTATATTTTTTTGTAGAGACGGGGTTTTGCCATGTTGCCCAGGCTGCATTCTGTATCTTAATGATGTGTTCACTTATCCACGTTGATCAAGTGAAAACTTAAGATTTACGCATTTTCATTGCATGTAAATATTATCTAAAAAACACTGTAAAGGAATATCAAACTCTAGTTAACCATGTGCCTTGTGAAGACTAGCAGTGAAGTATATTGATATCTGAAATTTACTTTCAAATGCATCAAACAACAAGATGGATTAAGAGAGGGATGGATAGATGGATGATTATGTGAGAAAGCAAATACAGTAAAACGTTAATTGTACACTTAATCTTAGCCAAACGGCTGAGAAGCAATAAACGTTAATTGTAGAAGCTAAGTAGTGGTATGTGGGTGTTCCCTATACAACTTTTTCAGCTCTTCTATATGCTTGAACTGTTGGAAATGGTGAACACAAAGAATCTCAGTGAATGTTCTGAAAGAAAGTCAATTTGTTTGTAATTGGATATGTAACTTAGAATGTCATTAATAGCATTTGAAGGACCAAACTCAAAGTTAAAAATAAAGGTGAGGTTTTTAAAAAGGGATCATGAAGTTGATTGCTGCATTTATTCTGAGAAGCAGGTTATTTTTTCAGTATTTCACTGAAAACCATAAATATTTGCGCAGATCTATGATGGTACCTGCCACCTGTGAAATATACGTATATGCACATACACATGCACACAGAATTCATACTAACATTCCCAAAGTTCAGAACGACATATTTTAATAACTCTTCCATGTACATCTGTATGTTATTTCTTCCACAAGATGCTAATTTTCAAGGATGCCGAAGATGATAGAATTAGAATATTCAATAATTATTTATTTTCTTTGTCCCGCATTATGTACAGTATGCTGAATGGGAATGTTTGGCTGTACATGCATATGAATGTCTACCCCATGCCATGTCAGAGGTAGACACTACCACTTCCACGTTTGGTAAACTCATGAGAAAGATAGCAAAAGCGGCCGGGGGCAGTGGCTCACGCCTATAATCCCAGCACTTTGGGAAGCCGAAGCTGGTGGATCACGATGTCGGGAGTTCAAGACCAGCCTGGCCAATATGGTGAAACCCCATCTCTACTAAAAATACAAAAATTAGCCAGGTGTGATGTCGCACGCCTGTAGTCCCAGCTACTGGAGAGGCTGAGGCAGGAGAATTGCTTGAACCTGGGAGGCGGAGGTTGCAGTGAGCGGAGATCATGCCACTGCACTCCAGCCTGGGCAACAAGGCAAGACTGTCTCAAAAAAAAAAAAAAAAAAAAGATGGCAAAAGCATTGAAAAGTCCACTCTTCCTTTAGGAGACAGAGGCTAAGAACAGCTCCTTCCCTACCACTCTTAGGTCCTACTACATGGAAATAAGGGACAATATGCCATCTGTCTTCTCGACTGCTGCCATCACCCTGTCTCGATCTCATTGGCCTGAGGCTTTCCATACAAACAGAGACAACAGCATTGTCACCACTGACTTAAAGACCTGGGTTTGTATGGCTAAAAGGTATGATCGCAATAATAATGTATTATCAATGCAAACATATTCCTCACTTTCTGCAACCAAAAGATGGTGCAGCCCGGGAGGAGTGCCCTCTATTAGGCGCTGGTGTCTTGGGAGTTATCAGTCCATTAGCCAACAGATTCTGGAGAAGCCAGACGCGGGGGTGGTGGAGGAGGTGGGAATGCAGTATCAGAAAAGTCCCACCCACTGGGTGTCCTCTCCTCCTCCTCCTGTCTTCCCTGCAGCCTGCTTCCCAGAGTGGCAGAAGATGACGAGGTGTGACTGCAAATTGCTCTCCACAGCGTCTGAGGAATATTCCCGCAGTCTATTTAAATACATTTGCATGCAATGATTACACTTATTTTTGCCTTTCTATGCATAACTTTTATTTTGAAGATATTAACAAATCATAATTATCATCAGAGCTTACTTGTCAGTTGTAAATGATCCCAGGTGTATGTCTTGTGGTAGAATTTGAAACCACCGGTGTCCCCAAATATGGGCAAGTGAATTGTATGACCAGAGTTAAGTTGTAAATTAGTTTTTTAAAGCTCACAATATGTATTTCCAATGAAACGATGCCAAAACAGTAGTTACATTAAAAATGTGTGTGGAGGACAGGCGCGATGGCTCACGCCTGTAACCCCAGCACTTTGGGAGGCCGAGACAGGCGGATCACCTGAGGTCGGGAGTTTGAGACCAGCCTGACCAACATGGAGAAACCCCATCTCTACAAAAAATACAAAATTAGCTGCGCGTGGTGGTGCATGCCTATAATCCCAGCTACTCGGGAGGCTGAGGCAGGAGAATCGCTTGAACCTGGGAGGCGGAGGTTGCGGTGAGCTGAGGTTGTGCCACTGCACTCCAGCCTGGGCAACAAGAGTGACACTCCATCTCAAAACAACAACAACAACAACAAAGTGTAGAATGAACAATTTTAGCTTATGGCCAGTAAGGCAAATATACAGCTTTCTAATGCACTGTTGAGAATCATTCTGAGACCACAACGTTCACTTTAGAATATTGTTTTCCAGCACTGCATGAAGGGTGAAGAAAACCTGTCGTCTGTATCTCGAAAGAGAGTAAGAATTTGGGGGAAAGAGGCCATTTCAACTCAGTAGCTGCTGACTGGTCTGAACTAGTTGAGGGAGTGTCAGGAGAGCTGAGATGCTGGAAGCACAGGCACATCCATCAGGGGCTTTTTTATACCTGTTGGAAATGGATACACTTCCCAGAATTCATTCATTTACTGCATTTCACTACAAATAAAGCCGTTCTTTAAAACAAAAACTAGTGGCTAAAATACTGCGAGGAAAAAGAGTTTTTATGTAAATGTCACTATCCTAGGCATCTTTGATCTCTTCCTTGCTGTAAGAATGATAAGAATAAAGTGTCTCCGGCTCCTTTTGTGCATTTCCTTCCCCAGATCTGAAATTATCCACTTCTCTTAGAAACCTGGTTTCTTTTGCTGGGAAATGGTATATAAAAATCACAATCTGGGACCAAGAATAATCATTCCTTCTGTCTCTAGACAGAATTTATACTAGTATTTCTTTTTTCTTCTTCCAGACGGAGTCTCGCTCTCTAGTCGCCCAGGCTGGAGTACCGTGGTGGGATCTTGGCTCGTTGCAACCTCCACCTCCCGGGTTCAAGCGATTCTCTTGCCTTCCCTTCCCAGAGTAGCTGGGATTACAGGCGCCTGCCAGGACCAGCTAATTTTTGTATTTTTAGTAGAGACGGATTTCACCATGTTGACCAGGCTGGTCTCGAACTCCTGACTCCAGGTGATCCATTCGCCTCGGCCTCCCAAAGTCCTGGGATTACAGGTGTGAGCCACCTCACCCAGCCTATACTAGTATTTCTTTTTTCTTTCTTTTTTTTTTTTTTTTTTTGGAAACAGTCCCACTCTGTTGCCCAGTCTGGAGTGCAGTGGTGCGTTCTCGGCTCATTGCAACCTCTGCCTTCCTGGTTCAAGCAATTCTCCTGCCTCAGCCTCCTGAGTAGCTGAGACTACAGGCATGTGCCACCACGTCCGGCTAATTTTTGTATTTTTAGTAGAGATGGGGTTTCACCCTGTTGGCCAGGATGCTTTCGATCTCTTAACTTTGTGATCTGCCTGCCTTGGCCTCCCAGTGTGTTGGGATTACAGGTGTGAGCCACCACGCCCAGCCTATACTAGTACTTCTGATCCAAATTCAGAACTACATAGTTTTACCTAATGCTTCCGTATTAAATCTGTATTTTCTTTCTTCCACAGGAAGATGCTGGTTTACAAGAATACAAGGGATGATAGAATTGGAATATCCACTAATTACTTATTTGCTTTACCCCACATTCTTCGCAGTAGACACAGTCTTAAAATAACAATACTAATACAGGCACACTTTTATTGTGCTTCATTTTACTGTGCTTCACAGATATTGCACTTTTTACGGATTGAAGGTTTGTGGCAATTCTGTGTCAAGCAAATCTGCCGGCACCATTCCTTTTTAACAGCTCATGCTCACTTCATGTCTCTGTACCACATTTTGCTCATTCTCATCATATTTCTAACTTTTTATTATTTCATTATTATATATTATTGTTTATTAAATCTGTTATATGTCACAGTATTTACTATACATTATTTTATGTTGTATTATCATTACATCTGTTATGGTGATCTATGATTAGCGATCTTTGATGTTACTATCGATATTGTTTTGGGGTGCCCCAAACCACACTGAAATAAGGTGGAAAACCTGATGGATAAATGTTGTGTGTGTTCTGACACAAAACACAACACACCTGGCCGGGCACAGTGGCTCATGCCTGTTATCCCAGCACTCTGGGAGTCTGAGGCAGGTGGATCACTTGAGCCCGGGAGTTTGAAACCAGCCTGGGCAACATTGTGAAATCTACAAAAACAAAAAAAAAAAAAAAAAAAAAACTAGTTAGGCCGGTGGCCTGTGCCCGTAGTCCAGGCTACTCAGGAGGCTGAGGTGGGAGAATCTTCAGCCTGAGAGGTCAAGGCTGCAGTGAGATGAGATCACACAACTGCACTCTAGTCTGGGTGGTAGAGCAAGAGCTTATCTTAAACTAAACTAAACTAAACTCAAATAAAATAAAATAAAATAAAGCCGGGGTGATGGGGTGACAGGGTGACATTCTGTCTCATAAAAAAAAATACAACAATCCAGACAAAAACAGTAGCTTATATGACAAAAGCTAACTTTTTTAATATTCAAAAACTTCTTACAAATAAAAAATACATACATAAAAATAGTAGAAAAACAAGACAAATGACAGGAGCAGGCACTTCAGTGAAAAGAAAATACAAATGAACAAAAATAACATTAAAAATTAAAGTTATATAATAAAAATTAAAAATATAGCTGCAATGATTTAAAATCAACAAACAGTAAGATATTCTTTTCCATTTATCAAACTCTCAAAGTTTAACTATCATTGAGAATATATGAAAACAGCTATCCTCAAGAACTATTCGGTGGAGTAACATACATTACGAATGAAATTTGTTAATCTGTGTAACATTTTCCATGAAAATCCAACAATAAGTATCATAACATTAAAAGCATATGCTTATTTTAAAAAGCATACATTTTTTAAGTCTCTTAAAACCTTGATACGAAGTCCACGTCAATGGTCTCTGTTTGGCCAACCTCCCTTTTGAATGTGTTGGTGGCATGTCCTGGGATGTGCAGCCACCTGGGTGTCACGGTGTCTGAGTGCCACCAGATGGGGATTTTACAGACAAAATCAGGTGCGTTTCCCAGCCTGTGCCTGTGGATACTCCTTGAGAAACACTACATTGCTCATGGAATGCAGCTCTTGACGTGCTGACAGCTATTGTACATTTGTTTGTACTCTGAGGTACTGCCTGTCTGGTTTGTCTTTTTTGTTTGTTTGTTTGTTTGTTTGTTTTGAGACGGAGTCTCGCTCTGCAGCCCAGGCTGGAGTGAGCGGCGCCATCTTGGCTCCCTGCAAGCTCCGCCTCCCGGGTTCCCGCCATTCTCCTGCCTCAGCCTCCCGAGTAGCTGGGACCACAGGCGCCGCCACCTCGCCTGGCTAGTTTTTTGTATTTTCAGTAGAGACGGGGTTTCACCGTGTTAGCCAGGATGGTCTCGATCTCCTGACCTCGTGATCCGCCCGCCTGGGCCTCCCAAAGTGCGGGGATTACAGGCGTGGGCCACTGCTCCCGGCCCCTTTTAACCATTTGTAAGTGCACAATTCAGTGGCATTAATCGCATTTGTATTGTGGCAC
The DNA here is from genome assembly GCF_024542745.1 of Macaca thibetana thibetana. NCBI lineage: Eukaryota > Metazoa > Chordata > Mammalia > Primates > Cercopithecidae > Macaca > Macaca thibetana. The sequence continues at coordinate 3,995,832 of NC_065582.1, read as the reverse complement.
CATCAGTCTCCAGATGGTGCAACGCTCGGTATCTTCAGAACTGTTTTCTTCCCCTAAACTGAACTCTGTGCCCAATAAACAGTAGCTCCCTGCTACCTTCTGCTTCCGAGTCCCCAGTAACCATTATTCTACTTTTTGTCTCTATAAATTTGACTATTCTAATCAAATGGAATCATACAATATCTATCCTTTTGAGTGTGGCTTATTGCATTCAGCATGTTTTCAAGTCTCATCCGTGTTGTAGTGAATGAAATATCAGAATTGTATTCCCTTTTCAGGCTGAATAATATTCCACCGTAGGTATATACCACATTCTGCTTATGCATCTGCCCATTGATGGCCATGTCTCCCCCTTTCTGTATGGCCAGTAATGCTGCTATGAACATTGGTGTGCACGTACCTGTTCAAGTCTGTGCTGTTGAATCTCGTGGGCATACTCCTAGAAGTGGAATTGTAGGATTACATAGTCATTCTATGTTTAATTTTTTGAGGACCCAACATATTATTTTTCACAGTGTCGTCTCCATTTTACATTCCTGTCAGCAACACACAAGGGTTTCAGTCGATCCACATCCTTACCAACACTTACTTTGTTTTATTGTTGTTATTATTGTTGCTTTGGGATTTTCTTTTTTTTTTTTTTTTTTTTTACAAGTCAAGCTCCCAGGACCAACAATGCCCTCAAATTCTACAAGCAGCTCAGCCTTGTTACAATACGACAGGGTCACAAAAACATGACTCACATTAACACAAATGGGTATCCACTTGGGAAGGACAGTCTAGTTCCACAAATGAGACACCACCCTAGCTCGCCCCTAAGGATGATACTGCTCTCTACGTCGAAGACAAGTGCAACCCAGATGCTGAAACTACTGCCTCAGTGATGCCCACAGGCTGCCTTTCTTAAGGCTCTGACAAATTGGACACAGTCATTTATTGCTTCTCTTCCTTTGATATTAGAGAATCTATTACACTTCCTGAGCTTGCCATTTGCCTACTCCTTGATCCTGCTATGCACCTTACTCTCTGCCAAAGCATACACCTGTACACTCCCACGTCTAAAGGCAAATCATATCATGGTCACCACTATTTGTGCTATTCTAAATATTAATGAAAATGTTTGCTTCCCTCAGGGGGACCTTCCTCATATCAGTTCACTCGCTGACCCACAGAGGAGAGAACGTCCCACTGTTCATCTCCTTCTGCCATCTATCCACCTCCAGATATCCACCTCCAGCCATCCACCTCCAGATATCCACCTCCAGCCATACACACCCAGCTATCCACCCCCAGCCATCCACCTCCACCTATCCACCTCCAGCCATCCACCTCCAGATATCCACCTCCAGCCATCCACCCCAGCTATCCACCTCTAGCCATCCTGAAAGGAGCTGGGCACATTCCTCAGCCCCGGGCTCAAAACTCCCTGAGCCTAGCACAAACACATCCCATCCTCCCATCCCACCACCATATATCTCTCAAACTCCCTGAGCCCAGTACAAACACCACCTGGAAAGTCTCCGATAAGGAGACAGCCGTTCAAGGTTACTGAAAGCGCAGGAGCCAAAAGAATTTCTTTGTTCCCCTACAACTTTCGGGCTATAAAAAGCAAACGCTCGCATTGTTCGGGGCCCTCTTGTATACTGTGTAAAGGAGGGACCAGGTTCGAACTTGTAGTAAAGATGCTTGCCGCTTGGCTTTGACTCTGGACTCTGGTGGTTTTCTTTGGGGAACAAACAGTCTGGGCATAACAATCCACCTCCAGCTATCCACCTCCAGATATCCACCTCCAGCCATACACCCCCAGTCATCCACCTCCAGTTATCCATCTCCAGATATTCACCTCCAGTCACTCACCCCCAGCCATCTACCTCCAGCCATCCACCTCCAGCTATCCACCTCCAGATATCCACCTCCAGCCATACACCCCCAGTCATCCACCTCCAGTTATCCATCTCCAGATATTCACCTCCAGTCACTCACCCCCAGCCATCTACCTCCAGCCATCCACCTCTAGATATCCATCTACACATATCCACCCCCAGCCATCCACCTCCAGATATCCCCCTACAGCATTCCACCTTCAGGTATCCACCTCCAGCCATCCACCTCCACATATCCACCTCCAGCCATTCACCTTCAGCTGTCCACCCCCAGCCATCCACTTCCAGCCATCCACTTCCAGCTATCCACCTCCAGCTATCCACCTCCAGATATACACCTCTAGCTATTCACCTCCAGCCAACCACTTCCAGACATCCACCTCCAGGTATCCACCTCCAGCAATCCACTTCCATCCATTCACCTCCAGCCATCAACCCCCAGCTATCCATCTCCAGCCATCCACCTCCAGTTATCCACCTCTAGATATCCACCTCCAGTCATCCACCTCCAGCCATTAACCTCCAGATATCCACCTCCAGCCATCCACCCACAGCTATCCACCTCCAGTCATCCACCTCCTGCCATCCACCTCCTGATATACACCCCCAGCCATCCACTTCCAGCCATCCACCTCCAGCTATCCACCTCCAGCCATCCACCTCCAGATATCCACCTCCTGCCATCCACCTCCAGATATCCACCTCCTGCCATCCACCTCTAGCCATCAACCTCCAGATAGCCACCTCCTGCCAACCACCTCCAGATATCCACCTCCAGGCATCCACCCCCCAGCCATCCACCTCTAGCCATCCACCCCCAGCCATCCACCCTCCAGCCATCCACTCCCAGCCATCCACCTTCCAGTCATCCACCCCCAGTCATCCATCCTCCAGCCATCCACCTCCAGCCATCCACCTCCAGCCATCCACCTTCCAGCCATCCACCTTCCAGTCATCCACCCCCAGCCATCCACCCCCAGCCATCCACCTTCCAGCCATCCACCTTCCAGTCATCCACCTCCAGCCATCCACCTCCAGCCATCCACCTCCAGCCATCCACCTCCAGCCATCCACCCCCAGTCATCCATCCTCCAGCCATCCATCCTCCAGCCATCCATCCTCCAGCCATCCACCTCCAGCCATCCATCCTCCAGCCATCCACCTCCAGCCATCCACCTACAGCCATCCATCCTCCAGTCATCCACCTGCAGCCATCCACCTCCAGCCATCCATCCTCCAGCCATCCATCCTCCAGCCATCCACCTCCAGCCATCCATCCTCCAGCCATCCATCCTCCAGTCATCCACCTGCAGATATTCACATCCAGCCATCCACCTCCAGCTATCCAATTCCAGCCATCCACCTCCAGCCATCCATCCTCCAGCCATCCACCTCCAGCCATCCACCCTCCAGTCATCCACCTCCAGCTATCCAATTCCAGCCATCCACCTCCAGCCATCCAAACCCAGATATCCACCTCCCGCCATCCAAACCCAGATATCCACCTCCAGCCATCCAAACCCAGATATCCACCTCCCGCCATCCGCGTCCAGGTATCCACCTCAATCTATCCACCACCACCTCCTGCCCTGAGTCTTTGACCATGACCACCACAGCTACTCATTTCATTTGGTTACAAATGCCATTATTCTTTACATATCTCTTACTAAGTGATTAATATTCTCCCCTAACATAACTGCTAGACCTGCTATCTTGACCCAAGAAATACACTGAGGTATTACGGTCATGAAAGTATAACTCCTATTTTGAACATATGTTACAACTCCGTGAAGATATTGTTAGAGACCCTGGGCATTTCAGGTCTGCATTCTTGACAATTATGAATAGGGAACTTGGTTATGAACCATCCTTCAGAAACTCCTTATACTTTTCCTTGTTTGTCTGTTTTTGACTCTTATAATAAATTGTTTTCTATGCTGTTTAAGACAACTTATGCCCTACTCTCTGGAAATCTCCTGTACTATTTGAGCTACTCAAGTACCTCCCCCAACACACCCACCAAAAACAACAACAAAAAACAAAACAAAACAAAACAAAAAACTAAACTTAAAACTGAGAACAGTGCATCAGGGAATCAATTGTAATATAGCTTTTTAAAAATCTGTCCTGACCCAGTAGTGAGAAGCTGATGAGAGGCTGGTCATCTCCTCTCATCGAGGAGGTGATTAAGTCCACAACTGAACCACTTCCCTTATAGGGCTGTCACACTACAGGCCACTACACACCCACGCAAATCACCTTAGGGCCAGTTACCATAGCAGGAGGGACAGCCCCTATCTCCCAGAGCCCTCTGAAAGTATTCAAATAGCCAACCCACAGGAAACCCACAGAATCTAGCCCGCTCCACCCAGCTTGCCATACGTAAGCTGCTTCCCACAGCTCCAGGTTGCTGTTACCCTGGCCTAGGCTCAATTCCCTGCATGGCCCTGCCTAGAAGCCTTCTCTATTTGGAACCGTAAGTAACAAATAATTCTGCTTTTCACCTATCTGGGAGTCGTTGTATTTTACTCTGTCATCAAAACAATCTTTAAATCATATAAAAGAGTTGAGTATTTCTATCACAAAAGGGTTTTTAACAGGAGCAAATGCTTTTTCTGCATCAAATGAGATGATCATGTGTTTTTGTTTTTATTTATTATTATTATTATTTTTTTTTTTTTTGAGGCAGAGTCTTGCTTTGTTGCCGAGGCAGGAGTGCAGTGGCATGATCTCAGCTCACTGAAACCTTCACCTCCCTGGTTCAAGCGAGTCTCCTGCCTCGGCCTCCCCAGTAGCTGGGACTACAGGCGCCGCCACCACATCAGGCTAATTTTTGTATTTTTTAGCAGAAACGGGGTTTTACCATGTTGGTCAGGCTGGTCTCAAACATCTTACCACCCAAGTCGGCCTCTCAATGTACTGGGATTACAGGTGTGAGCCACCGTGTGGGACCAATCATGTGACTTTCTTTTCCATTCTGTTAATGTGGAATATTACATTGGTTAACCTTTGTATGTTGAACCATCAATGCATTCCAGGAATAAATCCCACTTGGTCATGATGCATAATCTGTTAAATATGCTGCTAGCATTTTGCTAAAGATACTTATATCAGTATTTACAAGGGATCCTGGCCTGCAATTTTCTTTTCTTGTAGTGACTTTGGCTTTGGTAGTAGGGTGATGCTGGCCTCATCAAATAAATTAGAAGTGTTCCTTTGTCTCCCGGTTTTCGGAAAAGTTTGAGAAAGATTGGTGCTAATTTTTTAAACGTGTGGTAGAATTCGTTAGTAAACCATCTAGGTCAGAGATCTTGCTGTTGTTTGGAATGTTTTGGTTACTGATTCAAACTTCTTACTAGTAATAGGTCCATTCAGATTTTCTACAGCTTTGTGATTCAGTCTTGGTAGGTTGTATGTTTCTGAGGATTTGGCCATTGCACCTATATTATCCAATTTGTTGGTATACAGTTTTTTACTGTAGTCTTATAATACATTTTAAAAAACTAAAATCAATTTTAATGCCTCTTTTTCATTTCCGGTTAGAATTATTTGTATATATTATCAGCAATTTCTTTGTGGTTATCATGGGAATTGCATGCAACATTTTAAAGTTATACCAATATAATTTGAATTGATACCAATTTAACTTTAATTGCACACAAGTGGACTTTTAAATATCTCCACCTCCTGTGACTTTATGCTATTTATGTCCAGATTACACCTTTATACATCATGTACTCAACTAACATAGATTTATAGTTATTTTTATGCATTTATCTTTTAAATTCTCTAGAAAAGAAAAAAGTGAAGTTACAAACCAAAATTATAATAAAGCATTTTTTTTAACCATATGCTTAGGCTTACTAAAGATCTTTATGTCTTTATATGGCTTTGAGTTACTGTCTAGAATCATTTTATTTTAATCTAAAGGATTCCTAGTCTTTAGCATGTCTTGTAGGGCAGATCTAGTGATAATGAACTCCCTCCACTTTTCTTTATCTAGGAATGTCTTCATTTCTCCTTCATTGTTGAAAGACAGTTTCACCAGATATAGAATTCTTGATTGACAGATTTTTTTTTCTTTTAGCACTTTAAATATATCGCCTCACTGCATTCTGGCCTCAAAGGTTTTTACTAACAAATCCACCAATAATTTTACTGAGGATCTTTTGTATGTCATAAGTAACTTCTCTCTTGCTGCTTTCAAGATTATATATGTCTTAGACTTTTATTTTGATTATCATGTGCCTCACTGTGAGTCTCTTTATGTTCATCTTACCTAAAGTTCATTGAGCTTCTCGGATTTTTAGACTCATGTACTTCATCACATTTGTAAAATTTGGGACCATGTTTCTTCACATAACCTCCTTGCCCCTTTCTGTCTCTCTTCTTTTTCTGAACTCCCATAATGCATATAGTGGCCTACTTGCCAGTGTTTCATAAGGCCATGAGGCTCTATTCCCTTTTGTTTATTCTTTTTTTTTCTTTCCTGTTTTGCTCCTCAGACTCAATAATTTTAATTGTATTGCCTTTAAATTTACTGATTCTTTCTTCTGCTTGCTGAAATCTGCAGTTGAAATCCCTCTAGTAAATTTTTCAATTCAGTTGTATTTTTCAGCTTCATATTTTATATGTATAATTTTAACTTCTCTGCTTTTTTTTTTTTTTTTTTTTTTTTGAGACAGAGTTTTGCTCTGTCACCCAGGCTGGAGTGCAGTGGTGCAATCTCAGCTCACTGCAACCTCCCCCTCCTGGGTTCAAGCGATTCTCCTGCCTCAGCCTCCCAAGTAGCTGGGATTAGCAGCATGCGCCACCATGCCCAGCTAATTTTTGTGTTTTTAGTAGAGACAGAGTTTCACCATTTTGGCCAGGATGGTATCAAAGTCCTGACCTTAAGTGATCTGCCCGCCTTGGCCTCCCAAAGTGCTGGGATTATAGGCGTGAGCCACCACTCTGGTCTCTGCTGACGTTCTTATTTTGTCTGTTTATTGTTGTCCTCATTTTCTTTGGTTCTTTGTGTTTTTCTTTAGATCTTTGAGCATATTCAAGACAGCTATTTTAAAGTCTTTGTCTTGTAGGTCCAATGTACATGCTCTCTAGGGATATTACCTGGAGATTTACATTTTCCTTTGATTAGACCAGGTTTTACTACTTCTTTGTATACCCTATGATTTTTTGTTGGCACTTCAATACTCGAATAAACAACCATCTCTCTCAGCTTTTGCAGGAAGGCAAAAAGAGATAAGCAGAAGCTGGGCTGCTGCCTCCTCTAGAACGAGACCATGCTGAGGCAAGGATGGAGTGGGGCAGCGGTAAAGAAAAATACCATACAATTTCCTACCTTTTTAAGGTGAACTTTTTATTAGGTATTTACGTGGTTGCTGTAAACTTTTTTTTCCCACAGCTACTCTAAGATTAGTTCAGCAACTTTCTGGTCATTTTTGATGGTTCCATGGGGAAACGAGGAATTGAAGCTTCCTAGTCTGCCATTTTGCTGATGTCAATCCTTTGAGGAAGTTTTGACTAGTTAAGACTATCACTTTGAAAAACCAAAAGCTAACAATATATCAAGCAAAATCAGCAACACACTTGGACCAAAGCTAATTTTGGTAACGTCCACAAAACCTCTTATAAATCCATAACAAAAATTAAAAAATCAAGTAAATGACATAAACAGGTAATTTAAAGAAAAAGCAATGCTACTCTTTTTGATGACTTTAAAGTGTACTCTCACCTCTTAAACAGTCCTATTTCTAGATAAAGAATTAGACTAGGCATTCTATACATGCTGTAAACTCTATAGTAGAGGATTTTTTTTTTGAAGTTTGTTAGATTTACCTATTTTATCTACAAATATTTATGATAGTAAGGCTTCCCTCTCCCCACTTCTTTCCACTTTTGCTTGCTACTTTTTAGGCACCAGCTCTCATATTCTTATTATAAGACCATCCCATGATACAGATAGAGGTTACTCTTAGGTGAAAAGCAGGAGTCATGTTCAAATGACTGAACGGAGGGACCGGCTGAAGCCCTGGCAGAAGAACATAAATTGTGAAGATTTCATGGACATTTATCCCTTCCCCAATCAATACTCTTGTGATTTCCTATGGCTTTCTTTACTTTAATCTCTTAATCCCATCATCTCCGTAAGCTGAGGATGAATGTTGCCTCAGGATCCTGTGATGATTGTGTTAACTGCACAAATTGTTTGTAGAGCATGTGTATTTGAACAATATAAAATCTGGCACCTTAAGAGCAGGGTAACAGTGATTTTCAGGGAACAAGGGAGATAACCTTAAAAGTCTGACTGTCTGTGGGCCGGGTGGAACAGAGCCATATTTCTCTTATTTCTGAAAATGGGTAAGATAAATATCACTGAATTTTTTCCCCAGTAAGGAATATGAATAAGTAACAGCCCTGGGAAAAGAACGCATTCCCAGAGGAGGCCTCTGAAATGGCCGCTCTGGGGGTGTCTGCCTTATGCAGATGTAAATAGATGAAAATAGGGATGAAACATGCCCCAGTCTCCTGCAGTGCCCCCAGGCCCCCAGGCTTGCTAGGATTAGGAAATTCCAGCCTGGCAAATTCTGGTCAGACCACAAAAATAATAATAAAGAGATTAAAGGGAAATTTCTGGAGGTGATGGACAGGCTTATGGTAAGGATTGTGGTGATGGTTTCACGGAAGTATACTTGTCTCCAAGCTCCTCAAGTTGTATATATTAAATATGTACAGCTTTTTGTATATTAACCATACGCTGATAGAGTGGTTTAAAATGAAGGAATAAAACAGTGCATATCTCATGAAATTTAAAAAAGTATCACTTTTCAACTACCTTGTTAAATTACAAACAATGCAATAAAATAAATAAACAAAAGTTTAGGTTAGGCCCAGTGCGGTAGCTCACACCTGTAATCCCAGCACTTTGGGAGGCTGAGGCAAGTGGATCACGAGGTCAGGAGATTGAGACCATCCTGGCTAACATGGTGAGGCCCCATCTCTACTAAAAATACAACAATTAGCCAGGCCCAATGGTGGCGGCGCCTGTAGTCCCAGCTACTCAGAAGGCTGAGGCATGAGAATTGCTTGAACCTGGGAGGCAGAGGTTGCAGTGAGCTGAGATCGCGCCACTGCACTCCAGCCTGGACGACGGAGCGAGACTCCACCTTAAAAAAAAAAAAAAAAAAGTTTAGGTTAAACCAGAAGCTCTGTGTGGCAAACATTGGTTTCTTTTTCAGAGGGGAAGTTCAAGTTCAATACCACTCAGCAGACATGAGTGAGAGTAGGGAGAGGGACATTTGTTATTTTCTCTCTTGTTAAAGTTGTTGCTGGGGTCTTTGTTTGAGCCGAGTTCAAACCAGCCAAAGCTCAGTGAGCAGAAATGGAAGTGACACTGGTAAAAGGAACTGTATCTTCACTTTAGAGAAAGGGTTCAAAAAGAAAAGAAATGCTCCCTAGAGTTAAAGCCAATACAGCTCAGAACCATGTCTTTTTGGAATGGTGACTGTGAAGGGACCAGTTGAGCGCAGTTCACAATGACTGTCTGTCTGGTGCTCTCAGGGAATTTAACCATTGTTTTAGGTTCATAATATATTAATCACATTACATACCCAGGAGAAGTTTGAATGATTTAAAGGTCTAGCCTCACTTTGGCTTCCTGCCAACCCAGAGAATATTGGTTGGTCCAATCTCCTTGTTCCTATTGTTAAAAAGTAAACTGATATTAATGTTACAATGTATGTTATTTGGTTGATGAATACCCTAAAGACCCTGACTCCATCACTATGCAATCTATGCATGGAACAAAACGGCCCTTCTACTCCCATAAATCTGTACAAATAAAAAAGTAAACCGAGACACAATACAATTTTACAGTGGTTCTGAACCAGCCATGATTCATGAACCAGAAGTGGTTGAGGAGCTCCACGGAGGGAACACAAGAGAAGGCTTTTTCAGGACAGAGACAGAAGTAGAGTAAAGACAGCGCTTGAATGTTTGCAGTTATACAGCTACCTTATTTGGTCTATCTCACTGGAAAGTCCTTAGTTATATAAGTTTGTTGGCTGCTTCTGATTGGTTGCGCTTATGTTTTTCTTTAATATAGGCATTTACAAGATAGAGTGCTCAAGTTATCATGTTTGCATCTGTCGCTTATGTTTGCACACCAAGCCAGGTCGCGGTTGTTCATGAGTTTGCTGGTTTGGTATGTTCCTGGATTCCTCTGGCCTGGTCTCCATTTTAATGTACTTTAACGCCATGAATAAAGGTTCACTTCTGAGACTCTAAGAGCCAGTTTAAATTAAACCTATGCGTGATATTGCCTCAAATACCCAACAGCTCACTGACAGTTGGATATTCATTGCTGGCACAAAGGTTAAGTATTACTGAGCAATTAGTTCTCTCTATATTTGGCCCTCGCAGAGCCTGGCAAAGTGTAATTATTGTGTTGTTCAGTACTAATCCGCCTTTTCACATAGATGCATTGAGAGGAGAGTCTTCTGTTGGCCCCACAATTTCAATTCTCTATATTTGTGGTTAGAAGCTGCGGTGATGCAATTCTTATGTCTAAATTCATCCATTCGGGAGATTGTAAAGACGATCCCATAAAGCCTCAGTATTGTAGGTGCTGATAATGATGATAATTAAAATGATAAACTTTCCCTTATAAATCTTATAATGAATTGACTAGACTGCCTACAGACTATACACTATCTTTGCCTATAGTTAAAATGGTTGTAATTGGCCGGGCATGGTGGCTCACTCCTGTAATCCCAGCACTTTGGGAGGCCGAGGTGGGTGAATCATGATGTCAGGAGATAGAGACCATCCTGGCTAACACAGTGAAACCCCGTCTCTACTAAAAATACAAAAAATTAGCCAGGCATCATGGCACGTGCCTGTAATCCCAGCTACTCAGGAGGCTGAGGCAGGAGAATTATTTGAAACCAGGAGGTGGAGGTTGCAGTGAGCCGAGATTATACCATTGGACTCCAGCCAGGGTGACAGAGCGAGACTGTCTCAGGAAAAAATAAATAAATAAAAACGGTTGTTTTATTAAGAAATGTTATTAAGAGCGAGCAGAGAAGAACAGTGGCTGTGTAGTTCAGCGTGTGAGTGGTAAGTTGCTAATTATATCTGGCTTGTCACTCCAGTCTCTGTAACTTGCTGTGTTTTGTCAAGTCATTCTCCCAGAAATTTTGTGTATATTATCTTACTAAATTCTCATTAAAATGGTCCCTCAAATGGAAGGAGGGAACTTAGAGATTTAGAATGTGAATAAATCTAAGGGACTTTGGCTTCTAGAGTTCCGTAGATGTCAGTTCTGCTGGGAATATACAGCTTCCCTTTATTCTGAGATTGACTGATCTGTAATGCTATGAAATATCAGTGTTTACTAAATTTGTTATTTTACATTTATGGGCATATGTTATTTTTATTTAATTCTCTTTCTCTCTCTTTTTGAGACAGGGTCTCACTCTGTTACCCAGGCTGGAGTGTGGTGGGACGCTCATGACTCAATGCAAAACTTGAATTTACCTGGGCTAAAGTGATCCTCCCACCTCAGTCTCCCAAGTAGCTGAGACTACAGGCATGTACTACTACACCCAGCTAATTTTTGTAATTTTTGTAGAGATGGAGTTTTGCCATGTTGCCCAGGCCGGTCTTGAACTCCTAGGCTCAAGCGATCTCCCAAAGTGCTGGGATTACAGACATGATCCACTGCCCGTAGCCTTAATTCTTTTAAAAAGAGGAAAATGAGGTTTTTCACTACAGCTCCAACCACCATCATAGCTAAATAAGTTAATGCATGTAGTTAAGAAATGTACAGTGGAGAGAAAACAGTCTGTGTGGTATTTAGAAACTAGCAAGAATTAAGGACCAATAATATCTGAATATGAACAGATATTAAGCCCAAACTACTGCATTAGGAGACCATCAGTACAATTTACTTACTGAAAGCCATTCACTAGTCAACCAGTATCGTGGGAAATTTAATCTGTATAAGGAGTCATAAGGCGTAAGGGATAGGTATGAAGGATTGTTGAGACGATGTGTTTTATTTCGCTAATAATGCATACGACACCATTCCAATTTTTTTTAACTTAAAACAACAACTGTCATTTATTTGCTTGCTTCTCAAGCCTTGGGAATCGTGTTTGGCAATGAGACCTTGCTGCATGATTGCTAATATCCCATTGGCCGAAGCTAGTCAAATGGCCAAGCCCAGAGTCAGCATGGGAGAAGATCACACAAGGGTTTGAATTCTGGGGAGGAGTCTCTTCCATTGAAGGCCGAAGGAACAGTCTACCTCAGAGGGTAGCTGGGGAGCTATAATACACAGAATAAACCTCACCCTGTCCTCAAGGCGCCCACAGAGAAGAAACCTTTTGAATATTAGTGAAGTTTCCTGGACATCCCCATGGAGAGATGTGAGGGACAGTCACTTACTCAGGACATCTGTTTGCTTGTGGTATTATGTTTCAGATGTCACAAATGAAAGTCAGAGACATGTAGCCATGAGCCCAGTAACTACAAAGCGGGCTAGCTAAAGCTGGAGCCCACGGGAGGGTACTCTGCTCCGTGATGCACGCTTGTTTCTTGCCATCAGTTCTGCAATCAGTTCAAGCTAATGTCATGTCCCAGCCGTCCAGTTGTTTTATGACTTGTGTGATAGACGCGTATGGTGGTTTGTGGCATGTCCTTAGGCAAGTCACTCACCTCTCTAGGTTTCGTTTTCCTGATTTCTCAAACAAGGGAGCGAGGTTAGGTGGTCTACAGTTCCTTCAACTGTGATATTTCACTGTGTAACAACATAGTTATAATATATCCTAGTACATCTGTAATGAAAAAAAGTGAGTTCATTTCTTAACAAGCGCATTCACTTAACTAGTTGGAGTCATTAAAGCGAATTAAGAACGAAATGCCTAGTTAATCTGAACTTTACTGGGCATACTGATTTGTTCCCTAACGCGTCTGACCATTGAAAAGTGGATCAGCAGGAATGGGACTGCCTCTCGGCTCTGCCATGATCGGCTCTTCCTTTGCTGTGAAACTCAGTTTCTTCTGGGACAAGAGGTTAACTTCTGCAGTGTTATTTTACAGCGTTGCAAAGAGATAAAAGCCAGACAGAAGAAGTGAAAGTACTTTAGCTTTGATTAGGAATTTTTTTTTCTGTCCCTGTGACCATACACTACCCAATTCTGACAGCTTTGCATGAGTCTAGCAGAAAATCGAGGGATTCACTGTTATTCGTTAACTTGTAGAGGTCCAGACCCATCCACATCAAATGGTGAGGTCCCCACTTTCGACTTCAGCTGTTGCTAAATCTGTGACCCTTTTAATGAAATCCAAGGATCTCAGCTTTAAAAAAGTTAAAATAAAATAAAAACAAGATGTTTCTCGAAGCAGTTTGAAACACCTCTCTGAGGTGTCGGAGATTGTTTTTGTTTTCTCCCTTTGCCCTTCCTGGAATGCACCAAACATAAAAGCATTTTTTTCAAGCTTTACTTTCACTTTCGAGAGTGCCGCCTATTTGCCACACATTTCCCTGATGAAATGTCTGGATTTGGACTAAAGAAAAAAGGAATGGCCAGCAGTCATCCAAGTAAGTGAAGGTGTTCATTTCACGTTCTTACTGGGCAGGGTCTCTCTTGCTGAGTAGAATTCGTTAGTAGAATGTGTATGGTTTTAACCTTCTTTGGTCTTTCTTGGATCTGGTGCTTGAAATCCAGTCAGAATCATTCAGGAAGGAAAGTGGAAGAACCGGGAGATGACATGGGCTTGGGAGAAGGGTATAACTCAGAATACAAGTAAAAGCACCAGTATCTGGTTAATTTGATCATATATTTATGCAGTATTTAATTTTTTTCCTCTGTAGCATTCTGTACCTGGAAAAAACACATTAGGGAAGCTATGGAAATCATTTTGCAACACCTTTTTAACAAATCACACTTTACCTTAAAGAAACAAAACTCCAAGATGTTAAAAGAGCGTGTCCCCTTTTGTTAGTTTTATTGGCAGGAGGGGAGACAGCAGCTGGCATTGTGTGACAGTGTCTTGCATAGGAGAGAACATTCAGGTGTGCCTAGGAGTAAGTAAATGGCTTTCTTTCACCTCACGAAGGATAATGGAAGAAGCGGGGAAGTGGAAAGATGTTCAGGTGTGCAGGAAGATCAGAAACTGGCATTGGCAATTGTGGGCACTTGGGCGAAAATGGAGTTGGCTTCAGCAAGTTGACTCCCAGGTTTACCGATGATTATGTGCTGGTATGTGTCTGCACAGGGGCGTGCCTATGTATTAACCTAATACAAAGGTTGCAAAGTTTACAAATCAAACTATGAATAGTGGTTAACTCCAGGTAGTCTGGCTCCAGACCCCATGTCCTAACCATTAGGCAACATTGTCTCTCACTTGGACGAAGAATGTGAATTCCATGTGCCCTTACAAAATATTTCCAAAATTCTAAGGCCAAGTGAGACTCTTTTTCATTGCTTCTTCATTTTCTTTATTTCTGTTAGATCTCATTCAACAGCAACTTTTTCTTCACTCTCATTTCATCCTTTAACTGCATTTTTGCTTGTTTTACCAAAGCATGTCCTGGAATAACGTTTTCATACAGATCATATGGCTATGAACTTACTGCATTTTTGCATATCTCAAAATACTCGTACCGTTTTCTTTAGTTATTCAGGTGGATGTGAAATTTTTTTTTATTTTATTTCATTTCATTTCATTTATTGATTTAGAGACACGGTCTCGCTGTGTTGCCCAGGCTAAAGTACAGTGGCATGATTGTGGCTCACTGTAGCCTTGACCTCCCTGGCTCAAGCAATTCTCACACCTCAATGTCCCGAGTAGCTGGGACCACAGGTGTGAACCACTATGCCCAGCTAATTTTTAAAAACTTTTTGGTGGAGATGAGGTTTCCCTATGTTGCCCAGGCTGGTCCCAAACTCCTGGGCTCAAGGGATCCTCCAGCCTCAGCTTCCTAAAGTGATGGGATTCCAGGCATGAGCCACAGGTAATTTTTTTGGCCTGGCCAAAGGTAATTTTCTTGTTTTTTAGAGAGAGGATCTTGCTCTGTTGCCCAGGCTGGAGTGCAGTGGTGTGATCATGATTCATTGCAGCCTTAACCTCCGGGGCTCAAGCGATCCTCCTGCCTCAGCCTCCAAAGTAGCTGGAACTACAGGCTTGTGCCACCACACTTGGCTAATTTCTAATTTTGTGTGTGTGTGTGTGTGTGTGTAGATATGGGGTCTCACTATGTTGCCCAGGCTAGTCTTGAACTCCTGGTCTCAAGTATCCTTCCGCCTACCCCTTCTGAAGTGCTGGGATTTCAGGGATGAGCCACTATACCCCTTGCCTGGATATGAAATTTTAAATTCAAAATAATTTTCTCTAAATGTTTGGAAAGCTTATCTCTATTGTTTTCCAGTGGTTCATTATTGGGAGAACCTGCTCCTGATGTTTAACCTGGGTTCTTTTCTATTTCCCAAGTGTCTCGGCTGGGTTGAGAAATAAAGGGAAAGAGCACAAGAGAGAGAAATTTAAAGCTGGGTGTCCAGGGGAGACATCCCATGTCGGCAGGATCCGTGATGCTCCCTAAGCCGTAAAACCAGCAAGCTTTTATTAGCGATTTTCAAAAGGGGAGGGAGTGCATGAATAGGGTGTGGGTCACAGAGATCACATGCTTCACAAGGTAATAAAATATCGCAAAGCAAATGGAGGCAGGGCGAGATCACAGGACCACAGGATGGGGCAAAATTAAAATTGCTAATGAAAATTCGGGCACACATTGTCGTTGGTAACATCTTATCAGGAAACAGGGTTTGAGAGCAGATAACCTGTCTGACCACAATTTATTAGGCAGGAATTTTCCTCATCCTAATCAGCCTGGGAGCACTACAGGAGACTGGGGCTTGTTTCATCCCTTCGGCTTCGACCATAAAAGACAGCATACGCTTCCAAAGGGGCCGTCTATAGGCCTACCTTCAGAGTGCATTCTCTTTCTCAGGGATGTTCCTTGCTGAGAAAAAGAATTCAGTGATATTTCTCCTATTTGCTTATGAAAGAGGAGAAATATAGTTCTGTTCTGCCCAGCTCACCTGCGGCCAGTTCAAAGTTACCTCTCTTGTTCCCTGAACATCGCTGTTATCCTGTTCTATTTTTTTTTTTAAGATGCCCAGATTTCATATTGTTCAAACACACGTGTTCTACAAACAATTTGTGCAGTTGATACAATCACAGGGTCCTGAGGCGACTTTCATCCTCCTCAGCTTATGAAAAAGATGATGCGATTAAGAGATTAAAGTAAAGACAGGCATAGGAAAACACAAGGGTATTGACTGGGGAAGTGATAAGTGTCCATGAAATCTTCACAATTTATGTTCAGAGATTACAGTAAAGACAGGTATAGGAAATTATAAAAGTATTAATTTGGGGAACTAATAAATGTCCATGAAATCTTCACAATTTATGTTCTTCCGCTGTGGCTTCAGCCGGTCCCTCCGTTCGGGGTCCCTGACTTCCCACAACATCTCTCCCTTTCTTTTTACATAAATGTGCCTTGGTGATGAAGGCTTGTTCGTTCTCTCGATTTTGACGCAGGATTCTTTGACTGGCCCAGCACACTGAAAACAAGCCGATTAAACAGAGAAACATAATTCCAAACTTCACCACAGTAGAGCCCCCAGTAGACTTGATCCAAGTCATGGGGTTCAATCCGTAAAGATTTTTCACCACCTGATCTAAGGCCTCAGCTCCCAGCACAATGGATAAGTGAGCTTGAGAGGCTTCAAAAATTTGTTTCTTTAATTTAGTTATGTCCAATGATAAATTATCTTCCCTTCCCAGAAGGTGTCCCTGGACCATTTCCCATGAATGATCAGTCTCATTATAGGAATATGGGGTGATACAGAAATCAGAAGTATTCCAGTCGCACTGCATTTGCAAGTGATGTTTGAGACTCACTACCCGATCTCCAAGCCAAATAACAGACGGTCTTAAATCATTAATTTGATTAGCCAATTTTTGATCAATGCCTTGTTGAGAATTCCACATTTGGGTGGAATTGGCTTGCTAATTATTAACAAAATAAGCTGTTTGAATAGATTGATGTAACGCCATTCCGGCAGTGGTGGCCAGTGCAGTGACTGTAATGATCACAGTGATTATAGTGAAAACAAATCTCTTAGATCTTTTTAGAATTTGCTGTAACACTTCATTAATTAAATGCATCGAGGGAGAGGATTCCCAAGGTCTGGGCAAAGTTACCGGAATCCAGATTCCTTCTCGAGCTCGAACCAACATTACACTTTTCCTGGAATTAAAATGGGAGTTAATACAAGTGTACAAATGACAATTAATGCATTGGACAGTTTGATTGTTTGTCCAAATTTTTATATTTCCCACTAACAGCATGTAAGGAGGCTTAACACAACTCTGTATGGGAATAGTCAGGCTGGAGGTAAGTAAAGCAGAATGTCTGGATCTACGTTGATACTGAGAGATGGGGGCAGTAGTGGGTACAACAGACAGAATAGTTTCCCCTTCCCATACTCACAGTTCAGACATAGCAATAGCCAATTTCCAAAGTTCTGGGTGTTCTGGGCTCAGAATGGGGAGTATCATACGAGGCCTTGGCGCAGCGGGGAGGATAATGCCTTTATCTTCCCATTTTACGGGACAGAATGAGCTGAACCTCCTATGCAAAGTAGAAGGATGATTCTCATTCTCCCAATAAGAAATAAAATAAGTAGCCTCCAGGCATTCCCTTCCACCAGAGGAGCAATGGGTTTTTAAACAGCCCTTTGGTGCCCAGTCAGTCTATTACTAAACCATATGAGTCATTTTTTTAATATTACTGCATGTGAGTTAACACAATCTTCCCAAATTAAAGTTTTAGATGGGCCCTCAAAATTTTTAGGGCATGGTTTTCCTGCAGGTTTGTATTGAAAGTATGGAGCATCTCCCATTACTCCCGCTTTCATTTGTTTTAAAGGAGAAAGGGAGCGGCCAGAGACCAAATGTCCCGGTTCCTCTGTAACTGATCTCTCCGGAAGATAAGCAGCCCACACTTGAGTTTCTAGATGAATACAACCAGGTGCGTGTCCGAGGCACAGAGGTGGTTATTTGTAACCCCTGGTAACATTAAAAGCAGTGCCTTCTTCTCCTGGTTGAGCGGGGCGACGGTCATCTGTAGCTCCAGGCATCCACACACTGTCGTTAGTGTAGATTTCTGCAGGAACATTTATCCAGGTGAGACGTCAAATAAGTGGAGGAAAAGGCACATAAGCCCAGTAAGAATGATTATGTGTAGCAGGTAAATCAGTGTGAGAGGAAACTTGAGAGACAGAAAGTATAAAGAGGAGAATCATTAAATAAAACCCATTATAAGCGAGATTGAGTGCTGAAGGAGGAAGAGAAAAACAGAGGGATGTTATTTTTAGGCTAATAGAAATGGAGAGATTTTTAGGTTTGTAAGGAGAAAAAGAAAGGTAATTAGAAGTGGGATTAGTTAGATGAGTCTCCATTGCCATCAGAGAGGATTGAATTAGACCCATTGTGATTTGGCATGACAGCTTCTAAGAAGTTGGCACAGATCTCACCACGTCTGAGGGCAATCTCTGACACAGACGTCTTTTCTCTGTGGGTTTTGTTTGATGATCTGGTGAAACCCAAGCACATCCTCTTTCCCATGTTAAGTAGAATTAAAGACAATATTTAAAGATTTGGGGAAATCCTGTAAGGCAGTAATCACAGCAATTAACTCTGCCTTTTGAGCAGAAATATAAGAAGTAGGAATAAGCTTGTCTGTAGGACCTACATAGCTAGCATTACCATTGCTGGAGCCATCGGTGAACACTGCAACAGCCTCAGGAATGGGCTGATCTTTGGTTAGTCGAAGGACCAACCAAGATGTCATTTTTATAAAATCAAACAGTTCGTTTTTTGGATAATGATTGTTAATAACACCAATAAAATCAGCCAAGTGAATTTGCCACAGTGCTGAATGTTGAAAGGCAGTCTGAACTTTGAGCCGATTTAAAGGAACTACAATTAAATTCGGATCAAATACAGAAATTTGAAGTATTGTACACCAAGCCTGGCCAATTATTACGGCAGTTTGGTCCAGATAGACAGACAAAGTTTTTGACACAGAATGAGGAAGAAAACACCACTCCACTAAATCATTATTTCGAACTGTTAGTCCAGTAGGGGAGTGTAATGAAGCGAAAACCAGAAGCTGAAACGGCTGTCCTCTAGATAACTGGGCGGTCTGGATTCTTTCCTCTGCGGATTCCAGTTCTAGTGAAGCCTCAGGGGTCAAAGTCCTGGGACTGTGGAGATGGGACTTTCCCCGCAGAGTAGAAAACAAGTTCAACAGTGCATAGGTTGGAATGCCTAAAGTAGGTCTTAAATAATTAATGTTACCCAAAAGTTTTTGGAAGTCATTTAAAGTTTTTAAGGAATTTCTCCTAATTTGAATTTTTTTGAGGTTGGATGCATTGTTTATTCAACCATCATTTCTAAATATTGAACAGGAGTGGTCTGTTGAATTTTATCCTGGGCGGTGTGTAATCCAGCCTCAGTAACACGGCGGCTCAAAATTTGATAACAGTCAATTAATTCTTTATCAGTGGGGGCACCAATTAAAATATCATCAATATAATGAAGAATATAGGCCTGGGGAAATTGGGCTCGAACCGGTGACAGCACCCGTCCAACATAAAACTGGCAGATTGTCGGGCTATTCAGGATTCCTTGAGGAAGTACTTTCCATTGATAACGAGCTGCAGGCTCCTTATTATTGATAGATGATACAGTAAAAGCAATTTTTTCACAATCCGATTCATGTAAAGCAATATGAAAAAACCAATCTTTAAGATCAGTGACTATAAGAGGCCAATGTTTAGGTATTGAAGCAGGGGCAGGCATGCCGGGCTGGACGGACCCCATAGGTTTCATTACAGCGTTAATGGCCCTTAAGTCGGTTACCATCTGCCACATGCCTGATTTCTTTTTTAGTGGAAACACAGGAGAATTCCAGGGGGAAAGAGAGGGTTCCACATTTTTAAGCTGTAACTGTTCAGAAACCAATTGAGTTAAAGTCTACAGTTTTTCAAAGCCTGATTGGGCGTAAGTATCAGAGAAACGATCGGAGCCTGTGAGCTGAGCCTGAGTAACTAGAATGCCATTAGTTAATATAGCTGAGCCTGCAGACAGGCCTCCTCTGACCACCAAGTACGAAATTGTAAATGCTGAGATGGGGTCAGAACAGCTTTTGTCAAAATGTCCCAGTCTAAAGGAAGCAAAGCGACCTCTGTACAAAAAGTTTGCAATACAATTTTAACCTAAGGAGAAGTAGGACCATACTGAGTACACGCATCCTTAAATTTTTTTTTTTAAAGTAAAATTGAGCGGCGCATATCGACGCAGACCAGAATGAGAGTGTGAGAAAGGGGAATTGAAGGAGTAGAAGAAGCAGAAGTATACCGGTGATTGCTGGCGTCCATGTGCGAAGAACCATACAAAGAAGCAGGCTGAGGGGATGGCAACGTGACCAGTTGAGGAACTGAAACGACAGGAGGGTGAGGGGCTGAAGTGGATAGGAGAAGGCCTGAGGAATTACAGGTAAATTGTAGTTTGGTCCCGGAGCCATTAGGTGACACCTAGAGACAAATGCTGCAAAGGTTTGAAGAGGGACGAATTAGCATATCTATGGTCCTGGGCTGAGTGAGTCACGGCCACGGCCATGGGAGCTGCAAGTACTTGCTCTTCGTGAAAAGAAGTAAGATCATCAAGGGGTAACGTTAAGCCAAAGTCACCAGAGTTAGACGTTGAATTTTCGCATCGTTAGGTGGAAGAGGAGTAGCTGAATGGAGAGGCTGATCAGATAACGAAGGCCATGTGAGAGAAAAGTTGAGGAGGTATTAGGATGGCACTCACCAAGGCCCAATCATCCCAAGCAGTGACAGGAGCACAATTCCCTGTTGAGACAAAGTCCTGGAATGCTGTAAAAAGATCCAATACTTTTACATATACGGTTCCTTTTTTAGGAAACCAAGGACAGTATTTTTCCACCGCCCTGAATAGAGAGACCAT
This sequence comes from Macaca thibetana thibetana, assembly GCF_024542745.1. Classification (NCBI taxonomy): domain Eukaryota; kingdom Metazoa; phylum Chordata; class Mammalia; order Primates; family Cercopithecidae; genus Macaca; species Macaca thibetana. The sequence continues at coordinate 3,974,845 of NC_065582.1, read as the reverse complement.
ATTTTCCATGGGCACCCAAATCATTCCTTGTTTTAACCAGAGTTTAATATAGAAGAGATAGGTATAATTTTTATACTCCGTGTGTCCCATAGTTAACCAGGATTATACACAGACTATTCACCATTCGTCAGGGAGTCAAACACACGTATCTGTGAACCAAGCCGATGTCGTTTCACTGTACCTGCCAAAAGGAGTCAGGTTCCCACATGCACTTAGGAAAAAAGAAAGACCACGTTAGCGCCAGATATCGGGAGAACCCGCTCCCAATATTTAACGTGGATTCTTTTCTGTTTCCTAAGTGTCTGGGCTGGGTTGAGAAATAAAGGGAAAGAGCACAAGAGAGAGAAATTTAAAGCTGGGTGTCCAGGGGAGACATCACATGTCAGCAGGATCCGTGATATTCCCCAGCAGTAAAACCAGCAAGTTTTTATTAGCGATTTTCAAAAGGGGAGGGAGTGCATGAATAGGGTGTGGGTCACAGAGATCACATACTTCACAAAGTAATAAAATATAAAGCAAATGGAGGCAGGGCGAGATCACAGGACCACAGGATGAGGCGAAATTAAAATTGCTAATGAAGTTTCGGGCATGCTTTGTCGTCGATAACATCTTATCAGGAAACAGGGTTTGAGAGCAGATAACCTGTCTGACCAAAATTTATTAGGGAGGAATTTCCTCATCCTAATCAGCCTGGGAGCGCTACAGGAGACCAGGGCTTATTTAATCCCTTCGGCTTCAACCGTAAAAGACCATAAAAGCCCGCTTTGAGAGGGCCGTTCATAGGCCTACCCTCAGGGCGCATTCTCTTTCTCAGGGATGTTCCTTGCTGAGCAAAAGAATTCAGCGATATTTCTCCTATTTGCTTATGAAAGAGGAGAAATATAGCTCTGTTCCATCCAGATGCCAGTTCAAAGTTACCTCTCTTGTTCCCTGAACATCGCTGTTATCCTGTTCTTTTATTTTTAAGATGCGCAGATTTCATATTGTTCAAACACACATGCTCTGCAAACAATTTGTGCAGCTGATACAATCACAGGGTCCTGAGGTGACATTCATCCTCCTCAGTTTACAAAGAAGATGATGAGATTAAGAGATTAAGGTAAAGACAGGCATAGGAAAACACAAGGGTATTGATTGGGGAAGTGATAAGTGTCCATGAAATCTTCACAATTTATGTTCAGAGATTACAGTAAAGACAGGTGTAAGAAACTATAAAAGTATTAATTTGGGGAACTAATAAATGTCCATGAAATCTTTACAATTTATGTTCTTCTGCCGCGGCTTCAGCTGATCCCTCTGTTCGGGGTCCCTGACTTCCCGCAACAGTTCACGTTACTGGTGAGAAGTTTTTTATTAATCAAGATCTCTTTTCTTTGGAAATGAAGGCTTTAGGATTTTTGTGTGCATGGTTGCAATTCTGAAATTTCATAAGATTCTCTCCACGTCTGTTCCTCTTTCACTCCTCCCGCCTAGCATTAGGCGAGCTTTGCCCACTGATGAAATGTCTTCAGATGGGGAAAGTCCTTCAGTCATTCAGGGATATGCTTTGTAATGGATTAGTCCTTCTCAGCAATTCTGACCTCTAGCCGGAGCCCTACCAGAGGGGTACCTCTCGCCTAAGCAAGGAGAATGTATCGTAGGGACTTTACCTGTGAGTTGGTAAGTAGAGGTAGGAAGTTCTGAAGGAACTGGAAGAGAGGTTTGGGAGACTGTGAGAGAGGAGGCAGGTGGGGAACTGGTCCCTGGCGTTCAAGAGGCATCATTGCCAGCCCTGCATTCTTCATGCACCTGGGCAAGTCAGCAACGTGCATCCTTGCTGGCCTGGCTGTGGCATTCCTCATGGCCTGTGGATATAAAGAATGTGCACAGCTCTACAATGATTAGTGCCAGAATTGTAAAAGCCATGAGATGGGAATACTAGTTTATAGAAGCCAGTTTTTTTCTTTTTCTGTTTCTGAGAACTAAATTAGAATACTAGTAAAATCACTATTTTTAAGTATATTAGAATAATTCTAAATACATTAGTTCTGTTTTCCTAGGATTAGTCACCTAAGACAATTTTATTATCTGAAACTTATCTGGAGTAATTTTTGTGTCATGACTTTTAGATCTTGTGGAATATCTGTTTAGATATCATTACCATTACTTCATCTCCATACTTTGTGGGTGTATTTGATTTTTTAAAATACCTGAAATTAGGTTGTTGGTCACACCAGAGAGTATCACATTGGGTACACATCCCACCAAAATAAAGTGTGACAATGTGTGGAGATAAGAGTGGCTTTCCTGAGCTGATTAAATGCCCATGGAAAACTACCGTATGAGTGCATTCTCACACTGCTCTACAGAAACACCTGAGACCGGTCAGTTACAAAGAAAGAGGTTTAACTGGCTGATGGTTCTGTAAGCTGTATGGGCAGCATGGCAGCCTCTGCTTCTGGGGAAGCCTCAGGGAGCTTTTACCCATCACAGAAGGCAAAGTTGGAGCTGGAACCTTCACATGGCCAGAGCAGGAAGAAGAGAGAAGGAGAAGGCATCACACACTTTATTTATTTATTTATTTATTTATTTATTTATTTATTTATTTATTATTTTGGGGGGAGCGGGAGCGGAGTTTCGCTCTGTTGCCCAGGCCGGAGTGCCATGTGGTGGGATCTCGGCTCACTGCAACCTCTGCCTCCGTAGTTCAAGCGATTCTCCTGCCTCAGCCTTCCCAGTAGCTGGGATTACAGGCGCCCGCCACCATGCCCAGCTAATTTTTGTATTTTAGTAGAGACAGGGTTACACCATGTTGGCCAGGTTGGTCTCGAACTCCTGATCTCAGGTGATCTGCCTGCTTTGGCCTCCCAAAGTGCAGGGGTTACAGGCATGAGCCACTGCACCTGGCCACCACACACTTTTAAATGACTGAATCTCATAAGAATTCACTCACTCATTATCAGGAAAACAGTACCGAGAGGGTGGTGCTAAACCAACTGTGAGAACTCCGCCCCATGAGCCAGTCACCTCCTACCAGCCCCCACCTCCAACACTGGGGATTACAATTCGACATGTGATTTGGGTGGAGACACAGGGCCAAACCATGTCAGCTATGTATTCAACATATATTTATTTCTTCAGAGCCAACAAAGTGGCAGGCGTTGTTCTAGGCACAGACAACACCATATGGAATAAGAACTATGTTCTCTACTATTATAGCTTCACATTCTAGTGAGAAGCAATAATTAATAATAAAGAATACACAACATTGGATAATTTCCATCAACCATGGCACAGAAAAAGCAATCTAGAAGAAGAGCAAGATGGGATGGTTTGCACTTTGAACTTCAAGACTTGTTATAAAGCTAAAGTAATCCGAACAATGTGGTATTGGCCTAAGAACTGACAAATATTTCAGTGGAAGAGAGGAGACAGCCCAGAAATAGACCCTCACTTAAAACATTTATTCGGTTTCTAAGGAAGGCACAGAACAGTCCAGTGGGGGAAAGAAAGTCTCTTTAAAAAATGGCCTGACTTGGCCAGGCACGGTGAGTCACATCTATAATTCCAGCACTTTGGGAGGCCAAGGCGGGTGGATAACCTGAGGTCGGGAGTTCAAGACCAGCCTGGCCAACATGGTGAAACCCCATCTCTACTAAAAATACAAAAATTAGCTGGGCATGGTGGCGGGTGCCTGTAGTTCCAGCTACTCGGGAGGTTGAGGCAGGAGAATCACCTGAACCTGGGAGGTGGAGGTTGCAGTGAGCCGAGATCGCGCCACTGCACTCCAGCCTGGGCGACAGAGCGAGACTCCATCTCGAAAGAAAAAGGTCTAACTGATAGGGTATACACACAAAATACCGTGACTCCTACTTCATGCATACACAATAATTAATTTAGGAAAGATCACAGACCTTAACATAAAAGCTAACACCATAAAGCTTTTTAGAGGAGAGTATCTAAGTAGGAGAAGTTTCTTAGAGAAGACACAGAAATAATAAAAATAAAAGAGAAAATGATAAGCTAGACTTCATCATAATTAAGAAGACATTAGTAACAAAATAAATAGGCAACCCACACACTGGGAATAAATATTTACAAAATAGGAATCTGACAAAGGACTGATACTGAGATATGTAAAAAATTCCTACAACAGAATAATAAAAAGGAAACAATCGAATAGATGAGCAAAATATTTGAATATATAAGGGAAGATAAATGAACAATAAGCACATGAAAATTGTTAAATATCATTAGTCCGCAGGGAAATGCAAATTAAAAGCATAATTAGCTATCACTACATACTCACCAGAATGACTAAAAATAAATAAAAATAGGCACCAAATGTTGTCAGGGAAGTCGGTGGTGCGATACTTTCCCAAAAGATCTGGCAGTTTCTCATAAAATCAAACGGCCTCACCAAATGGCCCATCCATTCCAATCCTAGTAATTTACCCCAAAGAAATAGAACACAGTCACGTGTTGCTTAATTATGGGGCTACATTCTGAGAAATGCATTGTGGGAACATCAAAGGGAGTGCTTACACAAAACTAGACAGTACAGCCTGTGGCGCCCAGGCTGCAAAATCAGCCAGCCAGCCTGTGACTGCACTGAATACTGGAGGCAGTTGTAACACAATGGGAAGTACTTGTGTATCTAAACATAGAAAAGGTAAGTGAAAATGTGGTAGGAAAGATTACAAATGGCACTTCCATAGGGGCACTTAGCACAAATGGAGCTTGCAGGACTGGAAGCGGCTCTGGGTGAGTCTGTGAGTGGGTGGTGAGTGAATGTGAAGGCCTAGGACATGGCTGTGCACCACTGCAGACTTTATGAACACTATACACTTAGGTTATACTAAACCTATTTAAAAATCATACTTTCTTCAATAATAATTAACTTACTATAACTGTTTTACTTTATAAATGTTTTAATTTTTCAAAACTTTTTGACTCTTGTAATAATGCTTGGTTTAAAAGAAACACATTGTACACCTATACAAAAGTATTTTCTTTCTTTATATTCTTATTTTATAAGCTTTTTTCTACTTTTAATTTTCTTCTTTTTTTTTTTAAACTTTTTAAACGTTTTTGTTAAAAACAAAGACAGAAACACACACATTAGCCTAGGCCCGCTCAGAGTCAGGATCTTCAATGTCACTGCCTTCCACCACGTCGTGTCCCACTGGAAGGTCTTCAGGGGCCACAACATGCATGGACCTGTCATCTCCTATGAGAACAGTGCCTTCTTCTGGAATCCCTCCTGAAGGACCTGTCTGAGGCTGTTTTACACTTAACTTAAAAAAAAAAAAAATAAGTAGAAGGACATTCTAAAATTATGACAAAAAGTATAGTAAATACATAAATCAGTAACATATTCATTTATTATCATCAACTATTATGCACTGTACATAATTGTGTGTGCTATATTTTATATAACTAGTAGTATAGTAGGTTTGTTTACACCAGCATCACTATATACATGTGAGGAATGCATTGCACTATGATACTATGACAGCTACATTAGTAGGTGATAAGAATTTTTCAGTTACATTATGATCTGCAGTGAATATTTATTTATATGATTGTAAAATTTATATGATTGTAAAATTGAGGCTGGGCACTTTGGCTCATGCCTGTAATCCTGGCATTTTATGAAGCCAAGGCTGGAGGATCACTTGATGTCAAAAGTTTGAGACCAGCCTGGGCAACACAGCGAGACCCTATTTCTCTGTAAAATTTTAAAAAATAATAAAAAAATTAGCTGGGTGTGGTGGTACATGCCTGTAGTCCCAGCTACTTGGGAGGCTGTGGTGGGAGGAGCCCTTGAGCCCGGGAGTTGGAGGCTGCAGTGAGCCGTGATAGCACCACTGTACTCTAGCCTGGGCAACAGAGTGAGACCTTGTCTCTAAAAATAAATAAATAAACACAAATAATTTTTAAAATTGTAAATGATATTTACTGACTTTAGATTTTCTGGATTGATGTAGGCCAAGGACCTCATATGTAATCAGAGTTTCAGGATAACATGCTAACATTTCACATCTTGACAATGTCAAGCAATGTTATAGCTGACAGGTTTAGGAAATGTAAGAATGGAAGAAATGTGGAGAAAAATGTACTTATTTATTTTAAATAAAATAAAAATTAACTGGCTGGGCACGGTGGCTCACACCTGTAATCCCAGCACTTTGGGAGGCTGAAGTGGGCAGATCACGAAGTCAAGGGATGGAGAGCATCCTGGCCAACATGGTGAAACCTCGTCTCTATTAAAAATACAAAAAAATTAGCCGGGAGTGGTGGCGGGCGCCTGTAATCCCAGCTACTTGGGAGGCTGAGGCAGGAGAATCGCTTGAACCCGGGAGGTGGAGATTGCAGTGAGCTGAGATCGCGCCATTGCACTCCAGCCTGGTGACAGAGCGAGACTCTGTCTCAAAAACAAAACAAAACAAAACGAAAACAAAAACAAACAAACAAAATTAACTAAAGAGAAGTGAAGAGAATGAAGGAAAAATACAATTAAATTCCTTATCTTTATAGTGAAATCAGTAAATGAAGAAATAGAAGGGCAAGAATATTAAGTTTATGGAGGTAATCATGAGAATTACAGATAGAACCTATCAAAAGAGAGACACTGCCGCTGCAACTGGGATCAAGGTGAAGGATGGGAAGGAAGTTTGGATGTTTTGTTTTTTACCTTTCTGTACTGTTTGAAATGTTTCTATTTTATGTATTACTTGTATAATATGCACTTGTAGGGCATAAGAGTATGAGTCATAATATACATAGTCATATTTTGGTGGTATATTTTACAAGGAATATACCAATGCATTTGAAAGTCATCTGCTATTAATGTTGCTCATACATTTTAATGTTTCTTCTATACAGCAGAATCATGAGACAGACTTTGCCTTATACCTACTTTTGGTGGGGACTTTTGCCCTTTGGGATGCTGTGTGCATCCTCCACCAACAAATGCACTGTTAGCCAAGAAGTTGCTGACTGCAGCCACCTGAAGTTAACTCAGGTACCCGATGATCTCCCCACAAACATAACAGTGTTGAATCTTACCCATAATCAACTCAGAAGATTACCAGCTGCCAATTTTACAAGATATAGCCAACTAACTATCTTGGATGTAGGATTTAACTCCATCTCAAAACTGGAGCCAGAATTGTGCCAAAAACTTCCCATGTTAAAAGTTTTGAACCTCCAGCACAATGAGCTATCTCAACTTTCTGATAAAACTTTTGCCTTCTGCACGAATTTGACGGAACTCCATCTCATGTCCAACTCAATCCAGAAAATTAAAAATAATCCCTTTGTAAAGCAGAAGGTAAGATGAAAATGTCTATTGTTACTAATGTTTTAAAGTCACTTATCCATCCTTAGACTTACTATCTAAACATCAAAGTAAGAAAAAGGAAGAAATTTGATCTAATCCAATTTGCCACAAATATTGCCATTATAATAGAAAATGCTTCCAAAAGAGAAAATGTACTCTTAAATCAGTTTCATCCTTAATTTTCAATGTTTGCCTCTCTCGCTTTTTCCCATTTGAAACAGAACTTAGATGCAAGAGGTAGAAGTAATGAACAGAGAAGAATCAGAATATCCCATAAGAACATGGACACTGAACTTTCAGTGCTGCTGATTTAGTATGTGAAGTCATGAAAAAAGTCTAGAGTCCAAAGTCTGACTTAAATAAAATTAACAAATTGATACACTGATCAAGTGAATTGTTCAACTAAAAATTACCTACTCCTGGTTTAAGAAATCTCCTCAATGGCTATTTCAATGACTTGTTCAATAGTGGTGTCACTTTTTCAATGACGGCTACCTTTTTCTTTTCAACACTTTGCTTGAATTTTAGTTTGTTTTTTTTCTTTTCTTTTTAGTTGACATTTAATAATTGTACATATTTATGAGATCTAGAATGCAGATCTTTCAATATGTGTATACAATGTGTAATGATTAAATCAGGGTGATTATCATATCCATCATCTCAAATGTTTCTCATTTGTGTTGTGAACATTCAAAATACCCTCTTCTAGCTTTTAAAAAATATACAATAAATCATAGTTAACCATATTCACCCTACAATGCTTTAGCGCACCAGAAAACAACAAACAAACAAACAAAACGCAAGCTATTGTTTCTAAATCTGAGGCAATTATTAAGTGTTTTTCTTTAACCAAAGTGATTTTCAAGTTACTTCATTTTATGGCCTTACAAAAAATTGAGCATTGCTCTTCCTCAGATGCCAAGAATAGTCTACAAATGTAAATATGCTGTGAAACATAAAGTGATTTGCTCCCTGGCTATTTTAAATCTTCTCTTGAGTCTTCTTAGAGTCTAATGTGGATGAAATATCTTCAAATACAAAGGCCTCAAAATCTTGCTAGAGAAGTCATTGTAAAATGTTATTTTTGTAAAGACTTAAATTAAAAAACTTGCTTCTCGTTAATAGAGATTACATTAGATTTTGCCTTAACTGGTATCATCAGCTTTTCCTTACCTTTTGCCTGAATTTGAAGCGTACATATTCAAAAGTAGCAAAGGGTAATAAAACATCCCACAGTACTGACAAGCAAACAAAAGTTAATATTCTGTACTAGTCATGATCCAAAATTTATATAACTATGAATCTTTCTCAGTATAAAAATCTATTTAAAATTTCATAGATGGCAAAATTCAACTCATGTTTTTTAAGAAAACATTCTGTTCTTTTTTCCGATACTTATTTTCAAGGTGAATGCATGACACTGTGTTTGATAAGCCACGTGAAAATCCTTGCATCATGAGTAAATGGTTATTAAAAATAAGTTTATAAATTAGCAAGGTTCCTTATATCATAAGTAAGCTTAAATCCTTCTTATTTTGGTAAGAGAAATAAAATGATTCTTGAAGTAAGAAATAAAATCCTTCCTACAATGGTTTCAAGGGTAACCATCACAAAGATTATAACATAACAAAGATTAATCAGAACAAAGATTTTTTCTTATGCTTACTGTTAGTATTCTACAGAATGATACAGAGGTGTTGATTTTGTTGTTGAAATATTTTTAAGACGTACTTACATTTAAAAGAACTGTTTTTGACACCAAGACTCTAACATATGCTTATTGTTTTTTCCCTTCAGAATTTAATCACATTAGATCTGTCTCATAATGGCTTGTCATCTACAAAATTAGGAACTCAGGTTCAGCTGGAAAATCTCCAAGAGCTTCTATTATCAAACAATAAAATCCAAGCGCTAAAAAGTGAAGAACTTGGTATCCTTGCCAATTCATCTTTAAAAAAGTTAGAGTTGTCATCGAATCAAATTAAAGAGGTAAGAAGTAAGCTAAAATTATTTTGCATTCTGCCTTTAAGGTGGGTAGTCCCTATCTGTGTCACAGACACAGGAATCTGTTGTTCTCTAGCCTTTGCCTGTCTTCCAGCATTCCTTCACACCTACTGCTTGGGGGCATTGGTGCCACCCTCGTGAGAGCTCAGGCAGCCCCAGGAGAGGTCAGGAGATGGGACTCTGCAGTCCTGCAGTACCGGGTGGAACCCCTGTGCCATGACCTTGGGAACATCCTTAACCTCCCTGAGTCTGTGTCCTCATTTGCAAAGTGGAAATAGTGCTCTCTGTCACACAAACTCTCTGAAAGAATTATTAATAAAAGAGTACGATGGTCAAGAGCCCCAGGTTCACAGTTGGGTTAGCTGGCCTGGTCTCTGGGCTTTGTCTTTTAACCATCGTGTTATCAGGCAAGTTATTCAAGTTCTCCCTCTCCAGCCTCCCAGCTTTCAAACGGGCGTGATAATGACTCTACCTCACAGGACTGTGTGGTAAAGAATTTAGGACCGTGTCTGGCATAGGCAGGGCTCAGGAAATGACAAGCAGCACTATGTTGTTATAAAAACCTTCCTACAATGAAGTCAGCTTAAATAACTGACAGGACTGTCTCTTTTTGGAATCATGATCTTCAGGCTAATCATTTGCTGTCACGGGGGAGCAACAACTATCTGGACGGGTGGCACAGGGGTAAAAGAATTTACCAAGACAGTTGTAGGTGGAGAAAGGCATGTTCATTAGTGAAAGTAGGAAACTACATTGCGAGAAGGCAACGGGCATTTCAGCAAGCGAAGCTGACTGCAAAGAAACAAAGGCTTGCTGGGGATTTTACAGGATGTTGTTTATGCTGAAGAGGGTTCTGTGCGGCACGGACAGCGCCCAGGTTGCAGTGGGCTAACTCGCAGGGCCCTGGGGATAGCTGGGCACGGGAAGACTGCCAGTTATTCGCACAGGAGGGCTATGTGTCCTGGATCATGAAGAAAGAAAGAACTTACCTGCTCTCTTGCTTTCTCTCGGTCCTGTCGACTGACTCCTTTTCCCTAAATAGGATTCCGCATTTTCATATACAGGTTGTCTGTATTTTACACTCATTTTGTTCCAGGCTACAAGACTACTGGAAATCCTTCCTTACAACTCTATTCATTTTCAGACATAAAAATAAATGGCGTACAAATTTATCCTGAGATATTAAGATGTTTTGTGCAAGCTATTCATTTTATTTTTTTAAACAGCATTTTCTATGATTAAGACATTTATTATAGTAATGGTATTAAATATATCAATAAATGAGAAACAATAATAATAAGGGGTGATTAAAAAAAAAACACTCAAATGTCCATAGTCAGAAACAACCACGGTTAGCATTTGGGTACATTTATCCCTGGCTTTTCTCCAAATAATTATAAGGAAAAACAACAGCTTAAATTCTTACTGTACTGAAATTCATACTGTTTTTTAAATCCTTAAGGCACTTAACTGTGTGTCAAGTACTGTGATAAATTTTTAAAAATATTTTATATATATAGTAGTTTTAATCAACTTATTCTTAGTTTCTTTTCTTTTATTTTTTGAGACTGAGTTTCACTCTTTGTTGCCCAGGCTGGAGTGCAATGGCACGATTTGGACTCACTGCAACCTCCAACTCCCAGGTTCAAGCTATTCTCCTGTCTCAGCCTCCCGAGTAGCTGGGATTACAGGTGCCCACCACCACGCCTGGCTAATTTTTGTATTTTTAGTAGAGACGGGGTTTCACCGTGTTGGCCAGGCTGTCTCGAACTCCTGACCTCAGGCGATCCGCCTGCCTTGGCCTCCCAAACTGCTGGAATTACAGGCGTGAGCCACCGCATCCGGCCTAATCAACTTATTCTTAATTGTCATTTTCACAAAAGAAAACTGAGATGAAGAAAGTTAACGTGACATATCTCAGGCCCCACAGGATCCACCTGGGACAGAGCTGGGTTTCTGGCTTGCTGGGACTGGAGGCCCTGCTCCTAACAGTTATGCTATATCGCCCACCAAAGATCATGATGTCTCCTGCTCTTTAGATTTAATATGATATCATGAACATCTCCCATACAATTAAGAATCATTCCAAAGCTAAATTTTACTGCCTGTAAAATAGTGCTATCATGTAGATTTATCATACTTAATTTCATAATTTTCGGCTTTGCATTTTAACTCATTTGTTGATGATAAAGCACCCTTTCTTCTACACTTCTCTTTTTTTCCATTAGTCCTACTGTCCCCCAAGTGACACATTACAAATCAGAGCCCCGCCAGGCTGGGCACAGTGGCTCACGCCTGTAATCCCAGCACTTTGGGAGGTCGAGATGGGGGTGGATCATGAGGTCAGGAGTTCAAGACCAGCCTGGCCAGCATGGTGAAATCCCGTCTTTACTAAGAATACAAAAAAATTAGCCAGGCGTGGTGGCAGTCGCCTCTAATCTTAGCTACTCAGGAGGCTGAGGCAGGAGAATCGCTTGAACCCAGGAGGCGGGGGTTGCAGGGAGCTGAGATCGCACCACTGCACTGCAGCCTGGGGGACAGAGCAAAACTCTGTCTCAAAAAAAAAAGAAAAGAAAAGAAAAGAGTGACTTCATGGCAGTCCATGAGTGACTTCATGAGCAGTTTATTCATTGCAATTGTTCTCATGGTGATAAAGAAAAAGTACCAGGAGATTGATCCTGGACTGGAAGGTCAGAGAAGGCTCCTTGAAAAGGTGGCATTTAAGCTGAGGCTGTGAATGCTGAGCAGAAGCTAGCCAGTGGCCAGGGGAGTCAGAGGTTGGAGCAAGAGGTGGGCGCTGTAAGGAAGGACTCGTGCATTAGAGGAAGGGGGAGAAATGCTCTGCCCACAGGATGTGGTGAAGGGTGACTAGAAATGGAGTAAAGAACTGCATTGAGTCGGGCGCAGTGGCTCATGCCTATAATCCCAGCACTTTGGGAGGCCGAGGCGGGTGCATCACAAGGTCAGGAGTTCGAGACCAGCCTGGCCAACAGGGTGAAACCCCGTCTCTACTAAAAATACAAAATTAGCTGGGCGTGGTGGCTGGCGCCTGTAATGCCAGCAACTCAGGAGGCTGAGGAAGGAGAATTGCTTGAACTCGGGAGGCGGAGGTTGCGGTGAGCTAAGATGGCTCCACTGCACTCTAGCCTGGGTGACAGAGTGAGACTCCATCTCAGGAAAAAACGAAAACAAAAACAAAAACAAAAAAAACAGAACTGCATCTAAGCTTTTCAACAACCTTACAGAGTCTGTGCTTTTGATTGTTAACCTCTTTTTTTCTACCTTTAGTTTTCTCCAGGGTGTTTTCACTCAATTGGAAGATTATTGGGCCTCTTTCTGAACAATGTCCAGCTGGGTCCCCGCCTCACAGAGAAGCTATGTTTGGAATTAGCAAACACAAGCATTCGGAATCTGTCTCTGAGTAACAGCCAGCTGTCCACCACCAGCAATACAACTTTCTTGGGACTAAAGTGGACAAACCTCACTATGCTCGATCTTTCCCACAACAACTTAAATGTGATTGGTAACGATTCCTTTGTTTGGCTTCCACATCTAGAATATTTCTTCCTGGAGTATAATAATATACAGCATTTGCTCTCTCACTCTTTGCACGGGCTTTTCAATGTGCGGTACCTGAATTTGAAACGGTCTTTTACTAAACAAAGTATTTCCCTTGCTTCGCTCCCCAAGATTGATGATTTTTCTTTTCAGTGGCTAACATGTTTGGAGCACCTTAACATGGAAGATAATGATATTTCAGGCATAAAAAGCAATATGTTCACAGGATTGATAAACCTGAAATACTTAAGTCTATCCAACTCCTTTACAAGTTTGCAAACTTTGACAAATGAAACATTTGTATCACTTGCTCATTCTCCCTTACACATACTCAACCTAACCAAGAATAAAATCTCAAAAATAGAGAGTGGTGCCTTCTCTTGGTTGGGCCACCTAGAAGTACTTGACTTGGGCCTTAATGAAATTGGGCAAGAACTCACAGGCCAGGAATGGAGTGGTCTAGAAAATATTTTCGAAATCTATCTTTCCTACAACAAGTACCTGCAACTGACTAAGAACTCCTTTGCCTTGGTCCGAAGCCTTCAACGACTGATGCTCCGAAGGGTGGCCCTTAAAAATGTGGATTGCTCTCCTTCACCATTCCAGCCTCTTGGTAACCTGACCATTCTGGATCTAAGCAACAACAACATAGCCAACATAAATGATGACATGTTGGAAGGTCTTGAGAAACTAGAAATTCTGGATTTGCAGCATAACAACTTAGCACGGCTCTGGAAACACGCAAACCCTGGTGGTCCTGTTTATTTCCTAAAGGGTCTGTCTCACCTCCACATCCTTAACTTGGAGTCTAATGGCTTTGACGAGATCCCAGTTGAGGTCTTCAAGGATTTATCTGAACTAAAGATCATTGATTTAGGATTGAATAATTTAAACACACTTCCAGCGTCTGTCTTTGATAATCAGGTGTCTCTAAAGTCATTGAACCTTCAGAAGAATCTCATAACATCAGTTGAGAAGAAGGTTTTCGGGCCAGCTTTCAGGAACCTGAGTAACTTAGATATGCGCTTTAATCCCTTTGATTGCACATGTGAAAGTATTGCCTGGTTTGTTAATTGGATTAACAAGACCCACGCCAACATCCCTGAGCTGTCAAGCCACTACCTTTGCAACACTCCACCCCACTATCATGGGTTCCCAGTGAGACTTTTTGATACATCATCCTGCAAAGACAGTGCCCCCTTTGAACTCTTTTTCATTATCAATACCAGCATCCTGTTGATTTTTATCTTTGTTGTACTTCTCATCCACTTTGAGGGCTGGAGGATATCTTTTTACTGGAATGTTTCAGTACATCGAGTTCTTGGTTTCAAAGAAATAGACAGACAGACAGAACAGTTTGAATATGCAGCATATATAATTCATGCCCATAAAGATAAGGATTGGGTCTGGGAACATTTCTCTTCAATGGAAAAGGAAGACCAATCTCTCAAATTTTGTCTGGAAGAAAGGGACTTTGAGGCAGGTGTTTTTGAACTGGAAGCAATTGTTAACAGCATCAAAAGAAGCAGAAAAATTATTTTTATTATAACACACCATCTATTAAAAGACCCATTATGCAAAAGGTAGGTAAACATTGTGAAATTTTAAGTGTGTACTTGCTTTTCAATTAAACTTTTTTTTTTTTTGGATGGAGTCCCACCCTGTTGCCCAGGCTGGAGTGCAGTGGTATGATCTCAGGTCACTGCATCCTCCACTTCCCGGGTTCAAGTAATTCTCCTGCCTCAGCTTCTCGAGTAGCTGGGATTACAGGTGTGTGCCCCCATGCCTGGCTAATTTTTGTATTTTTAAAAGAGATGGGGTTTCACCATGTTGGCCAGGCTGGTCTTGAACTCCTGGCCTCAGGTGATCTGCCCACCTGCCTCCCAAAGTGCTGGGATTCCAGGCGTGAGCCACCACACCCGGCTTCAATTAAACTTTTAAATATTACCAATATTACTCAACTCAAAGAATTTTAAAAACAAAATTAAGAAAAAAAACCCCTGAGTTTCAGTAACAGCTTAAACTCTGTTACAGACTATTTTAAATAGTAGTGATTCTGGCTGTTAAGAACTGTGTATTAATTCTTCGATACCTTTCTTTACTTAGATTCAAGGTACATCATGCCGTTCAACAAGCTATTGAACAAAATCTGGATTCCATTATATTGATTTTCCTTGAGGAGATTCCAGATTATAAACTGAACCATGCACTCTGTTTGCGAAGAGGAATGTTTAAATCTCACTGCATCTTGAACTGGCCAGTTCAGAAAGAACGGATAGGTGCCTTTCATCATAAACTGCAAGTAGCACTTGGATCCAAAAACTCAGTACATTAAATTTATTTAAATATTCAATTAGCAAAGGAGAAACTTTCTCTATTTAAAAAGTTCCATGGCAAATTTAAGTTTTCCATAAAGGTGTTATAATTTGTTTATTCATATTTGTAAGTGATTATATTCTATCACGATTATATCTCTTCTAGGAAAATGTATCTCCTTATTTCAGGCCTATTTTTGACAACTGACTAAATTTTACCCAAAATAAACACAGAAGCACATAAGAACATTCTCTACTGATAAATACACGATCCACCACTGAGTCTGTGACAACTTAAGGAGTTTTAAAACATTTCTCATTTTTAGAAAAGTTAGAGTTACATTAGGGTTTGTGATGATCTTTTCGTTTTTTGGATACACTTAAAAGAAAGATAATTGTTTCAATGGGTATAATGCTATTTCCTTTGTAAAAGAGTAAAATATATACCCATATTTTTAACAAGTTTAATTACAGTATTTTTTCAATGGAAACACTTTGTATTTTAGTAAGTACTTGTCTCAGTATTGATTTCGTTAAATGTTAAATATTTTTTAATATGCATACCCAAGGGCAGAAAACATTTGCAATTCATTTTCATTAATGAGATGATTACTTGAATGAATATTGACTTGTATTTTCCTGAGATACGAGTTTCTGCTGTGGGAGGGTAGAAACAATTCTCCTACTAAGAGTATTGTGGGCAGGCTTGCTTTCTGAAGGCTAATCAGTAACTGGCTTTGTGGAAACAACCTTCCTCCCATGGTTACAGACTCAGGAGATGGCACTGGCGAAATCACTTGGGCTCACTGGGATTTTTTGACTCCTGATCTTGAAAATTATGATAATAAATAGCATCGTAGATATTCCTATATAATTAGTGGTGATGATCACTGTATAATATATTCACAGGAATGTATTATTTTACCATAAAATAATATGCCATGTATAAGGTAGTCCTTATCTAGAAACACTATTTTTATTTTTTTGTTTGTTTTTTATTCGTTGGTTTGTTTTTGAGATGGAGTCTGGCTCTGTCGCCCGGGCTGGAGTGCAGGGGCCCAATCTCCGCCCACTGCAATCTCCACCTTCTGGGTTCAAACTATTCTCCTGCCTCAGCCACCAAGTAGCTGGGATTACAGGCACATGCCACCATGCCTGGCTAATTTTTGTATTTTTAGTAGAGATGGGGTTTCGCCATGTTGGCCAGGCTGGTCTCAAACACCTGACCTCAGGTGATCCACCCGCCTTGGCCTCCCAGAGTGCTAGGATTACAGGCATGAGCCACCATGCCCGGCCTTTTTATGTTTGTTTTACAATACAACAAAAAAGTTTTCAGTTTTACAATAAAAGAGAGTCTGATTATTGGAAATAGACCTGAATAGCTTTTTGAAATAGTTATAGTTCCAGTATTTAAAGAGAAACCTGAAATTATAAGTCTGAGTTAATTTCTATACCTGAAATGTTCACTTGTCTGCTGAATTCAAGGAGCATTTGAGATGTCACATTTTGGAACTTTGATTTAAATAAGTCATTATTCTCTTTTTCTTTTTTTTTTGAGACGGAGTCTCGCTCTGTGGCCCAGGCTGGAGTGCAGTGGCGCGATCTCCGCTCACTGCAAGCTCCGCCTCTTGGGTTCATGCCATTCTCCTGCCTCAGCCTCCTGAGTAGCTGGGACTACAGGCGCCCGCCACCTTGCCCGGCTAGTTGTTTTTTTTTTGTTGTTGTTTTTTTTTTTTTTTTTTTTTTGCATTTTTTAGTAGAGACAGGGTTTCACCAGGTTAGCCAGGATGGTCTCGATCTCCTGACCTCGTGATCCACCCGTCTCGGCCTCCCAAAGTGCTGGGATTACAAGCTTGAGCCACCGCGACCGGCTCCCAATAAGTCATTATTCTCAAGGCTGATTTCCATGACCCTGGATGAGACATATCCACTGTGCCGCTGGTTCTGAAGAGTCTCTAGTCGGCCAACACTGTGAATGTGTGGAGGACTAATTATCACTTTCATGTTATTTGCCAACCTGACAGCTGAGACACTGCTTTTCAGCATTTTAGTTAAGATTTGCTTTTTAACTGTGCGATAATCCTGTTTTATTTTGGCATTATAAAATAAAAATCACAGCTTCTGCTTTTCTTATATGCTTTGTGTGTTATCAATATTCTCAACTATTCATAAGATATTTTAAATAAATCATTATTGTTAATTAGTCAATATATTAAGTTGCTTAATATGTCACATTTCAATATTTAATATATAATATCTATATTTAATATATTGATACGTTGCTGGTAGAAGGTGTCCAGGTTCTTGCTGCTTTGAACAAAGAATTGGACAAAATGCACAAAGAAGGAGGCAACAAAAGCAGAGATTTACTGAAAACGAAAGCATACCACGCAGGGTGGGAGCAGCCCGAGCAAGCAGCTCAAAAACCGGGTTACAGAATTTTCTGGGGTTTAAATACTCTCTAGAGGCTTCCATTGGTTACTTGGTGTACGCCCTATGTAAACGAAGAGGCTGAAGTGAAGTTACAAAGTTATTTACTTGGTGTGCACCCTATGCAAATGAAGAGGGTATTTCTTGCCATAGCTGAGCTAGCGTTACAAAGTTATTTACTTGGTGGTAGAAAGTTAGGGTTTTCCCCCTTGATTTACTTCTAGGAAGCCTTTAGGTTCCCTGCCTCCAGACCCTATTCTCCTGCCTCAAATATATCAATGACATATTCAATACATCATTAAGTTGCTTAATAGTTAAGAGGTTAAGATGCACAGATAATGACCTCTAAATGAATACCAATAAAACTAGGAAAAGGTGTAAACTCTGACTCCTCTCTGACCTAGGGAGGAAGTAACATCCAGAACTTCTGCAGGCTGTCCTGTGTAATTGTTCCCAGGAGGAACCTTTGTCCCCGGGGTTTGAGAGAAGGGGATTGAGGAAAAGGATGTTTGACCTCTTTTTTGATTTGCCCAAGTGACTTGTTTGAATCCTCTCAGGGTGCCATCATGTTATCTGTTCACTCCAACTTCTTCCTGTTTTTCACGTTGCAAAACAAAACCTAACTGAATAACACTGAGTTTAAAATAAATCTTCGTATTTAGTTCCACCTAAAAATGGTAACTTTTAGATTGTAATCAGAAGTAGATGCTATCAATTTGTTAGTGAAGAGGGGAGGAGTTTTCAATGCCACTTAGTTAATAACTTCTAATTGTTCAAATATACATCTTAGGTTGTAAAGGAGACTCAATGGTAAAGTCATAGTGACCATTCAAACATGTAAAGGGGCTTCAAATCAAGAACTCAGAAGGCATTTCTTACAATCTATTGAGACACAAAGCAGATTAGCAGTTGTCTGGGCCTAGGAACAGGAATGGGGTGTGGCTGCAAATAGGCGTTAAGAGACTCTTTTCAGGTGAAGAAAATACTCTAAAATTGGGTTATGGTAATAATTGTACAACCATGTAAATTTACTGAAAGTCATTGAGTTGGATACTTAAAACAGGTGAATTTCACGGTGTGTAAGTTATACATTCACAAAGCCTTTATTAAAAATAGTCTTTTCTGAGCAGCTACAGGTGCCTAGCCCGGTGCTAATTACTATAGTGAACACCAAGGTGGGATTTAGAATCTGGGTGAACAATAAAACCTGTCGGCAATAAAACCTGGGTGCAAAAGGATTTCAAAGATGGACCTGGGCAGAGATGACTCCACAGAGGTGAAACAACCCTTTCCACGGTAGGTGAGATTTCAGTGAGTGGAGATGGTCTCGCTGACTTCAAGAATGAAGCCGCAGACCCTCACGATGAGTGTTATGGTTCTTAAAGATGGTGTTATGGTTCTTAAAAATGGTGTGTCTGGAGTTTGTTCCTTCAGATGCGTTGGCAGTGTCTTCCTTTTGGTAGGTTCGTGGTCTCGCTGACTTCAAAGAGGAACCACAGACTTTCACCGTGTTACAGCTCTTAAAGGTGGTGTGGACCCAAAGCGTGAGGAGCAGTAAAATCTATTGTTAAGAACCAAACAACAAGGTTTCCACAGCGTGGAAAAGACCCCAAGTAGTTGACAAAGCATTGACAACAAGGAAGACAACCCAAGTTCGTTGCTGCTGGCTTACTCGGGCAGCCGGCTTTTATTCCCTTATCTGACCCCACCCACATCCTCCTGATTGGTCCATTTCACAGAGCGCTGACTGGTCTATTTTACAGAGAGCTGATTGGTCCATTTTACAGAGAGCTGATTGGACCATTTTGACAGGGTGCTGATTGGTGCATTTACGATCCCTGAGCTAGATATAAAAGTTACCCAATCCCCACGCATTTAGGACTCCTCTTTGGCTTCACCTGGTGGATCCTGCACTGGGGCTGCAGGCAGAGCTGCCTGCCAGTCCCAAGCCATGCCTGCTCTCAGCCTTTGGGTGGTGGATGGGGCCGGGCACTGCCGGGGTGGCTCGGGCTGCGTGGGAGCCCACTGTGGGGGGGGGGGCTTGGACATGGCAGGCTACAGGTCCCCAGCCCTGACCCGCCCCACGGTAGGCGGCCAAGGCCCAGCGAGAATTGTAGTACAGAACATGTGGGCCAGCAGTGCTGGGGGACCCAGCCCAACCTCCGCAGCTGCTGGTCCGGGTGCTAAGCCCCTCATTGCCCTGGGCCGGCGGCGGGCCTGGCTGGCTGCTCAGAGTGCGGGCCGGCAGAGCCCGTGCACGGGCCCCCGGGAACTCTCCCCGGCCCGGCTGCCACCTGCGCCTCTCCCTCCACACCTCCCCACCAGCAGAGGGAGCCAGCTCCAGCCTTGGCTAGCCCAGAGAGGGGCTCCCACAGTGCAGTGGTGGGCTGAAGGGCTCCTCAGGTGCCACCAGAGTGGATGCAAAGGCAGAGGAGGTGCCGAGAGTGAGGGCTGCTAGCATGTTGTCACCTTTCATATAGATGCAATGTTTTGAAATTGTGACTTTATGGCTTTCAACTGGCAAACCCAGACATCAAGATGAAATTCCCTCCTGGGATCTGTGCCTTAGATTTAGGTGTCAGCCAGTTAAACAGAGGAACATAGACTGTAACTTCACAGTCCAAAGCCAGGCTGACTGTCACATAACAAATGGGGCTTTAAGTACTTTTTTTTTTTCTATAAACATATACATCTGTGTTAAAATAACAAAGGACAGTCACTCATTAGTTACTAATTACACTAGGTGACATATTAGCTACTCTTGGCTCTTGTAACTCTCTAGCCTTGCTCCATTGTCCTGTTTACGGGAGAAAAGAGTTATGCCATGTGGCTATTTTCACAAACCATTCTTTATACTTTGTGTGCATTGGGCAAGAATCACCAGACTTTCCGATGGTGGAACTCTTCCAGTTTTGTTTGAGGACTTCTGGGCAGACAGAGTTGGCTTATTTAGCTTCCTTTTCTCTTAGGTCAGTTCCCCAGAAAACAGGTTTTGGAATGGAGATTTGCATGAAGGAAGTTTCAGGGGTGCTCTGATTTATAAGTGAGTGAAATAAGCTGGATTGGGAACAGAGAGAATGATTAACTCTGATGCAATTCACAACTGCAACTGAGTTCTTAGCCAACCCCATGGGGAGCTCTAGAACTGGAATGACCCTAGAGAATTAGGAGAAATCTAGGCAAAGGGTTGGACCCCTCTCCATGCCCTCACATCAACCAGTCACAGACACAGGCAGCCCCAGGGAGGAAGTGTGACCTTAAGTAATATGTTTTGCCAAAAGAAATTCAAGGAGGGGGGCGGGTGCAGTGGCTCACGCCTGTAATCCCAGCACTTTGGGAGATGGAGGCAGGCGGATCACCTGAGGTCGGGAGTTAGAGACTAGCCTGACCAACATGGAGAAACCCAGTTCTACTAAAAATACAAAATTAGCCAGCCGTGGTGGCACATGCCTGTAATCCCAGCTACTTGGGAGGCTGAGGCAGGAGAATTGCTTGAACCAGGAAGGCAGAGGATGCGGTGAGCCAAGATTGTGCCATTGCACTCCAGCCTGGTCAACAAGAGCAAAACTCCGTCTCAAAAAAAAAAAAAAAAAAAAAAAAAGAAAGAAAGAAAGAAGAAAGAAATTCAAGGGGAAGACCTCAGTTATGAACCGTCAGAAGCCAACTCACTGTGCAGCTGGAGGAATAAGTGCCTGGATCCTGAGAGCAGAGCTCCCTATAGAATGGCCTTTTCAAAAATTGTAACAAAGAGAAACTTACGACATTGAAGGGATATGACCTAACCAACTCCATCTTGCTTCCGGCCTTGTTTATTTCTGGTTGTAGCAAACTAACTTTGGGAGGAAGTTAGTATATAGTTTAACTTGGAAACAAAGATGATAACTTCCCTTTCCCAAAACAAACCTCCCTCTTGCCAGGGAACCAGACTGCCTTTGTAGGACTAACAAATTAGCCACAAGGTTTGTAACTTCCTCAATTACTCCTGCAGACAACATCACTATTTCAGAATGTAAGATTGGCCTTTTGAGATGTCTTTTCAAGTTTTTGCATTTCCGACAAATGATGGCTCAACCCAGACCCACCAAGTCCTGTAGCTCCACCTAGGAACCACCTCAGTGTACGAAGACAGCTTTGGCTCCCTATAATTTCATCTCTGACCCAACCAATCAGCACTTCCCATTCCCCAGCCCCTACCCACCAAACTATCCTTAAAAAACTCTAGTCTCAAGGCCAGGTGCGGTGGCTCATGCCTGTAATCCCAGCACTTTGGGAGGCTGAGGCAGGTGGATCACTTGAGGTCAGGAGTTCGAGACCAGCCTGGCCAACATGCTGAAACCCCGTCTCTCCTAAAAATACAAAAAAATTAGCTTGGCGTGGGGGTGGGCTCCTGTAATCCCAGCTACTCAGGAGGCTGAGGCAGGAGAATCACTTGAACCTGAGAGGTGGAGGTTGTAGTGAGCCGAGATTGTGCCACTGCACTCCAGCCTGGGCAACAGAGCAAGACTCCGTCTCAAAAACAAAAACAAAAAAAACCCTAGTCTACCAATTTTCGGGGAGACTGATGTGAGTAATAAAACACCAGTCTCCTGTTCAGCTGGTTCTGTATGAATTAAACTTTTCTCTATTGCAATTCCCCTGTCTTGATAAATTAGCTCTGTGTGGGCAGCAGCTAAAATACTTGGTGGTCACACCTGTTTCACTACAACATCCACCGCGCCTTTTGAGGTACTTAAGAATTAAAAGGGCAGGTGCAATGGCTCATTGTAATGCCAGCATTTTGGGAGGTCAAGGTGAGAGGATTTCTTGAGGCCAGAAGTTTGAGACCAGCCTGGGCAACACAGCAAGACTCTGTCTCTACAAAAAATTTAAAAATTAGTTTGACGAGGTGGTGTGAGCCTGTAGTTGCAGCAACTTGGGAAGCTAAGCTGGGGGAATTGTCCGAGGCCAGGAGTTTGAGGCTACAGTGAGCTACGACCGTGCCACTGCACTCCAGCCTGGGTAACAGAATGAGACCCTATAACCACCCAATGGGTTTATCTTGCCTGCTACCCAGATAGAGCTGACTGGAAATTTTAAAGGACAATTTGATGGGTGCCGGGGGGGGGGGGGGGGGGGGGCAGGGAATGGGGAATGCTGATTGGTTCGATCAGAGATAAAATCACGTGGAGTTGAAGCTGTCCTTTCACACTGAGTAGGCTCTCGAGTGGAAGCCACAAGACCAGGTGAGCCTGTTTATGGATCTGAGTGGCGCCAGCTGATCCATCAAGCGCAGGGTCTGAAAAAGACCTCAAACATCAATCTTAAGTTTTATAATGCTATGTTATTCATAGGAGCAACTGAGGAGGCTAGTGATCTTGTGGCCTCTGGCTGCATGACTCCAGAGCCGTAACTTCTAACCTTGTGGCTAACTTGTTAGTTTTACAAAGGCAGTCCAGTCCCCAGGCAAGAAGGGGGCTTATTTTAGGAAAGGGCTACCACCCTTGTTTAAAGTTAGTTCGGCCTATGCTCAGGAATGAACACGGGCAGCCTGGAGGTCAGAAGCAAGATGGAGTCGGTTAGGTCAGATCTCTTTCACTGTCGTAACTTTCTCTCTGCTATAATTTTTACAAAGGTGGTTTCAAGACCCTGCCTCTAAAATTAAAACAAGAATTAAAACATACAGAGCGCAGTTGGCTTGGGCACTAATGCAAGCTTCCAAACTTTTTTTTTAAAATAAGGTCTCTTTCAAAAATTCTGAGAAACAAATGACTTCATAAAAAGCCAATAATTTTGTTTTTTAACAGACAAGGATGTTTTCACAGTGTTAATGTCCTGCAGTCAGACAACGAACTCACCTGCAGTTAAAGAAGTTGGGGTTTGCTTCATTGCAGTGAGGAAGGAAACACATCATGGGGTATCAATAAGAAGGGGCTTGAAAAATCCTATTATATAGGATTTGGGCTTGGGATGGGTAAATTCAGGAAGAGGAGACTAGAACAGGGATAAAGTTGTAAAAGAAATTGCAATCACTAGCTGGACGTGGTGGTTCACAGCTGTAATCCCAGCACTTTGGGAGGCTGAGGTGGGAGGATCACCTGAGGTCAGGAGTTGGAGACCAGCCTGGCCAACATAGTAAAACCCCGTCTCTACTAAAAATAAAAAATTAGCCAGGCGTGGTAGCGCACACCTGTAATCCCAGCTACTCGGGAGGCTGAGGCAGGAGAATTGCTTGAGCCTGGGAGGCGGAGGTTGCAGTGAGCAGAGATCACGCTATTGCACTCCAGCCTGGGCTACAACAGCGAAACTCCGTCTCAACAAAGAAAAAAAAGAAAGAAATAGCAATCACTGAGCTGAGAGAGGAGTGTTTATGGTATTTTGAGGGTGGCAAAGTGACGTTATTTTTGTCTGGACTCAGACAAAATTATGACATGGTGGTGCTTCATGCTGCTTTCTGGTACAGAGCAGTCTTGTGGAAGCTGGTATGCGGTGAGTGTGTCTGTGTCCCACGGGAGAAGAGCACACCTGCCCCGTGGGTGCCTGGCTGCTCCTGCACATCAAGGCCCGCTCCCTTGTTTTCCTTTCTACCTCCCTTCACATGGGGCTCTTCTTGGCTCCTTTCAGAGATCTCTTTTTTTAATCTGAGTGAGTACTTGGTCGAGAGGGACAGAAGCTCATTGTTTAGGCAAAAAGGAGGCAAGTTCGTGGGACAACCAAACTCGGAAGGGGAGCTGGAACGGGGCTCTGACACCACCACGCAGTGTGTGCTTCTCTCTGCATGATGGCGGCATTGGTTTGCATGGCTGGAAATGTGGGCGCCCAGGATCTTTGAGGCTGCCATTTCCCTTCAACAAGGCACTAGCCCTCTTTCCTAGTGTGGTTTCCAAAACCTCAGGACAGTCCTTTGCGTGGTCTAGCTGGGGATAGATGTCCGTGTTTGTGGCCATGGGAGTAGGGTGCTGGGGTTGGCAGCACCCACTGGAACCACATGGAGAGAATGGCAGGAGGAATGGCCCCCACAAAACAAGCCAATGCTATTTCCCCAAGAGGGGAGCCAGGCAGCAAAGCAGGGTGTGTCCACCCTATGAGCCACGCGGAACTGGTCTGCTGGACAAGCTGGACTTGTAAAGTCCAATCAGAAACCTCTGTTGTTCTTTCTTCCTCTCTCAAAGCTGTCTTTTTTTCATCCTGCCATTTGAGTGAAACCTCTGGCTTATTAGACACACTTAGATAGCACAAAGCATGTCCCAGCATCATGGTGCAAAACTCCAGTCCTGTAGTAATAACGAAAGCACAAACTCTTTCCCAGTTGGAGCTCTCTTCTTCTCTGTCTGAGACCTGCTGCAGCCTGCTGGACGCCCGCATCAGGGAGCCGGGTGGTGTTGACTTCCTTTGGCTCCACACTCCCCCTGCTCTTTCACCTGCTGCCTGGGGCTCTGAGCATCTCCAGGATCTGAGGGGTACAGCACACAGAAGGAGAAGATAAAAGACAGAGAAGCCTTTACTTGGTGGGCACAGGTACCATCCGGCCCGGGGCCTTTGGCAGCATAACACTGAGGGGCTGCCTCTTTCTTTCATGAACGTTTCTGTCATTTCTTCAGAAATCCAGCTTCTTCCCTTGCACTCCAACTCACAGGCTCTGGTTAGCCACTCCCAGCACAGGTTCATCCATGCTGCTAGGATGGAATAAAATGAATCCAAAACTTTCCATTGGCCTGTCCCAATCTGGGTTCCAAATTCTCTCCTGCTGTGTCTTCATACGTCTAAGGCATTAATTGGTGTTCCTCACTAGTGTTGTAAGATAACGTCTTATGAAAGGGGTTCCTGCCAAAGAGATGTGGGAAAGACGGTATACTACCTTCTTCTCTCAGAAATACTCAATGCATACCAGCATATGAAAAAACTAAGATGCCTGCTATAAAGAAAGCCGTTTAACCTTCATTATTGAGGCAGTTGCCAAACCAATTTGATGATAGAACCCTTCTAGTGGGAACTGTTATCAGCATCCCGTCAAAGGCATATTCTGCATAGTACATGTTTGGGAACACTCTAGGTAAACTTAATTATTCTAGTTCTTGCACCTCCTAAGAAATTCTCCTCTTCATACCTTGCCCACCTTAGATGTCACAGTTTGTTTTTTATTGCCTTCTCCTCCACTTTTGCACCCATTTTTTTTATTATACTTTAAGTTCTAGGGTACATGTGCATAACGTGCAGGTTTGTTACATATGTATACTTGTGCCATGTTGCTATGCTGCACCCATCAACTCGTCAGCACCCATCAACTCGTCATTTACATCAGGTAGCGTCTTGCTCTGTTGCCCAGGCTGGAGTGCAATGGCATGATCTCAGCTCACTGCAACCTTGACCTCCTGGACTCAAGTGATCCTCCCACCTCAGCCTCCCCAGTAGCCAGGACTACAGGTGTACACCATCGCACCTGGCTATTTTTTTTGATTTTTAGTAGAGATGAGTTCTCACTATATTGCCCAGGCTGGTCTTGAACTCCTGGCCTCAAGCGATCTTCCCACCTCAGCCTCCCAAAGTGCTGGGATTACAGGTGTGAGCCACTCAACCCACCCTGCACTCATTTCTTTAAAGCTTCAGCTAAATTCCATTCCTGCTAGTCAATGGCTTTAGCCAGAATTTCAGCAGCACTTTCTTCCCCTCTTTTTCAGGTCCTAGATGTGGATGCCCCAGATTTTGGATGGGTCAACGCATGAGGTGGGGAAGCTCAAATACCAGACCAAGGAAGTGAGTTAGTGGAAACCAGGAGTCATAAAGATGCTTTGATAGTAGAAGCAGTATGGAGTGAAGAGCTGGGTTTTAGGAAGAGTGAGATACTGGAATCGACTGGGAACAGACTGAGGTTCTTGAGATGCCCCTATATCTGAACATAGGGCAAGTTCAGATTGAGGCAGGAAAATAGGGTCTGGAGGCAGGGAATATAAGCCCAATTCAGACTTCAGTTGTGACAGGAAATATCCTCTCCACAGAACCTATGCTGTAAATGACTTTGTAACTTTACTTCAAACTCTCCATTTACATAGGGCATACCCCAGTGTAATCCTCTAGGGGGTATTTAAACTCCCAAAAATCATGTAACGGGGCTTTTGAGCCCCTATGCTCGGGCCTGCTCCCACACTGTGGAGTGTACTTTCTTTCTTTCTTTTTTTTTTTTGAGATGGAGCTTCACTCTTTTTCCCAGGCTGGAGTGCAGTGGCACAATCTCAGCTCACTGCAACCTCCGCCTCCCGGGTTCAAGCGATTCTCCTGCCTCAGTCTCCTTAGTAGCTGGGATAACAGGTGCCCGCCACCATTCCCAGCTAATTTTTTGTATTTTTAGTAGAGACGGGGTTTCACTATGTTGACCAGGCTGGTCTCGAACTCCTGACCTCAGGCGATCCACCCACCTCAGCCTCCCAAAGTGCTGGGATTACAGGCATAAGGCACCACGGCCGACTGTACTTTGATTTTCAACAAAACCCTTCATTCCTTCCTTGCTTTGTGTGTTTTGTCCAATTCTTTGTTCAAGATGCCAAGAACCTGGAGACTCTCCACCATTAACATATTGACCTAGTGTGGCCTTCAAGACCCTTCGCAACTGGGTCGAGTTTATCTCCTTGCTTGATCTTGTTTGGTTTTGTTTTACCACGTCTCCTATGCTTGGTGCCATCACCCCTGACTGCTCTGTCCCCTTGCCTGTTACAGTCGTGTCTCTGTGCTCCTCCCTCTGCAAGCAACAGCCTCTCCTCTCCTCTCCAGCTGGACAGAGCCAACTCCGTGAGAATCCGTCCTTCAAAGCGCTGCCCTTTCTGCCTTGCAGGATGAATCGCTTCATTACTTAGGTGTCCATCATACTTTATCCATGCCCTTAGTCTAACAGCATACGGTGTGGCAGACACTGTTATAGTATCTGACTCTGTCCTGAGCCCTTGCAATAGGATAGAACTTTGAACACAGAGAGCCCTATCATACTCATCTTGGTATCCCCACTATCTAGAAGGGTGACTGCAACATCGTAATTTGTCAAAGAAGAAGCTGTTGGAAAAGTAAATGTTAGACTGAAGTTGTGGCAGGAGGCATAGAAAGGGAATAGGCATGTCAGATTGTGTGGAAATACACTTTTACTTTCAGCTAATTTCATCTCCAGTAGCTCTGTTTCTGGGAATGAAAACAAATAAGAGAACCAGGATGCTCCGGCATTCCCTATGGCCTCCTCCAGCTCTGCGATCCCTATTCCAAGAACATGCCAGCACTCCAGGAAGAATGATGCGGGGTTCTAGGTCCCCACTTAAAACCTTAGTTTATATTCTAAGTTTTTTTGTGATCTTGTTCTCTTTTTTTCTTGCTTCATGTGTGACCATTCCCTTATACTTACATAGTGCAATTCACAAAACGTTTGCTGATGGAATAATTAAAGGATTATTGCATGGATACACTCTGAACAACACTGTAGCTCTCTATGACAACAGGGAGAAGTCCTCTCAGTTCTCCAAGTGTGCCCTTTCAAATTTCTATCCATTTGAGGGGTTCTGTTTTCACTGCTCTGTTCTCTCCTTTCCTCGGCTACATCTTGCAGTTTCAGGGTTAGATTTGGTGTCCACTTCTCCTAGAAGCCTTCCTAAACACGCCTTGGGACAACTGTTAGCCAGGCCTTCACCCTGTGCAAAGGGCCTTGGATAGAAAGGACGTAACCTGGTGAACAGAGTACCTGTAAGTGTGCAACCTGGAGATCCACCGTGCTGGTGCAAGGATCTGCACAAATCCTAGGTGGGAGGCGGGGCTTTGCCTTGGCTGCCATGTGACTTTGAAGGGAGTTCTCAGTTGGGGCCTCTTTTCCAGTCTACTACTTTGCTGAAAATCGCCCTTCTTCAGAGCAAGGGGGTTTAAAGAGCTGTTCTTCAGGTTGTTTTGGTATCAAGCAGTTTCCACTGGGATGCGCACTGGGTCCAGTGAGCTCATCCTTCCTCAGAGAAACCCTTTTTTTTTTTTTTTTTTTTTTTTTTTGAGACGGAGTCTCGCTGTGTCACCCAGGCTGGAGTGCAGTGGCGCGATCTCGGCTCACTGCAAGCTCCGCCTCCTGGGTTCACGCCATTCTCCCGCCTCAGCCTCCGAGTAGCTGGGACTACAGGCGCCGCCACCATGCCCGGCTAGTTTTTTGTATTTTTAGTAGAGAGGGGGTTTTACAATGTTAGCCAGGATGGTCTCGATCTCCTGACCTCGTGATCCACCTGCCTCGGCCTCCCAAAGTGCTGGGATTACAGGCTTGAGCCACCGCGCCCGGCCAAGAAACCCTTTTACGTACCCAGTGGTGAGAAACAGAAGGTCCCTCTGGACTCCCCTGATCACAGTTCAACCCCACTCCTGGCAGCTTAGTGATTCTGCAGCTTCCTGCCATGTCATCCATCTCTGCTGGCTCACGTGTCATGGTCTGACCTTAGAGTATGTGGTCCTAATATCAGATCCCAGCTTAGAAGAGAGGGGAGGGAACGGCTGCCCCTCGCCTCGCCCTCCCTCCTTAGGGAGCCCCTGGTGATTTCTGAGTGTAATGGTAGAGTGTATAAAGCAGGAGGGTGTATTTAAGGGATGGCTCAGGACTGTGGTTAGAAAATTGACCTTCTTGTTAATCTTGGCACAGTGGATTTGAGTATGGTACTTTCAAATAACTTCCAGGAGGTGTCATAAGCCGTGCTCCAAACTTTAAGGAGAGTCTCCCCAGTTCCATGCTCTCTCCTTCATCTTCCTCTTCTACCTCTTTCTCTCTTTTTATCTACTTTCAATCTCCTTTCCCTTTTCTGCTCTCCCTGGATCATGCCCCAATCTAGAGGCATGCTTAGCAGGAAAACACAAACTCCGGGGGAATGGGTATGTCTAAAGTCTGTGTGCATAGCTGTTATTCTTGTGTTTTATGAGCCTCTTACCAAAGCACTCTATGATATGACGTTGGCATGTCATCCAGAAATTCAAAGGCTGGCTTTGAGAAGGTATCTTGCTGTCTCGTGAATGATAGCATTTGAAATGGCGGAATGCTCTGTGCATGCATGATATTAACAGAGCATAGAGGTGCTGTAAATCAGTAGCTGCCCTTTCAGTCTACTAACAATGGACAGTCAGACTCTTCATTGGAGCTCCCAACTACAGCAGACACTGCCAGTTACCTGCCCAACAGACACCCACACCTCGCACTCTTTCTTGGTTTAGGGATGCTGATTTTGTTCAGGGGGCAACATATTCAGGGAAAGGGGATCCCTTCTAGCCCTAGAAAAATAGCATTATTTCTCTTTCTCGTCCTCTTAGTTTTCTTTTCTTGCTTTTTTTTTTCAGACAGGGTCTCACTCTGTTACCCAGGCTGGAAGAGTGCAGTGACATGATCTTAGCTCACTGCAGCCTCGACCTCTTGGACTCAAGTGATCCTCCCACCCAGCCTCTGGAATAGCTAAGAAGACAGGCATAAGCCACCATGCCCAGCTAATTTTTTAATATTTGGGCTGGTCTTGAACTCCTGGGCTCAACCCATCTGTCAGCCTCTGCCTCCCAAAGTGCTGGGATTAAGGCGTGAGCCACCCTGCTCGGTCTATGTCTCTTTCTGATGATTAGTTTAGCTGTGGACTTTTGACCTGGTTATAGCCAATGGGACTCAGTTGGAGAGGCTTCTGGAAAGTAGTTCGTTCTTTAATGAGAGAGGGTGACCTGAACCTTCTTATTACCTTGGATGTAGCTATTTATTTATTTATTTTTGAGACAGACTCTTGCTCTGTCACTCAGGCATGCAATGGCGAGATCTCAGCTCACTGCAACCTCCACTTCCCGAGTTCAAGCAATTCTCCTGCCTCAGCCTCCTGAGTAGCTGGGACTA
Source organism: Macaca thibetana thibetana (assembly GCF_024542745.1). Classification (NCBI taxonomy): domain Eukaryota; kingdom Metazoa; phylum Chordata; class Mammalia; order Primates; family Cercopithecidae; genus Macaca; species Macaca thibetana. Next base: position 3,944,379 of record NC_065582.1, on the reverse strand, counting down.
CAGGCATGTGCCACCACGCCCAGCTAATTTTTGTATTTTTAGTAGAGATGGGGTTTCACCATGTTGTCTAGGCTGGTCTCGAACTCATGACCTCGTGATCCGCCCACCTCGGCCTCCCAAAGTGCTGGGATTACAGGCGTGAGCCACCGCACCTGACCAGATGTAGCTATTTAAAGAAAGATGGCTGGTGCTGAGGGTGACACCTTGGAAACACCAGGAAACAAGCCATACACCCTGACAATGTGTGAACGAAAGAGAATGAGCTTCAGTCTGACATTGGTAATTTACCGCAGCAATCCCAGAGGCAGTGAACTGTGGGAAGTGAATTGTGAGCTACTGAAGCATCTTGAATGCTCAAGCTAAGGCCAGTGAGGACCATTTCCCTGTTCCCTGCAGCTAAATGTACCTTACCTGCCTCTGCGGTCTGGTCCTCCGCCTTCCCACTACACTGTATCTGCTACGGTACTCGGGGAATGGGGTCATGGTCTATCAAGAATCACTGTGATGTAACACTGCCTTTTGATCAGTTTAAAATTGTTCTTATTGTTATTTTATTTTACTTTATTTTTTGAGACAGTTTCACTCCTGACCCCCAGGCTGGAGTGCAACGGCGTGATCTCGGCTCACTGCAACCTCCGCCTCCCGGGTTCAAGCTTCTCCTGCCTCAGCCTCCGAGTAGCTGGGATTACAGATGTCTGCCACCACATCAAGCCTAAAATTGTTCTTATTGTTATTTTAATAGTTTTCCCTCAGTAGAATCCGAGGGCTCAATCAAATAGCAAGAAAATTTGCCCAAGGCTTTACAGAGGCTTTCATTTATTGTGTTTATCACTGAAAACAAATAATGCACATTTGTTGCCAACAAATTTTTGTTCACATTATACAAAAAGGAATAAACTTGGAAGCAAATGTAGCTATAATTTCCTTCTAGATCTTTTTCTCTAGTTATTAAATGTAACCTGGGGTCATATATAATAAAAACTAACATCTACTGAGAATTTGCCAAGTGCTATGCTCTGTTCCAGTGACCTCACATGTATTAGTTAATATAACTCTTACAAGGCACCATTCAGATAAGTACAGCCGAGGAAACTAAAGAACAGAGAGAAGTCTTGGTGGTGTTTAGTGGCAAAAACAGACCATGAGCCTACACAGTTCAGACCCACAGTCCGCCTGTCTGCAATGCCTCCCTGTAGTGCTTAGTAAATGTTTGTTGAATCAACAAATGTTTCTCATTGTTCAGAAGTTTGACATTTTTATAATAAAAATCGACAGTATTTTTCTTTGTAAAATACTGGTGTAATGCTAAGTGAGGAGATTTAACGTCTTAAACAGATTAATTACTTAGGTTGTTTTAACTTTCAGGTTTCCAAAACACTTTTCTTCATAGCAACATGGTCATAATTTCCTAATACTTTCTCCATTATGTAGCCAAGCGTTATTATACACATCAGAAAGATAATCAATGAAATTGTTAATCAATATAAGCAGAATAATTTTATCACATAAAGCACTACTCTGACATTTCTTTTCTTTTCTTTTTTTTTTTTTTTTTTGAGATGGAGTTTTACTCTTGTTGCCCAGGTTGGAGTGCAATGGCATGATCTCGGCTCACTGCAACCTCCACCTCCCAGGTTCAAGTAATTCTCCGGCCTCAGCCTCCCAAATAGCTGGGGTTACTGGCATGTGCCACCACGCCCTACTAATTTTGTATTTTTAGTAGAGACGGGGTTTCTCCATGTTGGTCAGGCTGGTCTTGAACTCCCAACCTCAGGTGATCTGCCCGCCTCGGCCTCCCAAAGTGCTGGGATTACAGGCATGAGCCACCACGCCGGGCCTTACCCTGACATTTCTAATAGTCTATATAAAATCAGTAGAAAGAAAGATTAACTGTTTACTGTATTTACTTTCATTGCCTGATCCTGCTTGAGCCCGACCACATCACCTGAGGCTCATGTTCTGAGCATGACATGCTGCTGGTAATTAACAGGGAAGCCTGGCTGTGTCTATGAAAGGCTGTTGATGGATGAACAATGGGTACAAAAGGGTGGACAACTTGCTAAGAATGGCTTATTGTGTTTGCAATTATAGGTCATTTTCAAAGGAAGGCCCTCCAAAGGAAAAGATCCACTATTCCTTCCGTGTGCCTTCTTCATGGGGCTGGCTGGTCAGAATGCTACGTCTACTACCATAACCAAGGATGATACATCTTCCCCACCACCACCATCTCCTTTTTATGATTCTTGTCATTCTCCCTATAGATTTAAAACAATTACGATTATCATTTCAATTTGTAGCCAGCTTTTTAGAGTGAATTTACCCACTAAAGACTCTCACAGAGGCACAAGCAAGACACTATGATCTTGAAGTAACCCAAAATTAATTAATACCCCAGTCATGGATCTTTCCTAGGACTGCCATAACAAAGTGCCATAAGCTGGGTGGCTTAAAACAACAAAATTTTTTTTCTCACAGTTCTGGAAACGGGAAGTCCTAACTGAGGTGTTTGTGGGGACCTGTAGGCGAGGAGTCATCCCTGCCTCTTCTTAGCGTCTGGTCGTGGCCGTCAGCCTGTAGCACCCTTCGGCTTGCAGCCACTTCACTCCAGCCTCTGCCTCTGTCATGGTGCTCCCCGTGTGTCTGTGCCCACATCTCCCTCTTCTTAAGAGCATACCCGTCGTACTGGACAAGGGCCCATTTTAATGACCTCAGCTTAACTTGATTACATCTGTTTAAGATCCTATTTCCAAATAAGATCACATTCACCTGAACTGGGGGTGGGACTTCAACACATCTTCTGGGGGCCCACAACTCAAATGTACCCACAGCTGGGCCACATGCAAACACACCTTAGACACAGAATGCTTTCAAGGCCGGGATCTGGAAGGGTATGCAGCTGTTCTCTAGCCTTATTTTTTATATTATTATTATTATTGTTTGAGACGAAGTTTCGCTCTTGTTGCCCAGGCTGGAGTGCAATGGTGCGATCTCGGCTCACCACAACGTCTGCCTCCTGGGTTCAAGCGATTCTCCTGCCTCAGCCTCCTAAGTAGCTGGGATAACAGCACCCAGCACCACACCCAGCTAATTTTTGTATTTTTAGTAGAGACAGCATTTCTCCATGTTGGTCAGGCTAGTCTTGAACTCCTGACTTCAAGTGATCCACCCACCTCGGCCTCCCAAAGTGCTGGGATTACAGGCGTGAGCCACTGCACCCAGCCTCTCTAGCTTTATTAACAGCATCTGTCTGTATACTTTTAAAAAAAAAAAAGTATGTCCACAGAAGAGAAGTGGTTATTAAGGGAAACATGGAAAGATCTAGAATCAGAGAGCCCAAGACAGCGGCATGAATGCACCACTGTTCAGGAACCGTTGCTCCTGAAGAAGAAGGGTGCTTGGTTCTAATGGTTAATGCCTCCAGTATGTGAACCATGATTCCTTCCCTTTGCTTTGATTCCACGCTCACCTAACAATCATTGGAATTAATTTGGTCCTAAAGGGATTCCTCTTATGGGGAAAGAGCAGAGGATGCAACACGGCATCAGTGCTTTATGAGTCAGGTTAGTGGGGCTCCACACTGAGAGACACTGGTCAGCTGTGAAGGTGCTGGGCCAATCAGATTTCTGGGTCTGAAATATCAGGAATCCTGAGTTCTGGCAGCAAACAAGTGCTACCCCCAAGGATCTAGGTGAGCTGACTCAAGCTTTGCTCCACAGTGGCCCTCCCTTGCTGTTATTTCAAGTTACATATGTTCAGATTCAATGGAATGACTAGCAGCTTACTCACTGAAAGCACATACTCTAGAAATGACTTCTATTTGCATTGAAAGTGACCTGATATAATAAGGATTTAATTACTCCATGAATCAGAATAAGATCCTTATATGATAAATAAAAAATCTGGGGGAAACTGCCTTGCAGTCCTGAATGAGTGCTGTATGAAAACAGTCCAGTGTTTGGATGGAACGTCCAGACTTCCGAGGCTACCTGGTGAGTTGCTGCATAAGAGGAACAAGAGAGCACGAGAAAAGTTCATGGTTCAACAGCAGCCTGTTGCTGGTGTCTCTGCATTGTGATGGAGTTGGCACTGCTTCCCTGGTTTGCCCCCAGCCCTCTCCCTCTTGTTACCATTGCTGCTCTCAGAGATGTCCGTTCTTAATTCCCTCTTTCTCTCATTTTGATTCTTCACTGTGTGCTGGTGCTTCACACGCTGACGACTGCGTGATCTCGCCTCTCTGAACATCCAAGGCCCTTTAAAATCTGACCCTAGTCACCCATGTCTCTTACTTCCCTTAGGCATACAAATGCTCTGCTGTCCCCAAGCGAATGTTGACCACGATGGCTGCCATCACCTGTGCTTGTTTTCTAGGGCACTCACCAGACACTTGGCATATGACGTGAAGCGGATTATTCCATGCTCTGGGAAGAGAACTGCTCTTTGCACGTCTGTGCTTAATGCAATCTTGAAGCAGACAAGTGCCCGGTACATGTTTGTTGGTGGCAGTTAGATGTGGAAAAGGGATCGTGACCGGACATCACGAGCAGAAGACTGGTTAACTGCCTCCAAATAACGCAAAACTTAGCATTACTACAGAAGTTTACCGTGGCTCAGACTCCAGTTTGATAGCTTACAAAAGATTCAAGTATATAAGGATGAATGTCAGTTTATTCACTGCCAGACTTAATTCATCTCTTTTCCCTACCCCAAATCAGGAAATGTATCTCCTGAGATCCTCCCCTGAATATTAATGGACAAACTCCGTCAATATCTCATTACTATTTTTTTTTGACACAGGGTTTCACTCTACCTCCCAGGCTGGAATGCAGTGGTGCGATCACAGCTCACTCCAGGCCCAAGTGATCACTCAGCCTCCTGAGTATCTGTGACTACAGGCATGCACCACCACGCCCGGCTTTTTTTTTTTTTTTTTTTTTTTTTTTTTTTTTAATATTTGTAGAGATGGGGTCTCCCTATATTGTTGCCCAGGCTGGTCCGGAACTCCTGGGCTCAAGCAATCTTCCCACCTCCCAATCCCGGTGCTGGGATTACAGTATGAGCCACCTCGCCTGGCTGCAGTATCTTATTTTTTACTCTGTTCAACACTGACCCCACACCCCTTTGGATGCTCGCACCCATACACTCTACCTTTCACATACGATTTTCAGATTAAGTAAAATACAATTTATTCTACTTAATAAAAAACATTGCCTTCCGTATCTGTCTTTGAATTTGTAGTCGTTCCGATTATAATTTGAGTTCTCAAACATTTGAGTTACACAGTCTCTTGGTTCACTCCGACAGGTGTTTAAATAGGTGTGCGTGGGTCTTACTACTTTAGCTCTCAGAGCCAGTCTTGTTTGCAGGTTCGTGGGTGGCGCACCTCGCTGTCGCTCCCACCCCACCCTTTGAGCAGCACCCTGGGGTAGGGAGGTGGGCGCTGCTGTTTCAAGCTCATTCGCCCAAGTACACCTTTCTACCTACCTTCCCTATCATCAGAGAGGTGACCTGACCTCAGCACGTGCGAGCTTGTCAGGTTGGGTAAGTTCCAGAACCTTTTGGAGCCAGGATTCTCGGATGGGATCTGCGAGGCTCCAAGCGCAGGGGAAATGGGGGCGTGTTCCTTTAAGGCGGAACCAGGCGAGGAGTGGGGCGTCCCCCGCGGGCACAGCCCGAGCCGCACCTGGGGCCCAATTAGCCTGGAGCGCGGCGGGGTGTGTTGAACGTAGCAACCGCGGGCGGCGGGCGGCGGGCGGCGGGCGGCGGGCGGCGGGCGGCGGGGCGGCGGGCGGCGGCGGCGGGGGCGGCGGGCGGCGGGGGCGGCGGGCGGCGGCCGCGCCTCCCGGGGCTCCTGGCCCTTCGGCCTTCGGGGGTCTCGCGGCGCTGGGACGAGGCGGGGCGCTCGGCGGGCGGACCCGGACCCGGACCGGCGAAGGGCGACCCCAGCGGCGCGGAGCTGAGCGCCCTGGGCGGTTCCTCGGGGAGGAGACGGAGGCAGGGGCCTCCGGGGCTCCGGGTGCGGGGACCCCAGGCTCCTCGCCCCCGCCCGGGCCGCCTCGGCCGGATCCCCGCGGTCTGGACTCTCGGGCGGCGGCGAGGACGGCGTGTCCACTGTCGAGGCATGAAGGCTGCTGTGCTGGACCTTGGGTCTCTCTTGGCCAAACTCTTCGAGACCTCGACGGCGCCCCCCGCAGGCCCCTCCTCCAGACCCTCGGGAGGTGCTGCCGCTGCAAGGTCGGGGGGCTCCAGGGCGGGCACCCCGCTGGGCACCGCCCCGACCCCGACGCTCCTCCGCGCCCTTGCTCCGGACTCCCCCTCGGCCTCGCGGCGGGCGCCCGCCCCGCTGCTCCCCGCCTCCTACTCCCGGGGCTCCACCGCCAGCCGCGCCGCGGGAGCAGTGGGGACCCTGCTCTCGTGGCCCAGTAGCCCCAGAGCGGCTAAAGCCCTGCCCCAGCCCCCCACTCCCTCCGGCGGGGGCTGCTCGCCTGCACGCCTGGTGGTCCCAGCGCGGCCGACCCCGGGCCCCGGCGGGGCCTGGGCCGCGCTCCCGCGGAACCCGCGCCAGTTTGGCCCCGGAGAGCGAGAGCCCGGCGCCTACGTGGCCCCCGGGGCTGGCCCCAGAACCCTGTTCCTTACCCTGCCTGACATCGGCGAGGAGGGGGCCTTGGACGGCGACTCCGGGGATGGCGAAGCGTGAGTAGCAGCGTGGTCCGGGCGCGCGTATACCTTTTGCTGGGACCCCTGACCCCTTCGCCTGCCGCACTCACCTTCGCAGGTACACTTTAGGAAATGAAATATTTGTAGTAACTTCCATAACCCCCAGGCACCCTCCTTGCACGTTTCCTGGATCCTTACTCCTTGGCTTTGCGGGCTTTCAGACATAAGCTGTAACATGCTTTGTCCAACTTTCTGAGAATGAATCCTAAGGCGGCTTGAAGGAAGGGACAGAATTTTGTTTCTCTTCTACCAGAAGCATTGCTACTTAGAGCGTTTGTGTGGTTTTCTTGAGGACTTTTTGAAGTCCCTTTGTCTCAGAATATAGTAGGTATGCAGGGAGACAGAATACACACATCTGCAGCAAGTATTTTAAGAAATGGTGAGACCTTGTGCTTTCCTGATTTCTAAGGACCAGCCCCTAGTCTTATCCCAAGTGAGATGGGTCTCCTTTGTGTGACATCTACTTAATTTATACATGCATAACACCATCTGACACAAATGGAATTGTAATGGCCAGGACATGTCTGATTATTACCTTAGAGCTCCTGAGAACTTGCCACAGTGCCCTGAGTTACTGCGGAAACGTTGACTTCATGGGAACATTTTCACTGGGAATCGGAAGCCACTTCCCTAAACACACACACACCCACACCCACACAACACCCCTTTCACTTCCGAGAGTCGTGATAAAAACATTGCTCTTTTAAAATGTGTTTTAGAACTAAGATGAGTTTTAATTTTTAGAGAGTGGAGCATATTGTTATTCTTGAGTGGGTAAATTTTCATCCTGAACGCTGCAAAGAAATAGTGAAATGGTCAAAGGCAAATGAGCCAATTCACAGACTGGGGTTTCTGCGTTGTAATCTAGTGAGGCCATTCCCTACTCCCTTCAAAAAATCCTGAGTAAATTTTGCATTCATACTGATCCTGACTCATTCACAATTTAAATAATTACAATTTCACAAAATTGCATGATATTCATATCAATATGAAAATAAGCAAAGGCTGGGCGTGGTGGCTCACGCCTGTAATCCCGGCACTTTGGGAGGCCAAGGCGGGCGGATCACGAGGTCAGGAGATCGAGACCATCCTGGCTAACACGGTGAAACCCTGTCTCTACTAAAAATACAAAAAATTAGCTGGGCGTGGTGATGGGCGCCTGTAGTCCCAGCTACTCGGGAGGCTGAGGCAGGAGAATGGCGTGAACCCGGGAGGCGGAGCTTGCAGTGAGCAGAGATAGGGCCATTGCACTCCAGCCTGGGCAACAGAGCGAGACTCCGTCTCAAAAAAGAGAATAAGCAGTTAAGCAAAAGGTTGTTCCCACTCATTAAAAAATACTATATTATGACATGTTTATCGACTGATAGTTTTCCCTAAAACTATCAGTTAATTGCTTTTGGAAAACTCACTGGAATACGTATACCTGAGGAATTAGACCATTGTTATTGGCAACTGGTCCTTAACATTTATGCAATTAATGTTTTATGAGCAAACAGATCTACACACTGACCTTAAACGCTAGTCTTAGTGCTTTTAACAGATAGGCACTGAAATATGCAGCATGGCCAGTGAAAGAACTGGTATTAGTTTCAATTCTTGAACATACTAGCTCATGTTTATATTGTGCAAATATTTGCCATAGACACTTTTTGAATATCACTGCATTTGACATTATTTACATGAGATTATTCTGAATTAACAAATGCATTCAGTTTTACAGACAGTGAAGAAATTGAATTTTTAAATTATTATTTTTTGAGATGAGGTCTCCCTCTGTCACCCAGGTTGGAGTGCAGTGGTATGATCACTGTTCACTGCAGCCTCAACCTCCTAGGCTCAAGCGATCTGATTCTCCTGTCTCAGACTCTTGAGTAGCTGGGACCACAGGTGTGAGCTGCTAGGCCTGGACAATTTTAAAAATGTTTCTGTGGAGTCTCCCTGTGTTGCCCAGGCTGGTCTTGAACTCCTGGCTTCAAGCAATCTTCCCACCTAGGCACAACTGGGATTATAGGCATGAGCCACTGCATCTGGCCATGAAATTGGATTTTAGGTAAGTGCCATGAGAAGTAATATACACGGCTAGGTGCTTTGCAGAATCCTCGTGAGTTTGTGTGCTCCTGCTGTCTGCAGCCACAGGTAAAGGCACACACAGGCAGGAAGCAGACTGGCCTGTGAGCACATACCATTTTTCCTTTCAGATCCACGGCTACTCACGTTCCCTTCCTCTCATCATACCCCACTCATTTTTCAATCACTAAAACATAAGAGACGAAGGGGAAGGAAGAAAGTATTAAGGTCACTTTTCTTTCAATACTACAGACTGCACCTTGAAGGCTTTTTTTCCCCTCCTGGATTTCTGCAGTGGTGATTTATAACACCGAATAAACAAACCTAACACAATGAATTTAAATTTGCTCCTACCATCTCATCTGTCACTTGGCAGATAGCTGCTGCTGTTAGCCTGCGTGGTTAGTATTAAAATCAAGAATTTAAATTTCAAAAGCCTGGGAACATGGAAAGGGAGAAATGGATAATGTCAGAGAAAAAGAAAAAGAGTGATGAGAGAGAATGTGAACACATATAAAGGAAACATAAACCTATCTGTAAGAAATGTAGATCTAATTTTAAGGCTGTGGCACTGAATTCGAAAGGAAAGCCCTACTAACAGTTTATACTTTTTTTGACAATAATGCATACATTTTACATTTGCCTGATTCTGTACTTGGCTTAAAAAAAAAAAAAACAAAACTCAAAGTAATGAAATTAACTTGAGTAGGAAAATATGCAAACTCTCCTTCAATTAGAGGCTTTTTTTCCCAAACAAAGATGCTGAATAGCAGCAGGGGTTTTTAAGTGAAAGGCTCATGGAACGGAGGCTGCCCCTTTCACTCCACAGGACATACTGGCTGCACATCTGAGCCAGAGGATACTGAACTGTCTTTCTTCACCTCACTGTCCTGCATCCCTAGATGTGTGATCCAACACCTTTGATCTTCACCTTGGCTTCCCTGTGCATTTCATGTATATATTACACCTCAGTGTTTTTCGGTCTCACTCACCCCTCGTCACTACCTCTTTTTACACTTCTGGTTTGAACCACACAATACACCTTGTAAAGGTCTTGTTCTCTCATTTGTTCTGCAAATCTAAGAATTCCTAGCAATACGTAAGGTGGATAGATTGATAATTGCTGTGTATGAATGTTGGTAGAGTGTAAACTTCTAGTCAGGAAGTATTTATAGCTTGTATAAGTCATAGTTATTAGCAAGCATATACTCTTTTTTTTTTTTTTGAGTGATTGAGTTCCATTGTTAAAATAATATTACTGTGGATACATTGCAGTGGCTGCTTGAATGGCTTGTCAGCATGGCTGGCAGTAAAGTGACTGGAGGGACTCATCTTGATTCCTCTGACACTGAGGCAGCCTCGAATGTGAGGAAGCCTGTAGACCCAGAAACCAGACAAGGTGGATTCCACCTCAAACCAATTGCTAGCTGAGTAATTCTGGGCGGGTTTTTCATTTTTCCCTAGCTGTACTTTTTCTTTCATGATAATATGGAGGCGATAATACTTTCTGCATCAAGGTACTCCAGAAATTAATTGAAATAATATATTAAGTAACATATGGAGAAATGCTAAAAAAAAAAAAAGTGTTATCTATGATTACTACCTGCTTCTTGGCACAGAAATGGAAATTGAGAGCCATGTTTTATTGAAAGAAACATTCTAGGTGAAGGAAAGACAGAGAGAAAAATGATTCATTATATTTACCATGTGACTGTAATAAATGGCATCTTTTAGTTCAGTTATTTGGGAGAACAAATTATCGTACATGCCAATCTTTCATCATTACCTTCCCTGCATGACTTACAGAAGATAAGAGTTAGTTTAATTAACATTGCCACTGAACGCTGTGTAACACCCAGAAGGAAATGCATTTACCACTCTGGGATCAGACTTCTAATCTGCAGAATAATCAGTAGCATCACAAATCGTACATTTGGGTAGCCCTTGTCTTTTCCTCCACTGAAACCCTGTGATTTATATTCACATCTTACATCCGTTATCAGACTATAAACTCTTTGTCCTGTGACACTTAAGGGAACGCATGCCCATGAAGGACATTTAGCAAATATTTATTGAATGGATGAAGAAAATATTTTCTTCCTTATATACCCACTGTCTTGGGTTTCTAATCTTACAAGAACCCAGAAATGTCTTCCTTTCAGAATAATTATTGTCTTGGGTCTCTTTGTTTCATTGTCTGGAGTTTTTCCAAAGTTGGTAATGCTTTCTACCGGGACTTAGCCTTTCCTCAGGGATGAACAGGGAGCTCAGTGTACAATTGTCACGTGACCATTTCTTTCATTAAAAGTAATAATGAATTCAACTTGGTTTTCCATATGAAGTATTTGCTTAAACCCGAGAAAACAATTTTGTTCTGTGTTATGCAGTAGACTTTTGCTGTAAATTATCCTCTTTCTCTGTTGTTATATTTCAATCTTTTTTTTTTTTGATTCTCCTGCCTCAGCCTCCTGAGTAGCTGGGATATATTTACATCTTGAACATTTGAGTTAGCAGTTCTATGTTTTTTTACTGTGCGTTTAAAGAACACATTTTGAGTGTTTTCTAATTTCTTATCCAACAAGCATGACCCTTGATTTGTGCCAAGCTCATAATGACAGTCCTGTGGGAGTTGAACGCTTCAGCGTTGCGTAATCATAACAGCTCATGTAAATTAGTATAGTTTTTAAAGCACAGATTGAAGTCAGATTGAATTTGATTCACATCTCATTTTATGATTCTTCTTAGAATGCTAACTAAGCATTCACATTGGGTACTTAACCTCTTTAAGCTTCACCTTCTCATTCATAAAATGGGAATTAATAATGCCTATTCAAAGAGATGTAAGGATTAAAAGAGATTATATATACAAACTTGTTTCTGTGGTGGCTGGTACATAAGCACTCAATAAATAACTGTTACTATTACATGATACTCATTATTCTAAATATATTTTTATTTATTACCTACAGTCAGCATCTTTTGTACAAAATAGAGTTTATTGCTATGAGCTGCAGTGAAGGCTAATGTATTCATTGTCAACCTGTATTATATCTTTTCCATCTAAGATCCACATGGAGCTAGATTTTTGAGTAATCAGGGAAAGAACTGGAATGGATCTTATCAAAAAGCAGGAAAAATAAGATAAATGATCCAAGAGTGGTTTCAGACACACTGCTGTGAGCACACAGCTAAGAGAGAAAAGGAGGCCCGGAGATGATGCTGAGGGAGGGGAGGTGTCAGGGGTCTGAGTTCTAAAGAATATCCAAAAGTGGGGCGCATGGGCACCTCGGGCTTGGGAGGGCACTGTAGGAGACCAAAGCAGTGCGGGCAAATGCATGGAGGCACAGAGTCACGTGGCACGAGGCTTTCCATTTGTTAGGAGCACAGCTTTTGTGAAAAGCGTTAAAACTAGGGAGAGCCTTGGATACTGGGCACGTTTAGTAAACACTGGAAAAACCACGGTTTAGGTAGAGAAGTGGCAGGAGCAGGCTGCGCTTTAGAAGGGTTGAACTGATATGCAGGGAGCTAGTAGGAGGCTCCAGGAATAAGCACCTGAGAGGTATGGAGCCTAGGAATGAACACGGTGGAAAAGATACCGAACGGACAAATCTCGCGAGACCGGCAGCACAAAGGTGAGACTGAGGAAGCCAGAGGAAGTGCTGACGATGATGTCACGTGGCCGGGAGGAGAGCGCCACTCCTAAAGGGGGGACCACAGAAGATGTGGGTTTGTCACGCAGACGAGGCGTTCCCTCTGGGATACACACCTTGAGTTGAGGTCTAGGAAAACATCTAGAGAAGGGGCAGGCACGGGGCTGGACATTCATGGTGGAATGTGGCAGCAAGTTAAGGACTGGGAGTATAAACAGGCGGCTTTGCATATACAGGTGATGGTGAACACACACAGTGATCACAAACTACACAACAGATGACATCACACGCCAAGCAAGATAGGAGCGCTCCTTACTGTTGCTGCAGGTGCTTCAAGACCCTCTAAAATGAGGGGCGTCTCCTTTCTCTGCTGGAACAGTGCTTCTCAATGTGTGTGGCATTAGCTACCTGCGAGCAGTTACCAGGTGGCTACTTGTTCCCTGTCCACGAAGAGGTAAGTACAGAAAGGGAGAATAAGCATTTAGAAATTTTATAGCAATTGGCAGAGGAGCTTTATGTCTGTTGACTAATAATTAAACATTTGGATTCACATTTGTATATTTTTTTTACCATTTTTTCTATTTTTATTATATTTTAAAAGTATTTACATACAATAAATTGGAAAAATGATCCGACACTACAGATAGTTTGAAGACCACTGAGGTAGACTTTATTAAGATACCTTTAAACCACACTGAGCAAAACATTTCAGGACACCAAGAAAAAACAGCCAAACGTAACATTATCTTTTACTGTCCTTAAAATACCAGGCTAAGCAATATTCTAATAGTATCCTCTGATTGAAGATGAGATTCTTTGAGTTGTTCAGACGATCTGGAGTTGAGGATGTGCCTGGTTCACAGTGTCTTTGAGCGCTGCTGTCATCGGATGCAGCCTCCAGCCAAGCACCCACTGTCTGGGAGGAGGGAGTTTCCCATTCTTATTCTTGCTTTAATCCTAGCTTGTCAGTTTTTGTTTTGTTTTGTTGTTTTAACATAAAAACCATGGGGAGTAGAGTCTATTGCTTTCCCTCAAAATAAACCTTTGGATCATTCACTGTGAGGAGGGACAAAGGAAAGTGAAAATGCTAGGGGAAAAAATACCAGTTAACATTTACAAATACCAGCCACATATCCTGCACTTCCAGAGGACCTCTTCCCTCATGGGTGCAGTGCGGATATGTGTTTCATTTTACACAGTCAAACCACCTACCTTTTTGGATATGCAGAATTTTACAATTCATAGGCAAAAATTTCAAAAATTACCTTCACATTTAATGGTCTCACGAGTAGTGTTACACAGACACGTATTTAGCAGGACGTGATTTACTAGACAGCATGTACTACGTAGTACTCATCAAGCAAATGAATAAATACTATTCATTATGTATTGGAAAAAAGTTGCCCCTTTTTGAGAGGTAGAAATAATGAAGATGCCGTCTCTTGTAAAGCACAGAAATCAAATAAACGCTTTGTCATGATTCACCATTATGGAACTTTGCAATGATTACATATCATTTAGAAGCTGGTGGTCTTTGACAGTGACTAGAAAAACAGCCACGCTAAGACTTTCGCTTCACTTGTTTAATAAAGAGGTTATTAAGGCAAAGTTGAACTAAATGTTCTTCTCAAATGCATGTATACCTATATAATCTTCTTAGAATCATTGCTTTCTTTATAACCATAACTTGAAATTATTTTTAAATATTGTGGAACTTCTATATAATGTCAGTCATGAGGATGAGGACACAACTCACCTTGGAAGCTCCTGTTCGTATCAGGCTTTTAGTGTTAATAATTCTATTTCAGAGAATGTCACTAGTTGTATAGAAAGGCAAAGTGGGGATGTATTGTAAAATGCAACATTTAATTCAATTCCCTAATATCAGTGTGAAGACTTGGAAACCATCCCTGTACATGCAGGACTCTTCATAATCCAGTTGACCTGAGTCTCCATCAAATAAAATGAACCCCTCCCCTCAAATAGAAGTTTTGTTGCTAAATTAATGCAAATAATTGAATCCTAGGGAACTACAGTTTCAATATATGAAGTGCACTTTAAAGAAGCAGGTGATATATTCCCAAGGAAAGGTCTGCCTCAGACCTCTGTTTTACTTACTGGTTTTAACATTTTTATAAGCATGTTTCACAGATTGATGTGATCATTGGTCAACTACTTACTATTCCATAAAGCCAGGGTTCTTAGCATTTGAAGTAACAGCTGGTATTTCAGGGTCTACGAGGCACCAAATATAGCATGCATGTCTTATGGACATTATCACAAATCCCCAAAATGTACCTACAAGGCAGGAATTTTATTTTCATTTTACAGATGAAGAAATTGAGACTCAGAATAAGAAATTGTCTAATTCCACCTAGCTGCTATGTGGAAAGTATAAGATTGAATTCGTGGAAATCAATCTATATCTTCCACACATAGGTATAACCAGGTACTTTTAATGAATTAAGATAGTAATGAGGATTAAAATCTACTTCCAAAGTAATTCGTGGAATTTCCACTAGAACAAAATGACTCCAAAGAATTATACTCTTTCCAATAAAAATTTAAAAATCATGTTAGTAAGGCCGGGCGTGGTGGCTTATGCCTGTAATCCCAGCACTTTGGGAGGCCAAGGCGGGCGGATCACGAGGTCAGGAGTTCGAGACCAGCCTAACCAATATGGTGAAACCTCATATCTACTAATAAAACACAAAAATTAGCTGGGCATTGTGTTACGCACCTGTAGTCCCAGCTACTCAGGAGGCTGAGGCAGGAGAATCGCTGGAACCTGGGAGGCAGACATTGCAGTGAGCCGAGATCGCGCCACTGCACTCCAGCCTGGGTGACACAGCAAGACTCCATCTCAAAACAAAACAAAACAAAACAACAACAACAAAAAACCTCACGTTAGTAATCTAAAAGTATCTCAAAATAATATTCCTATTAGTACTGATAAAGAGACCATAATAGTCCATTTCAAAGTACAGATAAATGCATTTTGTAATAAAGACATGACTTCTTAAAGCATTCATTTTGTCAACTCTCTTCCAGATTATTTTTATAATTATGTTTCTTGTAAACTATTTTGTGTGGTGATACCAAATATATTTTATTCATACTAGAAAGGCAGTAATGAGCAAGCATTGTCTTACTAGAAAAAATGGAGAAGCAACTAGAGATGGCATTGCCAGGGAAAGGCTGTTCCTGCACGTCAGCATTTTCTTAATTAGATGTTTCACTTAAGGGTTTGGAAGAAGCCTTATAATTAAATATTGACAACTGTAATCCTTGCCAGCCCTGATGTTCATGTTTATCTAGTGAGCATATTTGTTTCATATGACGTTTAACATTTTGGATCTTTTTTGACTGTTGATTTCTAACATAAATGATATAATTTTGAGGTTCTATAAGATATAGTTAAAATATATTCTAAAAATGTATTTTTAAAGATTTATTAAAGTGACCATTTAAAACTTAGTCATTAACTTCGTTTCTTTACGGTGACATTTCTTTAGTAGAGCATGTCAAAATTACATTGAGAAAATGATGGGACCCTATGGAAGATGTAAGGAGACATTGATGGCAATTGATATTCTGATGCACGTAAACGTATTATGACTGCCCTGACAGGCGCTGCGCACGTTTACCCCACCTAGCGTGGGACTAAAAACAGTGGGCGTGGCGGTGCCATCCTACACCCAGCGGCTGTCTGTCTTTGTTCTCGAGTCTGACTGTTGAAGTTCTGCTTCTGGTTCTTTTGTCTTTGTCTTGCTTTCGTGGTGAAGTTTAACCTCGGACTTGATGAATACCTTTGGCTCTTGATATAATCCTCACAGCTCCTGAGAATCTGACTCAAGCGCGCCTGTGATTTATCTTCCTGAATTCTCTGTTAACTATGTCAGCCAACCCAGATCCAGCCCCAAAAACTTACCAAGACAGTGACTTCCTGGCTGGCGCCATCCTAGGCCTGTCCGGGAGATCAGAATAGTCAATACCTGTTTTCCTTTCATTAGTTTCTCACTCATCTCAATTATGTCTTTGTATTAAGTGAGAAAATTGCTGACCAAATATAAAGATGTTATGAAGAAGTCTAAAACTGTTGGTAAAGGAAGCATAAGATGAATGTAGACGCTGGGCTGTTCTAAAAGATAACTGGCCTGCTGTCTTTAAAACTGTCAGTGTCGGTGAGGTCTGGGGAAAGGTGGAAGAATAATTTTCTTTCTACTTGAAAATAGACTAAAGAGAGGTAAGAACAATTTAAAATATGGAATTTGATTGGCTGCTAGTTTAAAAATATAGCTATAGAAGATACTTGGGAAAATTAGATTTGAATATTAAAGAGAATATTAGAGTGAGTACTAGTTTCAGGAAACTGTCATTGATTTTCTTAGATATGATAACAGTATGGGGATTATGTAGGAGAACATCCTTTTAGGAAATGTATGGTAAGGTAGGGATCAGTAGAGTGTCACGATATTTGCAACTTCCTTTCAAATAATCCAGAATAAAATACGTTTCTGGATTTAAAACAATATGGTAAAATATTAACCATGGTTGAATCCAGGTGATAGGTATTTTTTTTTTTTTTTGGTATAAATCTTTCAACTCTTCTGTATTTTTAAAAATACGTTATAGTAAGAAGTTGGAAAAACTATTGTATATAAGAATCATTATTATTCTGACCTCAACAGAAATGTTAAATATTGACTTTTCATGGGAATTGTTCATAAATAATGTACATATTTAGAGGATGAACATCTAAATGATGAAACAAAAGATAAGTAAATTCTTGCCTTTGTTTTGGAGACTAGGTGGTTTCTTAACATTTGTGAACTCTAGTGTTCCAAATTTCGTATTTCCACCTTTCTTGAAAGCATGTGGTAATGGTGACTTTCTTTTATAAAATTTCAAGTCTTCAGAGAAGAATCTAAAGTTCTGAAGAAGGAAAAATGGAAATTATGATAGAGCCTAGAGGGAAAGAAATGAGTATGTTTAATTTTGTTACAAGGTAATAAGAAATAGTGGGGAAGAGAAGATGGAGGAGATACTTCTATTCATAGGCCATGCCTCTGGGTTCAGACTCTGGTCATTCTGATATACAGTCCAGTGTTAATACAAGGAACCAGGACAGCTTGAAAAGGAAATGTCACTATTACTGAGTTTTCAAAGGATGTCCAAATCTTATTTTTGCAAAACATGGCTGTTTGTATAGTTTATTTTTGGCAAAGTATGGTTGTTAGTTGATGCAGTTTGTATAGTTAAAAGATTTCTCTTGTCACTGCAAGTTTTCCTGTCTGTGCCATTATGAGACGGGTGAATTTCCCTCTCACGGACATGTGCTGATGTTGGGAGACAGTTCTCCCTGGGCCTTTTGTTTCTGTGCGTTCTTGCTGGATATGCAGAAATGCAAGGCCCTTCGTGGCTCTTTATTAGGGCCATTTTCCAGGATTGCATTTGCAGTGAGCAGCCTGAAGAGATGAGGGAGAAAGAGCACATGAGCCACCGGCCACTGTGGACCAGGGGGTTTGCAAGCTCAGTGTTTCTTGTGACGCGACCCACTGCAGGATCTAGGACCAAACGCTTGCCCTGTGGGAAGTGGGGTGCAAGGAACAGACGTGAATTCTGATACTGTGGCAACTGCTTTTGCAGCAAGTAAGAAGGTCTTTCATCTACAATTTAGGATTCTCATGTTTCCTCTAAGCATCCACCAAACTGTGACAAACTAATGTGTTAGCTTCTTAGCTGAGTAAAATGAAATCCCAGACCCTTCACAGTCCTTGACAGCCAGCACAGAATAGTTAAGCAGCAAATATTTGCGTGACAATCACTTTCTTAAAGCACACACACACTTTTTGTGCAAAGCAGTGACAGTAGCTGAAATTGCGAAACGAAATTCCATTCTAAAAATTTGCCATCTTAACTAGATAGGTAAAATTTTCTAACGTGTAAGAGAAGGGGCTACACACTCACGCAGACAATGAGCAACTTGGTAGTGGGTGACCACTTCGTTTCCAGGTCATCCACGCCCCAGGGAGGTGTATCCTTGGTCAGAAAAGGATGGACTTAGGATAAGATCCCAAGATACATCTACAGAATGATTCTGTGAGGAGGAAATTCAAAGGCACTGTTTCCTCCAGGGTGGAGGCAGAGGGTGGGTTGGCTTCCAGTTTCTTGCCATTTTTATAGAACACAGCATGGTGATGTGTCCACAGCCATACAGGCCAATGACTGGACTGTTGGAAATTCTTGCTGGTGGCATCTCACAAACCTTTTCCTTTCTCTCAGTACTTTTTCTCTAAGTAATGATGCAGTTCAGGCCCTCAGCTTGTTGTTTTGTGATATGTGCCAGCCACCTGCTTCTCGAACCATCTCTCTCACTGGATGAGCACAGAGCTAGGATGCCTGCTACACCCACATCCCCTGTGGAGGTCTCTTGACCATAGTCACTGCCGAGGGAAGCAGCCCTAGGAAACTCCACAAACACAGTAATGACGCTGCCCCTCCCGAGCTGATCAGAGCACGCTGGGAAGCCTGAGGAAGACTCCATCCATCAGCCAGCCAGCAATCAGTGACATGCTCCCAGGGGTGGCTCTATCCAAGCAGGGATGTCAATGTGGTGAAATGGGTTTCTCACGAGAATTTGCACACGAGGTAGAGGGAGAGTCAGCAACACAGCCTTGTTGTCAGGTTTAAGTGAGATCTTTCCCATAAGGCACTTAGCAGAGCACTTGGCTGAAATATGGGGCTTAATAACTGTTGGATAATTAACACTACTATTGTGAACAGTTGAAGCTGAAGGGTACTCTGAGAGAAGGCAAAGAACAGAGAGGCCATAGGCAGGCTGGGGCCATGAATACCCAACAGTTCGAAAGGGAGGCTAGAAAGAAATATGGGGTAGAGGTGAGATGTTGAAGAAGCAACGTAGGAAGTGGAATCACATGAACGAGCACGGCACCCTCTCTGTGTGCTACAGACTTGCACTGCCAAGAGCGCGAGGTAACAGCCTGTTCTCTGGCTGCCCGGAGGCGGATGACCTTCACAGTCCCCAAATTCTAACCCCTAAAGCCTGCCATCTCCTTCCTCCCTTATATTCCTGTTTGGGTGGCATTTCCCAGACTCCTGTGGGATCTGGACGCTTGTTTCCAATATTTGTAAATAATTTCCACAGAATGAATTCCTTTCATTGGTATCATATCACTTGCCCAGTCCATACTACTCATTACTAGGAGTACCTCGAGTAAGCCTCGCACCTTGTTACCAAAAAGGATACATTGATGGACTTGCCCTTCCCAACTCACGTCTTCCTGAGGTCCCCCTTTCTTGCTGGCTGGATAGAATTTATTCACTCAGCTTTTCTACCGTAGGATAGTGTGATGGTCAATTTTATGTGTCAACTTGACTGAGCTAAGAGACACCCGGATAGCTGATAAAACGTTATTTTTGGATGTGCCTGTGGGGGTATTTCCGGAAGAGATTAGCATTTTCATCAGTAGACGCATCGGAATCTACCCTCACCAATGAGAGTAGATCTACCCTCATCTAATCCCTTAAGGGTCCAAATAGAACAAAAAGGCAGAGGAAGGGCGAATTCTCTTCTTCATGATCTCGGACATCCAACTCTCCTGCCTTCAGACCAATATCGAAGGGCCTGGTGCTTGGGTCTTTAGACTCCAGGACTCCACCCTCGAATTCTCAGGTCTTTGACTTTGGACTGGGGGGAGTCACGCCATCATCACCCCATCGACCCCCCTGGTTCCCAGGTCTTCACACTCGGGCTGGATCACACCACCGGCTTTCCTGGTTCTTCAGCTCGCAGGTGGCAGATGATGCGACTTCTCAGCCTCCGTGATTGCGTGAGCCTGTTTCCCTAATATATCTCCGGGTATATATCTCTATCTTATTGGTTCTGTTTCTCTGGAGAACCCCAATACCGGGGAAGGAAGAGACGCTTGCTCTTTACAAACGGGCAGTATGTCACAATTCTGTGGGGATTTTGAGCTAATTTTCTGCTTTGGAACCACTGAAGAGGCTTCTCGAAGAATGGAACGGCATTTTGTAACGGTAGAGCTGTCGCGCGTGCCAATTACAAGTGTTGCGGGAGGACAGTTATTTCACAGGCAGAAGTGTGTCTGTGTGATTCTCTGAGAAGCCGTGCCTTCCCGCCAGGCAGAAGGTGCTGGAGCTGACGGCACGGGCCGACAGGAGCAACCGTACACCTCTCGCCAACTCCACCCTGAGAGGCCTCACAATGGGTGTTTGAAATCAGCCAAGGAGGAACTCTTTTGACCCTGCATGCCCACAGAACCTCCACTCAGAGCTTCGGTTTCTTCCGGAGAGTTAGTCTACCAGCACACTGCTGCTAAGTAGTGTAAGATGTATGTTTACTTCACAGTAAACACCTTTCAATCTACCCGATTCCACAGGTAGATTGAAACAAGGGGATGCTTTTGACAAAAGGCTTTGAGATTACTGTTTCTGTCATAAGAACACTCAGAAGAGATGTCAAGAGGCTGGCCTCTCCAAAGTCACACAGTGGAAGTGTGGGTACCAGGTTCTGTCTAGTGGCTTTCAACATTTGTTTTCTGTCTTACAACATCCATCAGAGGATGACATGTACCTGCAAGAAACAGTTTCATGAGCATTTGTTAACATAATCACTGCAATTATATCCCTTACTCTTCAGACAAGCAAGAATAAGGGAATGTACGTGAAAGGGGTAGTCTGAAATATTCTGGGTGTTTTTTTTTGTTTTTTGTTTTTTGAGATGGAATTACGCTTTTGTCGCCTAGGCTGGAGTGCAATGGCACGATCTCTGCTCCCTGCAATCTCTGCCTCCCAAGTTCAAGCAATTCTCCTGCCTCAGCCTCTCAAGTAGCTGGAATTACAGGCATGAGACACCACGCCCAGTAGTAGAGACAGGGTTTCACCATGTTGGCCAGGCTGGTCTCAAACTCCTGACTTCAGTTGATCCTCCCGCCTCAGCTTCCCAAAGTGCTGGAATTACAGGCATGAGCCACCATGCCCGGCCTTTTTCTTTCTTTCTTTCTTTTTTTTTTTGAGATGGAGTTTCTCTTTTGTTGCCCAGGCTGGAGTGCAATGGTGCAATCTCGGCTCACTGCAACCTCCACCTCCCAGGTTCAAGTGATTCTCCTGCCTCAGCCTCCCGAGTAGTTGTGACAACAGGCACACGCCACCATGCCCCACTAATTTTTGTATTTTAGTAGAGATAGGGCTTCACCATGTTGACCAGGCTAGTCTTGAAATCCCTGCCTCAGGTGATCCAGCCACCTCTGCCTCCCAAAATTCTGAGATGACAGGCGTGAGTCACTGTGCCTGGCCAATATTCTGTTTTTTAATGCAAATCATTGATAAAATTAGTCCTACATTTTTGTGGTCACAGCTTACGACTGACACTGAGGGTAAGGACCATGAGTTTAGATGATACAAGGCTGAAAGGAAATTGTGCTCTGCAGGGGCCTCGTTG
The DNA here is from genome assembly GCF_024542745.1 of Macaca thibetana thibetana. NCBI lineage: Eukaryota > Metazoa > Chordata > Mammalia > Primates > Cercopithecidae > Macaca > Macaca thibetana. The sequence goes on along the minus strand of NC_065582.1, from coordinate 3,922,464 downwards.
CAATTGTCTGTCTTCGGGAGCCACTCAGCTAAATATTATAAAAACCAAACAAAAAGAACAGTGGAACCGTGCCTGGAATGCTTTAGCTCACGATGCTTTCTTTCCCCCTTATAAGGACATGTATTGTATGTATTTTTGTTTATTATGGGGAAGGGCTGAGCTCTGCTTAATGGAAATATATCTGGTATATTCCAGAGCTCATGGTTTTTTGAAATTCAAGGTCCATATGAAATTCTGTTAATTTAGAATTAGAATGTTCACCTTTATTATTTAATGTACTTCAGTTGTTGGTTTGGTTAATATTCACGCTTTGAGTTTAGCATTGTGTGTGTGTGTGTACATATATGTATGTGTGGATGGATGGATGTCTCTGCATATGTGCATGTGTGTATGGTGTATGTGTCTGTATAGGGGCGTGTGTGTATGTGTTTCTGCATGTGAGTGTGTGTGTGCATCTCTGTGTCTGTGTGAGTGTCTGTGTATATGTGTCTGTGTTGGTGTGTGTCCATGTATGAGCCTGTATCTGTGTGTGCCTGCATCTCAGTGTGTATGAATGTGTGTCTGTGTGTGTATCTGTCACTTTGTGTCCATGTATGTGTCTGTATGGGTGTGTGTCTCTGTGTGTCTGTGTATGAGTGTGTGTGTGTGTCTGTCTGTGTATGAGTGTGCATGTATGTGCCTCTGTGTGTGTATGAGTGAGTGTGTGTGTCTGTGTATGAGTGTGCATGTATGTGCCTCTGTGTGTCTGTGTATGAGTATGTATGTGTGCATGTGTGTATGTGTCTCTGTGTGTATGAGAGTGTGTGTGTGTGTGTCTATGTATGTGTGCTCCGAATACACTTCTAATGTGTACCTTCCTGTCCCTGTTAGGAAGCCTCTGTTTTTGCCCCACACTGACCCTGAAGGAAGGATGCTACTCCCCTTTCCCCATAGGGAATTCATGAACTGTAATTGCATTAAATCACGAGGAAGAACTGTGTATTTCACTAAAGATCCCCTTGAAAGATGAATGTGATTCATATCACACACCATACAATATCTCACTTCAAAAGTTCTCTTAATTCCGCTTCCAGCAAGGGTGGACTGGATTGTTTCAGACCAGCTACCAGCTGAAAGCAACTAGAGAAGCTGAACACCAAGTTAAAGACCTCAAAGGAGTTAGGGTGACCTACAAATAGAGCAGCGCCAGGGACTGAAACCCAGTTTTAGATCTTCTCAGTTCCGGAGTGGATTAAGGTGACCTGGGACTGCGAGAGCCCCCAGCACAGTCTGCTGTAAGAAGCAAATACAATCCTCTTTGAACTTAAGCTGCAAGCAACAACTCTATAGTGTTTACCAGATACCAGTTAAATAGAAGAAGAAAGAAATGTTAAAAATAGATGTACACATCAAGTGTTTGAATTTGCAGATAATCCCAATAAAAGGAAGCTGGTGTATCTTGTATTATATCAGACCAAGTAGACTTCCAAGTAAATAGGAAGCATTGGTGGAAGTAACAAGGGCCATTTCATAAAGTTTAAAGGGCCACTCTATGAGAAGATATAAGAATTCTTAATTTATAGGCACCAATAACATCGTTTCAAAAAGTACATAAAGATGCACCCATTTGACTGACTTGCAGCAGCTGATGTCTGCTGCCAAGGCTTCCGCTCCAGATGCAAGAAAAAGTGTTTTTTGCCATTCCTATCCATCAGCCTGTGGCAGCCAAGATTGAATGGAAGAGTATAGGAAATACAGGTAACTGCTACAACCCAGACATAAACTTGTAAACAGTGCAAAACCTGTTTTACTCCAAAAAAGGAATCTAAAATTTGACTTTATGAAATCTATCTATCTATCTATCTATCTATCTATCTATCTATCTATCTATCTATTGTATCTATATATCTATATCTCTATATATATATTGACAGAACTAAAAGGAGAAATAAATCCAAAATTATAGTGGAAGATTTTAACAGTAATTGTGTATAATTGTTTGTTTGAGACAGGATCTCACTCTCTCATCCAGACTGGAGTGCAGGGGTGTGATCTCAGCTCACTGCAGCCTCTACCTGCTCGGAGTCAGGTGATCCTCCCACTTCAGCCTCCCCAGTAGCCACCATGCCTGGCAATTTTTTTGTATTTCTGTAGATACAGGGTTTTGCCATGCTGCCCAGGCTGGTCTCAAACTCCTGGACTCAAGTGATTCACCCACCTCGAGTTCCCAAAGTGCTGGGACTACAGGCATGAGCCACCGTGCCTGGCCAATTATGTATAATTTTTTAGAGTCAATTTGTTTCAGAAAAAATACCACCAATTTACCTTAGATTCTAACACAGTAATTCCTCTCATATATATGAGAGGAATACATAAATAATACAGTATGTTACTGATACATACTACAGTAATAAGACAGTATGTTACTGATCCAAAGGTAGACAAATAGGCCAGGAGAGTACAGTAGACAAGCCAGAAGCACCTATTTGTACATGGACGTTTGGGTGCTGCAAAGTTGGTGCTGCAGATATTGGTGAAAAGATGGTTGCTATGAACTGAATGTCTGTGTCTTTCCCCAAATTCGTATGTTAAGCCCCTAACTCCTAGTGTGTTGGTATTTGGGGGGTAACTAGGTTTAGATTAGGTCTTGAGGAAAGGCCCCTTGTGACAGGGTTAGTGCCCTTAGAAGAAGAAGAAGAAGGGCTGGCGCAGTGGCTCACGCCTGTAATCCCAGCACTTTGGGAGGCTGAGGTGGGTGGATCACTTGAGGTCAAGAGTTCGAGACCAGACTGACTGACATGGTAAAACCCCATCTCTACTAAAAATACAAAAATTAGCCAGGTGTGGTGGCAAATGCCTGTAATCCCATCTACTCGGGAGGCTGAGGCAGGTGAATCGCTTGAACCCATGAGGCGGAGGTTGCAGTGCACTGAGATCACGCCATTGCATTCCAGCCTGGGTGACAGCAGGACTCCAACTCAAAAAAAAAAAAAAAAAAAAGACAGAGAGCCTCCTACTCTCCCACTCTCCATGTGCACACAAAGAAGAGGGCATTTGAGCACACAGGGAGTTGGCAGCCTTTGGCAAGCCAGGACGATGCCCTCACAAGAACCAGACCAGCCGGCACCTTGATCTTGGACTTCCAGGCTCCGTAACTGTGAGAAGTCAGTGTCTGTTGATTAAGCTGCCCAGGCTGTGGTGTCTTGCCGCAGTAGCCTGAGCTGACGGAGGCAGTGGTCTTTTCAATAATAGTGCAGAACCAATTGTATATCCTTACAGAAGTGAAAGACACCTGATACCTGAAGTCACACTACACATACAAACAATTTCATGCGGACTGTAGATCTGAATATGAAGGTAAAACAATGAGACTTCTAGGAGAGGACATAGATGCCGATTTTCATGCATCTTATCCTTGAGGATAGGCCAGGATCTCTTTGCTAACAGACAAAATAATTGCTAACCAAAAAGTAAAAGTTACACTATATTAAAATTAAGACCTTCTGTTAATCAAAACAGACCATTTACTGGAAGGTTTTAAATGACCCCAAACAAGCTTTGGAGGGCCAGCTCGCCCTTTAACTGTAATCGATTGTTGGGGAAAAAGTTATTTTGAATTTGCTTTTGAATGGGTTTAGCTTCTATTCTAGCTTTCTTTATTATCTTCATAAAAGCAACACAGATAACATGTCATTTCCACAACAGAGACTTGGTGATGTTAATCATTTGGCAAATTACCTTGGTACAATATTTTCCAGTTTATGTCAGTTTTAAAGAAGGGCAAATTTTTAAAGACCTGTTACCTATTTCTGAAAATGAAGCCATCAGTATTATCAGGAGACAAAATTACAACAAATTTAGTTCAGAAATGTCAATTGGTTTTATTTGTGATTCTGGAATTGGGCAACGCTTCCAGAAAATAGAATAAATGTGCCAAGGGGCAAAGCAGAGGAGGTGAGCTTTATAGACAGGAAACAGTGGAGAAAGCAGAAACAAGGAACAAAGAGCGAGTTGGTCATTTCAATGTTTTTTTTTTTCCTTGTAAGGCAGGAATAGGGAGACAAAACATGTACCCTAGAACTTAAAGTATAACAATAACAGTAATAATAATAAATAGGAAGAAAGAAAGAAAACTTACTGATGGGCTAACATTGGGTTACTCCAGGTTAGAGATGAAAACAGAGGACTTCAGTGTTATGACGCTGATTGAAACTGGTCTGTTTGGGAATCAGGATGTCTTTCTCTCCTGATTTCTGGAAAGGCTGGATAATCGCTCAGTTTGGGGACTGACTTGGTGGCTCACGCCTGTAATCCCAGCACTTTGGGAGGCCGAAGTGGGCAGGTCACCTGATATCAGGAGTTCGAAACCAGCCTGACCAACATGGTGAAACCCCATCTCTACTAAAATTACAAAAATTAGCCGGGCATGGTGGTACATGCCTTTAGTCCCAGCTACTCAGGAGACTGAGGCAGGAGAATCGCTTGAACCCAGGAGGCGGAGGTTGCAGTGAGCAGAGATCTTGCCACTGCACTCCAGCCTGGGTGACAGAGCAAGACTTCGTCTCAAAAAAACAAACAAAAAAAACAAAAAACAAAAAACCCAACTCAGTTTGGGTTTGGTGAAGTGGAACTTGAGCACGTAACTACATTTTGGTTTTTAGTCTTGTCTTTTGAGACCTAGTGCAGGAGCTTAAAACAAAACAGTGGCCTCCTAGAATGTTTATCTAACAGTATTGAAAAAAACCTTTTTCCAAGTCGGGAATTACTGAATTTTACTGAATTTGAAATAAGATAGATTATAAGGCATACTGCCATTTTACATTCTACTACAAAGAAAAATGTTACAATACTTTCTCATTGAGAATTTTAATTCTTATTGTAATAGGTTTAAATTTAATTGGAGTTTTAAAAATCATAAGTCACTCTTGTGCTGATATAAAAAGGAAAATATAGGCTCAAAAAATTCCTAAAAGTTGTTAACAGAGACCAACTATTGAGAATTTTTTCAGGTCTTTGCTTTTCCACTGGTATTTTTTGTGCCCTTAAAGCACTGGTGAGGCACACAACGCAGTAATCACTCTCTTAGATATGAAATTGATTTAACAGCCACAGTAAATAAGACAGCGTGTTATTGATGCAAAGATAAACAGATGGGCCCTGGGAGCCCAGTAGAAAAGCCAGAAACAGACCTATTTGTCTATGGGATTGTTGCAAAGTTGGTGTTGCAGACATTGGTGAGAAGATGATTGTTATGGGCTGAGTGTCTGTGTCTTCTAAACCAAAAAGTACCTAAGACAGGTCTCAATCAATTTAGAAATTTTGCCAAGGTTAAGAACATGCCAGGGAGACAGGTCTGTGCCTTTTTCCAAAGATGATTTTGAGGGCTTCGGTATTGAAAGGGGAAAAGCAGGCTGGATGCGATAGAGGGAGGGTATGGTCTCACTACTGAATCCACTGGTTCCAAGACAAAAGGAGCAGGGAGGGGAATGGACAGTTAGGTACTCGTCTAGGCTCTTTACGCAAGATAAGGTGAACATGGAGTGTGAAGATATTTAACCTTTTATCTGTAGCTCTCTGCCTGTCAACAAAAGGAAAGATAGTTTCTTGCATGACTCAACTTTCAGCTTAAGTTTTTCCTTTTGGCATCATGAACTGGGGTCCCAAGTTTCTGTTTTCCTTTCACAGTCTTTCCCTAAATTCATACGTTAAGCCCTGAACCCCCAGTGTGATGGTGTTTGGAGATGGAATTTTTAAAGAGACATTGATGCTGGGCTCTTAGACTAGCGCTGCTTATAGAGCTGGCCTGCACTCAGCACTGTTTCGGGAGTGTGAATAAAGGCTTCTGACTCAACACTGCCTCCTCCTCCCTAGGCATTCACCGGTGGGTAAAGGTTACACAGGAGTCACGTATTGTCTTGACTTCTTTCCAGGCTACACACTACGTTCTGCAAGCTGGGAGGTGATTTTTTAAAAATTGTGATAAATATGCATGATATAGAATTGATCATTTTAACAATTTTAAGTGTACCATTTAGTGGCATTAAGTACCACATTCATAGTGTTGTGCAGTCATCACCACCATCCATCTCCAGACGTTTTTCATAATCTCAAACAAACTCAGTACCCATTACCAGTAACTCCCTGTTCCTTCCTCTCCTCAGCACCTGGCAACCACCGTTCTGCTTTCTGTCTGTATGAATTTGACTACTTTAGGGACCTTGTATAACTGGAATCATACAATATTTGGGCTTTTGTGTCTGGCTTATTTCACTTAGCCTAAGGATTTTAAGGTTCATCCATGTTACAGCATGAATCAGATTTTCACTCCTTTTTAAGACAGTATTTAATCGCATGTATTGATATATACTACCTTTTGTTTATCCAGTCTTCTGTTGATGGACATTTGGATTGTTTCCCCCTTCAGCTATGTGAACAATGCTGCTGCTCTGAGCGTTTTTTAAGAGATGGGTTCCTACTCTGTCACTCAGGCTGGAGTACAGTGGCGTGATCATAGCTCACCACAACCCTGACCTCCTGGGCTCAGGTGATCCTCCTGCCTCAGCCTCCCAGAGTACCAGGGAGTACAGGCATGTGTCAGCACACCTAGCTACTTTTTACATTTTTTGTAGAGACAGGATCTCCCTGTATTGCCCAAGGTGGTCTCGAACTCCTGGCTCAAGGGATCCGCCCACCTCAGCCTCCCAAAGTGTTGGGATTACAGGCATAAGCCACTGCACCTGGCCTATGTCCCTGCTTTTAATTCTTTCAGTATATACCAAGAAGTGGGACTGCTGGATTGTAGGGTAATTTTACATTTCACTTTCTGAGGAATCACCAAATGATTTTTTCCTAGTAACTGCACCGTTTTACGTTTCCACTGGTGATTCACGAGGATTCCCATTTCTCTGCGTCTTCACCAAAACTTACTTACTTTCTTTCTTTTTAAACAGCCACTCTAATTAGTTTGAAATGGAGGACTGATCTTTTTACATTTTTTGGCAAGGGCTTCCAGATAGCACTGTGAGATGCTGTTGAAGATAGACGCATCCCAGCCTCAGAGATTAAACCTGAGCAATTATGATCTTTATTTTCTTCTTTTGCAACATTTTAGGCTGGTATCTTCCTGGGTCTCAAATAGAAACAAAGCCGCATGTGAAGCCTGTTCATGCCTGACTCTACTAAGCGCTGCAGCAGGGAGAGGAAGAAGAGCCTCTTGCTTTTTTAGGTGCATGAGAAAGACAGCGAGAACACAGTCATCCTGAGAGTGTCTGGCAGCCTGAGTTCTCCTTTCAGCTTTGGTCAGCTGAGAGCCCTGGAGCACCAAGTAAAGAGGAACCTCTGTGCTCTCCCAAGTGTCTTCTTTAGTCAGACCTCAGTTTTCCCTGGGCATCCTGCATTGCCCTAGAATCTGACCGTTGTGTTGTTTTACATTTAGAAAGGGTGTTCTGCCGGTGTTCCCACCCAAAGACGGAATAGGATTTACTTAGAATTAAGGCTGTCGAGGGAAAGCCTGGCCACCTCGTGTGCTGCACGTTTGCAGGAATCTGGGTTCTGGTCCCTGGTCTTCACCAAGCAGCAGCAGGCCTGCCCTTCTGAGACCTCACATTTTCTTCTCTGGAACATGAAGGCTGCTTTGATTCGTTCCTCTACTCCTTCAAACATCAATTAAAGGTGTGCTGAGGCTGGGGTGACACAATTCAATATGACACAGTTCCTGGGCTCAAGCAATTTTTTAGGTGGGAATGGGTTGGGAGGATAGAATGTATAAAGGCTGAATCAGGGCGGTGGCTCTCAGGGTGCCATCCTGGGCCAGCAGTACCAGCAGCACGTGGGATCCTGAGAAATCCACATTCTCACTGCAGACTTGCTGCGCCAGAGACTGGGGTGGGACCCAGCAACTTGGGTTTTTACGAGCACTGGAGATTCTGCTGCATGTTACCATTTGAGAACCACTGGATTTGATTCTGATCTGGCAAGCAAACTGCAGTGCAAACATAAGACAGCGGGCACCACCCCTTTGCCTCTACACTCAACATTTTTTACTTTAGATTGTGTATTAAACATAAAACCCATGCAATCTCCCAATTCTAATGTTCTGAAATTCCGTCTGTATGTCTTGAAATTTAGTAATAGATTTCCGAAGACGTTGTATCGTAATGTCATATAAATGTGAGTGGTGGTGGAGGTAATCATCAGTTCTCATTATGCCTGGTGGTCATGGTCTATGAAGTCACCAGAAACCATGATGTAGTGAATACTGAACCATAGCTGTAGACGAAATACAGGGTTAGCTTCCTGTGAGTCTCCAGTCTCAACGTTTTTGTCAGCTGATCAATACCTGATCTTGTCTAATGTGTGTTCCTGTTTAAAGACACCTGGTTTAATATATAGTGGTGACTTGCTAACATTGAACTCACCGACAGTACTGTCTATATCTCGTGCCTGAAAGCTGATCAACGTACATATTTCCTTCCCAAGGCACACCACAGCCTTCTGGCACTTAGGAACACTCGATAGCTTTAGCACAACACTCCACAGGACCACTTTACACAGCCAGATCACCAACAAAAAGCACGACAGTTTGGAAAACCTGTGACAGCACTGAGTAGACCCACAAAAGTGCACACTTGTGTATAGTGTGAAAGCTGAAACAAGACAGGGCTGCCTTGTGTGACCGCAGTGGGGAGCACGCAGCTGAAGACGCTCAGATGTGTCTTCCTTCTGCACGTGTGCAGAGGGGCACGGAGGCACCACGCGTGTGGATTTGGGGCTTACAGATCTATTTTAGCAAGTAGGTGAATTTGCAGAGAGTGAACCAGAGAATAAGAAGGATCAATTGCATCTTAATATTTCAGTTACATAAAATATAACGTACAATAGTGGTCTAGCAATTACTGTGTGAAGTCTTTGTTTTCTGCTGTGCTATTTAAAAGAATAAATCAAACATCAAAAAACACATTTTAGGAAAATTTGGCCTTATTGGTGTTGCAGTTTGCCCAATCAAACTCTTCATGGAATGTATTTGGATAGTTATTTTGAAAGACTGTTTAATTATCAAAATTTTTGTAAAACAGTTTTTAGATTCTTTTTAAACTTTATACTAAGTATAGTAAACAAATGTGTAAAAGTAAGAAAAAAAATTGGATATTAATATCATTGAACCCATTTGTTCAATATATTAGGTTGAAACAATGAAATTTCTGTTTTCTCTGGTTCAAAATAGTACAATATGGACAATTTCATATGATTCTGCCTAATAATTACTCTCCGTGATAAATTTTTAGCACTTATTTTAAAACGTTGGGTTTCAGAACTTAGGTATTTCATTTTGAATAATGTGCTAATTCTATATTCTTCTATAATTTTCTCTAAGCTTGTGGACCTCATTGATTATGTAGGACTTTCTATGCTTTTTACACTCTTCATGTTAAAAGTCTAAGTATTTTTCATCTTCTCTTTCAGTTACAACATTCGTAGCAATTTTAAAAAGTCCTGATTGTCTTTGCCATGTATCAGAGCTTTAGCGTCTCCGTATGATTTGTAGAGAGCTGTGGGTGTGCCCTGCAGGGCTGGAGGTGGGGTGCTCAACAAACCAGGCCACCCACAGCCTAAGAAGGTGGCTCTGCCTTTCCGTCCACTTCTCTGTGCCTGAGTTTTCTCACTGGCAGAATGGCACTAACAGTAGTGCCCCCTTCAAAGAATGATTGTGAAGCTCAATACACTGATTGATCGGTTTCTCTCTCTGTCTCTCAAGTGCTTAAAACAGGGCCTGGCATGTGGTACATATTCAAGAAATGTTAGTGGATATTATGGTAGAACGTATTTGTTGGTGTAAAATAGACCAATAATGAAAGGAACTTCAACAGAAATCAGCAAATTGGATTTGAGATGAATCTTTGAAAGCTAAACTTCTAAAGCCAGACTGGACTGATCTGGATAAAGCCATGTACCTTTGGGAGTTTACTGTATGTTGCTGACCCTCTTGGTTTTTTTTTTTTCTGTATAAAAGGGTAGCTACCTTTCAGGTGGCTGAAGGTTTTGTTCATGTGGTGGTTGTGAGGTTTGCGAGTGAGGTGCATTGGTCTCTGGTCTAAGTGCTTGTCAGAGCAAAAGCATCCCCTATGCCTTGTGCTCCTTCATATCATGGCACTTTCTGTTGGCTGCGCGCACCAGCTCCTGTTCACTGAAATGGCGACTTCTGATTTAAACAGGATTCCTCCTTTATTCTGGAATGAAAATTCAGCAAACCCTAAATCTTGAGAAAAAAAAAAAAAAGACCCATAAAGTATTAAAAACTGGGCAAGGATTTTTTTTTTTTTTTTTAATAATAGTGATGAAAGCGGGGAAATGTTGACCTCTGGTGGCTTTCTGGCAGTATTACATGCCAACATTTCAATATTGCATGCAGCCTTTCAGTCCCCATCTAGAGCTGTATCTTGGTTTACATAGGCTATTCCTAGAACATTCTCATAAAAGAAAAATTCTGTTATCATTTAATATCATATTTATTTATTGCAATTTCCTGGACCCATTTAAAACAATGTACTTATAAATATCACCTCTGAGGTAATTTTTAAACATTAAATCATCTATATTTTTCTATAATTTTATGTAAGCTGTGGACTTCATAGTTTACTTAGCACTTTCTAAGATTTTTATACTCTTCCCATTAAAATAATAAAACATGCTATTGTTTTATTAGTCTTCTCTGAAGCAAGTTATTAACTTGTAAAATATATTTAAATGTATAGAGAAGGTTAATGCAAGCATTTTTAAAACAGACTTTTTATTATTTATTTAGAGCATGTTAGATTTACAGAAAAGCAGATCCCTATTATTCTGGTACAGATGCCACAACTGATGAACCGGTATCAATCTGTGACCATTAACTAAACTCCACATTTATTCTCATTTCACCAGAGTACTGTCAGGGTTTTTCAGAGAAGCAGATCAGACAGGATGAGTTGATGAGTGAGTATGTGTGTGTGTGTGTGTTTGCGTGTGTGAAGAGGGAGAGAGATTTTTTAAAAATTGGCTTACGTGATTGTGGAGGCTTGGTAAGTCCAAAATCTGCAGAGGTGACATTATTTTGGGGGTTGCAATTGTATTTTAGCAAAGAGGTGAATTTGCAGATAGTTAAGCAGAGGATTGCAGAGATTGGATGAGGTCCACCCACATGATGGAGGGTCATCTGCTTCACGCAGAGTCCACTAAACTAGTATTAACCGTCACCACCAGTTTTCCCCAGTGCCGTTCCTCTCCTCCAGGGTCCACTTGCCATTACACGGAGTTGTCACGTCTCCTCAGCGTCCTCTGGTCCGAGACAGTTTCTCAGACTTTCTTGTTTTGATGACCACGACAGTTTAGGGGAGTACTGGTCATGTGTTTTGTAGAAGGCCATTCCACTGGGGTTCGCCTTGTGTTTTTATCATGGTGAGACTGGGGGTATGGGTTTGGGGAGGAAGGCCACATAAGGGAAGTGCCGTTCTCATCGCCTCATCGCAAGGGCGCGTGTCAACACGCAAGGGCGCGTGTCATCACAGGTGGTGCCAGCCTTGACCACCTGACTCCAGGAGTGCTTGTCAGGTTGCTCCCCTGGGAAGTCACCCCCCATTTCCACACTGCACTCTTGGAGTCAAGCCCCACTCCAGTTGGGAGGAGAAGGTATGACACCAGCCTCCTGGAAGGGGAGACGCACACCACTGGGGAAAGTTCTTCTGCGGGAAATTCACCTCTTCTCCCCATTTATTTATTTGCTTATTTCTATCAATATGGACTCATGGAAATGTATTTTGTACTTTAGTTATAATCCGATAGCACATGATTTATTTGGTACTTAGGTCGTTCCAGCTTTAGCCATTTGGGGCTCTTTCAGGTTGGCTCCTGTGACATGCTCTCATTCTTGCGTTGTTTTTGTTTTTGTTTTTTGAGTGCTTTCCTACCGTCTGGCAGGAAATGCTCCAGGTCCATTTTATATTTCCCTGCCTCAGCCTCCAGATCGGCCACTTCTCCAAGGAGCCCTGGTCCCTCTGTTGGGGAACGGTATTTGCTGTGGTCTGAATGTTTGTAACCCCCAAAATTCCTAGGTTGAAACCTATCTCCAATGAACTGGTACTAAAGGTGGGGCCTCTAGGAGGCGATTAGGTCCTGATTGCAAAGCCCTCATGAACGGGATCTGTGCCCCTATAAAAGAGGCCCTGGGCGCTGCTTCACCCTTGTGGTCATGTGAAGACTCAGCTGGAAGGCACCATCTAGGAAGCATGGAGCCGGCACCAGACACTGACTCTGCTGCCACCTTGTTCTGGGACTTCCCAGCCTTCAGACCTGTGGGAAACAGGTCATGGCAAAAACCGCAGTTACTTTTGCATCAACCTAATACATTTTTATTGTTGATAAATCACCCAGTCTATGGTATTTTGCGATAGCAGCCCAAATGGACTAGGACAGTGTTAGGGACTAAGATCTAGGCACTGGAGATGCTCATTGCTACTGGAGACAGCTCTGTGGTATAGAGAGATGACATAGTTGTCTGTGCATGTATGTATTTGCAAAGCAAGGACACAGTTCTGATACGAACAAGTTTCCGTTTACATGATACCCATGTGAAGCCAGGACTGCTTGTACTGGATAAATGTCAAAGGTTATATGTAACTTTTGTATGTCATAGTGCATAATATTAAAATGAACTGGTTCATACTCTAACTTAAAAAAAATTTACTTTAAGTAACTCAGTGCTTTAAATGCTGAAAAAAGGAATTATTTACAATTCGTTATGTATCTATATGCACTTTCCAATCAATGCTTTAAATGCTGAAAAATGGAATAATTTACAATTTATTATGTATCTATATGCACTTTCCAAAATTTGTCTCTAATTCACACAACTCTACAAGAAAGACTAATATTAGCCTTGTTTTAGCTAATTTCTGCTCAAAGCAGTAAGTTATCAGCTCAGCATTGCATGGCTAGGGCAAGACAGAGCGAGCATGTGAAATCAGGTCAATTTTTAGAGGAGTTAAATGTTACTTATAATTTTTGGAATAATTTTATATCTTATATTACTAATTAAATATTTTCAGAGGGTGATCACATAATCACATACACCACTTTTTATTTTTATTTTTTGAGACAGTGTCTTGCTTTGTCACCCAGGCTGGACTACAGTGGTTTAATCACAGCTTACTGCAGCCTCCATCTCCTGGGCTCTAAGTGATCCCCCCACTTCAGCCTCCCAAGTAGCTGGGACTACAGATCCGTGTGAACACACCTAGCTTATTTTTATTTTTATTTTTTTTGTAGAAACAAAGTCTCATTATGTTGCCCAGGCTTGTCTTGAACTCCTGAGCTCAAGAGATCCTCCCACTTTGGCGTCCCAAAGTGCTGAGCCACTGTGCCCGGCCTATACCATTTTATTTTATCCTAATGAATTTGCCAAAGTAGGCTAAGGCAGATCCTATTATTTGAGGAATTGAGTTTTCCCATTTAATGACTATAATTACTGATCCCAGGGCCCCTGGCATTAAAATGTAAAACACTTAAACAATAAGATAGAAATAGTTATGTACTTTTCAATTCTCAATTAGGGTTCAAGTAATCAGTGAAAGATGGAAAATCATATGGACTAAGTACAGGTAACACTGTATTAGGTTCTCCAGAGAAACAGAAGCAATAGGAGATACATGTCTACATCTATATTTATATATATCTGTATAAAGAGATTTATTACAAGGACTTAGCTCATTGATTATGGAGGCTGACAAGTCACAAGGCCTTCACAGTGAATGGCCAAGTTGGAGATCCAGGAGAACCAGTGAAGTAGTTCTGATCCAACTTGCCAGCATCTGTTATTTTTGACTTTTTAAGAATAGCCATTCTAACTAATGTGAGATGATATCTCATTGTGGCTTTGATTTGCGTTTCTCTAATGATAAGTGATGTTGAACTTTGTTTTATATGATTGTTGGCCACATGTATGTCTTCTTTTGAAAAGTGCCTGTTTATGTCATTTGCCCACTTGTTTATGGGGTTGTTTTTTTCTTGCAAATATGTTTTTAAGTTCCTTATAGATACTGGATATTAGACCTTGTTGGATGCATGAAATATGTTATCAGTGTAAACTACACACAGGATTTCAAAACTCAGTACAAAAAATTTAAAAATATCTAATTACTAATTTTTATACTGATTACATGTTGAAATGATAATATTTTATATTAGAGTAAATAAAATATATCATTAAAATTGTACCTGTTTCACTTTATAAATGTGGATACTAGAAAATTTAAAATTGTACGTATTCACATTGTATTTCTACTGGACAGTGGTGGTCTAAACCAATCCAACGTGAAGATTTTATCACTTTAATCTTAAGCAACTTAGCTTTAGGTTTTGAAATTTGAGAGAAGAGACAAATGAATTAAGGAACTGTTTAGGTTTTGAACAGAAGTCGTAGGAAATATAAGTCAAGACTTGCTGGGTTTGTGCAACTTTGACCATCACAATCTCTCTGGGCAAAACTGAAAAATGGCCTTTGTGCAAAAATCAAATCCTAGGCAGGGGCAAATGTGAAATCAAAGGTTTGGCTTATTAAGACATCAGATTTAGGGGTATCTCATAGATCCCCAAGATAAACAATAGGGCTTTAAAAAATCATAAAGAGAATTGTCCCCTGGCAGTCTCAGAGGTGGATCAAGGGCCCATCTCAGGAAGGTCAGTGTGATTTGTGACTAATGGATGGGGTGAACTCTGATAAAATTCAAAGAAACCCACAAGGTTCATAAGATAACCACATTGGCAGAGTGATGGAAGCGCCACTGGCTTGAACTAAAAGAGGCGCAGACTTTTGGACCCCCTTCCCCAGCCTTCCCTGGAAGAAAGCAGGCTGAGAGGCTACTCAGTTGTAAACCTAGGCCATTTCTTTTCCCTGAGGAAGTCTTGGAGGGAAGAAGTAAGAGCCCACAGGACAGAGCTAAGGGCTGGGGAGAAGGTCGGGAGCAGAAGCGAGTCCTTCTCAAGGCAAGGCAGCAGGAGCCTGCTGGAACCCGCAGTGGCTGTTGCCTGACTCCGCCGCCTCTCCTGTTGGACAGGTGCCCATTGGGGCTGTCCTGGCTCTGTCTCACCATTGTCGGCTGGGTGTGGAGAAGGCTGCTGCCTTGTCTCTTTAGTTCGCAGGTCTTCAGATGTAAGGGACATACCCCAAGAAGAAGCCTCATCTGCACGTGGACATGCTTTAGATGATGAAACTTCTGAGCACCTTGAAAGAGCTGAGTGTGTCGTACACGTGTAAATGGCCTGTGGCCAGAGGAGGGTTATGGCAGATTAAAGAGGGCTGTAGGTTCTTCCCATTGAGAGCAGGGGTCTATTTTCCAACTCTTTCATTCTGGGACTGCTTTGACTATGGAGTACAGTGGAGGTGACACTGCCAGTTGCAGCCTTGAATAGAGCTGACAGCTTCTGCCTTGCTTTCTTGGAGCCCTAAGCCACCAGTAGAAATTCTGACGACCTCACTGGAGGGACCACTCAGAGAAGTGTTGAGGCTGCATGAGAGAGGGCTCAACAGAGCCCAGGCTTCCAGGCACCCACTCACTGCATGGTGTAGACACGTGAGTGAAGCCTTCTTAGAGCCTCCAGACCAGACCACCCTCCACCTGTATGCCACTGAGCGACCCCACATGGAGCGGAAGAAACACTCAACCTGCCGGAATTCCTGACTTCTGTGGATTATGAGCATAACAACATGACTGCTGATTTAATCTACGTTTGGGGGTAGTTTGTTACGGGGTGACAGATACCTGGGACACATTCACATACATCCTAGCTGTGTGACCTCGAACATGTTACTTAAGGTCTCTGTCATCAGTATTTTTATCAACAAAATTATAATAGTGTCTACCTACTATGGGTGTTAAATAATACATGTAAAATAATATGTGTAAGAATATATGTAAAATACATAAAAGTAAAAGCAGTTAGCATATGTTTGGATCTTAAATGACTTTGTGTTCGATTTTTACTTTTTTTCTTTTTTTTTTTTGAGACAGTCTTGCTCTCTTGCCCAGGCTGGTCTTGAACTCCTGGGCTCTAGTGATCCTCCCATCTTGGCCTCTCAAAACACTGCGGTTACAGGTGGGAGCCATCACACCAGGCTCCTTTCTTTTGTTTCCTTGGCATGTCCATCCTCCCGCCCCTGGCAATATAAATAACACCAGCAGGTCTGTGTGGACTTAAGATACCGTCAGTTTTCCTGATAGATATGGATACACATATGCACATATCACATATATACATATATACATGTATCAGGATTTAAAATGTCATTAATTTTATAATTTATAACCACTTACCACTTTTACAAAAGTGGGGAGGATCCCAGTGTCCTTAGTTCAACAATGGATTACTATTTTATTTTTGTTTGTTTTTTTGAGACAGAGGCTCCCTCTGTCGCCCAGCCTGGAGTGCAGTGGGGCGATCTCTGCCTCCCAGGTTGAAGTGATTCTCGTGCCTCGGCCTCCTGAGTAGCTGGGACTATAGGCACGCCCCACCACACCCAGCTAATTTTTGTATTTTTGGTAGAGACAGGTTTCACCATGTTGGCCAGGCTGGTCTTGAACTCCTGATCTCAAGTGATCCACCCACCTCAGCCTTCCAAAGTGCTGGGATTACAGGCGTGAGCCACCCTGGCCAGACTAATGTTTTTGTTATTGGTAGTGATTTCTTGTCACCGTGCTAGGGTGGTCCATCAGAAATAAACTGGGCTTTTTACTAAAAACTCAGAAAGACGTGGTTTACCTCTGTAAGTGCAGGATACTGGGCAGGAGCAATCGTTTGTACCTGTTGAAACTTAGATGGCCTCAGCTCTCAAAAGAGACTGGCTATGGCAGGAGGAGGATGAGTGTTGTACCAGCGGCACCCAGTGCACTAACTGTCATTACTAAAATCCCTGTCGTGGGAAAGGCATGCCTCGTGCAGTGGCCACCCTCTGACACTCAGGTTGGAAAATGTAGTTCACCTCCGCGGTCCTCATCCCTACTTCCCTTAGCAAATGAAAATGACGGTTTAGCAGTTTCACCAGCTCACAGGAGAGAATCCAGCTGCTCTGCTCCTGGTATAATCCTGGGCTTCCAACACTGAAACGAGCACATGTTAACGCAAGCGGCAGGCATGCTCTGGGTGTGCAGGAAATGCACCGGGTTGTGTGAGCCGGCAGGACAGACGTGGAAGGGCCCACGCCTTATTATGCATGCTTAGATCTAGCGTTCCTGTTGATGGAGTAATGGTTCTCGCATGGACTAGATCCGGGGCTTCAGCTTTCAGACCTCATTTGTCCACTCCCCACCCCCGCCCAGTGTCCGCACCCTTTGATGGGGCGGGGATAGGCGAGATGGGCCAGTGGTTTTCCGCATTCTTCTGGTGAATTAAAATCCGATTCGGAAGAGGGAAGGGTAGCCAGCACCAGTCTGCACAGCCCCCGGCCCCGGAGACCCGGGAAGGGGTAGGGAGGCCGTGCGGTGCGCGGAGGAGTGACCCGGCCCGGCAGGGAGCGGGGAAGGCGCGCTTTCCTGGAGGTCGGCGCGGGGCCGAGAGCCGGGATGGGCAGGCGCGGCCGGGATTAGCGGGCGGGCGAGGGCGCAGCGCAGGGAGGAGGAGGGGAGGCGGCGCCAGCGCGGGCTGGGCGGAGGATCTGGAGAGGGAAGGGGCGCGCGAGCCTCGCGGACCCCGGGCGCGCCCGGGCCGCCTGAGCTGGGCCGGCGGCGCGGCGGGCGCGGGCTTGGGCGAGCGGGGAGCCCCGGCCCCGGGGTTGCGGCGGTGGCGGGGTCGCGGGACCAGCTGTCCGCGTGGGGCCCGCGCGCGGTGCCTCTGCCTGACCGTGCCCGAGCCTAGCGCGGAGCCCGGCGCGGGGGCCGCGAGCACAGGCCCGGGGCTGATCGTGATCGGGTGAGTCTCATCCGGCAGCGGGGCTCGCCTTCTGGCCGCTCTGCGGGCGATGTGCGCGGTGTTCTCTGCCCTCGGGCTGCGTCTGGCCCGGGCTTCCCTGCCGGCGCTCGGGAAGCGTCAGGCCTGCCCCGGGCATGGCTCACGCGGAGAAGTGTTCCCAGCCAAAGGGACTCCTCCGTCACCGCGGTCGCTCCTGGGACTTGCGGGTCTTGGGTCAGGGCGGTGTGAGTGCTCCATGTTGAGCAGCGGCTTCCCATGGCCACCCTGGAGTGCCCCTGTGTGCCACCCCGTCCTGACAACCAGCCTGCATTTTAACCTGTTCAGAGTGCAGTGCTTATGTCAGACAGTCCTGTCAACTAGGAATAGACAATTTTGAAAGCTGCTGTCACTGACATTAGAGTTTCTGCAAAGCAGTGTGGCAGAGGTTTGTGGGCTGTCAAGAAGCAACCTACAAAAGTAACTCCAGATGGTTATTTCCCTGACAGCTGGAATTGAGTCATGGAGATTGGAACTCACCCTTAGCTCCGTGCACCAGCGAATGAGTGCAATCTAGTGTAGTGACTGCACTTCAGTCCACCCTACGAAGACCTGTCCCCAAAGCATCAGCCTTGCTCTATGTAATCAGTATGGACAGGAACTAGTGTAGAACTTGCATGTGTATGTATAGAGGCTTCATAGGCATGCCACCACATTCAAGTTTTAAAACACTTGCAGGATGCATCCTGTAAGTTGTGTACACTTTCTTAGACTGTGTAGCATATATAACTAGTCCATAGTTTATGGGGATTAAAGAGGTTCAATGTTATGCATGAAGGACCAGTACAATCCTTGGTTAGAGAACAGAGAAACCAAAGAACCAAAACAAGATGTGAAAGAAAAAAAAAATAAGAAAAAGAAAAGAAAGGGATTTTTTAGTCTCTGCTGTTAATTCATGATGTTAGTAACTTGTGGTCCCAGAGAGACAGGCCGGTCAGTGGCCTGGGTCCTCGGAGAAAGCCCATCCCTGTCTTCTTTGTGCTCTTGGGCAATCACTGAGTTATGGACTTAAATTCCTGTTCACCTAGTTTTTTTGTGAATTGTGTGGTCAAGTTTGTATGTTATTACACTGAACTCTGAAGCTCAAGCAATTGCTCGAAAGGAGACACGGAGGGGAAGGGCAGAGAAGAAAAAAGGGTAAATGGAGTCGAGTAGAGGAGTTTTAAGGCATCTAATTCATACTAACTGGTGTAACTGTTACCCAGCTTCCCATTTCCTTCTGCCCTGCATCCCAAGACCTCCTGGCCTCAGCTCTGCATCCAACACAGTGGGAAGCCTGGTCCTGGAAAGGATAGGGTGTGATGTGAAGAGACATGAGTTCCTCTGTTTTGTAAATAATTTTCTTAATTTGAAAAGACCTTCCACCTTTTCCCCTGAAAAAGAGTGAATTTCTTAGAGGAAGAAATTATTCATTGAAACAAACTCGCATGCGTCCCTTTCTGAATTTGGCTTTGAAGTTGCACAAAAGGCGGAGGAGGAGCTCGAAGCGGGACAGGTGGTCTTGAGCAGAGCAGACGCTCCATTTGGAGGTGAAAACTGTTCGGGGGAACATCAGCTGCTCAAAGAAGAGCTGTGACTTTTTAACGAGTAAAACGTTATCCAATAATGTCTTGAATTTGGGGAACATTTTCATGTCAGGTCACAGTGTAATCCTATGTTTCAGGCATAAACATTCAGAGTAATTCTATAGTGAAATGAGTTCTGCATTTGAGTTGCTAATTTCATCTTTGCCTGTTAATTCTTTCAACAGAGGGCATTTTTTGTGTGATGAGTGTTATTTCAGGTACTTAGATTAAAAGATGAATAAGGTGTCAAGGTCACAACAAAAGGTTAAAATGTGAAAAGATCTATATAATACAAAATGCTATGGGAGGTCCAAAGAAACAAGAACACAGCATCTTCATAGAATAGCATGTGATGATGATAATAGCAGTGAGAGGACAGGTGCAGTGGCTCATGCCTGTAGTCCCAGCAGTTTTGGAGGCCAAGGCAGGAGGATCACTTGAGCCCAAGAGTTCAAGACCAGCCTGGGAAATATAGTGAGACCCCCATCTCTACAAAACATTAAAAAGTTAGCCAAGCATGATGGTAGACACCTGTAGTCCTAGCTACTAGGGAGGCTGAAGGTGGGAGGATAGCTTGAGGCCCGGAGGTCGAGATTACAGTGAGCTGTGATCCTGCCACTGCACTCTAGCCTGTGGAGCAGAGCAAGACCCTGTATCAAATAATAATAATAACATAATAATAACAGTGAGCAGGTAAACCTGATTTATCTAGCACTGATTAGACACTTCATATACTTTATCTACAGATGTGGACACTGAATTCAGGAGAGGAAAAGTAACTTGCTTGAAGCCTCAGTGGCAGAGCAAATTTGAACCCCCTATTATTATTCTGTAGATATGTATCATAAAAGAACAATGTTTTAGTTAATTCATTATGCTGGGTTTTTAAATTATTTCTCAGTCATATATTAACTCATATACCAGTATGTTTTTTTTAGTGTTCAAAACAAATCTATATGATGTAATTTTTAGTTGTTATTTTCTGTCATTAGTATTTGTATATTTACGTAAAAAGTTATTGAGTCACACGTAAACAAGAAATAATTAATGGCTTGAAAGCAACTGAAGAGAGCTAAAGGTAAAGCAGTTTGTCAGCCTAAAGCATGTCCTTCATTCTTTTCTCTGGGGCCCTTTAACACCTTTGTCCTCGGAGTTACCTGGTTGTCCGTAAGATACATAAGCAACAAAGAGAAGAAAAAAAAAAATCATATAATTCGGCTGGGCGCAGTGGCTCACGCCTGTAATCCCAGCACTTTGGGAGGCTGAGGCGGGTGGATCACGAGGTCAAGAGATCGAGACCATCCTTGCTAACACAGTGAAACCCCGTCTCTACTAAAAATACAAATATTAGCCAGGCGTGGTGGCAGGCGCCTGTAGTCCCAGCTACTTGGGAGATTGAGGCAGGAGAATGGCGTGAACCTGGGAGGTGGAGCTTGCAGTGAGCTGAGACTGCGCCACTGTACTCCAGCCTGGGTGACAGAGCAAGACTCCGTCTCTCAAAAAAAAAAAAAAAAAAAAAAAAAAAATCATATAATTCTATTATTCTCTCTTGCACGAGACATATCTGTGGAAGGTAGATGTTCTTGCTAATCTGTACATGGTAATTAATTTGTTTTAAAAATTACCTTTGTTGGCTGGGTATGGTGGCTCACGCCTGTAATCCCAGCACTTTGGGAGGCTGAGGTGGGCAGATCACTTGAGGTTAGGATTTCAAGACCAGTTTGGCTAACATGGTGAAACCCTGTCTCTACTAAAAATACAAAAATTAGCTGGGTGTGGTGGCAGGCGCGTGTAATCCCAGCTACTCAGGAGGCTGAGACAGGAGAATTGCTTGAACCCAGGAGGCGGAGGTTGCAGTGAGCTGAGGTCAATTAGGTAGCCTTATAATTGGAAGCAAAAGCAAACTTTTTAAAAATGCATGCTACCGTGGTGTCCTTATTAGAAATACTGAAAGTTGAAGTTTTTCCTAATTCACTACCGTATTTTATGTTAATATGTGTTTTATTTATAAAGAAAAATAAGATTTGTATTGAAAAACAGAAGTTGATTATTAAACATCAGGAAGATATTTTGACTATAGAGGAAGTAAATGTTTTAAGTGGTTCATTGAAAGGACATTTCAATGATTAACAGGAACTGTGCTACACCAGTTAGGCTTAATAGTGTATTTAACATCTAGATATTTCTTCTGTTTTAGTTCTTCATTAAATTTTAATGTTTTCTAACTCTTGAAAACTCATTATACCCACAAACAGCAATGCTAAATTAAAGCGAGTTAGATGTCTGTGTGGCTTCTAAGTGAGTCTAAAGAATTTGATGCTTCTTAATATGGGATTAATGATTTTTTACTGGAGGGCTGGTTGAGTTTTGTAAGTATAAGGGGCCTGGTCAAGGGACAGCTGGGACCTGACATCCCTGAAATAGTGCGAACTGTTTGGGGCAACTTTTACTTCTCTGGCTAAGTCACAAAAAGTTGATGTTGTCTTCAGTTCACATAAAGGTGCATGTAGGTTAATGGCAACCTTGACTTTAAGAAAAATAAAAATGATAAGGTCCTAAGTCTCAGTTTCTTGAGGATGTGTGGGGTGTGTGTGTGTGTGCACGTGCACGCTTATGCACAGGTGAGTTTGGAGGGATGTGGCAGAAGAAGGGGAGCAACTTTATACAAAAAGGAAATTTTAAAAGTCTTAATGAATAAAACTATATTATTACATTAGGGAGAGTTTTCATGTTTTCTTTTATTTCCAGAAGAGGACTGTCAGAAGGACCTAGAAGGCACAGTTATACTGTGAGAAGCAAAGATCCTTTACCTACACATTTTACAAGAAATGTGCAGAAAGCCATTGATAAATATGCCGGGTAAGAATTCACCTTGTTCATTGCTTCAGATTACAGAATCACAAAATGCCCATAACAAATGTGGGAAAGGAAATTAGTGACTGGCCATGAATTTCTAAAAGTGAGATGCAGTTTTATTTTTAACCTAGTGTAAACACCACACTGCAAAAATATTTCAAAATTAGTATACTGTGAAATTAATAAATTTATTTAGTGAAAGAGGAAGCAGGCTCAGAGAAGTGAAGCCACTTAGCCGTCCAAGCCCTTCTAGCAAATGTGATTTTTTTGCCCGTGTTCATTCCTGCAGCGAATCGTCCTTTTCCTCCAGCGGAAGCCGCACACCCACGGGAGCCCACACCTCTTGGTCTGGGTCGGCCACGCAGAGCTCCACCACGGGCTCGTCCACGGAGAGGGGCTCCATTTATTCCTGGAGAGATGACGTATGTCTCAGAATATTCTGGATAATCTTGTAATTACAGTGTATAGTGAAGAATTGCTTCCTTATATTCAAATTTTTTTTTTTTTACCAATTATAAAAGCATGACCTATTGCATACATACATGTTAAAGCATGTACATGTTACATGTGAAAGTAATAGATCAGGAACTGTGGAGAAAAGTGAAACTCCCTCATGACCTCCTGGCCCCGTCTCAGCGCCCGCAGTGTTCTCGTTTCCACCCTGCAGCCGGCTCTCCCGGTGTGTGCTCCCGGTGCCTTCTTGGTGGTATCCATGGCCGGAAATTCAGGACTTGAAGAGGAAAACAATGTTGGAAAAGTGAAAGCTGTGACAGCCCACTGTGATTAGAGAACTCCCCGCCAGGATTCCCAGTGGGATATTTCACCGTGGCCTCCTATCCCTGGGGGAGCTGTTGCCTCTGAACCGCTTTTGCCTGTGTGAGCCTGGGATTCTGGCTGGGTGAGCGCTGCTTCCACGGCTCCAGCTTGCTCAGGAGCTCGGTGGCTCCACAGTCTCCTCCCTCCTCCTCCCTCCAGGGGTCTCTGAGGATCCCGGGACACAGCCCTCCTTTTGTGAGGCCCACCTGGCTGCAGCACCTTGGGTGTTCTCTTTTACCTCGTTTATGCTGGTGGGTTTTTTTTCTTTCTCTTTCTCTCTCTGTCTCCCCCCTCCTTCTCTCTCTCTCCTCCCCCCCTCTCTCTCTCCCCCCCCTTCTCTCTCTCCCCCCCTTCTCTCTCTCTCCCCCCTTCTCTCTCTCTCTCTCCCCCCTCTCTCTCTCTCCCCCCTTCTCTCTCTCTCCCCCCCCCTCTCTCCCCCCCCCCTTCTCTCTCTCTCTCCCCCCTCTCTCTTTCTTTTTTTTAAGACAGAGTCTTGCTCTGTCCCCCAAGCTGGAGTGCAGTGCCGCAATCTCGGCTCACTGCAACCTCTGCCTAGGAGGTCCGGGCAATTCTCCTGTCTCAGCCTCCCCTGTAGCTGGGATTACAGGGCGCACCACCACGCCCAGCTACTTTTTGTATTTTTAGTAGAGATGGTGTTTCACCATATTGGCCAGGCTGGTTTCGAACTCCTGACCTCGTGATCCGCCCACCTCAGACTCCAAAGGTGTTGGGATTACAGGTGTGAGCCACCGCGCCCGGCCTCTTTGCTTTCTTTAAAAGCGGTTCCCCACTCCCACCGCACACGTGAATCCGCTTCTGTCCGCAGCTGTACAGCCGAGATTCTCAGGGGAGCGGGCAGCGGAGGGAGTCTGGAAGGGACTCAGCTCAGCACTGCTAGGAGGACTTTACACGCAGGCACCTCCCTTACTTAGGGGCAGCTGCCTCCTTCCCCAGCCTTACGCCCACTCACCGCCGCCGCTCAAGCCCGGCTTCCTTGGTAGAAGGCTGAACGCCACTGCTTTACTCTGTCCAAGTTCTAGGATTCTTTTAGTATAACATTTAATGGAATTACCAGGGAAATCCGTATAACTTCCATTTATAGAATTAAAAATACTCCAGACCCTATAATTGCTTTTCATTTTAATTTTTAAGAATGTATTTACTTTTCGATGGGAAATATTTGCAAAAGCAACGGAATGCAAAAGATAGAGAAATGAAAGTGAGCCCTCTCCCATGCCCCAGCCACCCAGTCTCCTCCTGGGAGATAAATATTATTATTAGTTTTCCTTTTCTTTGTATTTTAAAAGAAATAATTCAACTCCCCTGTAATCTGGGAATCTGGTTTATTATCAATTTGAGAGAGGAGCTAATGCAGAAAATAACAAATAGCATTCTATGAAAATCAACCTGGACTGACCATCTGGGGACACGTGTGACTGAATACACTCTTTGCCCTGGGGACTGTGAAAATTCTGGCGCTCCTAGAAAACCATGTGGCGGGGATCCTGCCTTGGCTCTGAGAGTTTCAGGAGAGTTGCCTCCCAAATGAGACCGTCTAGGAAGGCTGAGAGGTTTTCTCATCTCTGATTCACTGCAGCCAAGTGTAAGAATCTCCTAAGGCCAGAGGAAAAATTAATACTTGGGCCTCACCCTAATGACCACACTTCTTAGGATAACTGAGGATTTTTAAAAAAATTTTCCCAGTTCATTCATTGAAGGAGGTTAATGGCCTTTTCTACAAAAGTAATTTTCTTTTCTGTGGTATCACCAGAAGAAAAAAAAAATCTTGTATTTTGCAGGTGTGCTTAGGTGTGTCAGGCTCTGTGAGGGACACGTGGCTGCATGTATGCGCAGACATACAGATGTGGGCATGTGTGCAGACATACAGATGTGGGCATGTCTGTGCAGACATACAGATGTGGGCGTGTCTGTGCAGACATACAGATGTGGGCATGTGTGCAGACATACAGATGTGGGCATGTCTGTGCAGACATACAGATGTGGGCGTGTCTGTGCAGACATACAGATGTGGGCTTGTGTGCACACATACAGATGTGGGCATGTCTGTGCAGACATACAGATGTGGGCGTGTCTGTGCAGACATACAGATGTGGGCTTGTGTGCAGACATACAGATGTGGGCATGTCTGTGCAGACATACAGATGTGGGCGTGTCTGTGTGCACAGACATACAGATGTGGGCGTGTCTGCGCAGACATACAGATGTGGGCGTGTCTGTGTGTGCAGACATACAGATGTGGGCGTGTCTGTGTGTGCAGACATACAGATGTGGGCGTGTCTGTGCAGACATGCAGATGTGGGTGTGTCTGTGCAGACATACAGATGTGGGCGTGTCTGTGCGCAGACATACAGATGTGGGCGTGTGTGTGTGCGCAGACATACAGATGTGGGCGTGTCTGTGCGCAGACATACAGATGTGGGCGTGTGTGTGCGCAGACATACAGATGTGGGCGTGTCTGCGCAGACATACAGATGTGGGCGTGTCTGTGTGTGCAGACATACAGATGTGGGCATGTCTGCAGACATACAGATGTGGGCGTGTCTGTGCAGACATGCAGATGTGGGCGTGTCTGCACAGACATACAGATGTGGGCGTGTCTGTGCAGACATGCAGATGTGGGCGTGTCTGTGCAGACATACAGATGTGGGCGTGTCTGTGCGCAGATACAGATGTGGGCGTGTGCGCAGACATACAGATGTGGGCGTGTCTGTGCAGACATACAGATGTGGGCGTGTCTGTGTGCGCATACAGATGTGGGCGTGTCTGTGCAGACATACAGATGTGGGCGTGTCTGTGTGTGCAGACATACAGATGTGGGCGTTTCTGTGCAGACATGCAGATGTGGGTGTGTCTGTGTGCAGACATGCAGATGTGGGCGTGTCTGTGTGTGCAGACATGCAGATGTGGGTGTGTCTGCGCAGACATGCAGATGTGGGCGTGTCTGCACAGACATACAGATGTGGGCGTGTCTGTGTGCAGACATGCAGATGTGGGTGTGTGTGTGCAGACATGCAGATGTGGGCGTGTGTGTGCGCAGACATGCAGATGTGGGCGTGTCTGTGTGCGCAGACATGCAGATGTGGGCGTGTCTGTGTGCGCAGACATGCAGATGTGGGCGTGTCTGTGTGCGCAGACATGCAGATGTGGGCGTGTCTGTGTGCGCAGACATGCAGATGTGGGCGTGTCTGTGCAGACATGCAGATGTGGGCGTGTCTGTGCAGACATGCAGATGTGGGCGTGTCTGTGTGCAGACATGCAGATGTGGGCGTGTCTGTGTGCAGACATGCAGATGTGGGCGTGTCTGTGCAGACATGCAGATGTGGGCGTGTGGGCGTGTGTGCAGACATACAGATGTGGGCGTGTCGCAGACATACAGATGTGGGCGTGTCTGTGCAGTGTGGGCGTGTCTGTGCAGACATACAGTGTGGGTGTCTGTGCAGATACAGATGTGGGCGTGTCTGTGTGCAGACATACAGATGTGGGCGTTTCTGTGCAGACATACAGATGTGGGCGTGTCTGTGCAGACATGCAGATGTGGGCATGTGTGCAGACACAGCAGATGTGGGTGTGTCTGGCAGATGTGGGCGTGTGTGGGCTGTCTGTGTGCAGATGTGGGTGTGTGCAGATGTGGGCGTGTGTGTGTGCGCAGACATGCAGATGTGGGCGTGTGTGTGTGCGCAGACATGCAGATGTGGGCGTGTGTGTGTGCGCAGACATGCAGATGTGGGCGTGTGTGTGTGCGCAGACATGCAGATGTGGGCGTGTCTGTGTGCGCAGACATGCAGATGTGGGCGTGTCTGTGTGCGCAGACATACAGATGTGGGCGTGTCTGTGTGCAGACATACAGATGTGGGCGTGTCTGTGTGGACATGCAGATGTGGGCGTGTCAGACATACAGATGTCTGTGTGTGCAGACTGCAGATGTGGGCGTGTCTGTGCAGACATACAGATGTGGGCGTGTCTGTGTGTGCACAGACATACAGATGTGGGCGATGTCGTGTGTGTGCAGACATACAGATGTGGGCGTGTCTGTGCAGACATACAGATGTGGGCGTGTCTGTGCGTGCACAGACATACAGATGTGGGCGTGTCTGTGCAGACATGCAGATGTGGGCGTGTCTGTGCAGACATACAGATGTGGGCGTGTCTGTGTGTGCAGACATACAGATGTGGGCGTGTCTGTGTGTGCAGACATACAGATGTGGGCGTGTCTGTGTGTGCAGACATACAGATGTGGGCGTGTCTGTGTGCGCAGACATACAGATGTGGGCGTGTCTGTGTGTGCAGACATACAGATGTGGGCGTGTCTGTGTGCACAGACATACAGATGTGGGCGTGTCTGTGCAGACATGCAGATGTGGGTGTGTTTGTGCATACAGATGTGGGCGTGTCTGTGCAGACATGCAGTTGTGGGTGTGTTTGTGCAGACATGCAGATGTGGGCGTGTCTGTGCGCAGACATGCGGATGTGGGCGTGTCTGTGCAGACATATAGATGTGGGCGTGTCTGTGCAGACATATAGATGTGGGCGTGTCTGTGTGTGTGCAGACATACAGATGTAGGCGTGTCTGTGTGTGTGGACATGCAGCTGTGGGTGTTTCTGTGTGTCAACGCTGATGTCTATGGCAGTGCGAACACCTCCACCTATACCTGTATCTATGCAAATTCTCGAGTCTCATCACTCCCGTGGTAGAAGTTTTCTCTGTTTAACAGTAAAAGAATCTGAGGCTCATCGTGAGATGGCATTTCTCTGAAAGGTAACAGCTGGAGCACGGGTGTGTCTGACTGCAGAGCCACCTCCTTTTTACCATGTCATGTGCCCTCCTACATGGTGGGTTACGGTAAATGTATAAGTAGCATTGATCCAGAAGCCCGCATTTCTATAACTTTTAGGGTCGTAACTAAATGTGCATTTCTGTTTAGGAATTTGACGAAGCCAGTGCACAGACAGTGCAGCGGTTACTCTGGGAGGTGGAGGAAATGTTATTTGAGGAGAAAGTGAACCCTCAGACCCAGAGTCTGCTGGCCGAATGCGGGGAGTGGACAAGAAGATCCCTCCATCTGAGGTGGGACCTTGGTGGTGGAAGTTCTCTGGGGTGGGTTTTCGAAGCGCCCACCCCTGGCCTGCCTCGGTATGATCAATACATTTGGTCTGAAAGCACCTGCCCAGTCGGAATATGGGTGCAGAGTACGGTCCTTCACTGAGAGATCATTGTCTTCTTACGGTGTCTGAGGAAATACTGAGACATTCCAGTATCCAAGTGCCTTTTAATTTGCAAGAAGCAAATTCGGCTCATCCTGAGAAGGGCATTACACATACAATGAATGCAAGAACGGTGGAGGCCACCTCTTACCTTCACATTCACTGTGTGTGAGCAGCACGTGTCTGTCTTCATCACAGAACACAGCGAGGGCGGGCAGTGATGATGTGCGGAATGGCTGGATAGATGGGTCTTCCCATCTCACCCATTCCTAACGTAGGGAGGAGTGTGTGTTACTTTTTATATCAAAGATGGAGAATATGGATGGGGTAAGAAGGCAAGCTTTTCTTTCGGTCACTCAGCCAATGTACTGGAGGACAGTTTAGCAAAGTTACCTGAATTCCTCTAGATTCTATCTGGGGAGAATCAATTAGAACACTCATGTAAATGTGGCTGGATTTTCTGGTTACATTCACGAGATAACTTTTACAGAAATCTTGACCAAACTAGAGTTTTTCTTTTTTTTTCTTTTCAATCCTGATAAGTCACCTGCCCTAAAGAGTATGATATGTCCACTAGATACTAGTTGTGGAAATTCACTTTTCTGGGGATGGTCACTCACCAAAAATTTGGGAGCTCAGTCTTACTGTTGTCACTGCTATCTTACATTATTGATAGAAATGGAGGGAAGGTGGGAAAAGAAAAGATTGCCAGGTACATAACCAAGTGTGCATATTTATATGTTTTTCTTCTTGTTATGTTTGTGTTTAACTGTGCATTAGTTAGTATCTATGGAGAGCTTCTATGTGCCCAGTGTTGCCTTAGACACCTAAGTCTGTCATATATGATCTCTAAGCCGTTCATCAACCCTGCAAGGTAACCATTATTATCCTGTTTTGCAAGTGAAAGACAAACAAATGAAATTAGCCTGAGAACCTTGCCTGAGACTGAGCCAGTGGAAGAACAATCTGGCCTAAACTCTCAAAGTCACGCTTCTTCTATGATGCGTGATGCTTCCCACGTACCCATACACGCTTCGTATCATACACATGCCTTCAAAATCATTGTTTCCTACTTTTAAAATCCCCAAACCTTTTCCCTTTGTCTGATCAAAAATGTTACTAGCTTCTCTTTGACCTTGCAGAGTGTTAGGAGGACAGCTGACCCTGCCCACTGACGAAGGCGTCCAGCATCTCCAGGGCAGCACCGCTGCCTCCACGGCCCACAGACCCCCGCTCAGTGCCTGTGGACGCAGCAGCAACATCAGAGAGTATGTTCACATGAGTGACTCTCAAGAAGTATTATTAGCTGTATTTTAGTTATACTTTTTAATGTTTATCTCATCTACAAGCCTGGGCTCCACCTAGTTTGGAAATTTAGATTCTGATGAAAGGCAGATACAGAGAACAGTTTTTGTAAGAAGCTCTTGATTCTGAACTGATGATAGGCGTATGTGTGTGTCTATAGAGAGATGTGTAATGTATGTATATGTGGAACACACATGCTCACACGTGGTGGTTACCTTCCACGTTTGTTCCAAAGACGCTGCGAAAGGTGGACTGGGTGCAGGGTGGAAACTGCCTCACTGTGATGGATTACAAGCCTCCAGGCAGTGGCAGCAGGAGAAATGAAGCTCTGTCCTGTCATTTCTGTTCACTAGAGGATTTTGATGACTCTATGCCATTCACACGTATCTGGTGTGCTGTGACACAATGCAGTCCTTTCACTGCAACCAAAGAGGGTACAAACTCGTAGAATAATTTAGGCTTTTAAGAAGCCCTTATGATTTTTAATGATGCCTGTATTAAAGTGTTTTTAAGGACATGAGTTTTGTCCAATGTAATATTCAATCGTTTTGGGGGGGATTCTGTACTTTAAAGATAAGTTAAAGATCCGCCATGATCATTTAAGCATTGCGTTCTTGGTGTCCTGTAAACTCCCATGTGGAATCTGTTTTTTCCCCATAGGTTGTGCATTTCTGGCTCTCAGATAGTCCCAGCAGCGCTCTCAGCCTCTGCCCTGCCAGGCCCTGATGGGACGGGGGTTGCTGACCTAACGGCATGTTCATCCCTGGAAGAAGAGGTTTACCATGTGGATGGAAAGATTGAAGAGTATTTCGCTTTTGACAGAAAAGAGGAGTAAATAGAATCTTATTTGACATTGGCCTCTTAAAATAATATTAATTTATTTGACATTATTGTTATCGTATGGTCATTAAGTGTTTTGTGTATTTTTTACTCACCCAGAAGATTTCTGTTCTTTTGAGAGTAATGCACTCCCAGAGCTTTTGGATTCCCAGCAGGCAGTGCCTGTGCGGGAGCAGTGAAGAGGGTGTACAGCGCCCTTGTAAAAGCAGACACGGCTCCTCGCGGTCCTGGTGCTGGGGACTCCGGATTCCCCATCCCTGGCTGCCCAAAAGGGCCTAAGGAGAGTCCCTGCCTCTGCACTAAATTCATATTTTGTTCTTAATCAAAAACTACAACTATTACATGATAAAAATTTGCCCCATGATTGAAAATTAGCACATTAAAAAGTAACACTGATAATACCAGTCTTAACAAATTTAAGAAGCATCTTCTCTGATCTCAGTGGTATGAAACTGAAAGTCAGTAACAGGAAGGAAACTAGAAAACTCCCAAATATATGTAAACTAAACAACCCGCTCCTCAACAACCAGGCAGTAGGTCAAAGAAGAAATCAAAAGGGAAATCAAAAACATAATGAGACAAATTAAAATGGAAACACAACATATTAAAACCAAACTCACGGGATACAGTAGAAGCAGCTCTAAGAGGGAAGCCTATGGCAATAAATGCCTACATTGAGAAAAAAGAAATATCTGAAATAAACAACTTAACTTTATACTTGAAGGAATGAGAAAAAGAACAAACTAAGCCCAAACTTAGTAGAAGGAAGGAAATAACAAAGCTCCGAGCCGAAATAAATGAAGAGACTAGAAAAAGAGAAAGATCAGTGAAACCAAGACTTCGTTTCTTGTTTTGTTCCCCCCACCCAGTTTTATTCATGTGTAATTGACAAAATATGTGTATGTTGAAAAAGAACAATGCTGTTTAACGAAGAATGTTTATTAATATATGTATAAATGTACATACATGAATGTGTGTAGATAGAATTATTTTAACTCTAAGCCTTGATATTTTAGTAATTGGAGTGGGTTTTTATTCTTAGTGATGATGAATGTCTTGAACAAAAACCAGCTCAGCCTGGTAGGAAAAGGCGCAAACTTGGACTTCCTCCTGTTTCCCCTCATGAGTGTGTCAAAGATGCCGTGATGGCGGAAGTGTTTGATCACGTCTGGACAAATATGGTAGAACTTTTGGAAGAGCTGATTAGAAAGCACTGGGAAACTACACTCACAGGTACTTACGTGCAGAATTGGCTTAATGAAAAGAAAAAGTCCCTGTTCCTCAGCCCTGGGCTCCTGCTCCCCAGGAGCCATACCTAGAACACGGTCAGTGAGAAGAAAAGTGGGCGTTCTGACTTTACTCACGAGTGCTCCTTAGTCCCTTCAAAAAGGACGCTATTGTTTTTTGTGTTATGAAAAATAATGCAGGGCTGATTGGGTGCAGTGGCTCACGCCTGTAATCTCAGCACTTTGGGAGGCCGAGGCAGGTAGATCACCTGAGGTCAGAAGTTCAAGACCAGCCTCGCCAACATGATGAAACTCTATTTCTACTAAAAATACAAAAATTAGCCTGGCATGGTGGCACGTGCCTGTAATCCCAGCTACTCAGGAGGCTGAGGCAGTAGAATTGCTTGAACCCAGGAGTTGGAGGTTGCAGTGAGCCAAGATTGTGCCATTGCACTCCAGCCTGCGCAACAAGAATGAAACTCATCTCAAAAAAAGAAAAAAAAAAGAATGCAGAGCAGGCATGGTGACTCAGAACTTTGGGAGACCAAGGCAGGAGAATTACTTGAACCCAGAGATTCAAGGCCAGCTCATTTTGGGCAACATAGCAAGACCCTGTCTCTTCAAAAAATACAAATAAAAAGTTAGCCAGGCATGGTGGCAAGTGCCTGTAGGCCCAGCTACTCAGGAGGCTGAGCTGGGAGGACCCCTTGAGCTCAGGAATTCAATATTAAAAGTAAGCTATAATCGTGCCACTGCATTCCATCCTGGGCAAAAATGCGAGACCATCTCCCCCCAAAAAATAACAATGCATACGCGTCTGGAAAACATACAGAAATACACAAGAACAAGGCTTGAAGTCATGTTTTTTGTTATAGTAAAAATAATTTACCTAATTTCTACTAATAAGAGATATGTTTTTAATTGTTCATGACATTATCTGTAATGTAAAATGTAAACATAGCTAAATGAATAATCCTTTAGTTATCTTACTTCAACATATAAAATATTCTCTAAACATAACATTGAACAAAACAAATAAAAATCGGTGATGGACATTAATGACTAGTTTTATTAATCAATTTGTACAATAAGGCAATAATCATGTTAACCTAAATCCTGTTCTTTTTCCAGTATTTAAGGAATTAGTTGGGCTTTGTGATGTGCTGAGAATCTTTATTGCCCACTGTGTAATCCACTTCTCATGCCACTGCAACCACAGTTACAGCAGCCAGTTGCCCCATACGGGTCTCTGCCCTCTGTAGTAACGTGCATAGTGGCCATAGCATGGACTCGTGGTAGCTCAAGAACAAATATTCTCTTTTAAGAGTGAATTTTAAGTATTTGTATTAGATAATCTGATGTTTCTTATCATATTGATTCTTCTTTTGATACAGAAGGGGAAAAACAGAGAGAAAAATTGAAAGTAGCTGGAAACAGATGTCCACATGTCCTCATTCCACACACTCACGCTGATGGAGCCAGTGGCTCCCCGTCCGGAAGCTCCGAGGCTCACAGCATCTCCCTGGCTTCTCGTCTGAACCCGCCCCAGGTCGGTGCTTTCACACCCTTCTCCCTCTCGCCTTCAATCTGTGCGTCTCTCGCCTCAGTTTGTCAGGAGTGCCGTTCTAGTAAGCTGTAGTATTGAGATATTTGGGGCTGCTTGCCATGCTGCCTGCAGAGGGGTCCATGCAGGCTTTCCATGGTGACTTAAAGGGAAACCTTAACAGTGTCACGATGCCTGGAGCCCTTGACGTCCTGCCCATGAAGGACGAGGCTGTCCTCAAGTTCCTTGCAGTAGGAGCCCACGCAGGTGGCACCACCCTTGGCTTCCAGATGGAGCAGTATATCCACAAAAGGAACAGTGGTGGCATCTCTGTCAGAAATCTGAAGGGACCTGGGAGAAGCTGCTGCTGGCAGCTCGTGCCATTGTTGCTGTTGAACCCTGCTGAGGTCCCTGTCGTGCTCCAGGAACAGTGGCCGGTGGGCTGTGCTGCCACTGGGGCCACTCCAGCTGCTGGCCGCTTCTCTCCTGGAACCTTCACTCACCAGATCCAGGCCACCTTCCGGGAAACACGTCTGCTGGTGGCCACTGATCCCCTGGCGATCACCGGCTCTCAGAGAGGCGTCTTGTGCTAACCCACCTCCCGTTGCTCTGTGGAACGCAGATTCTCCTCTGCGCTGTGTGGAAGTCGCCATCCCGTGCAACAAGGGAGCTCGCTCAGTGGGCCTGAAGAGGTGGCTGCTGGCGCAGGGAGTTCTGGGCATGTGTGACACCATCCCCCAGGAACACCCATGGGAGTCCACGCCCGACCTCTGCTTCTGCAGAGACCCTGAAGAGATTGAGAGGGAAGAGCAGCCTGCTGCTGGTGCCGCTGTGGCCAAGGGGGAGTTTCAGGGGAACGGACTACCCCAGTGCCTGCTGAGCACTGCCCCCGCCTGAGGCTGCAGACCCAGCCCAAGTACACCGCCCCCCACCCTGAGGCTGCAGACCCAGCCCAAGTACACCGCCCCCCAGCCTGAGGCTGCAGACCCAGCCCAAGTACACCGCCGCCCAGCCTGAGGGTGCGGACCCAGCCCCTGTGTGCACTGCCGCCCAGCCTGAGGCTGCAGACCCAGTCCCTGTGTACACCCCCGCCCAGCCTGAGGCTGCAGACCCAGCCCAAGTACACCGCCCCCCAGCCTGAGGCTGCAGACCCAGCCCAAGTACACCGCCCCCCAGCCTGAGGCTGCGGACCCAGCCCAAGTACACCGCCCCCCACCCTGAGGCTGCAGACCCAGCCCAAGTACACCGCCGCCCAGCCTGAGGCTGCGGACCCAGACTCTGTGTGCACTGTCGCCCAGCCTGAGGCTGTGGACCCAGACTCTGTGTGCACTGTCGCCCAGCCTGAGGCTGTGGACCCAGACTCTGTGTGCACTGTCGCCCAGCCTGAGGGTGCGGACCCAGCCCCTGTGTGCACTGCCGCCCAGCCTGAGGCTGCAGACCCAGCCCCTGCATGCACTGCTGCTCAGGGTGAGGCTGCAGACTGCTCTGAAGGT
The DNA here is from genome assembly GCF_024542745.1 of Macaca thibetana thibetana. NCBI lineage: Eukaryota > Metazoa > Chordata > Mammalia > Primates > Cercopithecidae > Macaca > Macaca thibetana. Next base: position 3,887,648 of record NC_065582.1, on the reverse strand, counting down.
GCAGGTGCCCCCTGTGCCTATTCAGCAAGTCCCTACTGCAGACTGGAGCACTCAGCCTGCCAGGGAAGCCTGTTCTACAACTCCCAATGCTCAGGCCCCTGAACGAGGAGGATCAACCACTGAGCGGTCTCAAGCTGTTCTTCCACAGGCCACCAGCAAGGTGGAAATAAGGCTGATGGAAAATAAACGTCAGTGTCTATTTAAAACAATAATATTCAGGTCTGTTTGCAACGTGATTATTTCATGAAATTTAACAGAATTACCACATGGCGCTGCTTTGAGATGTGAAGCTGTTTTCTATATTTTGGGACATAAAAAATCCCAGCACTTTGGGAGGCCGAGGCGGGCGGATCACAAGGTCAGGAGATCGAGACCACAGTGAAACCCCGTCTCTACTAAAAATACAAAAAATTAGCCGGGTGAGGTGGCAGCGCCTGTAGTCCCAGCTACTCAGGAGGCTGAGGCAGGAGAATGGCGGGAACCCGGGAGGCGGAGCTTGCAGTGAGCCGAGATGCGCCACTGCACTCCAACCTGGGCAACAGCGTGAGACTCCGTCTCAAAAAAAAAAAAAAAAAAAAAAAAAAAAAAAAATGCTTTCCCCCTAACATTTCCAGCTAGTTTGAAAATTATAAATGTTCTCCCTTCCTCCCACCAAAGTGATGAAAGAATCGGTGAGTATACATTGGGCTTACTCAGCATTTACTGGTGGTAGTTAAGGCGTTTTGAGGAGATACAGAGGTAAATCCTAGTGATATAAAAGCCGTGACACAGGGTTGGGTGCGATACATTCTGTGAGGGTCGCAC